>NC_140490.1:21374921-21974921 GCF_964271855.1 Acomys minous | reverse complement strand
TCCTAAGATGCATAAAGACACAAGCAGGAAGCTTGTTTGACCTTGATATACTTACCTTAGATTGGTCAAAGACTTGAAGTTTCTCACATTCTATTTCAGATTTTTTCCAAGGATTATTCCATCTTTGAGAAGCTTCTTTTTCTTTCTTCTTTAAAGCAACCTGTTCATCTGTAAATAATGTGGTTTTTTAAAAAAATGTAAAAAAACTGTAAAAAAAAAAAAGGAATCCTGTAAATGAATCATGACTGTCTTAAAGAAAACAAACTGAAACACAGAGTTAATCATAGTTGTCCGTTTGGGAGGAGATGCCTGACAAGGCGGAAAGGAACTCTGAAGGATATGGTGTAAAAGAAAATATTGAATCAGACCCAGACTCAAGTACTTTTATTTATTTATTTATTTTTAAGTACTTTCATTTTTATTACAGCTATCAGTAGCATGGAACAGTTTCTCAGTATACCATCATGCTAACAGCTGCTTGGCTCTACCTTCCTATATTGTTTTTACTAATAGACTTAAAAGGTATGAGGGCAAGCTTCAGGGTCCAGCTCTAGCTCAGCCACGTCCTACCTATGGCACAGGCAAGCTGCTACTGTGCCTGTCCCCTTTGGCGGCTTCTGTAAAGTGCAGCGATAGTACTGTTCCCTCAGTGTAGGGTCAGCACTACACTAGTCATTCCTCATTAAGGCTGGAAGCGAACTAGGAACTAAAGCTATAGGCTGGTGAGATGGCTCAGTGAATAAAGATGCTTGCCACAAGTCTGACAACTTAAATTCAATCCCAAGACCCACACAGTGGAAGAAGGAAGGAACTGACCCTTACAAATTGTTTCCGGACCCCCCACCCCCACCCCAGACGCCACACATAATTTTAATTTCAAGCTACAGGATTTATATAACAGAAACACACACATAGAAAAGGTTTAGGAGTGTTTGCAGGGCTTCAAAAGGATGCTAGTGGCACGTTGCTTTGGCACACACTGCACAGCACCAAAGACACAGGGCAATGGAAAACTCCGAAGCTGCTTAGGAGTTTGCAGAGAACTACAGATGTCAAATGTTATCAAACAAGACGATAGTACACTGAAAGGTAACGAAATAGTCCACAAGCCAACAAAAGTATTATAAAAGATCCAAAAATTACCTAGCTCTTTTCTCCACTGGGCTCTTTTTGCTTCCAACAAAGCTCTATCACGTTCCCTTTCCCCCAGGGTACTGAAGATGTCAGCTGGTCTCCATCCATTCTCTCTAAGGTAAAACACACACATGAAAACCCAGGAACCTCAGTATGCTTCTACGTGACTGATTGCATAAATATTAAGTGATAAGCTCTTAAATAGCTAAGTCTTCAAACATTTCACATGCACTGGACAAGCAAGCACATACTCTACAGACACCCCAGCCAAGTCTCCAGAAACTTCACATGCAATGGACAAGTAAGCACATACTCTACAGACACCCCAGGAACACACAATGTCACCTACATGGCAACACTCTGCTCGCACTGCTGAACCGCCTCTTGAGCTGCACTGAAGGTGTGCTCACGTTCACTTGGGTCAGGCGAAGCAGCCTCTGCTCTTTGCAGAACTCCTGTAACATTCGTCTCCTTTGGCTGACTAGGAATTTTGACTAAATGTAAACTATCTTGGCCTAGGAATAAAATGCATGTTTTAAAATCATGCCAGTTGTAATATTTATCCTAACATTCTACCAAACAGTTGTAAGGAAAGCCTTGACAGGCATGATGGCTCACACTTACAGCCCTCAGGTATGACTCAGGATGGTGGGGCAGGAGGATCACTCTGAATTTGAGGCCAGTCTGGACATCACACCAAGTCCTAGGCCAGCCTCAGATGCGGAGTGAGACCTTGCCTCAAAATAAACAAACAAGTGTGGAGACTTTAGGCCCAGCACTAAGGAAGCAGAGGCAGGACAATCTCTGTGATTGGCCTGGGCTACACAATGAGATCCTGTTTCAAACAACAACAAACTCTTAAAACAGTCCTTGAAGTATCTGAAAAACAAAACAAAACAAAACAAAACAAAAAAACAAACAACCTGTGGGCGTGATGGCATATACTGGCAATCTTGGCCCTCAGCAGGTAGAAGCAAGAGGATCAGGAGTTCAAGGCCAGCCTGGGCTATGTGGGAGCATTTCAAAAGCAAGACCCCAAAAGGCTAGAGTGTGGCTTGGTCGGCAGAGGGCCTGCCTTATAGAAACAGAACCCTAGGTTTGTGCCCCAGGACCATGTAGTGCATACCTATGGTCTCAAAGGCATTTGGGAGGTGAGGACAGGAAGATAGGGAGGAGGAGTTCAAGGCCAGCCTGAAAACAGCAGCAGCAGCAGCAGCAAGGTCACGTAACTTTTTGCTATGAGACAGAGTACTAGTAGACTGAGGCCAGCCTGCCCTACATGAGACTTTACCCTAAATAGACAAATAATCAAGAGAAAAGAGTAAAATTGGGGGCCCAAGATTAAAGAGCTGACTCGTGGCCACAGGCATACAACTTTTTACATCAAATAGAAAAGAAAGCACTGGGCAGTGGTGGCCTTTAATCCCAGCACTCAGGAGGCAGAGGAAGGTGGATGTCTAAGGTCAAGGCCAGCCTGGTCTACAGAGCGGGTTCCAGGACAGCCAAGGCTTGCCTACTATGCCCAATCAGCGTATTCCATCCCTAGCACGACATACACCAGCAGGTAGTGCCTACCTGTATCAGCACACAGGAGGTGGAGGCAGGAAGGCAGAAGTTCAGTTTTCAGCTACATACTGTTTGAAGCCAGCCTGGTTACATAAGGTCTACTTGACAAAACAAAAATCGCCATTCACTCTTACCAAAATAATTTATATTTATTAATATAAACTTATATAATTCATCATATAAATTTTTGCTTATGTAAGTTAAAATTACATCTAGTTTGTAATTATATAAATAACTATATTATTATATAAATCACAATAAAAAGAGAGGCTGGATGTGGCGTTGCACGCCTTTAATTCCAGCACTCAGGAGGCAGAGGCAGGTGGATCTCTGTGAGTTTGAGGCCAGCCTGGTCTACAAAGCCAGTTCAGGAAAGCCAAGGCTACACAGAGAAACCCTGTCTCAAGAAAGAGAGGGGGGGGGAGGAGAGAGAGACGCAAATGAAAATAGTTTAATAAAAACTCATGACCTTGTTTCCTTATTTACCTGTGGACAATTTCTGTGAACTGTGGTCTATGCGCCCCAGCTACCGTAACTACACCCAGGGTTCTAGAGAAGGCTCATACTCTAGCGTGATTCTAGGGTGTTGTGACTCCTCCTGAACATGTTATTTCTTTCAGAAAAGAGAGAGCACATAAAATGAAAGTTACCTCGGGGTTAAGTAAAATGTCTTAACTGTACTGATACTAACTCAAAGTATATCTAACAATGAGGTATAATTCTGAGCAACAATTCCAGCCTAAAAAAAGCACCTTCTTTTATTTTACAAATAGCACAGACTGGGAGATGAGTCCCCACTGTGAACATGTGGGAGCATACAGAGGTTACTGTGTGCGCCCTTCCCTGCTCATGGCCAATTTTACTGTCACCTCACTATACTCATTCAAATTTTGGCATTTTGAGTACTTTCATAGTCACCAATTCCTTAGCTCAAGGCTGAAACTAGGTTTCTAAAACATAACCTTGGTTGGTAAAACAGAAAGCCTACAGTATTTTACTATCTCTATGGATAATCTGACTTACATTGGTGAAAGAACATTTACAGTCCCTTAGGAAGACTGAAGGGACAGGAAGGACCAACAGCAGCCAGAGCAATGTATTTCTGTAACTCCTATCCTCACAGAAGGGTTTTCTTAACTCACTTCAAATGCTAGAGGCTTACTGTTTTAAACACTTGAACGCATTCTGTTTGTTTGTTTTCTTTTTGAAACGCGATCCCACTATGCAGCCCGTGCTTGCCTTCAGTTTGCAGTGCTCCTCCTGCCTCTGTCTGCTGAGTACAGGAACCCCAGGTTCGAAACCCGTATCTGCCTTAGATTAGTATTTTAACTGCTGAGCTATCTCTCCAGGACTCAAACCAGGTATCTTAAGATTACTTTGAGGCCTTGAACTCACAGCGATCCGCCTGCCTCTGCCTCCCTGAGTGCTAGGATTAAAGGCGTGCTCCACCACAGCCGGCTGAGCATTAATTTTAAAACATGGCAACACTATAAATCAGTTTTACATATTTTATGTGTAAGAAAAAGACTAAGCTGGGCCTGGTGGCGTACACTTGTGATCTCAGCACTCAGGGGGGTTGAGCAGGCAGATCACTGTGAGTTCGAGGCCAGCCTGGTCTACAAAGTGAGTCCAGGGGAAAAAAAAAATAGCCGGGCATGGTGGCGCACATCTTTAATCCCAGCACTTGGGAGGCAGAGGCAGGCGGATCGCTGTGAGTTCGAGGCCAGCCTGGTCTACAAAGCAAGTCCAGGACAGCCAGGGCGACACAGAGAAACCCTGTCTTGAAAAAAACCAAAAAAACAAAACAAAACAAAACAAAAAGTGAGTCCAGGACAGCCAAGGCCACACTGAGAAACCCTGTCTTGAAAAACAAAAGCAAACAAAAAAGACTAATGTGAACAATAACAATATTACTGCATTTTAAATCAGATTTTTAAGAGGCACAGTTACAAAAAAGCCAATGAATCTGAACTTCCAAAGCATATACTGGGAAAAATAACAGTCAACGAAGCGTAAGGAAGATCTTACTTGTCCTCTCCGCTTTCCCATGTTCAGTTAGGGACGCAGAGCCGCTGCCTGGGTTCACACTCAGCATCAAAATTTGTCGCAGCTGTTCTTGTGTTAGACACACCAAACTGCTGTCCATGTTTTCGGCTGTGGTGTGCTTTTTGCAAGGCTTCTGTTTGGCCACGAGACGAGTATCTGTGCTGTTTATAATCTTCTGTATGTTACAGGTTGTAGGCGAGATCGCCCTTTGGGAACGAAGACTGTCTTTTTCTGCATACTGCTTACATAAGTCCTTAGTGGGTGAAAACGTCGATCTACTTTTTTCAGGTTTTGCCTGCGAAGTGTCTGAAGTAAGTATCTTCTTTTGAAAAAGGTTTTCACTCCCAATGTAGGTATTTTGTGCTGATTTTAGAATGTGTCCAGTCTGTTTTGTTCTTAAAGGAGGACACTTTGCAATCTTGATCTTATTTCCCATCTGTTAAAACACAATTTTATTCTTTATGACGGTGCCTGAAAGAACCCTGACACAATCATTTTGTCTGGAGACACAGTACTGCTCTGTCGCCTAAGCTGGCCTTGTTCCTCCCATAGCCTCTGAGATTGCAGGTGTGAACCACTGCAGCCAGCTAACAATCACCATTCTTAAAATCTGTGATAGACCAGGCCTCTAAGCTTTTCATTTTGCTCAATTAGATACTACAGCCATAAGATGCTGTTCACCTTGGCAGACTTTCTCCTGAGAGAGTCAACAATGATAAATGATTTTAATTCCAGATAATAAAGAATACAAATAAGATTGTACGTTACAGGTCAATTCCATTCTACACCAGCTTTGAACTGTGTATCAGTAAGTTATGTAACTCCCGCTACCTGCTCTAGGTCACCAGTCGACTATCTTAGCTCCTGGCTCACCCTCTCTCCAATCCCGGCCGTGTTAATTACTGCTCTGTTCACAGCCACACAGGCCATCCACTTCCTCACTCTCTCCTCCATATGGCCTCACTCATCCCCACAGCGACCGTACGGTGGCCCTGTAAGGACCCACAACTGCAAGCTCTAGACAGACCATCCTCCTGTGTCCCGGCCCATTCCCTCCCACATCCAACTCCATGCACTGTTTCCCCGTGCTGGGATCCATCACGCGCCCATGCTGACACCTCCCCGCCTGCTCTCATTTCCCTTCTTAACATTTCTTTTTCATTCTTTATCCTGCAGCCCGTCTCATGTACTAATCAAATCCCAACTCTAGAAGAGTCCAATTCTCCACAGCCTGTAAATATAGTGGAGAAAGGACGGTAACTGGTTCTATTATACTCATAAGTGAGACTGTCCAACAGGCTACCCAGCAGCCCCACACACACCACGTCCATCACACGCACCACGTCCATGCGTTCCCTCACTGTTAGTAACTGCTGCTCCTTCACAAAAGCCCTCACATTTCCCTCATTCGATTCTTGGCAAGGGTTCTGCCTGCTTGTACGTATGCAGCATGTGTGCCTGGGGCCAGCAGTTAAACGCCACCATGTGGGTACTGGGAAGTGAACCCGGGTCCTCTGCAGGAGGACTATCAAGTGCTCTGAACTGCGGAGCCGTGTCTCCAGCTGGTAGATACCATCTGTCAAAGGCTGCTTGCTGTATTCTGGATGACCGCCCCCAGCATCGCTCCTTACTTCTCTGCCCCAGGGTAGCAGCTCTCACTTGACCTACGATCCCCTTTTCCACCCCTTGCTTCCCAGCCTACTCTCCCCACACCGTTTCACAGCATGTAACTCAGATCACGCGGTTATCCTTTAAGAGCCTCCCGCGGCCTCTCATGCTTGGAGCCAGAGCTGAACTTCTCACTGTAATCTCTCTTGCCTCTTCTGTCTCTACTGTCTATTTAGGTCTAACCTTATTTGTTTGTTTGTTTTACTGGGAGGAGCTACAGGAGAATTTGTGGGAGCTGTTTCTCTCCTTCCACCATATAGGCTCTGGGGATCAGACTTGGAGACAAGCACCTTTACCCCTGAACCAGTCCCTGACCTCATTTTCTATCTTAGTCGCCAGCCACGTGAGCTTCTTAACGTTCCTTGGCCTCGACAAGGCTGCGGCCCTAGGCAG
The DNA here is from genome assembly GCF_964271855.1 of Acomys minous. Lineage (NCBI taxonomy): Eukaryota > Metazoa > Chordata > Mammalia > Rodentia > Muridae > Acomys > Acomys minous. The sequence goes on along the minus strand of NC_140490.1, from coordinate 21,968,114 downwards.
TGTGTCTTGCTAGAACACTGTCACTTCAGACTCTACAAAGCTCCTTCCCTGCCAGCTTCCAACCACCGCTAGGGTCCTTCCCTGAGGCCCTGTTCCGCCCTCCTCTGGTACTTCCCACCCCTCCCCAGTGCTGCTGGGCTCCGTCCTGATCTTGCCTTCCCCCTCTTTTTTCTCCACAGCATCTTTGTTTTGTATTTATTTTCTTTTCTTAGTTCTGTCCATTCTGTACCATCCTAATATAGACTCCATAGAACAGACTTTGTTTCTTTTGCAAACCTCCCTATCCCCTGTACCTACAGCATGAGTGTAACAGGGCAGGTGATTAAAAAAAAAATTTTTTTTTTTATAAAAACATTTTGACTGAACATCCTTAACTACACCTCATGTGCCACTGAATTCATCCTAGCTTCCAAATTAGCTTCTTTTTCAAAAATACTCACATTTCTAGGACACCACTGTTTTATTTGAGATCAGTAGCCAAGGGATCATATTTGACTGTCTTCCTTCAGGGTCTCCCTAAGCGAATTAGCATATATATAGCACATGTTTTGAAATATATTCATATGATGACAAGTCTAAGTTCAGTTTTCATTACTAAATTACACCTTATCTATTTCATCTATCCTTCATTTAATCCATCAAACACCACTTGCTTTCTATGTGCACTATGAAAAGTGTGAGAAATGCAAGAAAATTATTAAGAAAAGATCCTTGCTGTCAGAGTGGAGCAGATGCCCCGAGAGCTCTCATCACCCAAACTTCCCTTCTCGTCCAACAAGCTGCAAACAGACAAGCATGCTGACCACGTGTTCAAGCTCCTCCTATACCACGTTCCAAAATACACCCCAGCTCCAGCCCCAAGAGTTCTTTATTACCTGTATCTCTTCACCTGTTTATTCCTAGCTTTAGGTTTTTTGTTCTAAAAATAATGTGTGTGTGTGTGTGTGTGTGTGTGTGTGTGTGTGTGTGTGTGCGCACGCGCACCTGAGTATATGTCTATGCACCACAGGCCACTTTCCGTGGAACTGGAGTCAGAGATGGCTGTGTGCTGCCATGTTGCAGAAGCAGTCGGGGCTCTTTGCCCCTGAGCCACCTCTCCAGCAGCTGGCTTCAGGTTTTGATAATACCAACATCTAGGGGCACCTTTTGCCCTTGCATCCCTGGATTATTTTCAATATAACTACCCAAATGACAGCTGACACATTAAAACATGTGCCATGTTAGATCAGAGAGAAGCTGGCATTCTTCTCATCTAATGGGTACTACCGTATTTCCCAGGAATGCCGCACTGTTGTACTGAAATAAGTTGCAAGATCCTCCACTATTTCAAGATAATTAAGAACGCCAGATTTTACCTTCTCATTTTTAGGCATAAATAAGTCATTTTAGAGCCAGTCGCACACACCTTTACCTCCAGCACTCACGAGGCAGAGGCAGGCGGATCTCTGTGAGTTTGAGGCCAGCCTGGTCTACATAGCAAGTTTCAGCATCATCTCAACCACACCAAACCAATCAAACAAACAAGTGCTTTAGTTTTTCAAAAGTTACTTTATCAAATTATCAACATATTGCACATGGCTCAACTCAGCTAGCACCTCAGCCCATCTCCAGCCACTGGACGGCTCCTTTCTCGCTGTCTTGACTCTTGAGCCTCCGCTGTCATGGTTGGGCACGTCAGCTCTCTAAACAGATCGTCTCATTCAACCTACTAAGTGTGGCGCACTCCAGTAACAGGCATTCAGAGTCATTTCTGGATGTTTCCTCCACCATGTAAGCTCCTTAGACTGCTGTGACTGACAAGTAACTGGCCATCCTGTAATGATAATCTGCCTTACACAGAGCTACCTGCTGTGATTTCCTCCAAAGAAAACTTAAGATTATAGCTACTTCCCTTATCAAAAAATCCTACACTGAGCTGAGCTTGGTAGTGCATGCCTGAAAACCCCAGCACTGGGAGGCTGAGGGAGGAAGACAATGGAGTTCTATGCTAGCCTGAGTTACACAGTGAAATTTCATCTAAAATAGTAGTAGTAGTAATAATAATAATAATAATAATAATAATAATAATAATAATAATAATAATAATAGGACTCTAGATGAGAGAAGCATGGGAGAATGGCAAAGTAGAAGGATCCAGAGGGCCCTAGAAACCTACAAGTAGAACATTATGATAGGCAGATTTGGACCCAGGGGTCCTGCTCAAACTAAGGCACCAGCCAAGGACAATACAAGCCGTAAAACTTTAAACCCCTACCCAGATCTAGCCAATGGTCAGAACATTCTCCACAGTAGAGTGGAGAGTGGGATATGACTTTCTCACATACTCTGGTGCCTCACCTTTGACCATGTCCCCTGGAGGGGGAGATCTGGTGGCACTCAGAGGAAGGACAGCAGGTTACCAAGAAGAGACTTGATACCCTATGAGCATATGCAGGGGGAGGTAATCCCCCTCAGGAACAGTCATAGGGGAGGGGAATAAGGGGAAAATGGGAGGGAGGGAAGAATGGGAGGATACAAGGGATGGGATAACCATTGAAATGTAACAAGAATAAATTAATAAAAAAAGGAAAATAATAATAATAATAATAATAATAATAATAATAATAATAATAATAATAATGGTGGTGCGTGTCGTTAGTGCCAGCACTTAAGGGAGGCAGAGGTAGGTGGATCTCTATAAGTTCGAGGCCAGCCTCTCTACCAAGAGAGCATCCAGGACAGCCAACACTACATAGAGAAATCCTGTCTTGAAAAAACAAACTAAAAACCCCAACTAACCAACCAACCAACCAAAAAAAGTCTTTAATGGATTCCCCTATAGTAAGTCACACCATTTTCTAGGACCTTGAGCATAAATTCAAACTCTCCTCCTAAGCTTCCTGTCCTACATGCCCTCAAAGTACACCATTTTTCACAAGCAACTTATTTCTCATAACTTGGCATTTCGTACTACTTCCTGTAAGCCTGGAATATACTTCCTACTTCTCTAACTAGTAACTAGCTCCCTCAGCTCTAAGCTTCTAATTACAGAGTTGCCATGTATGAGCTTGGTCTCCTACACGGGCAGAAGGTCCTCTCCCTTCTAGGGATCTCTAGCACCCATCGAACGTCCATTACAGCCACACCTGACCTGGCTCTTGTAGACAACAAGGGTGGATCTTACTGTTTCCCTTTCCTGAAGAAGACATATGAAGCCAGAGCAGAGGAGCTCCAGGCCACGCTGGAGGTTCACAGCTGCTGGACACAAACCTACCAAATGGAGTGAAACAACTAGGATTCTTTTGTCATATTCCTGTTGTTCCAGAGGCACTATGCAGAAAAGGGTCTTCTATAGTGTGCTGCTCTCCTACCAAGCTCACCAATACGTCTCACACTAAAAAGACAAAGTCCAGGTTAGAGAGATGACCCAGTGGTTAAAGTGCTGCCATGGAATTGTGAGGACCAGCCAAGGTACCCTAGCAAGGTACCCAGCATCTGGATGCTCAGAGCACACATAAATGCTGGGTACATGTCAAGGCCCATCTCTAATTCCAGCACTTAGAAAGCAGAGGCAGAAACTCCTTTGGAGAAGGAGTTGTCCTGGCAAGTTCTGGGTCCAGCTGAAAGGCCATACCTCAACAAACAGAACCAGTGAAAATATGCATTTTACATGTGGAAACAGGTAGGGTCAAAATCACTTGGCTTACCTTCACAGAAACTTTTGACTTATGCTCTACAAAAGAAAATAAAATTACTAAACTATAAACCCAAAACATATTAAGGCAGTGACAAAAGAAAATATTAAGTACTGATTAAGATGTTAGGATAAAAATATTATCCCGAAAGCATTAATCTTAAGCCCCACCCAAATATTCCAACTTTTACGATGTGGTGGTTCAAGTATTAACTCCCATCTCATCTTTATTTCAGTTATCTTTCCAAGGTATGACTATAAACAGATGGTACTGGGGAGAAGACCGAGGAACTATACTGAGTTAAAAACTAATAAGTAGTAGTAGTAGCAGCAGTAGTAGTAATAATAATAATAGACTTTAGCAGTGTGGTTATACTGTATAAATTTAACTTTCTCACATAACAGTGTGTTTACATGCAAAAGTACATAATTATCTGAACTCTACCCGCATTAGATTACACATGAACTATATTCTATGAGCCCATACTGACAATAGTGATCACTGTCACAATCTGATTTTATTTGGATAAATATCAATTTAAAGACATAAGGAAAACATTGTTTTGAAGTGTCATTCAACTATCTCTATTGCAAGCAAAACATCTGCTAAGCTACTACATATTCTACATGCAAACTTAAAACACTTTAGACTTCCAATAACTCATCATACCGTATGGAGACAGAATCAGCTTGGGTTTTCCATCCAATAATTCAGTTTCAAGCTTTAAGCCATCTCTGCAATATAAAAGAAAATTATTTCGACAATTTTAATTAGACAATTTTGAACTAAATAGCAACCAGAAATATTTATACGAACCTTAAAATCTATGCCTTTGAATGTGTGTGTCTGTGTGTGTGTGTGACCATCAAAGAAGGGTGTTTTTTTGTTTAAGTCATATAGCCCAGGCTGCCCTCCAATTCTCTATGTAGGCCAGGCTGGCTTTGAATTCCTGATCCTCCTGCCTGAACCTCCCTCAAAGTATAGTCTTTACATGACAAAAACACCAGCATTAAAAAAAAAACAAAAAACAAAACAGCAAAACTTATGTTGTCTATTAAAGTCATCAAAACTCTACTAATGGGATTCCAAAATATTTCATTGTTTTAAGGGGGTGAGGGTGGGGTGGGGTGGGGTTATGGATCAATGAACAGCAAAGTAATGAAGACAATGTTAAAAAGAAAACATTAAGCCAAGAAATTAAAAGGGCGAGCAGATAGACTCTCTAGCAAAGCAAAAACCCAGTGTTGCTTCGGTAGAGGAAATCAAAGTGCCTCCGTTTGTTAAAGGAAACAACCTGTGAGAAATAGGTTGTTAAAGGCTTCCCGGTTGCGGGGATTACAAACAGTTTTACGTTACAAGGCAACATCTTCAATGAAACTGAAGTTGCTAAGTCCCTAGTCAATGGCCCCGTAAGCTCACAGGACGGGCTGCCTCATTTATTTCCAAACTCCCGGATGAGAACCTAACACTCAGCTGCTGGATGCGTGGTTAAGTCTAGGTTTGGTGGCTGGTCTTCTTCCAAAACTGAACTTTTGAAATGAAGACCGCACCCCACACTCGGTCAAGCCCCAGCTCAGGATGCTCAGCTCGGTGCGGAGCAGCTGTAGCGACTCAGTGTCTCGCCCTCTGGGACTCCGTGTTTGAACCCCGCCCGCCGCCACGCGCCCGCCGAAGGTCAGCCCCGCACCCCAGGAAGTCCCGGCCAGCTTACCCCAGGTTCATGGCCCCGCCGGCCACCCGCAGCTCGCTCAGGCCACTTGTGTACCCAGGTTGCCGCCGCTGCTCAACAAACGCTGCGCCGATTGGATGCCGGGGGCCAGCCGAACCAATCAGAGTGGCGCATGCTGGCGGGTGCATTTGGCTAATGTCTATATCCCCAGACTGTGAGCCTTTGGGGGGCGTCTGTCATTTCCCCAGGGTCACCGCTAGCGTCATGGAGCCGCCTAGGCGCAGGTGGAGGTTTCCGAATAGGCAGAGGCAACAGATGTAACCATCCTAGCTCATATTTGGTGGAGAGATTTATTTTAGCCCAGAAAAGTTGAGGGACTAGGGACGCCTAGGGTACATAAGTATGTGTCGCTTCCCATGACCCGCATCATTGATGCCTTACATACTGAAGTTCTTTAAATACTGCAGCAACAATCACAATGTAGACCGTACCTGTCATTAGCAGTGCTTTCTCAGGGGCACGAAGAGGCTTTGCCTGGGTCATTGACCACTAAAAAACAACATATCTAATGTGTGAATAACCCCTGTTGATGCTTTAAGACTCAATCAAATTGTCATTTGTGGCTCTTCCAGAGGTGCCGAGTTCGTATCCCAGCACCCAAATCAGGTGTGTAAGCTACCTGTAGCTATGTCAATCCCTGGTACCAGAAGTTTGGGGGCGTGTGCTAGCACACACAGCTTTAAAAATAAAACAAAATAAAAAATTCTGAGTTCGAGGCCAGCCTGGTCTGCAGATTGAGTAGCAGAAAAGCTAGGACTATACAGAAAAACCCTTTCTCAAAACCACCACCACCCCAAAATTCATACATACATACATACATACATACATACATACATACATACATACAAATAAATGTCACTTCCTCAAGGAAACTGATGGGGGTAAGAATAACTAGGCAACGTCTACCTCCTCTGAGGATCTCAACAACAAAACAAGGTCATTAGCGTTACCTACAGTGCTATGGGTGAGGGGTTTCAGGCCGGAGCTTGGGTAATGTGTAACCCAAAAGTAACGACACCAGAAGGTCTACACCCAACAAGGGTGATTACTTCCCAATGGCTGTGCTTACCCTTGTCTCCCTGGAGCCTACGGGTGTAATTACAGATGCACTGCATATAATTGGCTGAGAGGGGCACCTGGATACTCAGGCAAGGTTCCCTCAACTTCCCTTACCCACTCTTTCTATGAGGGAGGGCTATCTCATGCAAACAGGGCCATCTAAACATCCTGAAGATGACGGTAGTCAGGCTTGGAGGACAGTCCTGTGCAGCAGATGCCCTCCTGGAAGATCAGGGGACTTCGCTACCACGTCACACAAGCATTTGGGACCCTGTACCAAAGGGAGCAGCAGAAAAACAGCTGGTGTCGTGGAAACGTCTGTAACCACAGCTGGAGCCACTTAGGAGGTGGAGGTAGGCAGTCGGCCACAGTTTGAGGCCAGCCTGAACTACACAGGGCAATCAATCTTTCTTTAGAAAACCAAACAACAGCCAGTCATGGAAACATGCACCTGGAGTGCCAGCACTCGGGAGTCTAAGACAGAAGACTAAAGAGTTCAAGGCCACCCTCTCCTACACGAGACTCTGTTTCAAAAATGGACCTAGAGAAAAAGAAACAAACAAATAGAAAATGAAACAACAAATAAAGGAAGGAAGCCTGAAAGGAGAGTACATTTATACATTTGACTATTTTGTTTTCTTTTAGCTGTTTGTGGTGGCACACGTCTTTAACTCCAGCACTCAGGAGGCTAAGGCAGGGGAATTCTGTGAGATCAAGGCCACTATAGTGTAAATAGTAAATTCCAGGTCAGCAAGAGCTACATATTAAGCAGCTTTCTTAAAAACAAGACAAAACAAAACACATAAAAGGATACTTTTAAACTTAAGTTTTTTAAAAGGGCTAAAATCAGCAGGTGAGGAGTAATTATTTTCTGGGAGGTGAAGTGGTATGAATTTGAAAGTGTTACGTCTTTCTTTGAGTTTGTGTGGTATGTATTCATGCAAGGTATGTGTTTCCATGTGTGCTCAAGTGGGTACACAAGTGTGAGACCAGAGGTTGTAGAGTGTTTTGTTTGGTTTTGCTTTTCTGATTTACCTTCACATTGTATGTTGATGCAGAGTCTCTCACTTGGAGCCAGAATTTGCTAACTCAGCTAGTCTATCTAGCCGGCTCAACCTCGCCTATCTCTGCTGTGGGGGGGGGGGGGGGTGTCAACCTCGCCTATCTCTGCTGTGTGTGTGGGGGGGGGGTCTCTGCAAACACCAGCAGAGAGTGTCGATTTGCAAGAGGCAAGAAGGAAGTCCAGTTCAACATGACTCAGCAGCTGGTGTTGGTTCAAACTTCAACAGTCTGACACTGGGAGGTTTATTTCAGACCTATTTAAGCACAGCACGATTTTGGGGAGAAAAGTTTACTGGTGATAAATAACCGTCCAGTGTGTACAACAAAGCCTAAGACACAATTTCACCAAAAGTCTAGTAAAGTCTAGTAAAGTAACATCTTCCGTAAGGATCCGTTCTATGGATCAACTAGAGAAGCAGGCTCGAGGTAAACAGTGCTCACAAAGGTCTGGGGGGCGGTGGATAGCAATATGGACGGACTGGGATAAACATAAGAATTTTGGGGAGCTGATGTAGCCTGGTCATACAGGTAACATAACACAGAAGTCACCAATCTATTAAGCACATCCATTTTCAGCTTTCTGGCAGAACACAGGTTACACACCTCTCCTTTTGAAGGGACAGCCATGTGTGTTTAACATTCCTGTTTCCCTGGTGCTTGTCTCTGAGCACAAGGATCCTGTGCCTCCTACACTCTGCAATGTCTAGCATAAGAGTACTGGTGGAGACACCGTAACCACACATATGAATGTGAACTCCAGCCCTAACGCTTAGGCGGCAATCACTTTCCCTGCTGAATATCTTTCCAGCCCACTGAGAATATTGTTTTGGGAAAAAAATAAAAGCCAATCAAGAACTGCACATTATATGGCAAGCCCTTTTCCTTTTGTCTTCTCTTTACCTCCTTTCTTTCTTTCTTTTGTATTTTTTTTAAAGATTTATCTATTTATATGTGTGAGTATTTCACTTGCATGGATGTGTGCGCTGTGTGTACCTGCTGCCTATAGAGATCAGAAGAAGGTGTCAGATCCCCTGGGACTGAAGTTTCAGGTGGCTGTGAGCCTCCATGTAAAGTGGGAAATGTACCCTGATCCACTGCAAGAACAACAGGACTCTTAACCACTGACCCATCTCTCCAGCCCCTAATTTATTTATTTTTTTTGTTTGTTTGTTTTTGTTTTTGTTTTTTGATACAGGCTTTCTCTCTGTAGCCCTGGCTGTCCTGGACTCACTTTGTAGACCAGGCTGGCCTCGAACTCACACCTATCCGCCTGCCTCTGCCTCCCGAGCGCTTTCTTATTATTTTTTAATGGGTATGGGTGTTTTATCCCTATGTATGTCTGTGTACCACATGCATGACTAGTGCCAGCAGAGGTCAAAAGAGGGTGTTAGAATCCAGCTTGGTGCTAAGAATTGGATCTGGGACCTGTAGAAGAATAGCCAGTGCTAGTAACCAACAATCCATCTCTCTCTCCAGCTCCACTTCTTCACCTCCTTTATCTCTCCCTCTCCAGGAAAGTAAGAGGAAGTACGTGTTATTAAACACTTGACAAACCTTTAAGTTTAAAATAAAATTTATTTTTTTAGTATATAGTAAAAAGTTGCATGGTAACCGTTGTCAAGCATTGTCAGTGGGTGGCAGTGTTGTGAGACTATCATCCGAAATTCCTCACCACTCCAGACAGTTCTGAAGTAATGTTTCTCTCTTCTCCAAATTCATAGAGACTTCTAATTTCATATCTGTCAGGGGTGTTTTGGTTTGGTTTTTGTTTTTATTTTGTTTGGTTTGGTTTTGGTTTTTCTAGACAGGGTTTCTCTGTGTAGTCTTGGCTGTCCTGGACTCACTTTGTAGACCAGGTTGGTCTCAAACTCAGAGATCCACCTGTCTCTGCCTCCCCAGTGCTGGGATTACAGGTGTGCACCACCACACCCAGCTATATCTGTCAGTCTGAACGTGTCTACCCTTGATATTTTGTATAAGTACAATCATACAATATTTGTTCTTTTGTGTCTGGCTTCGCTCATTAACATGATTGTTTAGTTTCAGATATCCCTTGATCCCTACTTGCTACAGTGTGTGGCCCTACCTGCTATAGGATGTGGCCCTACCTGCTACAGGGTGTGGCTAGCATACTCCACCCCCTACTGAGAACTCTCCAGCCCAGGGACAGGGTTTCCCCCACCACTCTGGCTCTACCCACCCCAATGAAAACTCAGGAACCAGATACTGGGGTGAAAACTAACTAGTTCAGAGAGGCAGAGAAAGAACCCAGCTAACCTTCCTACTTAGGTGACATCCCAGAAGGGAAAAGCTTTTCCTATTCATCATATATCCCATAAAGAAAAGGCCCTTTCTCCTTCTTCACACTGTCTTATATACCCTTTTAAACTAAATGTCCTTCCTTTCTACTTCCTGTGCATCTATCTGTCTTCCTCTCCCTCTGGTTTTTATTTTTTCCCTATGTTCACTCCCTGTCAGTTGGTTGCTTACCCCTACAACTTGACCTAGGGTTAACTTTATTTAATCTTGTTTAGAGAAAGCTTTTGGATTAAAGGTGTGTGCTGGGGCTAAACCACACCTCAACCACCTGTTTATAATAATCAGAAAGCTCTTGGTTAAAGGTGTGTGCTAGGGCTGAGCCACACCACAACAAGAAACATGTTTTTCCAGTTCACAATCTCAGGGTTCACAATGGCATTAAATATCCTGCAGCATTCCTGTCCCTGTGACTTCCTCATCATGATGGAATGTATCCCTCAAACTGTGAGCCAAAATAAGCCCTTCCATCTTTAAATTGTCTTTATTGAGTATTCCATTGCAGCAATGAAAAAAAGTAATGCAGTGATAGCACGTCTGTTAGTGCACACACGGCCCTGGCTTTGATAACAGCCCTACAATACACAAAACAACGCTTTTTACCTTCTAAGCTTCCTGTGAAAGAGGAACTAAAAAGTTCTTAGAAGTAACATTATTTAGCTGCCCATGCATCTTTCTGTTCTGTCCTGGTTTTTGTTTTTTGTTTTTGTTTTTGTTTTCCCTTCAGAAACATGCTGGACATCTTTGTTATTTGGGTGCAAGGGCAGTTTAGAGATTCCACAAGCACAACTTTCATATAAGTAACTACATGGACAGTCATGTGGACAGTAATCTTGCTACAGAGTGTTTCTGGGGGTTATTAGCTCATGCCAAACACTTCTATAGCTTGTAAAAGCCTCTGGGGTCACAATTGCGAGTCCTTTACAGATAAAGAGAAAAGCATGACCTTGGAGTTCTATTTCATTGGGAGTCAAGTGTGATGTAGGAAGGCACTGGAAAGTGCCTGAGTTCAGACTCCATTTCTGCTGCTGCCCAGTTATGTGAACTTGGTAGGTTACCTTCTCTGCTCCAGTTTGTTCTTTACTATACTAGACATGAATACTAGTGCCCCTTTCAGAAGGTTATGTGAAGATTAAATAAGCTTAATATACAAAAAAATCCTTAAAATGGCACTGTGTGTGTATATGTGTGCGATAATCATCATTACTACTATGACTACTCCTGTTTTATCAAAGATGTATTGTGTAAGTCCTATAATTTACACATTTTTAGATCATTTGAATTTTTTTTCCTCATTAAAAGAAGAATACCAGTATGAGCTGGAGAGATGGCTCACCAGTTAAGAGTGTTTGCTGCTACTGCCGAAGAACTGGGTTCAGATCCCAGCACCCATATCACAACCATCTGTAACTCCATTCCAGGGCATATGACACCCTCTTCTGGCCTTCTTGGTCACTGCACACACATTGTGCAATACACAAATGTGGATATATACTCATACACATAAAAAAATACAACTAAATATGTCTTTAATTTTTATTTATTTATTCATTTTATTAATTCATTCATTTTACATCTCAATAGTTATCCCATCCCTTGTATCCTTCCATTCCTCCCTCCCTCCCATGTCTTAACGATATACAAATATAATCATTTGAGAATTTTTGGTAAAGGTAAACACTCCTTTTAGTTCCACTTTAAAAAAAAACAAACATATTTGTGACTTCAGAAAGTTCCCTTGTCCCTCTTTTTATCAACCCCTGCAGGTAACTATTCTGATTTCTATCAACATAGACTACCTTAGACTGTGCTATAGCATCATTTCAATGAGCTCATGTAGGGTATAAGCTTTTGAGCCAGGACTTTTATCTAACCCAATAGTTGTGACTTCATTGTGTGTGAGTAAAGTACCATTTCAACAGTCTATCAGACAAAGAGAGCCATCTGTCTCTCTCTTTAGAATATTTTTGCTCCTTCCAACAGTTATCCTTTCCACTGGCATCCGTAAGGATGTTAACTTGGCCTCTATGGTGGTTTGAAGGAAAATGGGACCCCTAGGCGCATAGAGAGTGGCACTATTAGGAGGTGTGGCCTCATTGGAGGAAGTGTGTCATTGTGGGTGGGCTTTGAGGTCTCGGATGTTCAAGGCAGGCCCAGTGTAGCATTGTCTCTCCCTGCTGCCCGTGGATCTAGATGTAGAATTCTTAGCACTTGGTTTGCCATGATAACAATAGATTGAACCTGTGAAAATGTAAACCAGTCCTAATAACTGCTTTCCTTTATAAGAGTTTATGTGGCCATGGTGTCTCTTCACAGCAATAGAAACCCTAACTAAAAATAGCCTCTGTGGCTTTCTTTCTAGGATTTTTGACAGACTCAACTTTATATTATACAATAAATAATTAAGACTCAGTCTTGGAGAGCTGCATTTGAGAATGGAAAGAGAATGTGGTCAAAATTAGCATATGTGCTGGCTAGTTTTCTCAACTTGACACAAGCTATAGTCATCTGAAAGGAGGGAGTCTCAACTGAAAAAATGCCTCTACAAGATCAGGCTGTAGGTAAGCATTTTTCTTTTTTCTTTTTCTTTCTTCTTTTGGTTTTTCGAGACAGGGTTTCTCTGTGTAGCCTTGACTGTCTTGGACTCTCTTTGTTGACCAGGCTGGCCTTGACCTCACAGTGATCTGCCTGCCTCTGCCTCCCAAATGCTGGCCTTAAAGATGTGCGGCGCCGCCGCCGCCACTACCACCACTGCCGCCGCCCCCCACCCCCCACCCCCACTCCCTGGCAGCATTTTTCTTAATCAATAATTAATAGGAGACAGTCCAGCCCGTTGTGAGTGCTCCACTCCTGGGTCGGTGGTCTTGGGTTCTATAAGAAAGCAGACTGAGCAAGCCATGAGGAGCAAGGTGTTACTCCAAAGTAGATTCTGCATCAGCTTCTTCCTCAGATTCCCACCATACTGTTTTGGATGATGAATTGTAGCATAGAACTATAAGCAAAATAAACCCTCTCTTCCCCAAGTCGCTTTTGGTCACAGTGTTTCCTCCCATCAGTGGAAATCCCAAGTAAGACAGCATATACCATAAATCAGACTAGAAACTCCTCCCCACCAAGGCTGATGTTGGACAGAGCAGGAGCAGAAAAAGAAAAACCATCCACTTCGCAGATAATGTGTAAAGGTCCCAATTTCCCCAAATTTAGGTGCCACTGAGATTCTAATTTTCCTCCTAGCTCTGGCCCTCTTCCTTCCTTGGAAGTGCCCTCTTTCTTAGAAGACTGTTTCTTTATCTACCAACACCTGTGTGCCCCTGTCCAATTTCTCGTTCTGTGATACAAGACCCTGCAAAGTCCACGGGTGCCAACTGGACTCCATTGTCGCCCCTGCAACACTGGGTCTATGGTTCTGTGCTTTCTGAAGCTTTGTTTGGAACTGTTCAAAACCCTTCCCTCGTTGGTGTGCTGGTGAACACCTTGTAATTGCTGTAAATCTGGTGTCAGTCTGGTGACCACATTAAAACAAAACAAAACAAAACAGAAAAACAGAGCTGTCACCTCAAGAGAGAGAAGAGATAGTTAATTCTGGAGTCAGATATGAGTGACCATGGCCTGGGAACAGAATTTCATGTTTCATTGTGGTAATTGTTTCTTGATGTTTTATAGTACAGAAAAAAGAAAGTTATAAATCAAAACTTTTCAAGTACATTGGTGGGCACAGTAGATAGGCAGTGTAAGAAAAGCTAGGAAGTCGCTGCTATTGGCTACAGATGCTATCTGATGACATTCTTAGCTTTTCGGTTGGTAGGAGGTAGTGATCTGCTAAGTTACCTTTCAAAGATTTCACCTGATAGTCACAAGGATATTAAGTTGGGCAGTGAATAGATATTAAGTAGGCTAAAGATAGTCCAACAGAGGCTGGAGAGATGGCTCAGTGTTTAAGAGCACTTACTGCTCTCCCAGAGGACCCAGGTTTGAGTCCCGTCATCCACATGGCAGCTCCCAACTGTCTTTAACTGTAATCCCAAGAGATCTGATGCCTTTTTGTGAGAGGCAGGGACACACATGTGCACACAGACATAAATGAAGGCAGACCATTCATACACATAAAAAGTAATAAGAAAAAGAAAGAAAAGATAACCCAAAAGAAGGGGGGAAAGAGAGAAATGTCTCAGCAGGTATGAGCATTTTTTATTTCTACAGAAGACCTGGGATGTTTCCCAGCATCCATATGGTGGCTCATACCCATCTGTAACTAATCCAGTTCTAGGGGCCCCAGTGCCCTCTTCAGGCATGCAAGTGGTACACAAACCTATGCAGGCAAAACACTTATACACAATAAAATAAAATAAATAAATTTAGGGGAAGCAAACAAACAAACAAAAAAGCCAAGATAAACTGTTATTAGTTCCTCGACTTGCAACATTCCAACCTCTTTATGATTGTTAAAGTTCTAACCTGTCAACCAATCTATATAGAAGGTTCAAAGTAAGCTTGGGAACTCAAGTCTGGGAACTTGAGTCCACACTGGTCTAAGTAGCGATGAGACCCAATAACCAAACAACCAAAGATCCCCCAGAAGCCCACAGCTGGGAAAGCCTGCAGCTGTATCTGTGGAGTCCTCTTCGCCTCCTTACCTGGAAGCAGTGTTAGGAATTCATTTGTGAGCACAGCTTCACAAAATAAGTTAATTAGATTCCTCTCTGTCTGCAGGACCAGACAGTAGAAACCAAAGGAGATATGCATTCTGTGAAAGCAAAGTTAAATTACGTAAATTGTTCGGGTGTGAAGAGGTGCAGGTATTAATTGGGACATTCTGACAATTGGCTCCAGAAATATGCAAATGGGGGGGACTGGGGGCAGTAGTCAGTACATTAACCCTTCTGACCTTAGTTTCTTCTAATGAACGATTAAGAGAGCCGTCTGAAGCTGGCTGAAACTGTGCTCAGCTTGTCCTCACACTGCCTCCACCCCTGGTCTCCACTCTGAGGCCAGCAGGGTTTTCAAAATGCAAGTCTCTTTATATTTTCTACCACTTAAAATCCCTCAGAGAGGGGAACTGCCTCACGTTGTTAGACTGTGCACACACATACAAACAGCAACGGCAAACTATAGCCAGCATCAGGATAGCTTTAAAGGTTAGGCTCTCTAAGCAAGAAGACAGCAATGGGAGATGAAGAGGCGGGGCCAAGCTCCCATCATCCCCTTTGAGGACCACCCCCATCCAAAGCCATAACTTCCAGCAGCCCCTAATAGCACTACAGGCTTACAGCAAAGCTACCAGAGGATGGGCCTTTGGGAGGCAGTTAAGATACAAATGGGTCTGCCTCTCAAGGCTAAAGCACTCTCAGGAGACTGGCCCCACACCTCACCTGGCCTGGGCAGCAGGAGTAGAGTGCGCACTGCTGTAGTGGGCAGGCACCGGTGAGCTGCTTGAGGCCATGAGAGCAGGAGAGCTGGCCTTGCCTCTTGTCAGCTGCAGGACTGAGTGAGCTGACCTGGCCTGTGCTGGAGATCTGGCCTTGGTGGTGTGCATTGGGGAGAGCCGGCAGGCTGACCAACTCAGCCACTTCTCAGGTCCAGATCCAGGACTTTGGGTTGGCCCACCCCGACATCTACTCCATCGATGATCTGCTGGAGCATGTGAAGGGGGTGGTTCTGCAGATCCAATGCTGAGGACCTCCATGACACAGGACAACAACAGGACATCCAGGAGGAGTCCCAGTGAGGATCCAGTATTGAGAGTGTAGCCGAAGCCAGAGGCCTCGAACCAGCCCAATTGCAATGAACACTTGTAAGTAAAGATGCATGGACAAACGAATATACTGTGGGACAAACTATCACACACTATAGCTTCTATGAGAAGATGTTTTTATTTTTTGTTTTTGTTTTTTATTTTCTTTTGGGTGGGAGGTTGCAAGGGGGAAGGGTGGAAACGAAAGGATGGGGAGATGAGTGTGGTTGAGGTACGTGATATGAAATTCACAAAAAGATTATAAAAAGTTTTTTTTTTTCTTTGACACAAGGTTTCTCTGTGTAGACTTGACTGTCCTGAACTCCTTTTGTAGACCAGGCTGGCCTGGAACTCACAGTGATCTGCCTGCCTCTGCCTCCCAGAGTGCTGGTATTAAAGGTGTGCACCACTGTGCCTGGCCCCATAAAAAGTTTTTAAAAGTGAAGTAAAACAGCAGGGGATTTTAAGGTGAGATGTTTACAAATATGTAAAATGACAGAATGCTCTAAGGGGAAGAAAAACTTTATTCTTCAATAAAGATAGGAAGTAAACAATTCAAAATCACTTCAGGAAGTCCCCGAAACTGACCTCTCCCCTACCCCGACCAAAAGTATATAGAAAGTAGACTGCTGAGAGTCAACTCTCAGAAATGCCAAGCTCCAAAGAAGTATCTCAGATAAGCCCCGGAAGCATCACAGACCACACAAGCAGCCTGGAAGAAGCAGAGGCCCAGTGAACAGCATAGATGCAACAAAGACCAGATGAGCTGCCTTAAAGAGGCTTACACCTACTAGTTACCTAGAAAGGACTCTGAAAGCTTTGAGCTCCCTGCAGCATGTGCAGTCTGCTCCAGCTTTGGTGAGCTGTGATCCATGTTGGGGTGAGCTTTTATGACGCAGCTGTCTTTGAGTCATTTCTGCTCCAACGGCAGTAGCCTCTCACCCACATTCCTGTAAACATCCCTAATAAAACTCATTGGTACACACACACACACACACACACACACACACACACACACACACACACACACACACACACCACAGACAGCAGCACTGTTTTGAGCTGATCTGTAGTTCCTGAAAGGATTAATGGAGAGTGGAAGACCTTCCCCACGTGTGGAAAGAATCTTCTGGGGTGGCTCAGACATAATGTGATCTGAGGGAAAAGCAGGCTCATATATCGCCCTTGTTTTGGGTAAAAAAATTTTTTGTGTATGATTTGTTTTGTTTTTTTGAGACAGGGTTTCTCTGTGTAATAGTACTGGCTGGCCTGGACTCACTTTATAGGCCAGGTTGCCTTGAACTCACAGTGGTCTACCTGCCTCTGCCTCCCAGAGTGCTGGGATTAAAGGTGTGTGCCAACTCGCTTGGCCCCATATGGCGCCTGTTAACCACCTCCCAATGCCCCTACCTCCCCCACCTCCCCCACCCCCGCTGAAGCATGGTAGCTCATGCCTGTAATCTCAGCCCTTGAGCTGAAGCAGGAGGATTTCTAGTTCAAAGCTAGCCTAGCTGTACACTGAGATCCTGGCCCCCAAACCAACCACCATGAACAGGACGGCAGCAGCTGTTACTGTCCTCCACCAGAAGCCGTAAAAAACCTGGCAGATGCACAGTGGTTCTCAACCTGTGGGTTGCAACTCCTTGGGGTGAGGCGGGAGGAGGGTCAAACCACCCTTTCACAGGGGTCACCCAAGACCACTGGAAAACACAAATATTTACATTGCAATTCGTAACAGTAGCAAAATTACAGTTATGAAATAGCAATGAAAATAATCTTAAGTGGCGGTCACCACACCATGGAGAACTGTATTCGAGGGTCACAGCATTAGGAAGTTTGAGGTCCGTCGTGTTTGAAGACTGGCCAATGGCATGTGGAAGGAAAACACCATCAAAGGACTGGTTAGCCTCACCCCCCCATACGCCTGTAGTATTGAGACAGCGTGGTTTTGGTGCTACAAACATCGGCGACAGATGTGATGTCCAGGAGGGGAAAATGTTTGGCATGGGAATGGTGACAATAAGACCAGAGAGAAAAGTCCAGGAAGAGTCCATGGACGTTCACTGTTCTGTAAAGATGGTGAAGGCATAAGTCTTGTTACGTTACTTTGCTTTTTTTTTTTTTTTTTTTTTTTTGGTTCTTCAAATTTATCATATTTTGAAAACCACACATAAGCCTCCCCCCTTACTCCTCATGTATATTGAAGCATACGACTGCATATGTGTTTCTTCTGCGCTCAAGCCTCACAAAGCAAAGCCACACAGGCTTCTCGTATGTGATTCTCACTCTTCGGGAGCCACCACCGACGTGGGTGATATTGAACCTGATTTTGACACAACACAGCAGATGGCAGCATAGCACCAACGCCCTCTAACAAAGTGCCATGTGGAAACCTTCACAGAGCAAACTTCTTTCAGCTGAGGAGTTGTGGTTTTCTGCGGTTAACACAGAAAATAGAAAATGAGAGAGAATTGGAACCCTTTCTGGGGCTTTGGAGGTCATGTCCTAAACTGGTAAGCTCGTTTTTACAAGCACTTCATTAATGAAGCACACGTTAATTCTTTTCTGCTTAAAAAAAAAAAACTTTTTAAAGCTAACACAAAGTAATGTAGCTTCATTATAGCATTTTAATACAAGTATGTTGTTTTTGAAAAGGTATTTTGAGTTTATGTATGTGTTGGCCTCATACACACGCGCCTTATACACATATGTGTACCATGTGCCTGCCTGCTACCAGAGGAGAGCACCAGATCCCTGGGGGCTGGGATGCTCTTGAGCTGCCATGTGAACACTGGGACCTGACCCAGGGTCCTCTGGAAGAGCTGCAAATGCCCCTAACTCTTCAGCCCCCATGAGCCTACTGCCCTGCACAAACCGGTTTTTTTTTTTTAAAAATTGCATTTGTTTTGGAAGTAGTGCATGTGCCACAGAGCACGTACGGGAGTCAGATAGGAGTCAAGTCTCACTTCTACCCTCTGCAACTTAGGGCTTGAGCTTGGGGGGGGGGGTTGCAACTTAATTGTTAAGTGGACCCCTCATTCTCATGATAGTTGAGTGTCTGAACTAGTTGTTGAAGTTTGGCTCCCATAAATGAATGTCCTCATATGAAATTTCTTAAGATCCTGATATTTTGCTAGACTTTTTTTTTTCTTTTTCTTTTTCTTTTTTTAAGGCAGAGTCTTATTTGTGCAACTCTGGCTGCCCTGGAACTCACTGTGTAGATTCTAACTCACAGAGATCCACCTGCCTCTGCTTCCTCAGTGCTGGGATTAAAGGAGCATGCCACCATACCTCTTGATTTTTAAAATTGTCATCCTTAAGCAAATTCCCTGCTACAAAGCCCCAGAGCATTGTTTTGAGACATCAAAGAAAGAACCAGAGAACTCCTTGGGGGAATTTGGTTGCCTTTGATTATTTATGTTATCCTCGGGGGGGTGGCTGTACTGGGTTCACACTGGCCTGCAGGCAGCCGCAGTGTTTACTCATATCCAGAGCAGAGAGAAACAGGGCCTGGTGCTCAAGGATGAGTTAACTAACTTGTAATGGGTGAGTGTCCAGTCTCCAACAGATGTTAGCATCTTTCTCTGGTTCACTGTCTCCAAAGGACAGAAAAGGCAGGGACTCTCCTCCCATAGCTGCACCTAGTTGGTTTTAAAAACAAAACAAAACAAAACAAAACAAAAAAGCCATCTATTAAATTTACTTTATTTATTGATTGATTGATTGATAGTGTTTATATCAGGGTATATGTGTGAATGTGAGCACATATGTACCACACAGCAAGTGTGTGGGGGCCAGAGGACTACTTAGGGAGTTGGTTCTCTCCATCCATCATTTGGGTTCCAGTAATAGAACTCATATACTTAGTTTTGGCCACAAGCACCTTGGCCTGCTGACCCATCTTGACAGCCCCTGGTTTCTTTTTCTTTCTTTCTTTCCTTCTTTCTTTCCTCCCTCCCTCCCTTCTCTCTCTCCCTCCCTCCCTCTCTCTCTCTCTCTCTCTCTCTCTCTCTCTCTCTGAAGCAGAGCTTTACGTAGTCCCGGCTGGCTGGTTTCCAACTCTCCATGTAGAACTTCAGATCCCCTGTGCCATGGGAGTGCTGAGATTATAAACGTGTTCCTCTAGGCAGGAGCTACACTCACTTCACACCACCCTGCAGAATGCCAGCCAAGGACAAGTTGCTATGGCTGCCGCAGACACTGACACTGACGCTGCAGTATTTCCCACTCAGCAAATGACTGCGATTTTTCCAGAGTATTTTTCTCTGTGTCTCCCTACTCCCTCTCCCGCCCACCCCACTCCCCATATTACTTTCAATTGGCTGCTTTCTTTGCATGACTAAGACCCAGAAGCCAGAATGCAGCTCTGATTAAACAGACTGCCTGCTCCTCAGCAAATTTTGCTGTGTGGTACCTGTTGTTTTAAATAAAAGTCCGAGCCATTTGCTTCTTACTAATGAAGAACCAGGAGCCAGATATTGGGGTGAAAATCTGCTAGCTCAGAGAGTCAGAGAACGCATCCAGCTGGCCTTCCTACTCAGCAGACATCCCTGAGGAAAAAGTTGCTTCTACTCTGCTTGAGTCCCAGAAGGAAAAGGCCCTCCTCCTCCCCCTCGTCCCAGCTGTCTTAAATACCCACCTCACATGTCCCTCCTTTCTGTTTCATCTTTGTCAGCTGGTTTCTTGCTCCACCTCTTGATTTAGGATTAACTTTATCTAATCCTGTGTACAGAAAGCTTTGGATTAAAGGTGTGTGCTGGGGTTGAGAGCCACACAAGAAACAGGTTTTTATCATTTACAATCTCAATGGGATCAAATATCGTGCCACAGGTACTGGAAGAGTTAACTGGCTCCTGCGAGTGTCCGTTTCTTTCCCTACAAAATGAGACAACAGTAGAACTTGGCATTAGATTTTGAAGGGATGAATATTAGGGAGGATTGCTGGGTCCCGGCTCCCTCACCCCCCTACCTGCCCCCCCCCCTACAATTTTCAGGAATGTTAACATACAGTCCCCAGTTGGTCTTTCTCAGTTTGACCACAGTATGCCTGCCTCACACTGCCCAGGTTAGACCCCGAGCCTCCTCTCCTGTGTCTCCTCTCCCTGCCCCCCCCCCCAAATGCAGCTCTCTCTCCTCTTCTGCTCACTGTTGGATGTCTACACTGTCTACAGTGACTTCCACAGAGATTCGTGACAGATCTTGCTTACTCCTTCTCACTGGCAATGACACATTTCTCGGCCAACCACCTTTCCTAGTGTTCCCTGGGAAGGGCTTGGAGAACTCAGAGACCCCAGGGTTCACAAGACGATGCACCAGATGGCTCCCCTTCCCTCCCTCCCCCACCCCACCCCCATCTTAGAAACATTTGAAAAACTGGCCACTTCACAACGGCACTTGGAAGCACTGACTAGAACAGGTTTCAGTCTATCAGAGAGACTCATGGCAGTTCAACTTGACATTTTATTTTGCACTTCATGAAGGCGACATGCATACTCTTGATAGCTTCGCTAAACTTTTGAAGGCATGAGATACAGCCCAGCAACAATTATCTAACTTTATTTCTGAAGATATCACTGGATTGGAAAAAGGAATTTGATCATAGTAATCTTGAACACAGACTAAAACAAAACTGTTCAATGGACAGTTGAGATGGTTCAGGGGGGTCCAGGCAGTCCTTGTGGCCAAGCCTGATGTCCTGAGTTCCATATCACACACACACACACACACACACACACACGTGATTAAAAATGCAAACAATCAGATAGTTAAGCCAGTAAGCCAGGCTTGGTGGTCCATGCCTATAATCCTAGCATTTGGGAGTCTGAGGCAGGAAGACTGCTGTGACTCCAGTGCCAGCTTGGGCTATACGGAGAGTGCCAGGCAAACCCAAATAGTAATATAAAAACCTAGCGATAGCTTCAGGATTTTCTGCTTTACAGAGATGGTTGATGCAATGAAAGTTTGGAAGGGTTCTTGCTTATGATGGAAAAAAAATCTATTCAGGATTTGAACAAGGTGTTTGGAGGATCAGAAGTACAATTTTCTACTTCCCTTTACAACCTGTGATGGTACAGTACTTTTGATGCTGACACGAGAAGGGAGAAAAAGTTCAAACGTCCTTTGATGAGAACAACCCTTCCTACATAGTATGAACTGAGGATTCCTTTTCCTGAGCATATACTATGGGCCAGGAATAAATGCCAGGCCATAGAAGAAGAAATCCCTTGCATATTTTGCTACTGTAGAGTTGTATTAAATAGGATCACAGAGCTCAATGGTGGCCTGAGGCTGGGGCTGGTGAGTAGACTGTACATTCTTTACTATTTTTAACCTCATGTATTACGTCAAGATGGGCTGAGGCTATAGGAAAAGAAAAGGAAGAGGAGCCTGACTTCTACAGAAGGTCCTTTAATGAGAGGCATGATGGCAGCATCTTTCTGCACAGGGGAGACTGTGTGCACAGGCTTTCTGTCGTCAGCCCTGTAGTGTGTGTGTCTCTGTGCAGGTGATGAGTGTGGGTACCCTCAGAATACGTTGGGTCTCCTGGAACTGGATTTACAGGAGATTGTAAGCTACCAGATGTGAGTGCTGGGAATGGAACTCGGGTCCTTTACAACAGCAGTAGGCACTCCTAACTGTGGAACCATCTCCTGAGCCCTCCCCTTTTGTTGGCAAATGACATAGTGTCCAGATATCAGTAGGTATAGCTCCAGGTAGTCTGAAAATTACTAGGTCTACCAGGCTGACCTTGAACTCATAGAGGTCCACCTGTCTCTGCTTCCTGAGTGCTGAGGATAAAAGGTGTGCCTTACCAAGCTTCAGTGCCATGTATTGTAGTCATGTATAAATTATGTCTTCATTTTCCACGTTATGGTTGCTCCAAAAGCAAATCACATATATTCTCTCTCTCTCTCTCTCTCTCTCTCTCTCTCTCTCTCTCTCTCTCTCTCTCTCTCTCTCTCTCTCCCCCCCCTCTCTCTCCTTCTCTCCTTCCTCTTTGCCTCTTTTCATTTTAGTCAGTGCTGGGCCTTTCAGTCCAGCTAGAACCTTCTGCAAGGTAGGCAATCTGTGAGTTTGAGGGCAGCCTGGTTGACAGCCAGGGCTACACAGAGAAACCCTGCTGTCTCGGAAAAACAAAAAGAAAACAAACAAAATAAAAGTGGGCAGTGGAGAAAATTACTTTTCAAAAAGACTCTCCCCAAATCATATGAACTTACAAATAAGGCCCAATGTAGTGTTTATTTTACTTTCTTAAGATTATTTTTAATCATGTGTCTCTGTGTGTGTAAGCACAGAGGGAATTAAAGAAAAGTTTAAAAATCTATAAAATAGCCATGCTTTACCAGAATGAAGCAGATTTCCCTTGGTGGGACTTACCAGCGCCCTGCTGCCTCTACCTTCCTCCCTTAGGCCAGAGGGAACAATTTGGATTGATAAAAGGGCTTTAAAAGTGGGCAGTGAGTGCTGGGCGTGGTGGCACACGCCTTTAATCCCAGCACTTGGAAGGCAGAGGCAGGCAGATCACTGTTCGGGGCCAGCCTGGTCTACAAAGCAATTCCAGGACAGTGAAAGCTACACAGAGAAACCCTGTCTCAAAACAAACAAACAAACAAACAAAACAAAACAAAAAAGTGGGCAATGAGAAAAAAATTTAAAAAGCTGGGCAGTGGTGGTGCACACCTTTAATCCCAGATCTCTGTCTAATGTTTGGCTGTGGGTCTCAGCATCTGTTTTAATCCACTGGATGGCCTCTCAGAGTGACTCTAGCTGAGAATCCTAGCAGCGGGGTATATGAAGACTGAAGTGGTCACACCTATGACCAGGAAGGACTCCTAATGGAGGAAGAAGGACACCAACCCACCCACAAAACTTTTGACCCAAAATTTACCTTGCCTACAAGATGCACAGGGATAAAGATGTACCAGAATTTGAGGAAACGGCCAACCAATGACTGGCCCAACTTGAGACCTACCTCATGGGAGAGACCCACCTCCTGTCACTATTAATGATACTCTGCTGTGCTTGCAGACATGAGCCAAGCTAGCTGTCTGCTGAGAGGCTCCACCTCTTTAGCTTAATAAAATGGCCTCTTAAGATCTCTTTGAGGGACTCTGACCCTGCCATACACTGCTCAGCTATAGAAGGTCTCTGGAACCTTTTTTTTTTTTTAAGATTTATTTATTTATTCAGAAGAGGGCATTATATCACATTGTAGATGGTTGTGAGCCACCATGTGGTTGCTGGGAATTGAACTCAGGACCTCTGGAAGAACAGTTAGTGCTCTTAACCACTGAGCCATCTCTCCAGCCCTGATGGTCTCTGGAATCTTAGTGGCACACTCCATGGTTCCTTCAGTCTTAAACTATTATACTTACAAAACCAGTACCGTGTGGATGATTCTGAAAAGTTCTGTTGCCAACTCAGTATGTAGTGTCATCCCCTTGAACCAAAGCTGCAAGTATTCTCGCTCCCTCCTACCCCTAGGGAATCCTTTCAGTAGCATTCTTAGTTAAGATTCTCTCCTTAGAAATGAATTTCAGTTTTCACAAGATAGAGCTTTCAATGAGTAGTTTTGCATTCAGGGTGCCTTGCCTATTGTCCCAGTGCCACAGGAGAGTCCCTTTACTGGTGATAACTTTTTGATGAATTAAAGCTGCCTTCTCAGACCAGCCTTGTCCTCGGCTTTATACTCTCTCCTTTTCCCCAGCAAACAGCACAGCTTTCAGCTTGTCTTTGCTCCATTTGTGCCCTCCTTCCCTGCAGACTTGGCTAAGAGCAGTGAGCAGTAACTGTTATACAGCCTGAATGTTGTCCTGTCTTGATATTTCTTCTGCCAGACCAAGTAGCCCATATCTATTGAGTTCAGCCTCAGTTAGCTTCTCAGGACACGGGCAGAATGAAGACACAATCTTCTCTAGGATACAACATGAACGGCCTCAATCTAGAGCTTTTGTTTACTTCTCCAAATGCTCAACAAAATGACCCTTTAAGCTCCAAACTCTTCTACATTCCTTCTGTAAACTAGTTTCAAAGGCCCAAGGAGCACATGGTCAAGATTAATTATATCAGTTGCCCAACTCATGGCCTCATTCAAAAAGTATTAGCTACTTTTCTCATCACTGTGGCAAAATTCCTGACAAAACCAGGTTTAGAAATGAAGGGTTTGTTTCGGCGTACACTTTGAGGATGCAGTATGTTGTGAGGCAGTTGGCCATTGCATACATAGGAGAGAGAGAGAGAGAGAGAGAGAGAGAGAGAGAGAGAGAGAGAGAGAGAGAGAGAGAGAGAGAGAGAGAGACAGAGAGAGAGAGACAGAGAGACAGAGAGAGAGAGAGAGAGAGACAGAGAGAGAGAGAGAGAGAGAGAGAGAGAGGCGCAGAGAGAGACACAGAGAGACAGAGAGACAAAGAGAGACAGAAGCAGAGAGACAGAGAGATAGAGACAGAGAGAGACAGAGACAGAGGAAGGAGGAGAAGGAAGATGAGAGGGAGGGAGAGAGAAAGAAGGAGGAGGAGGAGGGAGAGAAGGGGGGTCAGGGGCTAATGTTGTATTCACTTCCTCCTTTTTAATAAGTCCCAGGTCCTAAGGAATGGTACTTAGTTGGGACATCCACTTCAGCTAACCCAATCTAGAACCACCATCACAGATGTGCCAGAGATTTGTATCCTAGGTAATTCTTGATCTATCTTGGGCCAGTTCATCCCCACACCTGATTCTAGGCAACTATCCCACTGTATCAGTACCTCCAACATCCTGGGGTCTCTTTGGTTTGTGAGATGGGGGTCTCGCTTTGTAGACCAGGCGTCTTCCAGGCAATCTTCCTAGCTCAGCTTCACAGGCATGTGCTAACGTACCAGTTTCCTCCCTGCTTCCTTCTTGCTTCCCCCCCCCTTCCCCCTGGTGGGAGGCAAGGTCTCATGTACCCAGGCTGACCTTGACCTCAATACTTAGCTGAGAATGAATTTGAACTGATTCATCTGCCAAGGTCTGAAGTGGCAGGTATCTACCACCACATCTGGATTTACTTTCTTCTTCTTCATCATGTATTTGTTATCACAGGTTCATATATTAGTACAGTGAAAGATATAATATTTCTTTTATTGTTTGTATATATTATCTCATCTTGTAGGAAATTTCCAAGTTAGGTTTTCATATCTAATCTTTGATCTAGTTGGTTTTTTTTTTTTTTTAATGTATGGTGTGAATCTGGGTTCTCTTGAACTTTAAAGCCATTTTATCAAGCATCAAGGTTTAATATGTGTTGGGGCATAGTTCTTTTCCCCAAAGTATACTATATTTTGCTTAAGACAATCTCATTGTCTTAATTGATTATTGACGATTTAAGTCTTCAGGCAAGTCTTGATACCCAGGCAAGTCTTTATGTCTTGGAAGGCTTTTTTCTCCTCTCTCTATTTTATTTTATTTTTAAAAATATTTATTTTTTTAGTATATATACAGTGCTCTGCCTGCATGTACATCTATATGCCAGAGAGGGAATCAGATCACATTATAGATGGTTGTGAGCCCCCATGTGGTTGCTGGAACTCAGGTCCTCTGGAAGAGCAGTAAGTGTTCTTAACCACTGAACTGTCTTTCCAGCCTTCCTCTCTCTATTTTAACACCAGCGTGTCAGTGTCTCTAGTTACAATCATGTTGATGAACTGAATGCTTTATGGCATAGTCTTCCTACCCATGAGTAGGGAATACCATTTCACTTGAATCTTTTTACAAATGTCTTAAATATTATTTTGTTCATAAAGATGCACACATTTTCTGGACTTACTTATAAGTCTCTCATAGTTTTTGGCTTTACAGATGGTATTTTCACAGTGGCTTCTGCTTCTATACCATCTTCCTTAAACAATATTAGGTGATTGTTACTGGTATCTCTTATTAGACTAGTTTCAGTGATTCATCAGTAGATTCTGGTTTGATCTTGTGTGGGTACCACAGCTGCTCTGAGCTTTGCCATGTTCAGCAGGCAGCATTTCATACCACTCTCTCCCATCTTCCAGCTTTTATGCTTTTTTGCTCCCTCTTCTGTAATGTTCCATGGTTCTTGCCAGAGAGGGGGAGTGATGCAGAGGTCCCATGTATGGATGTGCACTTAAAGGCACCTGTTCACCCCATTTTGAGCAGTTACCGATTTCTGCGTTACCCACTAACTACTACAAAAAGAAACTTCTCTATCTGTGCCTGCAAGTCTTTAAGTTTTGTTTCTGTTTTTTTTGGGGGGGGGGCGGGGTTATGGTTTGAGATAGAGTTTCTCTGTGTAACCTTGGCTGTCTTGGATTCACTTTGTAGACCAGGCTGGTCTACAGAAATCTGCCTGCTTCTGTCTCCTCATGTGCTGGAATCAGGCCACCACAACCAGTTCTTTAAGTTCTTAAAACACCCCTCCGTGACGTACTTCCTCCAGCAAGGCCATACCTGCTAAGCCTGTCCAAACAGGCTCACAACTGGATACCCATCCAAACTACCTCTCCATGCCCTCCTGACAGATTTACAGTATCAAGAGTAAATTCTCTGCTGTGAAAAAATCAGAAAGCTGTTGGTAACTCTTATGCTGTTTATGCTGTTATTGTACCAGTGGACACCTCTTGCCTATTATGTTGATATTTTAGCAGTAGTGTTCAGCACTGGGTAAGATCATTTCTCCCTTAGTGTTCGGCATAACATTTTTCTGGCACTATGAAATCTATCCAGCAAGGAGAGAGGTTTTTCTGGTTAGTTCAAGATTGGTTTCTATGCCTACTGCAACCCAGAGTGTGTGGTATCTTCTCCAATAGGGGCTTATCATCTAGTTATGACAGGAAACCAAGAGCAAGAGTGATAGCTATGCTGTTTGGGGGGTACTTATGGAGCCTCTATGACCAGTAACTCAGAGAGATACAACCCATGCCTGCTTCTGAAGTGTTCATTGAAAAAGTCATGGCTTCTGGGAAAGTATTGTCCACCCATGAATGGGACCTCTGTTCAAACTCCTCTTTTTACAAATTAGTGGGATTTCATAAAGCTTCTCTACACATCCCTAGTTTGGGTTAATCCTCTCATCCCCTACTTTTCCCACTTTTGCTTCCCCATCCCACTTAAACCTTTAACCTCCTTCTGTATTCCTCATCCTGCTCTTTCATACCTCCAGCAGTCTATTGTCTTCTCTTATTTTACCTTTTACTTGGATTACGAGGTTGTAAGTTTCTACATATCTTTACCATACACAGATTGTTTTGTCTAACCCGCCTCCTGTCTCCTCTGTTCCCAACCCCCACCCTTCTCCCTGCTTGAGTGTGTCTGTCTTTATTCCCCAACCTCGCCTTCATTTTACCTATATGTTACTATCCTTACCTCCCTTAGTGTCTTCCCTTTCTTTAGCTAACTTTTAGAAAGGATCACAGGTGTAATGAGAGATTGCCAATGCTGGGAAGACAAATGTCCGTCTTGTTTTTACAGGGAAGCTCAGTGTTTCACCATTATGGATGATGTTTGCCAGAGATGTATTATATTTATCCCTTTGAGTTTATTTGTTTGTTTGTTTGTTTTTGGTTTTTCGAGACAGGGTTTCTCTGCATGACCTTGCCTGTCCTGGACTCACTTTGTAGACCAGGCTAACCTTGAACTCAAAGTGATCCTCCTGCCTCTGCCTCCCGAGTGCTGGGACTAAAGGTATGCGCCACCACACCTGGACTTATCCTTTTGAGTTAAAAAAAGCTCATTTCCTTAAGACACTGATGAAAATTTTTGTTATGCTAATTTTATCAAACTCTTTTTTTCTTCAATCTATTGGATTAATTTGTTTTTCTTACTTTTGATCTATAAATTTCATAAGGATACTAATGCATTTTTCTAACATTAGAGCAACTTATGTTTTCATATAAACATATTGGTCATAATGCATATGCATGATGTTTGGAGTACACTACCATTCCCTACATATGCCTTTTCTTCTTTTGGTGTACATGGTGATAATTGGCTTGGAATTTTCCTTTCTTGTATTCCTTTAATCTTGTTCTCATACTGAGGTTAAATGAACTTTATAAAATGATTTGAGCCTGTTCTAGTTTGTTTTCACTGCTGTGATGAGCACCAT
Organism: Acomys minous; assembly: GCF_964271855.1. Classification (NCBI taxonomy): domain Eukaryota; kingdom Metazoa; phylum Chordata; class Mammalia; order Rodentia; family Muridae; genus Acomys; species Acomys minous. The sequence goes on along the minus strand of NC_140490.1, from coordinate 21,939,456 downwards.
GACCAAAAGCAACTTGGAGAGGAAGGAGTTTACATATCCTGACTACAGTTCATCATTGAAGAAAGACAAAGGCAGACTGCAGGGAGGAAACTGGAGGCAGGAACTGAAGCAGAGACCATGGCAGAATGCTGCTTACTGGCTTGCTAAGCATGCTTCCTACCCACTCAGGGGTGACTGCCCTCAGTTCCTTACAGTAAGAATTTTTGGTTTCTTCAAAAACACAAAAATGAGTCAGGAGTGGTGGTGCATGCTTTTAATCCCACTACTTGGGAGGCAGAGACAGGCGGATCTCTGAGTTTGAGGCCAGCCTGGTCTACAAAGCGAGTCCAGGACAGCCAAGGCTACACAGAGAAACCCTGTCTCAAAAAACCAAAACTCAACCAACCAGCCAACCAAACAAATAAACAAATCCCAAAACAATAGAAAGCAAACAACTCCCCCCAAAATATTATGGGAATATGTTTTTGTTTTAATCCCAGGTGTGGGATATGGGGCCACTTCAGATTGTCTACAGCAGCTAGCTATGATTTGCCTTGTCTTCTAGTAGGGGTGTGATTTTGCCAGATGCAGATAGTTCTGCAAGTGTATGGCATTTGGAATTCTGGGGATTCTTGAGAGGGTATATAAATACAAGAGCCCTCAAGAGTGGCTGTGGCAGAAGTGGTGGCAGCAATGGTTGTGGCTGCTGTTGATTTCTAGCAGCTGTTTTCTGGTTTCTGGTGGCGGTTGTTGGCTGGTTTGTGGTTTGATGCTGTTCGTTAATTAGTTGTATACAAAGAAATGAGAAGAAATTAAATACTTGATTGTGAAGAACAACTTTGTCCAAAGGAACCGGATGCCCCTAGTTAGCAGGAAGTAGTCAAACAATAATGATGCTCGTTCCCCCTACTTTCCCTCTTTCTCTCCTACCTAATGTTGGGGGGTTGGAAAAGTGGAATAAAGATGGAAGAGAGTAAGGAACCCATAAAGTAGCAAACACCAGCAATAGTTCCTTTTTCCTAAATGACCCCAGTTTGTGTCAAGTAGACAAATAATTAACCAGCATAGAGCCTTACTTTTCCTTTTAAAAGTTCCAGTGGAGGGAGGGGCACCAACCTACCCACAAAACCTTCCACCCAAAATTTGTCCTGCCTGTAAGAAGTACAGGGATAAAGATAGGACAGAGATTGAGGGAATGGCTAACCGATGGCTAGCCCAATTTGAGACCTACCCATGGGAGAGAGCCAGCCCCTGACAATATTAATGATATTATGCTATCCTTGCAGACAGGACCCTAGCGTAATGTCTTCTGAGAGGCTTCATCTAGCAGTTGGTGGAAACAAAGGTAGAGACCCACAGCCAAACAATAGGTGGAGCTGGGGTGGTCTTGTGGAAGAATTGGGGAAAGGATTGAGGGAGCCAGAGGGTTCAAGGACACCATAAGAAGACTTACAGAGTAAACTACCCTGGGCCCATGGGGTCTCACAGAGACTGAACCACCAACCGAGAGCATACATGGACTGGGCCTAGGCCCCATACACATATGTAGCAAATGTGCAGCTTGGTCTTCATGTGCGTCCCCTAACAATTGGAGTGGGTTGGTGAGGGTGGGATAGTCTCTGACTCTGTTGCCTGTCGGCGCCGCACCGTCCAGTGGAAATAAGACACCAACAACCAGACTTCTTCTTGAGATCTTTACTCAGGATTAAGCTCAGTGGGAATGGCCCCGAAGAAGGGAAGGGCCAAGCTTAAGTACAACTCAAGGGCCAATCAGCTCATGCCAGGTGCCACCTCCTCATAGGTCCACGTCAGAGCAGGACTGCTCGTCATCAGATCACCAGTTACCCTTGCACAGCCTTTTGCCATATAAGGACTTGTTTATCTTAGAGAGCGCTCGCCGTCGGGATGGCGGAAGCCTGCGCCTTGTTAAGGTGCGCACCTCGCAGCTCTCCACAGTTGCCTGCCTTTGGATCCCTTTCCCATAGCTGGGCTGCCTTCTCTGGTCTCAGTGGGAGAGAATGTTCTTAGTTCTGCTGTGACTTGATGTAACAGGGTGGGTTGGTACCCATGGTGGCCTCCCCTTCTCTGAGGAGAACAGGAGGAGGGATGGAGGGAAGGGTGTGAGTGTGGGAATAGGAGGAGAGGAGGGGGCTTGATTAGGCTGTAAAGTGAATTAAAAAGTCTCTTGAAGAGGCTATATAAAATTAAAACTAGATGTTTATGGACATTTTTGACACATGAATCTTTATTTTACCTATAACCTCTAAAGTCAAGTGTAGAGGAAGAGACACAGAGAGGCTGACAATTCCAAAGCTGAATAATATGTCAGGATGAAAATAATTAGCATTAACAATTCTGCCTTCCTGCAGTGTTCACAATGTGCAACTAACGAGAGAGAAAAGAAAATAATTATGAATTGTTTGACTCAGCTCTGCTTGTGCAGATAGGAAAGGCAAAAAATTAAAAAAAACTTCAAACCTCCATTGAAAGAAAGAAAATCCTTCTCTACAGAAGACAAACAAGACAAACTAAAGCTGACTGCCTCCTCTCTCCAGGCGGCATCTGTAGCAGATTGGCACTCTCTGACACTCCTTAGATGGCTGTGTTGCCATAGACACGTGCTAGTACCCAAATTCCCTTCTCTTCACACATTTCACAAAATGAGCGTTGATTGAGAGCAAACACATTCATGAAAAAAAAATGCATACATAAAAGGGAGAAAAAGGACAGTGTGGTTTTCTTCCCCTCCTAACCCCACTCCTCCGGATCTTTCTCAGCCAATGAGAGGAGTAGCTTGCTGAATGGCGCATAGGTAAGTTTCCGCACTCATAAGTAGCGTATGCAAATTTGACTGAGCTGGCAATGCATGCCTTGAGAAGCTCTTCTGTTTTAAACTTATTTCTCATGTAACTATATCACCTTTGCTGCACTTTGTTGTACTCATCGTTTCACCATTAATTAGAGTAGAACCGCTGCTATTTTACACTATCTCCGTGACTTTCCAGGCAAGCCAATGACGTCAGTTCCGGCTTCAGGTTACCAAAGTGAATCTCCAGACTGGTAGTCTAGCTATGCTTCCCCCAAATCAACTGATTATCAACCATCTAACTAAAAATGCAATGTATCCATGCATACATAGAATGCGTTTGTCACTCTTTCCTCTTAGTTGGCCCTCTGACCACCCTCATCCTTACTGCTTGCCTTCCTCCCTTGAAGTAGAACTTCCGTTCTGCCTTCACTCACATACATCGCATTGCTCTTTCCCTCTCTCCTAGTCTCCTTAGAAATTGCTCGCGACAGGCTGAACTGTGTTCTCTCAAAGCTTATAGGCTGAGGCTCTACCTGACCGGTACCTCAGAATGTTACCTTGTGTGATTGACAAGAACGTTTGTAGAAGTAATTAAGTTAAAAAGGCCTCCGTCCAACCTACTGGTGCCCTTAGCAGAAGAGGAGATTGAAACAGAAGAACCTCCAGAGATGAACGTGCCATTTGCAGGCTGCGGACAGATGTCTCAGAGAAGCAAAGCTGCCAATGCCTTGACCTTGGGCTTTTGGCCCCAGGGGGTTTTAAACTTCTGCTTTGTAAGCTATCGAAGCCCTAGTATTTTGTGATGAAAGCCCCCAGGAAACAGGCTGGGGAGGTAAATTTCACACATCAATGAGACACATCCTAAGGATCCTCCAGTTTCATGAGCCACAAATTGAGGCTTTCAGAAAGGAAGTCTTCACAGAAACTGAAAGACAAAGATGGACGTTTAACTATAAATACTCTGTGAAAAGTCACTCTGTGAAAAGCGTCCACTAGCCTGGAAAAATAGCTCCCAATGAACCAAGCACTCAGTGGAATTACATTACTCCAAAGCCCTGGCAGAGATGCAGCCTATCTGCAAGTTAATACGTCATACACAGTTCTATATTTCTTTCCTGGGCCCTTTTCCAAGAGAAATTATTTAATTTGGGATTCATTTTTTGCATTCATATAAATGTTTAATAAGGTATCTTTTGAAACAGCAAATTCATAGGAAGGTTTCCTTGAGGTGCTTTTTAAAAAAGTTTTGTGGGCTGGAGAGATGGCTCAGAGGTTAAGAGCACTGGTTGTTCTTTCAAAGGTCCTGAGTTCAATTCCCAGCAACCACATGGTACCTCACAACCATCTATAGTGAGATCCTGTGCCCTCTTCCAGCTCACATGCAGGCAGTATACTATATAAATAATAAATAAACAAACCTTTAAAAAAATAAAAAATTTTTGTATTTTAATTGTGAGACTTATTGACGTGAAGTTCTTGTAACATAATTAGCCAGTGCAGGGTGAACAACTCAGTGGCATTAGTTACACTCGCAGTCTGTGTGGCCAATACCTCAATCTGATTGCAAAACAGTTCTATTTCTCCAAAGGAAAAGCCCTTACTATGGAGCAGTGTCTGCTGTCTTCCTTTGACCCCTGGTTCCAAGCTGTCTGTGTTCTCTCTACAGACTCACCTGAATAGGTCACAAAAGCTGCTTGTCTCCTGGCAATGGCCTTATTCCATAGCCTAGTATTTTCAGGATTCACTCATGTTACAGTCTCCACTGAATAGTGCCTCGCTGCATGTTCCTCCAAGCCTTCCTCATACATGCTTTCCCTTATATTGAAAATAGATCTTTTCCCTCACATTCTATACCCTCATTATAGTTTCCCCTTCCTTTACTCCTCCCAATTCCTTCTCAGCCCTCCCATCCAGATCTACTTTTCTGCCTCTCCTTAGAAAACAAACAAACTTTCTAAGGGATAATAATAAAAATATGGTAAAAATAAAATATAATAAGATAACACAAAAACTAACACTGCAGAGTTGGACATGACAAGTAAACAGAAGGAGAAAAGTCCAAGAGAAGGCACAAGAACCAGAGACTCACTCATTCCCACACGCAGGAGTTCCCAAGAAACCCACTGCACTGGAGGTCATTCTATATATGCAGAGGACCAGCTGCAGACCTGTGCAGGCCGTGTGCATGCTGCCTCCGTCCCTGTGAGTTCATATGAGCTGTGATCCTGTTGATTTGGAGGGCATTGTTTTCTTGGTGTTTCCCATCCTCTCTGGCTTTTATACTATTTCTGCCTCCTCTTCCTTGGGGGTTCTCTGAGCCTCAAGGGGAGAGATAAGATAAAGACATCCCACTTAGGGCTAAATGTTCCAAGGTTCCTCACTCTCTCTGTAATGCCTGGAAGCTTCTTTGATGATGGCTGAGCGAGGCACTGGTCTAAGCAATAGCAGAATGCCCTAGGAGTCACTTTATTGCTGTGGGGTTTTGTTTGGTTTTGTTGTTTATAGAACAGCAGTATTTGGGTTTTGCCCTACGACCCTGGCCTATCTATTCTGTAGTTCTTCATCACCAAAGCAGTACCTTGTATGGGTTCCATCTCATGGAGTGGGCCTGAAGTCAAACCAGATTTTGGTTGGCTACTCCTACAAGTTTGTGACACCATTGCTCTTGCATACCTTCTAGGTAGGACACCATTGTATACCAAAGGGTTTGTGGCTGGCTTATGTTTCTCTTTTGGTAACGTGCAGGGTACCTTCCTGTACCAAAGATGTTAGACCATAGAGGTGAAGTCTTTATGTAGGCACAAGCTCAACTTCTCCATGTTCAATGAATTGTATAGATATTGCCTTCAGCAATGGACCTTTCTGTCAGTTTGTGGAGAGCAACCTATAGTCTTGGCCAAAGCCTGGGTCATTTGGGGACTTTTATGGCTACTTCTTTGGCCCACAACTCCATTGGATGTAACATATTTCCAGTACAGGAAGCTTCATTTGGTGACAAAAGATGGGTAGGTAGGACTTGGACCCCTGTTATTTGATGATTTCATTTAGATTGCCTTCACATATGTATATAAACTTTCTACTGTATTAGGTTTCCACACTACCCCTCAAATGGTCCTTAATTGCAGCTGTCTCCCCTCTACATATTCCCCCTTTCCTCTCACCCCCTGCCTTGATCCTTTCATTCTAGCCCCCCCATCTATCCATAACTATCTATTCTATTTCCCTTTCATAACGAGATCTACCTGTACCCACTTGTCCCTTACTTTATACCTAACCTCTGTGGTTCTGTAACTTGTTTATCATTGTGGGTCTGTAGCTTGGTTATCATTGACTTCACAGCTAAGATCCACATATAAGTGAATACATAGCATATTTGTCTTTTGGGGTCTGGGATACCTTACTCAGGATGATTTATTTTCTAGGTCCATTCATTTACTTGGAGTGGATTTTTAAAAAGTTTTTTTAAAAAAAAATCCACTCTTCTGTTCAGGGACATCTAGGTTGTTTCCGTTTTCTGGTTCCTGTAAATAAAACAGTAATGAACATGGTTGTGGTAAGGTGAAGCATCCTTTGGATATGTGCCCAAGAGTAGATTTTGAGGTATATAAATTTCCACCTACTGAGGCACTGCCACACTAATTTCCATAGTGGATTGTGGTGGTTTGAATAGACTTGGCCCCTACAGATTCATATGTTTGAATGCATGGCCCATAGGGAGTGGCACTATTAGGAGCTATGGCCTTGTTGGACGAGGTATGGCCTTATTGGAGGAGGTATGGCCTTGTTAGAGAAAGTGTGTCGCTGTGGAGGCAGGCCTTTGAGGTGATATATATGCTCAAGCTCTGCCCACTGTAGAATTCCAGTCTTCTCCTTGTTGCCTGAAGATCAAGATGTAGAACTGTTGTGGTTAATTTATCAGTATGGCCTAATACTGTTTATTATCAGGCCTATAATTATTATTACAACAGTATTTTCTAACCTGCTAGCAGTCAGTCAAGACACACACACACACACACACACACACACACACACACACACACACACACACTATATTTTAAAATAGTCTTAGTTAACCTGGGGTAGGGCAGATATTAATCCCCTAATCTACATCCCATATTGTGGCAGGTATGGGATACCTGCCCCAATCCCATGTCATCTGCTTCTAATAATTTCTATTGAGCTACCTCCCATCTATAATCCCAAATTCTTGCTAATTATCATCATCTGGACCAAATCTCCATCCACACGGGCATGTGCTTTCCTCTAACCCTTGGCGAAGCCTTGTTATTCTCCTCCTCTCCCAAGTCTCTTTCTTTCCCAAGATTCTTTCTCTCTCCCAAAGCCTAGGAGCCTTAGCCACATCTATCCTATTTGCCATGCCCAGGTGTGATGGCCCTTTATTGGCAAAACCGGAAGTTCCTGAGGCAAGGCTACATAGCAACCTTGGGGTACAGAGACAATAGGCAGTAATTAGCAAAGTATATCAGACCAACCTTCAACATAGAACTCTCAGCTCCTCTAACACCATGTCTGCCTGCCTGCTGCCATGCTTTCCGCCATGATGATAATGGATTAAACCTCTGAAACTGTAAGCCAGCCCCAATTAAATGTTTCCTTTTATAATAGTTGCTTTGGTCATGATGTCTCTTCACAGCAATGGAAATCCTAACTAAGATGTGGATGTACACATTTGCACTCCCATCAGCAATGGATGAGTGTTTGCCTTACTCTGTATCTTCATCAGCATGACTTGTTTTATTGGTCTTATCCATTCTGATGGGTATAAGATAAAACCCCAAAGTTTTTAGATTTGCATTTCCCTGATGGTTAAGGATGCTGAACATTCCTTTAAGTGCTTCTCAGCCATTTGAGTGTCCTCCTTTGAGATTTCTGTTTAGATCTGTTCCTCGCTTTTAATTGGGTTATTTGTTTTCTTGACTTGGGTTCTTTATATATTTTGGCTATTAGCCCTGTAATGCATATATAGCTGGCAAAAATCTCTTCCAGTTCTGTAGGCTGCTGTTTTGTCTGAATAATAGTGTCTTTTGTTTGGCAGAAGCTTTTCAGTTTCATGAGGTCCCATTTACTAACTATTGATCTTAGTCCTGCTAATAATATTCTGTTCAGAAAGTCTTTTCCTGTTCAGGTTCAGTGTGTCTGGTTTTCTGTTGATGTCTTTGATCCACTTGGACTTAAATTTTGTGCAGAGTGATAAGTATGGATCTATGGGTATTCTTCTACATGTGGCCATTCAGTTACACTACACCATTTGTGGAATATGGTGTATTTTTTCCCCAGTGTTTCTGTTGTCTTTATCAAAATTAGATGTCCACACAAAATTAGGTGTATGGATTTATGTCTGCATCTTCAATAGATTTCACTGATCAATGTGTTTGTTTTTGTGCCAGTAGTATGCTCTGTAATACAAGTTGAAATTGGGGATAGTGGTACTTCCTACAGTATTTTCTCATTTAGGATTGTTTTTTAGCTATCCTAGGTTTTGTGTGTTTCAGTATAAAGCTGAAAAATAGTCCTTGAAAGATATGTGAAGAATTACTTTGGAATTTTGATGAGGATTGCAATGAATCTGTAGATTGCTTTTGGTCTAGTGGCCATATTTACTATACTAATTCTGCTGATCCAGGAGCATGGGTGATCTTTCCATTTTCTGACATTTTCTTTCTTCAATGTGTTGAAGTGTTTATAATACATTTGCTTGGTTAGACCTACCCCAAGATATTTTATATTATTTGAGGCTACTATGAAAGGTGTTGTTTCCCTGATTTCTCTCTCAGTCTATTTGTTTTTGTATATAGAAGGGCTACTGCTTTTTGTGAGATAATTTTGTATCCAACTACTTTGTTGAATAAGGTTGATTTTTAGTGTCACTTATATATACTATCATATCACCTACAAATAAAGATATTTGACTTCTTCCTCTCCTATTTGTATCTCCTCCATCTCCTTCAGTTGTCTTATTGCTTTAGCTGAGACTTCAAGACTTATACTGAATGGGTATGGAGATCGTGAACAGCCTTGTCTTGTTCCTGGTTTTAGTGGAATTGCTTTGAGTTTCTTTCCACGTAAGTTGATGTTGGCTACCAGCTTTCTTTATGATGGTGAAATATGCCCCTTGTGTCCCTGATCTCTCCAGGACTTTATCATTAAGGAGTGTTGAACTTTTGCCAAAGGCCTTTTCTGCATCTAATGAGATAAACATGTGGTTTTGTCTTTCCGTTTCTTTGTATGGTAGATTGCATTTATCGATTTATGTATGTTGAATCATTTCTACATCTTTGGGATGAAGCTTACTTGATCACGGTGGATGATCTTTTTGATGTGCTCTTGGTTTTGGTTTGCAAGTATTTTATTAAGAATGTTTGCATCAGCTGGGTGTGGTGGCGCACGCCTCTAATCTCAGCACTCTGGGAGGCAGAGGCAAGCAACTCTGTGAGTTTAAGGCCAGCCTGGTCTACAAATCCAGAACAGCCAACGCTACACAGAGAAATTCTTTTATGTTCATGAGGGAAACTGGTTTGTAATTCACTTTATTTGATGTGTCTGTATGTGGTTTGGGTATCATGGTGACTGTGGCCACATAAAATGAGTTGGACAATGTTCTGTTTCTATTTTGTGGGATGATTTGAGGGAAGTTGGCATAAACTCTTCTTGAAAAGTCTAGTAGAACTCTGCATCAACCCATCTGGCCTTGGGCTTTTCGGTTGGGAGATGTGCTGGCTGGTTTTATGTTAATTTGATATACACTAGAGTTATCTGAATGAAGGGAACCTCAGTTGAGAACATGTATCCATAAAACCCAGCTGTAGGTCATTTTCTTAATTAGTGACTGATGAAGGCAGACCCAGCCCATTGTGGGTGGTGCATTCTTGGGCTGGTGGCCCTGGATTCTATAAAACAAACAAAAAAAGCAAGCAAACAAACAAAAATCAGGCTGAGTAAGCCATGGAAAGCAACCCCATAAACAGCACCCTTCCATGGTCTCTGCATCAGCTTCTGCCTCCAGGTTCCTGCCCTGCTTGGGTTTCTGTCCTGACTTACTTCCATAATGAACAGTGGTACAGAAGTGTAAGCCAAATAAATCCTTTCCTCCCCAACTTGCTTATTAGTCATGTTGCTTTGTTGCAGCAATAGAAACCCTAACTAAGACAGGAGACTTTAATGGCTGCTTCAATTTCACTAGTGATTATAGGTCTGTTTAAATTGCTTGTCGGCCCTTGATTTGACATTGGTAAGTGATATGTATCAAGGAAATAATCCACTTCTTTCAGATTTTTCAATTTGGTGGAGTATAAATTTTTTAAAAATATACTTAAGATTTTCTGGATTTCTTTGGTGTCTGTTGTTATGTCCCCCTGTTAGTTTCTAATTTTGTTAATTTGGATTTCTCTCTCTCTCTGCCTTTTAGTTAATTTGGATAAGGGTTTGTCAATCTTATTGTTTATTCATTCTTTATATTGTTTCTATTTTATTGATTTCACCCTTGGGTTTGATTGTTTCTTCTCATCTACTCCTTTAGGTATGACTTCTTCTTTTTGTTCTAGAGCTTTCAGGTATGCTTTTGAGTTATTAATACTTGTCTTCCCAATATTTTAGGTAGGTATTTAGTGCTTTAAACTTGTCTCTTAGAACTGCCTTCATTATGTCCTCTAAATTTTGGTATTTTGTGTAGTCATTTTCATTCAATTCTAGAAAGTCTTTAATTTCTTTACCTATTTTTCATGCAGTAGTGAGTTATTCAGTTTCCACTAGTTGTTTGTAAGCTTTTTGTTGTTGATTTCCAGGCTTAATCTGTGGTGGTCAGATAGGATACAGGGTGTTACCTCTCTCTCTCTCTCTCTCTCTCTCTCTCTCTCTCTCTCTCTCTCTCTCTCTCTCTCTCTCTCTTGCTTTGTGTCCAAGTATGTGGCCAATTTTGGAGAAAGTTCTATGAGGTGCTGAGAATAAAGTGTATTCTTTTGTGTCTGGCTGCAATTTCCTGTAAATATCTGTTAGGCCCATCTGGTTTATAAGATCAGTTAGCTTAGTGCCAGCATTTTTCTGTTTAGTTTTTGTTTGGATGATCCATCTACTGGTGGGTAGGGTATTAAAACCTCCCACTATCAGGGTGTGAGGGTCAATATGCAATTTGAGCTGCAGCAGTGTTTCTTTTATGAGCTTGGGTGCCCCTTGTGAACAGATGTTAAGAATAATATGTCTTCTTGGTGGAGTTTTTCTTTGAGTATGTAGTGTCCTTTCCTATTTCTTCTGATTAGTTTTTGTTTGAGTTTATTTTGTCAGATATTAAAATGACACCACCACCTTGCTTCTTAGGTCCATTTGCTTAGAATATATTTTTCCATCCTTTTTGCCCTAGGTAATGGCTATCTTTGATGCTACAATTTATTTCTTGGATGAAGCAGGATGGGACCTGTTTTTTGCATCCATTCTATTAGTCTGTATCTTTTTATTGGGGAATTAAGACCATTGATGATGAGAGATATCAATGAACAGCGTTTGTTAATTCCTGTTATGTTTTTGTTGTTTGGGTTGTTTGCGTGTGTGTGTGTGTGTGTGTGTGTGTGTGTGTGTGTGTGTGTGTGTATTTGTGTGTGTGTGTGTGTTTCCTTGGGTATAGTTTACTTTTTTAGGTTAGAGTTTTCCTTCTAGTGCCTTCTGTATGGCTGTGTTTGTAGATAGATACTGCTTAAATTTAGCTTTTAATCATTGAGTGACTTATTTTCTCCATCTATGGTGGTTGAAAGTTTTGCTGGGTATAGTAGTGTTTTATTGTGTGCTTAGGGAACTTTCTTTTCTGGTCCGATCCTTTTGGTGTTCTGTCTGTTTCTTGTACCTAGAGAGGCATCTCTTTTTTTAGGTTAGAAAAAAATTTCTTCTATGATTTCATTGAACATATTTTCTATGCTATTGAACTGGGTTCCTTTCCTTTCCTCTATTCCTATTTTCCTAGATTTTGGTCTCTTCATAATGTTCTAAATTTCTTGGATGTTTTGTGCCACAAGTTTTTAAGATTTAGCCTTTTATTTGACCAATGCATCTATTTCTTCTATCACATCTTCAGTGACTGAGATTCTTTTTACTATTGTATTTTGTTGTCGAGGCTTGCCTCTGTGGTTCTTTTCTGAGTTCCTAAATTTTTCACTTCCAGGTTTCTCTCAGTTTGGGTTTTCTTTATTGATTCTATTTTCATGTTCACGTCTTGAACCATTTTATTAATTTCCTTTCAATGTCTGTGTTTTTATATATTTTTAAAAGGCATTCATTAATTTCCCCTTTAACGATCTCTATCATATTCATAAAGACTGTTTTAAGGTCCTTTTCTTGTGTTTCAACTATGTTGGAATATGCAGAGCCTGGTGTGATAGGGTTGCTGGGTTCTATTGGAAACATATTGTCCTGGGTGTTACTGATTATGTTTTCCCTGTGTAGCCCTGGCTATTCTGGAGTTCAGAGATCCTCCTAACTCTGCCTCTCGAGTGCTGGGACTAAAGGCGTGCATCACCACTGCCCTGCCACATTTGCGTCTTCCTACAACATCAGAATGTATTGGATAACAGTAAATTCACAGGATACAGTGGTTTCAACGGCAGTAATTCTGTCATATATACTTTTCTTGGTAAATTTGGCCAAGGTAAACAGGCTTCTTTACTTTTAATTAGTAGAGTTATTTGTTTGTTTGTTTGTTTTTAATGAGAGACTATCTCGGCTCTTGGTGAACCTCACTTGGAAAACTGAGGTGCCTGATGGTCATGGACATGGAAAGAACCCCGAGCCAGTGGCTTCCATGCTCATTGTGTCATGCCCAGGAAGAATGAGGAAACATGGACAGTGAGCAGACAACCACAGATTTATTAAGGGGGATGAGAAAACTTCCTGAGAGTGGCAGGGGTTCCAGGGGAGCTTGACTCATGGTCTTATGGGTCCATGGCATGAACTCTATGGAGATTGTGGTAATTCTTTCTGGAGCCAGCCAGTTTTGAGGACACCATGGGCTGAGCCAGTAAGGAGTCCATATGCCTTATGCAAGCTCCCTTGGCTCAGCCAGAGAGCTGCTTATTCATTCAGGGGTGTGGCTGACTGTGCTATGTGACTAGCCCACAGGACACCGTAGAGCCTATCTCAGTATTAACTCTCAGGTGACAGACTACACATGCCACAGCAAGTCTATCTGTCTAAGTTATGGAGTAGCTGTAAAAAGGTAAAGTAGCAAGGAGTTTCAAGGAGACCTAAGAAGCCAATGCTGGAATGGAGCTGGAGAAGCTGTGATGGCTGATGGTTGTGAGTCGAGCTCTGTGAGCCACAAGTTTGGAAGCAAAGGAATAGAGTTGAGTTCTATGTCAAGTGGCAGGATGGCCCAATGGGAAGGAAGGAATAAGTGTATGTGTGGCAGATCCAGAAGGTGCAAAGAGTAGGACCGGAAGAAAGAAATTTGAGTACTCTGTGTCACCAGCACCAACCAAGTTGAGTTGAAGCTCCAGGGATAGTTGGGAGTACTTTGCCTTTTAGTTCTTGATACATATACTGAGTGGTGAGTTGACAGGTCAGTGTGGGCTGTTGCCATCTTGTGGATAAGTGTTCACCTCTGTAAGGGGTCCAGGTGAGGGATTTATGTCTCTCCTTCTTCCAGTGTGTTCAAGAAGTTCTAGGCCTGGTTTCCCTAGTATGACTTTAAAATGATTTTCATTTTTAAATTATGTGAATGCATGTGGCTATGTTACCTGTGTGGGTATGTCCACATGAGTGCAGATGCCCACAGAGGCCTGGGTCATCAGATCTTCTTGTAGTTGGAGTTACAGGTAGCTTGAGGAGGGTGTTGGGAACCAAATTTAGGTCCTTTACAAGAGCAGAATGTGCTCTTGGCCATTGAGTCAGCTCTCTACTCCCTCTCCTTATATGATTTTTTATATGATTTTAATATTGCAATGTACTCTTTAAAAAAGATTTTATTTATTTATTATGTATACAGTGTTCTGCCTTCATGTACACCTGCACTCCAGAAGAGGGCACCAGATCTCATTATAGATTTTTGTTAGCCACCAAGTAGTTGCTGGGAATTAAACTCAGGATCTCTGAAAGTACAGCCAGTGCTCTTAACCCCTGAGCCATCTCTCCAGCCTTGCAGTGTACCCTCACAGTTACAATTCACCTTGATAAAATTATAGGGCAACACTCCACGGTGTCACCTCTTACCTATGTCTGTGTCTTCATCTCTGGTGTTTCTCTCCAAGTAGATATTTCTGCCTTTTCACCACACCAATGTAGCTGACTACTATGAGAGTCCTCTGTCCCTTACATCTGCAATCAGGGTACAAACACCCTAGACCCCTTCTGCTATGAGCAGGGCAGGACCCAGCTTTTCCATACCACCTCATAGAGGTCAGAGGCTGTCTCACTGCTGTCATATCCTATAGGTCATGGATTAATCAGGACTCACTCTGTATCCAAAGAAAAAAGTGGCCCCTGTCATGTAGACTAAGACATGTATTTTGGGGTTATGATTTCTGCGGTGAAACACCATGACCAAAGAAACTTCTGGAAGAAAGGGTTTCTTTTGCTTATACTTCCACAGCACTGTTCCTCATTGAAGGAAGTCAGCACAGGAACTCAAATGGCAGGAGCTGATGCAGAGGCCATGGAGGGGTGCCGCTGACTGACTTGCTCCCCTGATCTGCTCAGACTGCCTTCATTCTTTCTTTCTTTCTTTCTTTCTTTCTTTCTTTCTTTCTTTCTTTCTTTCTTTCTTTCTTTCTTTCTTTGAGACAGGGTTTCTCTGTGTAGCCTTGCCTGTCCTGGACTTGCTTTGTAGAGCAGGCTGGCCTCAAACTCACAGCGATCCACCTGCCTCTGCCTCTGCCTCCCAAGTGCTGGGATTAAAGATGTGAGCCACCATGTCCAGCCAGTCTGCTTTCCTATAGAACCCAGGAGGAGCCCAGGGATGACACAACCCACCATGGGCTGGGCCCTCCTCCATCAATCATGAATTAAGAACACTTACACCTGGCTTTTATGGAGGCAGTTTCTCAATTGAGGTCCTCCCCATTTAGATAACTCTAGCTTGTGTCAAGTTGACATAAAACTAGGCAAGGACAGCATGCCCATTTCAACACCATGGTTTGGCCATATAATATAGTCCCATGTTATCTATGCCTTCTTTCTCATGGTGCAGGATGTTCCCCTGGAGTAGACGCCTTGCTCTGTCTGGTGGGACTGAAACTTCTTCCTTCAGACTTGCCACTATACTATTTGATGCAGCATTAATAAATTGTCCCAAAACCCTTTTCCTCAAGCTCCCTTCCTAGTTTACATTTGTGAAATGGAAAGGGGTTATTTGCCTTACATATCCTGGTCACAGTCCACCATGGGGGGAAACCCAGGCTGGAAGCTGGATGTGGGAACAGAAGCAGAGGTTATGGAAGAACACTGCCCACTGCCTTGCTCTCCATCGCCGGGTCCAGCCTCAGGCAGGGTTGTCTGCTGAAGAAGGGCAGATACAAGAACGGTGAGGGAGGAGTGAGTCGGGCATGTGGATTGGGTGCAGTCAAAGTGCTTCCTTGTTTACACAGAATGTTAGTGGGCACAGAGCGATGCGTGTTGTTCCGAAACATAGATCATATCATTTTTTTTTGTCCCTGGACACGTGTTTTAACTTCCTTTTGGTCATAAGTTTAGTCATCAGTGATACACTGTGACAGAACAGAATTACTATTTTTTTTTCAACCACTTTCCCTCATTAACCCCACAAGTCAACTTTTAGCAGTCTTGTAGTTTCAAGGACACATTTTGACAAAGTGTGATCTCAGGCTGGCAGTTCTTGTGGTTTTAAGGGCACTAGACAGGAAATCTCCAAGCCAGCCTAGGCAGGCTGTGTATTATCAACTTTTAATAGTTAGAATGCTAATTGTCATTAGGCCCAAGAAAATCTTCAGGCCAAAATTACCACAGTTATTATTCATTTCTGGCATAATACAACATTTATATTTTATATTTTTGTATAGTTTATTTATTATGTGTAATTTTGGTATTTTTTATTTGTTTCTTGGTCATACACCATAGTGACCCTATATAATTTTATCATTTATCCAGAGCACCTTTGTCCATCATTTTAAGGAAGAGGCTTTTAATTTTGCTCTGCTGACAACTTCTCTAGATTACTGGATCTTGTTTACCTTCTTAAATTTACTTTATTCTGATTATCTTGTTCCTGAGTAAGTGCAGGGGCAGATGTGGTAAGAGCATCTCTGAGTCAGGGCCTCAGTAGGATGTCTCTGGCATCTTTATTTGTGTCACAACCTCCAGGGCCAGGAATACTTTTAAGTAGGGCCAGATAAGGATATCTCCCTAAAAGCAGGAGGGACAGTACGGTCAGGCCATTCCTGGGGAAACTTAGAAGTAGCATTCCTGGGAGAGGGAATAAATGATTCTTAAGAAAACTCCCATCAATGTGCTATACCCAAGTTGTACAAATAATAAAAGACCCACCCCCCCCAAGCATGCCACATGCAGAGATCAAGGCCAAAAAGTGGGAGACTGCATCATAGTGATTGCACCACTCAGCTTTGCTTTGCTGGAGCTTTGTCAAGCAGCTGTGCTGGCTTTATGCCTTTCACTGTTCCCACTAGACATGGCTGTGCCATTCTCTGGCTCACTTAGCTTGATGTTTTCATAGAACCCAGAACCACCTGCCCAGGAGTAGCACCATTCACAGTGGACTGGGTCCTCCCTTACCAATCATTAATTGAGAAAATGCTCTACAGATATGCCCACAGGCCAATCTGATGGACACATTTCTCTGTTGAGATTCCCTTTTTGTGAAATAACTTTAACTTGCGTCAAGCGTTTAAAAAAAAAGAAGCAGAACACCTCCTCTGCCTTTTCTCTGCTCCAAATCTGAAGGTTACCCTCTCACCTTACAGCTTTGACTATTTCTTCTCTGTCTAGGGTTTCTTTTACTAGCTGACCTAAAATCTTCAGGGCTGGTTTTGTAGACTCTGACCTCATGCGTGGGAGTTGAGTGTGCTTCCTGGAGGCTCACGGTCTTTCAAACCTCTGCTACTTGCTCTATCAGAGCTTGTTCCTTGAATCATCTAATGAAAGCTGTGCATCAACACGTTGCTGTGAGTGCCCATATGCCTTGTGGAGGTTTGAATGAGAATAATGACTCCTAAAGGCTCATATGTTTGACTGATTGCTCCTCAGTTAGTGGAACTGTTTGGGAGGGATTAGGAGGTGTGGCCTAGTTGGAAGAGGCGTGTCACTAGGGGTGGGCTTTGAGATTTAAAAAGCTCATAACTCTCCCAGTTGGCATTCTCTTCTCCTCTCTCTCTCTCTCTCTCTCTCTCTCTCTCTCTCTCTCTCTCTCTCGGGTAAGCTTTCAGATATTGCTCCAGTGTCGTGTTTCACTTGTATGCCTGGTGTCCACATAAGTAAGAAGAAGGGAATTGGATGTACAGATGGTTGTGAGTTGCCAAGTGCTTGCTATGAACTGAAACAGAATCCTCTGGGAGAGCAGCCAGTGCTCTTAATCACTGGCCCAGCTCCCCAGTACCAAATTATACAGAGTTGAAATCAAGTTAAACAAACTTGTTTCCTCAACCACATCCTTTCTTTATGGCAAAAGAAAAATCTTCAAAATCCTTTTGTCTAGCCTTCTGCAACACAGGACATTATTATCACAGTCAGCACCCTGTGGAACAGAGCTGCCGACCATCTCACTGCTGTCCCACTGTAGCTTAGCACTCACACATCACCATGTTCCTATCCCTCTACACACGTGACTCTACTCAACCTCTGTGAGATTATCCGGTTCTAGAGTCTACATGTCAGGGAAATTGTACAGTAGTTGTCACTCTGTGCCTGGCTCACTTCACTTACCAGAGTCATTTTCCGTTACTGTAAGTTACAGGGTTCTACTCTGCATTCAGTCTACAGTAGTCTTTTACTTCCTGGGAGGATGTGCACACACAAAGAGGATGTGCGCACACAAAGAGGATGTGCGCACACAAAGAGGATGTGTGCACACAAAGAGGATGTGCACACACAAAGAGGATGTGCACACACAAAGAGGATGTGCGCACACAAAGAGGATGTGCGCACACAAAGAGGATGTGCACACACAAAGAGGATGTGCACACAAAAGAGGATGTGTACACACAAAGAGGTTGTGCACACACAAAGAGGATGTGCACACACAAAGAGGATGTGCACACACAAAGAGGTTGTACGCACACAAAGAGGATGTGCGCACACAAAGAGGATGTGCGCACACAAAGAGGATGTGCGCACACAAAGAGGATGTGCGCACACAAAGAGGATGTGCGCACACAAAGAGGATGTGCACACACAAAGAGGATGTGCACACACAAAGAGGATGTGCACACACAAAGAGGATGTGCACACACAAAGAGGATGTGCACACACAAAGAGGATGTGCACACACAAAGAGGATGTGCACACACAAAGAGGATGTGCACACACAAAGAGGATGTGCATACACAAAGAGGATGTGTACACACAAAGAGGATGTGCACACACAAAGAGGATGTGCACACACAAAGAGGATGTGCACATACAAACTGGATGTGCAAGCGAATGGGTGGGCAGGAGTTAGGACAGCTTCTGACTCTACAGTTTCTTAATCTCCAGGGCAATGCCCAGAAGGCCAGAGTTCTGAGACACGACTACACTTTGTAGGCTTAGGCTTTTCCTTCTCAGAGGCCCAAACTGTGAAGTCAGCACATAGAAATGCATCGCCAAGGATATAGCATTCTTCAAAGCTACAGCCAAGGTTTTCTCCCCGATCACAGCATGAAATGTCGAAAAGGAAATCACCTAAGCTTGGGAACACCTAGAGAAATTGGCACAAACATGGAAAAGGTTATAAAAAGCACAGAAGCAAGCGATTTAGAATCAGACGAGGAAGTAAAATGGGAGTGATAAATATAGAAAGTGAAATGTAGTCACTAGAATTCCAAGTTGTTCACTGACTTATGTTTTTGCTCATCAAATGTTTATCAGGAGCCTGCTCTGTGCCGTGTGCTATGCTGCGTCATGGTGATACATGTTAGTCTAACTTATTTGTTCCCCCCCCCCATTTTAAACATATATTTCTGCCTTTTCCAAGTTTGCATATTTTGATTTTATAGTAAGTGGAGGTCACAGTTTCAAGTATGTGGGTTTGGGTCTGTATATTATCAGCCTTTTGCTGCTATAAAATAATTGGTTTAACCTAAAATAAGGTAAGGTTGATTTTTGGCTCAAAGATACAGAGGTTTCAGCTTGGTCCATTGCTGTAGGTCTCAAAGTCTCTGTTACTGTCCAGTGCCATCAAATTATGCAGTTCCATGAAGTGCATTAGTTCACTGTTTAAGTCAGAGCTCTCATGATCCAATTCTGTCTCCACCTTCTGGGGGCTAACATCAAAACCACGAGCCATTGCAGGGCACAGCACTTCATATCTAAAGCATAATGCTCGGCTGCCCTCAACCATCATAAAGAGATGCTTTCAAAGCATTGCATGGCATTCACGGAACTAATCAGTGAATTCATTTCTCTCTTTAATCATAACAGTCTGGCTGCTAAATGTTCCACGTTGTTCAAAAGTCAGACCAGGAGGCTTCTGGAGCTGTTCGCAGCAGCATCTACAACAAGCGACTCTGGAAATCTGTGACCCTCCTCTGCACCCCTAGCCAGGGGCAGGAAGAAGACTGAAGACTGGTGAATTGAACTCTGTAAGAGCCTTTCTGCCATGGTCACTGTTGCCACCTGTCTCCAGCACAGAACAGTGTAGCTTCGAAGAACAGGAGCCCCAGGAAGTCGGCACTCCATGAATGAACCAAGTTCTCAATGTTGGTGGGGCTAGCACGAATAAGGCTCTGCATTCAATCCCCAGCAGCACATGGTGACTCATGCATGCAACTTAGAAGTTCAAGGCCATCTTCAGCTATGTAGCAAGTTCGAGGCTAGCCTGGGCTGCATGAGAACCTGTCTTTTCTTTCTTTTTAAAGTTAAAAATAGATATTTTTTCATACTATATATTCTGATTACAGTTTTCCCTTCCCCCACTTCCCTCAGATCCTTCCCTCCTCCCTCCCACCCAAATCTACATCCTTTTTTCCCTCTCACATTAGAAAATAAGCAAGCATCTAAAGGAAAAGAAAGAGAAAAATATGATAAAAACAAACAAACACACAGAAAAAAAAAAAGAGCCAAAGAAAAAGCACAAGAAACATATGTAGGTGCAGAAATACAGAAACCCCATATAGACACAAAATCAGAGATCATAATATATAAACAAAAGACCTGTAGTGTTAAAAAAAATGCCCAGACAAAACATATGAGACACTGCCCTCCGCCCCCTGCAATTACATTTGAGTTAGTTTTGTGTTGGCCATCTATGCTGGGCAGGAGGCCTGTCCTTAACTGTGTTTTGTTTCCCAACAAGATTCCATTGGAGAAAACTAATTTTTCCTTTATGATCATATATCAATTGGAGCTAGCTTAGGTTAGGATGGAGGCTTATGTCCCTTCCCCTCTTAGCCCTGGGACACCCCCTCACCTCCCCCCCCCAATCTGGCTTAGTGTAGCCAGGCCTGTGAAGGCCCTGTGCATGCTGCCATAGACTGTATAAGTTCATTGGTGCATCAGTCCTGTTGTATCTAGAAAGCCTTTTCCCTGTGATGTGCTCCACCCACCCTGGCTTTTACCTGTCTTCCTCCTCTTCTGCAGAGTTCTCTGAGGCCTGAAGGAAGGGGGTTGATGGACACATTCTACTTAGAACTGAGTGTTCCAAGGTCTCTCACTCTGCACACTTTCCAGTTGTGAGTCTATATTTGGAGAACCTAACTTTTATTTTTATTTTTTTTAAATTAAATGTCCTTTGAATAGGAGAAAATGTAATCTTCCTAGATTTGTAATCAGATGACTTTAATAGCTCTTCTGGTTAATTGGATGATTCTAGATTGCCTTTGGTATACTAAAGACCCAACGCTCAATAAAAGGAGACAACAATTTGAGTTCTCGGATAATTTCATTTCTGGGAAGTAGCCTTCGATGCTTCCATGGTTACACTCAAAGCAAACACAAGCACCTATTTAGTCCACACTCTGGTTTAATTACAGATTCTTCTTGATTATGACTTAAATTTTGACTTACATAAGACTATTTGAATTCCAGCTGGGTATACTTGGGAGCTATTATTTTAGGAAACATTTCAGCATATCAGACATTTTACTAATTAAGAAAGGCTGCCACATAGAGTAAGCACAAAGAATGTTTTCCAGTACCGGCAATGGTAAGTGAATGTCATCTTTCGTTTGTTGGCTGTTTGACTATCGGACCCGGAATCTCGCCATGTACCTAGGCTGGCCCGGAACGTGAGACTGCTCTGCATCAAATCCTCTTCCCCGAGTGCTGGGGTTACAGGTGGACCCCATCAGATCTAGCTTACTTGCCAATTTCTGCTGCTTGGCTTGCCTGTCATGGCACACTGAACCGGAGGAGTCTGAGGCTGAGCCTGAATTGTGTAGGGAAGGTGGCAAGCACAAGAAATCATTAATGCATTCTTGCTTGACCGAGGCAGGTAGGGGCCACACACTTTTCACATTTTCTACCCTTGATTCCTAAACTATAAGGGAAGATGGGAAGGGGCTCTTTACTGAACAGAGACTAAATGCTGCCAAGGTCTCTCAACCAGGGGGAGTTTGTGGACACATCAACTCCATCCTGAGGGATACTCCTTTGTTAATCTGTCTGGCAAATGGCTGAAGTGGAATTGTTGAGGAGTTTGGTTCCTTGCCAAAAAGATAAATGTCTTGTAGTTCATGAAGTTACTCTTAGGTTTTCTGAGCCTGGAAAGAAGTTGCATAAGCCGGACAGAGCAGCATTGGCTGTAGCTCAAGGGGAGAGCACTTGCCTCGCATGTGCAAAGCCTCAGGTTGAATCCCCAGGATAAGAAGAAAGAAACCCTGGTGGGGTAAAACAGCCCAGGAGTTGGTACTAAAGACCCATGGTTTAGCAATCATTTATCACAGTACTCCTCTCTAGGACTTTTCCCTCATATCTTCAACACAAATACTAATACCAGCTTGTTTGTTAATAACAAATATCTATAACCAAGACCTGCCTGTGAGCAACTCAGTGATAGACATTTTCCTTCAAACTAGTTTCTTTATGCTTCAAATGTGCTTTTGGGAATTCAAATCTGGAAGGTGGTCAGCTACGACTGACTTTATGATTGCTTAAGTAAGGCGACACTTTGCCCCTGCAATATCAGGAGACATTTTTTGTCTGGCAATCCCATATGCGAAGTAGTTGGGAAATAAACTCATTTTTAACCCTTAAGTCCTGAGGAAAGCTTTCCATTGGTGCTTACATGGCCAAGGTCAAGTGTCTGTCGCTACACTTCAGCAGCCATAGTGGTAAGGCAAGTACACACAAAGGAATCATATCAGAGCCAACATCTCACACGGGAAAGAGATGGTCTCTGGGTTCATGGAAGGATGGTGATCAGCATGCTCACAGGCAACTCCTGTAATTTTGTGTTGATCTTAGAGAAAAAAAAATCTTAGATGGAAAGTGTTTGCTGTTGTTTTAAACTGTATGTGTGAGTGTGCATGTGGGTGGATGCAGTACCTGTAGAGGCCAGAAGAGGGCATCAGATCCCCTGGAACTGGAGTTACAGCGGGGTTGTGAGCTGCTCCGTAAGTGCTCTGGGGACTGAATTTAGGTCTGAAAAAGTAGCACTCACTCTTAACCGCTGAGCTGTTTCTCCAGTCCCCTTTTGATGGGAGGTTTTTTGGTTTTGTTTTTTGTTTTTCGAGACAGAGTTTCTCTGTGTTAGCCTTGGCTGTCCTGGACTCACTTTGTAGACCAGGCTGGCCCCAAACTCACAGTGATCCACCTGCCTCTGCCTCCCTGAATGCTGGGATTAAAGGCATGTGCCACCATGCCCGGCTCTTGATTGGAAGTTTTAAGATATTTATTTATTTATGTAAATACGGGGAGAGAGAGAGAGTGTGTGTGTGTGTGGCGGGCATGTTGAACATGTAGAAGTCAGAAGAAAACTTGCAGGAATCAGTTCCCACTTTCCACCATGTGGGATCCAGAAATGGAACTCAGGTTACCATCACATTTGGTGGCAAGAGCTTTTACTGGTGATCTATCTTGCAGGCTTAAACAAACCAAACCAAACCAACCAACCAACTAAACAACCAAACAAACAAACCAAACCTCTGGAGTTACAGGCAGTCATGAGCTACTGGGCCTGGACCTGGGTTCTCTGAAAGTGCTCCTAACTGCTGAGCCATCTCTCCAGCCACAGCTGTTGCTTTAAAAATACAATTTATGAACTAAAAGGAAAAATTCCAATCTGTGCTTAGACTTGTCTCCAGAGGAAACATAGCAAGGGGAACCAGGCAAACATTGATGATTGAACAGAACTGTTTTCTAGATCCCTTTCGAATTTGAAAGATGGAAATTCATATAAAGAAGATTTCTTATCAAAATGGTCTGTCTCCAAAGAGACCTCATCATATTTACTTAAATGTGGGACAGTGATCTAAATAGCTGTCCCTGGCTTTACATGGGAGAAGTCAGGTGACAGGTGAAGCTGAGAGCATGTACCCAAGGTATTTAAACACAAAGAACTCTCTAGCTGGGTCAAAAGAGATTAAAAACAATTTTTGCCTATAAAAACTTAATTACAAGGCCTGGGGTGATGCCTCTGTGCAGGCGCCAGGGCTGAGTTCAGATCGCCAGCACACACTGTAAAACAAACCGAGTGTGGCTGCTGGCATCTTTATCTCTAGGATGAGGGTAGGGATAGGTGCTCCACCCCACAACATATTTGTGGATCCCCATCTGCACACCCAAGTGCACATATACTTATATGCTACACACATATGTGCACACAATACAATATCCATACACACCGTGAGTCATATGTTACTGTGAACTACTTGCCATAGATATTGAGAACCAGACTTGGATCCTCTGTAAGAGCATCTGTGCTCATCTCTCCATCCCTACACTGACTTCTCTTGTTTTGGACATTGGGGTTGAACATAGGGCCTTTTGAATACTAGCATACACTCTATTGTTTAGTTACACACACACACACACACACACACACACACACACACACACACACCAGCAATAAACTATGACTTGTTTTTTTTTTCCTGTCATAGAAAGGGGCTCAGATTCACAACATAGCAACAGGCTGGCCTTAAACCTGACATCTTCCTACCTCTGCCTCCCCAGGGCTGGATACAGGGGTGTCCTTCACATCCAGGTCCTAGGCAGTGACCTCTGGTTTAACGTCCGTGTCCCAAGCCTCCTGTGGCTCCCTGTTGCTCACCACAGTCTGTTTAGACTTTCCAAACCTCCTGGATGATTTCAAGGCCAGAGTCAGTGGCTCCTAATTCCTACTAAATTCTCACTCCTTATTAGTCAGTCTCACCCACCTCCCTTCCTTCTTCTTTTTCTTTCTTTCTTTTTTCTTCAGCCTTGGAAGTCCTGGACTCATTTTTGTATACCAGACTGTCCTCGAACTCACAGAGATCCACCTGCCTCTGCCTCCCAGAGTGCTGGGTTTACAGGCGTGCACCACTGCACCTGGCTACCTCCTTTTCTTTTATCTTGTATTAGACTTATTCCCACCTTTGGACTTTTGCGCATGCTTTCCTGCATGCTAGGGGATGCTGTCTGTTCCTTTCGGATTTTCTTGATTTATTTGTCTTTATGTATATGGGTGCTTTTGCCTACCTTATGCCTCTGTACCAGTGTATGCATGGTGCCCATAGAGGCCAAAAGTGGGCATCAGATCTCTGGCACTGGAGTCATAAGTTGTTGTGAACCATCACGTGGGTGCTGAGAATTAAGCCCGGGTTCTCTGGGCAGCCAGCACTCTTAACTGCTGTCCTCTCCCCACTTCCTGGTTTATTTGCCCTCATCCATGTTCCTTTCCTTTGGGAGCAGGGAAGTCTAACCGCTAAGTGACTGAGCCGCCAAACATGAGCGCGGTGCTAACACTCCTCCACAGGCTCCAGGAGGCATGGGCAAACAGTTTAGCCTCTTAAAGCTTTGCCTCCTTAATAGTACATAGCCAGAGAGGATGAAGTTACATTTTGTGTATACCAATTAGCACCTAAGAGTATATACTATTTCATCACTTTGGAATTATTCTGTGTATACTTATCAACTGTCCAAACAGAACCAAGTTATTTAAAAAGAGGGTTAAGGACATATAGGGCTCAGCCAGGAAGGTCCTTGTCTGGAAACCTTGCAGACCTGAATTTAATCCCTCCTAGAACATACATTAAAAAAACAAGCCAGCGCAGTTATATGTGTTTGTGATATTACATCTTGGAGGTAGAGACTAATGGATCTCTGGGGCTTGCTGTCCAGCCAGCAGAGCCCACTTGGCGATCCCAAGGTCAGTGAGAGACCCCTTCCCCCTCCCCCCGACTCAAAATTAAAGGTCAATAGTTCCTAGGAATGACACCTGAAATTGCCCTCTAGTCTCTCTATGTGTGTGCACATACGTGCAACTCTAATGCATACAAAATGGGAGTGGATGTGAAGCTTGTCCTGTTGTCACTGGACACCCACCACGGGGATCCACAACACTACTGACGTCAGGAGACAAGGTGCTACCAGGTGTCCCTGTTGGCTACTGCCTTGCTCCAGTGCTAAAGCTTTCTTGTCTTCCACCTCAGAAGAATGAGATACATCATTTTGATTCTTTTCAACATGACACTCAGAGTTAGTTGGCTGCCGCTCTGTTGGAACGTGTGCGGCGATAATTTAGCCTTGGTAACCACCCAGGCTGGCTCATCACACAGTGTTCCTAGGTGTGCTAATAGAAGCCATGACACAGGGCTGGCTACCCATAACGTGGTCTGCTCTGAGGAAAAACAAACCAGAGACCTGGGAGGAAGAGGCAGATGAGGGCTCTCATACTGTGGAGACCAAAAGAATTTTGTGGAGGACTGAGGTGGCCTCACGGGGCCTTCTCTGGTCCATGATGACATGACTTAAAGGTCCAGGTTCTCCTAACTCATCATTTTAGAAAAGTGACTGACATTTTTTCCTCCACATCTAAGTATCTATTTTGCTGGGCAGCATGGCACATGACTTTAAACCCAGGAGGCACAGGTAGGCAGATCTCTGTAAGTTTAAGGGCAGCCAGAGCTGTGATGGTCAGTGTTGATTGGCAGCTGGATGGAGCCTGGAACCTTCTAGGAGAAAAGCCTTGAGACACACCTGTGAGTGACTAATTACACTCCAACGAGACACTGGCCTTGGCTGCGATCAGTCATCTTGCAGGCAGAATATTGTATACATAATAAATAAATATATCTTTAAAAATCTTTAAAAAGGCTAATGTGTCTAGAATTAAAAAAAGATGTTGTTATGTAGGTATACATGTGTGCAGGTACATTTGTGTTGTCAGTATCACCACTGAGGAAAGAATTGTGGGAACTTGCATGTTTTCCCTCCATGTTCTTTTTAAAAATTCGTTCTTCACTCATAGATTACATTATGACTGCTGCCTCTTCTCTGTCCATTCCACCCACCTCCTTTCTCTCCCATGTCTACTCTGCCTCCACGTCCTTTCAGAAAAAAAGCAGGCTTCTTAAGGATACAAAATCAAAGTGGCATAACAAATTACAGTGATATTAGGCACAAACCCTCATGTCAGGACTGGGCAGGAGGAAGAAAAGGGTCCCAAGAACAGGTGAAAGAGTCAGAGGCACCCAACGCTCCCACTGTTCGGAGTCCCACAAGAACTCCAAGTTACACAACCATCACATATATGCCTAGGGCCTAGCTCAGACCCTTGCAGGCTCCATGATTGTTGTTTTGGTCTCTGTGACCCCCATGACCCTGCTTAGTTGTTTCCGTGGGTTGTGTTCTCAAGCCCACTGGTTTCTATAATCCTCCCTCCCCTCTTCTGTGGGGTTCCCCAAGCCTCACCTGGTGTTTGGCTGTGGGTCTCTGCATCTGCTCCCATCAGTTGCTGGATAAAGCCTCTCTGATGATTGGGATAGACACAGATCTATGAGTACAGCAGAATATCATTAGAAACATTTCATTGACTGTTATCTTTGCCCCATTGTTTTTGGTTCTATCCTAGGTCTCTGGGCTATCAAGCCTCTGGGTCCTGGCTATCCAGGCAGTGTCGTGTCAGGCATGCGTTTCCTCTTGCAGTGGGCCTCAAGTTGTAGCATGTGGAGAGCCACGGAGCCCTTTGTGGACCCCCGCCTCCACAGGGCGCCGGGCATGCAGCCTATCAGAGCGTGAGACGTGTCTTAGTGTGATTGGCTGTTTGAGTGCTATAAATGAATGTGAGGGGAGTGGCTTGGGGGGATTTTCACCGAAGCGAAGAAGAAAGGCCTGAATAAAGCTGCTTAGGAGAAGAACCGGTGGTCGCGTCTTTCTTGCCGGTCAAGCGAGGCGCGACAGTAGCAGTCATTGGTTAACCATTCTCACCGGTTTTACACCACCGCTGCCCCAGCACGTATTGCAGGCAGGACAGATTGTAGGCTGAAGATTTTGTGGCTGGGTTGATGTCCTATCCACTGCTGGAAGCCTTACCTGGTAGTAGGATATGTCTAGTTAAGACTCTGTATCCCACCCCCCCACCCCCCCATTGCTGGGAGTTTTCACTAGAGTTACTTATAGATTCCAGGGAATTTCTGTAGCACTAGATTTTTACATCATCCCTGAAATGCATCCCCATTCCAGTTCCATTTGTCTTTCCCAGTACTCTCTTCCTCCATATCCCCATCGCCAGCTGTTAGAGGCTAGGCTCACAATAAAAAAATACTCTGTATATTCTTAAAGGATGCTTTTATCTTTTCTAACAACATTGGAGATTTCCCCCTCTGGGCAATTTAAGAATAATTGTGCAACAAGTAAAGCTACCGCTAGGGGGCTCAGTAAACTGCCAGCACCCTCTCTCTACATCCCTTGGGTGGAGGAACTGTCCAGGTGCTGAAGTATGTAGCTTCTGAAACTGTCCACAGAGTCTCTGGGGGTGTCTAGAAAGCCACTGCGAGCTCTGTGCTGGAAATGCATCGGCGTTGAGTGCTAATGCACAGTATAGGACTGCACTAAATTCTTTGCTTCCCTATCACTCCATCCTAAATCGGCTGCAACATGGAAGGGCAAGATAAACAACATGCTTTTCTCCCTCCAAAGAGAAGACACCACCATCAAAAAGCCAGGGGTAGGGGAGTGGGATTGTGAGCACAAACACTCAAGGTACAGACATCAGCCAGAAATAGGGACCCGAATTCCTACATAGCTTTCGAATATTTGGGAGTGGATACAGCTTAGGAAAGGACAACAAAACTGCTGTTTTGACGATTTTACTAACTGAAGTAAAAAAAATAAAAACTTTTACATCTGTTTTTACATTGCTTGTAAGCAATAGACGTGCCATTGATTTAATTTTTTTCTTTGATTGTGTATGGTACATATGTGTAATGTGTGTGCATATGTGGATGTGCTTGCCCATGCACATGTGAAGGGCAGAGGAGAATTTTAGGGGTCCTGTTCTAGCACTCCCCACCTTTATTTCCTTGAGATGGGGGTCTCTCACTTAGGGTGGAGCTAGGCTGGCAGTTAGCAATCCACAGTGGTCCTTCTGTGCTCTGGATTTTTTATGTGATTGCTGGAGATTTTAAGTCAGGTCCCTATGCTTACAAAGTGAGTGGTCTTGCCCACTGACCCACCCTTCAAACCCCATTTTTAGTGTTTACTAAGAGACTATAAATGCCAAGATGAAAATGCATTGGTAAGATGAACTTCCTGTGGTGCTCAAAGAAGGCAATGGATTGGACTACTATGGTTGTATATTTCTCTTGAGCTTTTAACTTTCAGAGCAAATTTTATTATTATATATCAAAATGTTAGTGGATATTCTTTTGGAGTCAGCAATTCCATATTAGGGATTTGATTAACATTTCCTGAAGAAATATGGATAGCTATACGGTATCTTTCTATTGCAATTACACAGATGCGATGCTATCAATGTTATGAGAAACTATTGGAATCGACTTAAATGCTATTCATAATAGGTAGGTTAAATTATGGCTTCTTAATAGACACATGGCTAATTAGAAATTGACAAATTTCTTATGAATAGAAAAAACACAGCCTTAACATTTTGGGGATTGAAGAAAAAATAAGGAGTAATAAACATAGTATAGTCTGCTTAGATAAATACACCTGCATGCACACATCCCCCACAGAGTAATCTAGAAGACTACAGGATGAAATATTAACAGAGGTTCTTTTTCAAACAGATGCCAAGGGGCAAAGAGTGGGACATCTCTTTTTGATGTACATTACAAAATTGATTATACGTTTTCATTACTATCCAAACACTGTGGGCAGGTAGCATGTTACCTTCTTTAAAATATAAAAAAGATACAGCATAAATCAGAATATTGGGGTAAATATCTTGCAGTTCCCTCTGATTGCATCTTTTAAAACTTTTATTCTTTCTAGTTTTAATGCCACTAGGAAATTCCATTATTTTACCCCCTTTGGTCATCAGAGATTTTACACAAAACTCCTATCTCTCCCTTTTTAATGTGAAATGTGCATCACCCTGGATATTTTTCAGCCAGCACTGAATCACAAAAGTCCATTGTCAGCTGACTAGGTCAGTTCACAAGTCCTTCTGCAACTGTGTAACAGCCCTGGCTGTCCCAGAAAACTCTCTCTGTAGATCAGGCTGGCCTCAAACTCAGATCTGCCTGCCTCTGCCTCCCAAGTGCTGGGACTAAAGGTGTGCTCCACCGCACCTGGCTTGATACACTACTTTTCAAAGCTTCTTGGCTGTAATGTTTTGGATGCCAGCGTGCGGGGTCTGTGGGTGTGAGAAGACATAGATTGTGTGCCAATGCTCAGTTTTTTTTTTTTAAAAGACAGGATCTGTCTGTGTAGCCGTGGCTGTCCTGGACTCACTTTGTAGACCAGACTGGCCTCGAACTCACAGTGATCCACCTGCCTCTGCCTCCCAGGTGCTGGGATTAAAGGCGTGCGCCACTCCGCCCCCCCTCCCCCAGCCTATGCTCAGTCTTAAGGGTCAACTTTAAACTTCGGTTTGCAAATTCATTCAGTATTGATGAAACCCTTGACCTTGGAAGAGGAAGGGGGAATTTTGGGGGAGTAAGAAATCTGGTTAGTTGTCAGAAGGACTCCTGGGCTGCCACAAAAGAAGTCCTCTGCGAAGATCACAAACTAGATGGTGAGCTTTGCAGTAGACCTTTGTGGAAGTGACCTAGGGCACTGCACCTATTGAAGTCCGCACAGTGCTCACGAGATGATGTCCTTGAAACATGTCAGTGTGGGGAGGGAAAGAACCACAGAAGGCCTGGGATCCTTTAACAGATTATATGCCAATCTGCAATGTGGGCAGTGGGAAACTTTCCAATAAGAGGCTGCTACTCTTAACTCGCCCTTCTGTACAATATGTTCAGAACCATGTTTCAGATGTTGAGGTTTTTTTTGTGGTTTTTTTTTTAAAGTTAGAACAAAGCAAAAACAAGGGTTGTTGTACCTGGAATTGGCAAGTCCACTTTTTAGCTTCTCTTCACCTGTATTGACTCTTTAATAGGTTTGGTTGAGAAAGCAGATTGTAGATGAGACTTAAGACAAAATGCAACTAAAAGAACCAGAAGGCAATGCCAGTCCCCTCTGAAATGACAGTGAAGAAACCAAAGCTCCATTGTTTATCTTTTCCAATTAGCACAGCTCTATCTGGCTCATCTCAAACCCAGAGACAATGGAAGGCACAGGGTACTAACAAATGAATCTGTGGCAATTTTTTTAGGTGAAATAATTATTTTACAGATATAGTTGCAGAAGAAAACAATGATGACAATAGTAATAGTTCTCTTTTGTAATAGAGGCTGTAAAAAAATAAGCTTTTATTTTCTAGGTCAGGATGTCCTAAATATGTAGCACAGGCTAGTCTCAAATGTACAGGGAGTCTCTTTCTTGAGCCTTCCCAGTGCTGGGATTATAGATCTGAGCCACCGTGCCCACAATAATGGGTCTTCACCATGTTTTATCTTATTTACTCTTCATTATAGCATCATTAGATAAACCAGGTTTAGAAAAAAGAATTTAGAATTTATTTCCTGTTCATAGATAAGATACTCAAAGATCAATTGATCCAAGGTTACAAAACTGGTAACTGGGAGTTTAATTATCCCTATTTTAGTGATCTGGTATTTAGATGCCCAGAGATGATACATATTCCCTCTAGAGATTTAAGAATGAAAAAGGGCCATGTGACACGTCTAGAGTGAGGAGAACTGCTACTTAGTATCAGCCTGAAAGGGTTAACTGAGGATTCTGGGGAAGAGCTCAGGGGCTGCCCCTCCTGGAAGGGTTGGGTGGCTCTGGCTCTGCTCCCAGAAGTCTTGGCAGTAACTCCTTGAGAACTTCTTGATAAAGTTAAAACAGTTATTGGTTCAAGGTGAGGGAAGGCTTATAGCTATCTTCTTTCTTGTTCGTGAAATTTTCTCCCTTGACTGATTCCCAGAATGTGTTTAGTCTATTAGGTATGAGAACCAAGTTTGTTATTGGTAATATTAATGAATGACTAATGTTACGTGCCAAGCCAGAATATGCTACTTTAGAATAGTATAAAAGCTGTACTTAAGAAATAAACCATTGCTATTTGCCACCGGAGCAATAGTCCACCCGTTTCTTAAGGCTACTTGCCACCAGAGCAGTAGTCCGCCTGTTCAAGGCTACTTGCCATCAGAGCAGTAGTCCACCTGTACTCAAGACGTTCGTGGAGCTGGTCTCTGTCACTAGAGGATTTATTTTAGTGTGTGTGTGTGTGTATGTGTGTGTGTGTGTGTGTGTGTGTGTGTGTTTGCATGAATGTATGCACTTGTGCAGTGCAGGTGCTCATAGAGGGCAAGAGTGGAATAAATGTGTTGTATAAGGCTGAGCCCTCCACAGCCCAGTATCTTTGTCATCTTGGGTAGTCAATAGTCTCTACCCTCACCACCACGCACTGTGAAGAATGACCTCTCTGATTAGGGCTGAGAGTAGCTTTCATCTATGGATACAAATGTAGACATGTAGAAGGCAAATCGACGCTATGCCAGTGTAGTTAAGCAGTACTAGTAAGTTCCCACTTAGGCCCTGCCTCTTAGTGTCCGTCTCATGCCAGTAGTGACACCCTGGGGACCGAGCCTTAGCATGGCTCTTCAGGAACATTCCGGATTTAAGCCATAGCATACGAGTTAGTGATGTGCTTTGGGAAATAAAAATACATTGATGAAGTGATATGTGAAAGGGTATATTAAGTCAGAAAATAACTGAATCTAGTACAAAGACTTAAAATAAGGGCAGGACATGGTGGCATATGCTGATAATCCCAGCACTCAGGGGCGTGGTCAAGTGAGTTATGAGGGGGGATAGCCTGGGCTACAGAGCAATAGCCCATCTCATAAAAATAAAATAGAACAAAACAGTATTAACCACTAAGGAGGCTAGTTTCAGAGAGGTTTTAAAACTTAAAAGGAGGTATTATAATAACTTGAACTCCTAGGAGAGAGAGAGAGGGAGAGAGAGAGAGAGAGAGAGAGAGAGAGAGAGAGAGAGAGAGGGAGAGAGAGAGAGTGAATGTAAGATAAATGAAGGGTGTTTAGAAAACTGATGTGTGTTTATCAACATTTTAGTAACCTGTATTAAGACAGCAGCCTCTTCTCCCAATAGACTTCTTGCTTCCTTGGTACAAAGAGCAGAGTGTATACTAAGTCTGTTTGAAAACACCAGGTTTTGCATTTGCTGGTTTGTTCCTTTTCTGAGATTGGGTCTTTCTGCTCAGCTCAGGCTGGCCTCAAACTTGTGACCCTTCCACATGTGCGTGTTCCATCCTGTCTGGCAAACATCAGATGGATTGATTGATTGATTCAGACAGAGTCTTACTATATAGCCCTGGTCAGCTGGGAACTTGCTATGTAGAGTAGACTACCTGAGTGCTGGGATTAAAGGCATGCGTGCCACACCCATGTCAGAATAAATAAATACAATAAATAAAAATTCCAGATTAAAAAAAAATTGCATTGCCTCTTCCCAAAATAAGCATCCTCCCCATCCCCTGCCCAGGTATGCAAGGAAATCTGGTCTCCTGAGGGCAAACAGCTCTCACACACACTTCTTCTATTTTCTACCCTATTCCACTTTCACAGAGACAGACCTTGAGGAATATCTCCCTTTGGCCATGAATTTCTTGAGATAATGTGCATTAAAGTGGAAACTCAAAGCTATCGCTCAAGGGCAGAAAGAGACGCATAAGGTACTGAAAAATTAGAGTCCTTCAAGCAAGAAGGCTGTGGCTCTGTGCTGGTATATCAGCCTACAGCAGTAGAGTAAGCCAATTCTCCTGCAGAAAGCCACAGGGAGGGAATTAAAGCAAGGCCAAAGCTCTTACTCAGCGCGTGCATGGAGCAGGGTACCAGTAAGACTCAACATGCTGACTCAGTGTCAGCCTGCTATCCATATTATTGATGGAGAAACCCTTGCAAGGACTCACTTCTTAAAGGATGATAAGCTACACCGCTTCTGGGCGAGCACATCCAGATGTGAATTTTACTGTAGGCAATGAAAAGAGCATTTGCCCAATCAAGGGCGAGACTGGACTTGGGAGCATTATCTCCAGTGGCAGACTGTACAGGGAGAGAGAGCAGTGAAGACCTCGGCAGCAGTGCTTGCAGCCGAGTCCTCAGCCACAGTGCTTACTGGTTCTAAGCCTGTCTCAGTGTCCTTATCTGCCAAATGGGGGAATAACTTGGGGCAGTGAAGTGTGATGGTTTGTGTCAGTTTGGCAGAGTCATCACTTAGGAGACAAATCACCAGGCACATCTCTACTTAGATTAAACTAGTTTCTGGACTTGCCTGTGAGGGGCTATCATGATTATATACTTGAAGTGGGAAGACACAGTCTTAAAGGGCAGTTGCACCGTTCCCTGGGCTTGAGTCCCAGACAGCATCTCTTCTGCTTCCTGACTATGTATGCAGCATGGCCACCTGTCTCAGGCTCCCACCACCATGACTTCCCTGCCACGGTGGACCGTGTACCTTTAAACTGTGAGACAGATTAAATCCTTCTTTCCAGAAGTTGTTTTTGTCAGGGTTCTTTATCACAGGGACAGAACAAGAAGCTTATACACGAGGGTCGCTTGCTGCATAGGTGTCCCAGAGGTTGCTTGGCATGTGATGTGCTTGGCCTGGTGCCCGGATGCTTTGTGAGTACCCCGTAACTTAATGGTAGCTAACATAGTAGCCCAAAGCATAACCGCTTGCTCACAGGCAACCTGGCAAGACATCTAAGCAAACTGATTCAAGGACTAGAGCATGTTCTTTCCAGTGTTCCGAGGGAGAGGGGAATCAATATTGCTCTGGTATCCTGTTTTAAAATAAAACTTTATTTCTGTGTGTGTGTGTGTGTGTGTGTGTGTGTGTGTGTGTGTTGTGTATGTGTGTGGTGTACATGTCATGGTGCGTATATGGAGGTCAATGAAGAACTTTCAGGAGTCAGTTCTCTCCTTCCACTTTGTGGGTCCTAGGGACCTAACTCAGGCCTTGGTGGCAAGCCTTGTTTTCCACTGGACCATCTCTCTTGTCCCTACTTAGAATCTTAGGATCTGGACTGTGACAGTCAGTGCTAATTGTCAACTTGGCAGAATCTAGACTCACCTGGGAGACAGGCCACTGGGTGTGCCTGTCGGGGATTATTTTGATTACATTAATTGATACATGAGGACTCGTTTAAAATTTGTTACATTTTAAATTTTATTGTTATTATTGTGTGTGTGTGTGCTTTGGGTAGGGGCACATGTGAAGGTCGGTGGGATCAGTTCTTTCCTTCCATCTTTTTGAGGGTTTCAGGGACCAAATTCAGGTCATGATGTTTGAATGGCAAGCGGCTTCACCTGCTGTGCATCTTGCTGTCTCCAGAGACCCACCTGAGGGAGGGAGGGAGGGAGTTTCCTGGGCAGGGTATCCTTGACTGTACAGCGTGCAGAAAGCTAACTGAAGACTAGCATGCATTCATCCATTGCTGCTTCCGGATCGCGGCTTCAGGCTGCTCCTTGCTTCCCTACCGTGACATGCCTGGAACGCTGAGCTAAAACAAACTCTCCCTGAAGTAGCTTTTCTGGGACTGTTTCATCCCAACAACAGGAAGCTGACATAACCTCATGCTTCTGAGTCTACTCATGATATTATAGACACACTGAGTTGAAGTGCTACATGACTGAATTTGCCCGAAATGGTTCCTTTTATCTTTGAAATAAGCACGCGAAACATATTCTTCCAATTTCACAAATTAGGAAACTTTGAAAGGGTAGGCAAAGTTTCCCAAGAACCCACTGCTGGCATATTAGCTATCTACTGTTGTATAGAAGACAGATCTAGAATATAGTGACTTAAAGCAAGCAGAACTTTCAGGGCCTTCGTTAAGGCAAAGGGAGTGAAGCATGGGCCCTGAGTGCACAGTATAAGGGCGTGGTAGAGGACTTGCTGGCACAGGACCCAGCGCTCTGCCCTGTTATGTGTGTGCAGGTTAGGGAGGCATCATCCTAAGGGGTGAATCCAGGAGCAATAGCTTCATGGGGTTAAATGAATCGTAATGGATAAGGGGCCCAAGGAACCAAAGACTGGGATAGTGAGGTATCACCCAGAGAGTTTCTTCTCCTGAGGGACGTCATTTTCTCAGAAGCTTTAATCTGCTCGTGTGCCTGGGGAATCGCTGAGAGAATTTGGTGGTGCCCAGCTTCCCTTCTGGGAGCATCTCATGGGATTGGCATCATTTATAGAAGACGTTTCGGCTCTTGGGAAAACGTGGCTCTAAATGGAGGAAACAATGACAGCAGAGAATTATTCCCATGTTTTAGGTAATTAAGGCATCAGAGAACTTTCAGGTCCATATCATCACCACATTGTTGGAGGAGCCTCACTTCTGATATCTTTAGAGATGTGTTATTTTTAAACAGCACCTGGTTTTTCTCTTATCTGCAATTTACAGACTGGCAAGCCAATGTCTCGGAGATGAGTGTGAACATTTTAAGCTTATAAGATTCCTGGCTCCTTGCAGTGACCACTGACAAGGCATTGGTATACTGTGATGTCTTTCTGTTTGGAATATTGAGGGGTATCAACAAGTGTTGGGGATCCACACATTTCCAAAAGCATTGATCCGCAACAGGGGATCACCAGGAAGCTAACCAGCTTTAGCTGCTGCTGTTTCTTTCTATATACTTCGGGGTGCTAAGAAATCAAATTGTGAGGTGGGTGTGGTGGCACACACTTGTAATCCCAGCACTTGGGGAGGCAGAAGCAGGTAGATTTCTGTGAATTTGAGGTCAGCCTGGTGTACAAAATGAGTCCAGGATGGCCAAGGCTACACAGAGAAACTCTGTCTCAAGGGAAAAAAAGGGGGGGGGGGTATTAAATTGTTCCTCACCTGTCCTTATCACCATTTCTCATCTTAAACAAGAAAGCTACCCTCATCGCTGAGGATTTAGATACTTTTGGTGGATGCTCCTGTGCAACGTTTGAAGTGAAAGTAGGCTGGCATCTTCTACCTGGTCCTCATCTGGCACATCTGGATTTCACAGGCTGATTCAGCAAATAGAACAAGAGCTAATAAATCACACCTTTCCACCATCACTGTGGAAAGACTCCAGAACCTTCCTCAGCAAAAAAAGTCTCAACTATGAGAGTTTTATTTTTTTAAGGAAGAAACTACCTTCAAAGTACCTCTCAATGAGAAACTGTTATTATAACAGAAGAGACAGAAAAGTTAGAATATGAACTCAAAATATTTTGCTTAAGTGGCCTTTCTCCTATTTATTATCAGAAATAGCATTGTGTTGCTGTGCTGTGTGGCACCCGTCTTCCTTTGAGTGCCTGTTGTATAACAAGAGTGTGCTTTAGTTATGTTATACCCATTTCACTCACTGATGTGGAAACTGGAACTTAGGATTCTATGGTTCAAAGCCAGCCAGCTGCTTAACTGCTCTACCATTCCATACACAGCAATGTGAATGTAGTATCAGCAGTAATTTAAATGTCCCTTGAATTTTTTATTTTCTTTTTGACTTGTGAAATAAAAAATATTTTAAGGTTAAGAATACTGAATAATAATAATAATAATAATAATAATAATTATTATTATTATTATTATTATTAGTTTGTTTTTGAGACAGGGTCTCTCTGTGTAGCCTTGGCTGTCCTGGGCTTGCTTTGTAGGCCAGGCTGGCCTCGAACTCAAAGCGATCTGCCTGCCTCTGCCTGCCAAGTGCTGGGAATTAAAGGCATGTGCCACTGTGCCCAGCTGTGATTTATTTTTCAAGACATGTCCTTCTTCTGTATGCCTGTTATCTCAGGAGGTAGAAGCCGGAGCATCAAAAGTTCAAGGTCATCCTTGGCTACATAGTGGGTAGAACTCCATCCTGGGTTACCTGAGATGCTCCCTCAAAGAAACAAACACAGAAGGAATGCCTTTCTTTTCCCCAGTCTATTAACTACCAGAAGTGTCATTGGAATTCTGGTGATCAGTAATGGCTTTGAGGACAAGAGTACCCAGGTTTGGGAAGAAGAGTCACTATGGAATGTGATCCCTTGTCTTAAACAAGAAAGCCAGCCCCTGCCTGTGGACATTTGAAGGCTATCTTATGGGTGCTCCAATATAATTTCTGGAGGGAATATCTTATGTTGCAATCATTGTTGACAAACTGGGAGATGGGAGAATACTATCCTCTACCACGTAGAATCATGGCGAACTGCCGAATGCAAGACTGTACATGCATAAAGTTTATGGTCTTATGCTTGGTGCCAGGAAATGTTTAGTGAGTGTCATCTGGTTGTTTCTATTATTATTATTATTATTATTATTATTATTATTATTATTATTATTATTATTATTATTATAGGCTTTTGAGTTCAGCTCAAGAGTCCTCTTGCCTGTTTCTTTTGCTTTCACATGAGATTTCAGTTACCTAAAGCCCCTCTTGTAATATTTTTTGTAACAGTTCACAGCCGGGACTTATATCATCTTATATACACGTACAGCCAGCTATGCATTTGTTGGGGGAGCTCAGAGATCCCAGTTCTGGTTCCAACCACACAAACCAGGCAAGCTCTATGCCTCAGTTTCCTTATTTGTCAAGTGGGAATAATGCCAGCACTCATTTCTTCAAAGTGTTCTAGGAGGATGAAATGAATTTTAAGAAATGGAAAGCTAAAATGTGCACTGTGCCGCCTTTAATGTCAGCCTTCTATGGTCTTGTAAATGCTGCAAAAGGACGTGCTCTCCACAAGAGACCTCAAGGAAGCCCAGCGGCAGAGTGAAATCTCTCCTGTTTATCTTCGGTGATTCTTTTGTGGAGGGCCAACCCGGAAGGGCCAGACATTCTGCTTTAATGAACTCCCAGTGGGACAATTAACTCATCTAAGGTCAAAAGTCACGTCCAAAAGGCAGAAGCTAACCTGAAATCTTGTTGTCCCTCTGGCTCGCTTGTGACACAGAAGTCCTTCACTCAGGGGAATGGAGATGCTAGAAACAGGGCTACTTTCAATACACTTTCTTAAATTAATGGGGCCAGGGCAACGAAGATGCACGGAGACACTCAAAACACAAGGATATTTTGCAACAGTT
Source organism: Acomys minous (assembly GCF_964271855.1). Taxonomy (NCBI): domain Eukaryota; kingdom Metazoa; phylum Chordata; class Mammalia; order Rodentia; family Muridae; genus Acomys; species Acomys minous. The sequence continues at coordinate 21,900,949 of NC_140490.1, read as the reverse complement.
GTTGATAACTGGGAAAGGTCTCCACTATATCGAAGCCCAGGTCTCCTCATGTTCTAGAGGCGGGTCTTATGGGAGAGGTGCTACCAGCAGGGGTCACATCTGCTCCCTACCCTTCCCTTCATGCGTTCGCCGGACTTGCTTTGACAGAACGCGCCTGCCTTTTCTCTGACAAAGTGGATTGAATGGCCAGAACTCCAGTGCTGTCGACGATTAAAATTGGAACACGCAACCACAGCCCACTCTGAGGAGGTTGGTACGAATTTATATCCTGCGGCTGTGTGGGCAGCACAGTCTGAAGAGCCAGCTGCTGGTTTGAAGGCTAGGGTGGGCACTGAGGCATCATCAGGAACATGCTAGATCGTAGGAGGTTTGGGTGTCTAGCGGTGAGTTGAGACCTTGGATCTGGGACACAGGGCAACTCTGTGAGGTTGGCCCTCTTCCGCTTTTACATGAGCTCTGGGAAGGATCCAAGGAGCCTGAACTTACTAGCGGTTCCTGCTTGGGCAAGTCACCTCCCTTATCTGAATACTCTTATAGTGTGGCTCACATGAGAGCTATTTCAGAGGCTTGTGATGAAGGTTAAATGAGAGTGCATCTATAAATTGCATGCATTAGTATTTACTGCTAGGCAGTAAGTGCTCCGTGAGTATCAGCTGTTGCTACTGATGTGTATGAAGTGCTTGGTGCAAATATAAACACTAAGGGCGGGCACTGTTATAACATTAATTGATGGTATTATCTGGACTTTGGATCAGCTCTGCCTCTATTCCCTGGTCCTATGAGCCATTAGAACTGGCTCCATCACTTTCCTTTTGGACATGTCCTGTTTAGGAGACCCAGATATAGCTTCCAAGGGAGGGCAAGGGGACCTACACTAGCATTTGAAACAGTCTTAGCTGCCTTCACCATCTCATTTGTGCCCTAAGACTATTGTAGGCTTCGTGTTGTCTTCTTCAGTGTATACGCTACTGTGTATGCTCTGCTGGCCTCTTCTCTTTATCTCTCACTTTCCTTGAGTAAAATATCTTCCCCTTCTGAGAAATCACTTATTTACTATGCTGCTCAGTCAAGGATAGAAGGTATCTCCTTTTCAGTCTTGTTGGTATTTGGTTCAAATGTAAACTAGGTTTGCTCAATTTTGGATGCCCATTATATTTATCTGATGGACAGTCTAGAATATATAAGTCTTTGCTGTTGATGTAAGTCTATCTGTGGAGTTGGATATCTGTTGCTAACACTTTTGATTATTTACTTTCCAGGGCATATGTTTGGGGCTTTCTATGAATTAGCTCACGGAATCCTCCTTAGGACCATCTGAGTTACACTCGCCCCCATTCTCCTTGGCAGCTGAGGAAGCCACCCAGGATTCCCTGATTATGTTAGAAGTGTCACCTCTGTGGAACACAGCGATCTCATGAACTCCTTCCTGATCACTAAGCTATTTCCTCTCCAATCTGTTTTCAGAGTGACTCAATAGCTGAGCGTCTCTGACTCTCTCACACATTCTGGGAAGAGCCTTGGGGACCCACTGATGCTGGTGGGTACCTGACTTCAGCTGTAAGGTTAGAGGCGGTAGTGTGGAGTGCCATCCTCCCTCTTTACACCCTCACCCACGCTACATCTGCAGTCACTTGAGGTGAGGCAAGTGTTAGTCACGCTCCCAGACGCCCAGGATGAGTTGGGCATTTGATCTAATTAGAAGCAATTAGAGATTAGTCCTCATAGTGTAAGTATTTACTTACCCAAAGAAGAAAGATTTTAGAAAAACATGAAAAATATTAATTTTTCCCAATTTTTGTTTTATTTTGAAGGTGGCTTTATTCTATCAATAACTGACATTTTACTTAACATCTTTAAACGTTTTCAAATTTGATTATTATTATGTACATACCCATGGTGTGTGTGTGTGTGTGTGTGTGTGTGTGTGTGTGTGTGTGTGTGTGTGTGTGTTTTACCTTTAAAGAGCTCTGGGAATTGTACTCAGGTTATGAGGCTTGCACGCCAAGGGCCTTTACCTGCTGAGCCACCTCACTGTTTAGAACTAATGTTCTAAAGGGTTGAACATTAGCACACAGGGCCAGACAAACAACTAGAGTGGAATAATCAACCATCTAGAACCTTATACACTGTGTCAGCTAGATTTTGTTGTTGCTGCTGCTGCTGCTGAGATAATTGTCCCACAAAGCCAAGTTAAAGGAGGGACATGTATTTTGGTGCATGGTTTCAGCATGGTAGGAAAGGCGTGGCAAAACAGCCCATCTCATGGTGGTAAGGAAGAAGAAGGAGAGGGAGGGGGAAGAGGAGGGGGAGGGGGAGAGGGAGGAGGAGGATGGAGAGGAAGAGGGGGAGACAGAGAAGGAGGAGGGGAGGAAGGGGGGGGAGGAGAAAGGGGAGGGGGAGGAAGGGGAGAAAGAGAGACAGGGACAGAGAGACAGAGAAACACAGAGGAAAACAGAGAGAGAGAGAAATAGAGAAAAACAGAGGGAGAGGGAGGAAAGGAGAGAGAAAAAGAGACACTGAGAGAGACAGAGGCACACAGAGAGACAGAAACAAAGAGTGAAAGAAACAGGGAGGAAGAGAGAGAGAGGGAGGGAGGGAGAGAGAGAGGGAGAGAGAGAGAGAAAGAGAGAGGGAGAGAGAGAGGGAGAGAGAGACAGAGAGAGAGAGAGAGAGAGAAGAGAAGAGAAGAGAAGAGAAGAAAAGAGAAGAAAAGAGAAGAGAATAGTTTTTCAGGACAGAACCTCCAGTGCTCTAGTTTTCCCATCAGGCCCTACTTTGAGGAGCAAGCACTGGGAAGGAGTCAAGTGTCCAATAAGAGTGGTGAGCAGACAGTGCCTACAGCCCACTCGTTGTCCATCATTCCATATTCCCAATAAATAAAACCCAAGTTTCACTAATAAAAGCAAGGTATGCAGATAAATAAATAAAGCAGTACTTTCAAGTTCCCCTTGAAGGTAAAAGTGACATTATTAAACACATAAGATATAAGTGGAAGCTGTTTGAGGTCTATCTAGCTGTAAATTAAAAATCGGAGGAGACACAGCGAATGCAAATGGCAACTTGTCCCCGGGTAGTAGAGTCATGGAAGATTTATTTATTTTTTATTTTCAGGATTCTGCATATTTCCTGAGTATATGCTGCTTTTATAACCAGAACACTGGCAGAACAAACTTTACCTTTAGAAGAGTCCCAGTTGGGCGTAAGTCGCCAGCATGATGGGACTGCCAATGAGTTTGAAATTCTTCATTTCCATTCCAGGGACAGATATGGCCTTCACACGCCTCTAGTGCACCTGTGGAGAATGTGGCTTTTTCCTCCTGGGTTTCCCTACTGCCGTAGCTCTGCTCTTCACAACTATCTCCTACAGAGTTGGTTCAATTCTGTTGTGATGTGACACTGACTCACTGTATGTCATGTCTTTTGTGTAGAAGAAATGACTGAGAAGGCTGGGATCTTCATCTGCACAAGCCTAGATGGGATGACGTAGTATCTTCTGGTGGCTGGATGCTTACAGTGTGGAAGGAGGAATAAACAGGGTACCAGTATCTCTTTTTCATAGATGGTGCACTGAGCTAATTGCTTTTGATTACCCCCACCCCTCCCCCTGCCTTTTTCTTGTACTGGAAACCACTATGTAGTGCAAGCCAGCTTTGAGCTTGAGGCAACCCATCTACCTCAGATTAAGCAACCATGCCCAGGCAAATGTCTTTTAAGCTTGACAGTATATTAAGAGGCTAGAGACTGGGGAGATGGCTCTGAGGTTAAGAGCACTGGCTGCTCTTGCAGAGGACCCAGGTTTGTTTTATGGCATCCACATGGTGACTCATGATTGCCTATAATTCCAGTTCCGGGATATCTAATAGTGGCATGAAAGTGGTACACAGACATACATGTAGGGAAAATTCCATAACAGTAAAAAACTGAAAAAGAAGATAAAGTGTCTACTTTTGCAAACTGGCTAGAAGAACGAAGCAATTTTGCCTGTGATTATCCCAGCTAATAAATTCAACCATGAAACTGTCTTACTGGAACTGTTTTGCTTGGGACATCCATCAGGGAGCAGAATGTTTTTAACAGATAGAATTTAGAATCATATATGTTAGCAGTTAATATAGGATAAAAACATATTTTAAAAAGATTTATTTATTTAATGTATATGAATGCTCTATCTGTGTGTACACCTGCATGCCAGAAGAGGGCATTAGATCGATCACATTGTAGATGGTGGTGAGCCACCATGTGGCTGCTGGGAATTGAACTCAGGACCTCTAGAAGAGCAGCTAATACTCTTAACCTCTGAGTCATCACTCCATCCCAGATAAAAACAACTTTATTTGAACCATTCAATGCCCTGTATCACAGGATCCCCTGCTGAAGCTAACTAGCTCTGGCAAAGAGATTGTCATAGAAGTTTTTGGGTTTTTTTTTTTCAGTGAACAATTTGAAGAACCCCATATTATAGGTATGTGTGTGTGTGTGTGTGTGTGTGTGTGTGTGTGTGCTTGAATAACAATAGCATTCATGGGCTCATATATTTGAAATCTTGGTCTCTAGTTGGTGGAACTGCTTCAGAAGGATTAGGAGGCGTGGCCTTGTTGGAGGAGGTGTGCAACTTTGAGGTTTTAAAGCCCATGCTATTCCTGGTTATCTTTCTCTGCCTTCTACTTTCTGTGAGGATGTAAAAAAGCTCAGCTGCTGTTGCAGCGCCAGGCTGCTCTGCTCGCTGCCATGCTCCCTGCCATGATGGTTACAGACTCTACCAACTCTCTGCAACTGTGAGCCCCAGTAAACTCTTTCTTCTATAAGTTGCCTTGGTCGTGATGTCTCTTCACAGTGACAGAAAGGCAACTAAGACAAGGTGCTTTGAGAAGGTGAACAGTGCCACCAGCTTCCCTGTGACATACTCTGGCTTTCAGGTGTGACTATACAGGTGGGTAAGATAGAACTTTTAAGACCCTTCTATTCTTTTTCGCTCTGAGTTTCCTACTTAAGTCTGGTCAATTATATATCCAATTAGTGATAATTGTTATAATTATCACTTTTTTTTTTCCTGAAACGGACAACCAAGTCATTTTATAGGATGTAGATGACAAGACATCAATATGCTTTTTGGTTACATGGAAATAAAGATGTCTTTGACCTTTGCAAGGAAAGTTTCTTAGCAAAGATGTTTACTGAGTTTCCAAAGGCCATGATCAAAATTTATTGAATAAATAGACTTTTCCTTAAAATCTCCAGATATTTGTTATGACACTGTCGAGGGCTTGACATTGGGGTTGACATAATGGAATGGCCCAGTTTCTGGTAAAAGTGGAGCAGATAGGTGTGTGTGGGGGGACAACACCGAGTCTGTGAGTCAGCTATTCGAGTCTACACTTTCTTTATTTCTTCCTTCCTTTTTTTTTAAAAATAAAGACATTTATTTATTTATTTAATATATTTTATTAATTTATTCATATTGCATCTAAATTGTTATCCCATCCCTTGTATCTTCCCATTCCTCCCTCCCCCCCATTTTCCCCTTACTCTCCTCCCCTATGACTGTCATTGAGGGGGACCTCCTCCCCCTGTATATGCTCATAGGGCATCAAGTCTCTTCTTGGTAGCCTGCTATCCTTCCTCTGAGTGCCGCCTTTATTTATTATGTGTGTGTGTTTTGTCTCCAAGTATGTATGTGTCCCATGTATTTGCATGGTGCCCAGGGAGGTCAGAAGAGAGCATTAGATCCTCTGGAGCTGCAGTTACAGATGGTTATGAGCCACCATGTAGGTGCTGTGAATTGAACCTGGGTTTTCTGGTCCTCTGTAAGAGCAGCAGTGCTCTTTACCGGGGTGCCATTGTACCAACCCCTAGACTTTCTTTTAGATAGTATTCTTCTATGTAGCCCCAGGTTGGACTTGGACTTGAAATCCTCCTTCTGGGTTCTGAATTACAGGTGTATGCCAATGTTCCTGGCTTCCACTGTTATCTTGTTAAGATTTATTGTATTTGTAATTACGTGCCTCTGTGTGTGTCTGTGCATCTGAGTATAGTGCTGGTGGGGCCAGAACAGGGTTGTTGGATCTCCAGAATCTAGAATGACAAGCAGTTGTAAGCCACCTGACATGGGTATTGGGAACCCAACTCAGGTCTTTCTTACCCGCTGAGCCATCTCTCCGGCCCCTCCACATGATTGCGATTATGAAGGAGACTCACAGAAGGCAGCAAAGTCGCCAGCAAGGCAGTCTGTAACAAGAGCTTGTAGGAGATGTGCAGCCAAGTTGCGGCTGCATGGATGCACTCTAGGTAAAGTAGTGGTGGACGTAGAGGTAAGTTGTGGGGATGATAAGAAGGAACCGGTTCCTGGAAGATGTTAAATTGCAGCTCAATCCAAGCTGCAAGATTTCCTCTTGTGTGTTTTCTATGAATAATTAGTCTGGATTTCCAAGCCTCAGAACCAGGCAGGGAAAGGCTGTTGAATTCTGTTTTGCAAAGTATTTGCCTTATGGATTCAGGCTGTCACTCTTTTTGTCCCTATTTGTGCTCTGCAGTCCATAACCCAAGGCAGTTTTGAGCACTGTGGATGCACTGAAGGTGGGATCCCTTTTCCTCTTTCACCCTGAAACACCTGCTGGAACCCACCCCCTCCCTGAGACGTGCCATGTGTGTTCAACATGCCCTGGGAAGGGCATATGCCACTCTGAACAACATCTGACATGCATCACGCTTCAATAAGCTTCACTTTGGAACAAGGTCACAGGAAGAATGCATTTTGATCTTTACTCACAGGATTATTTTGCTCTTAAAGAGAAACTCAACATTTTAAAAGGCATGTCTCCTCTCCTTATTTTTAGGATTGTTTTTGCTTCCAAATGTTTTCTGGCCAGCACCCAGCTTTTTATGTGTGTTCCTGAAACTTTAGGAAGAACAGTTTCTGAAAGTCACATTGGCAGTTGAGGAAATTGCCAAGCAGAAACAGTATATAGCCTTGACAGCCGAATTTACTGTGCATCAAGATGATGCTAATCTTCATGTATTGAGCACTTACTATAGGTCTCCCCAGCCAAAGGATCTTTCCGAGCAATTTCTTATCTAGTTGCTCAAGGAGCTGAGTCCTGTTAATTATTCTTCTATGTTTTTTGGAGATAGGCTCACACTTTGTAGTGCAAGCTGCCCTCTGAATTTGTCATCCTCTTGCCTTATAATCTAGCCTCATGGATGCTGCAATTACAACTAGATAAAGGCCCCCACCCCCTACTGTTTCTCTGCACCCTCTCCTCACGCTTAGGAGCCTTACAGGAGCTAAGTTACCCAAGCTTCCATAGCTTGTGAGTGGGCCAACTGAGACTTGGTGGCGAAACTCAAATCTGACCTTCTAGTACACTTTGCTCCTCGTTTTGGCAGCTACAGGATGGGAACTTGGAGTATTGGCTCTTTAGACAAATTTAAATCCATCGGTGATTGTAGCTACGGTCCCAGGCTCCAACATCTAGCCCAAATAACATCTCTCCTCAATTACCCCCAAACTGGTTTAAAGACCCTTTGAGTGAGAAGATGAGGTCAAGATCACTATGTTCAATGTGCTGGCAAACTGGAGTGTGTAGCAGCATAGTATTTGGTCCTCTGTGTAGGTGATGGAAATAATGAATGCTGGGAGGCAGGTGTAATGCATATTGTGTGGGTGGTTAGGGAATTAAGTATCACTTGAACTTCGTCCGTGCCAACCTCTCATTTGCATATCAGTCATCCGCCCCTGATGTGGCCATAGCACTTCTTGATGAGTTTTCTCTCATTTTAAAAAGCTTTTGTGCTTCTGCCTCTAGGAGAAGGTCATGAACATTAATCCAGACACTGGAGCATTAACCACTGAAAAGGAAGCAGGAGATGGACGGTGACGTGGACATTGTCTGCAGCAGATACAGTTTTAAACGAGGGAGATCAGACAACAGAAGAGTGTGTATATTGGGGTTCCCCCCCCCCCCCGTTGTCAAGTGGCAGACAATAATGAAAAACAGCCTCAGGGACAAGCAGCATTTGCTGCCTGACAGGCCTGGTCACAAGAGGGATACCGGGATACCAGCATGACTCGGGGACTGGAAGAACACGGCACACAGAAGAGCTTTGAGAATGACTGGGATTTCAGGGTCCTTGGCAGGTTTCTCAGTGCGAACCACAATGCCTGCATCTCTCGCTGCTTCTCACCACGTGCAGCCTTTCCACAAGAGTGGACCCCAGCTGCTTCCGGCTTCTAAGTGCTTCCTTACAGCTTCTTTGCTGGAGAAGTACGGAGGTTCAGTTCTTGAAAAAAATATCCCAGGAAAGGACTAAAGGACCCCCTGCCCCCCTCAACCTGTGTTTAAGCCGAAGTCAACATTGAGTGTGGTTCCTCAAGAATGGTCTACTTTGGGTTTTGAGATGGGGGTCTCTGAGTAGTCACGGACTCAATGACTTGGCTAGTTTGACTGTCCAGTGAACCTAAGAAATCCTTCTTTTCCCCACTTCTCCATCCCTTAGTACAAGCACCCCACCACACATGATGTTTTCTGTTTGTTTATTTTTGAGACAGGGATTGGTTATGTAGCCTTGGCAGGCCTGGAACGTGCTGCTCACAGAGATCTTGTCTTTGGGGTTAAATGTGTAGTCCACCATGACCCACCCACTATGTGGGTTCTGGGACCTGAACTTGGGTCCCCATGCTAGTATGGCAAGAACTTTGCCAACTGAGCTGTTACCCTAGCCCCAAGGAATGGATTTTGATTGGTGTGGTTATGGTCACGTGTCTAGCTGTGGAGCAATCAGTTTTGCCAAAGAGAAAATGCAGTGTAAGAAGTCCTGAATCCAGGGTTGTAGTCTTAAAGCTAGAGCCAAGGCATAAAGGACACTTCCAGGCCAACTGCTATAACCGGACACATGGAAATAAATACATTTGTTCCAAACTCCAAGCAGGTTGGAGATGCAGATCAGCGCCTGTCTGCTATGTGCAAAGCCCCGAGTTTGACTCTGAAAACAAAGAGGTATAGTCCAAGGGAATATACACCAGGCTACTAAAAGCAGTCAGAGGGTGATCTTAGAGTGTCAGAGGTCAGAGGGTAATCTCAGGGGGTTGGGGTGTTCTCAGAAGGTAGATTTTCATCCTTTATGGATAGTTTGCTTAAAATGTTTTTTAAAAGCTTTATTGATTAAAAAAGTAGGTGTATGAATGTTTTGCCTTCATGTATATATGTATGCCATGTGTGTTTGTGCCCTTCGAGGTCAGGCCCTACCTGGGAATCGGATGCCCCGGAGCTGGATTTAGAGGTGTGTATAAATTTCCTTGTTGGGGTTCTGTAAGAGCAACAAGAGCTCTTAACTGCTGATGCATCTTTCTAGCTCCTTTAGTTTTATTTTAAAACCATTCTTCCTTTTTTCCCTCAGGTGATTTTCAAAAAAAGATTTTCATTAAAAGGTTAGGTAAACGATGTCCTTAAACTGATTGTTCCTTGTTTGTCCGGCTGATCATGTATCTCATTAATCAAACCTGGGAGCAATTATTCTAAAGCTGTTGCCAATTTGTACGCATTTTTGCCATTTAAAATAACTTTTTTTTCTCTCTCATTATTCTCCTCCAAGCAGATGAGTTCCCTTTCATCTGACTGTGCAGTGGAGGCTTTTGTTTGGAAAAGAACAGTTTCTCAGAGCTGATCCAAGACCCGTTTCAAGAAAATGGATGAGCTTTGGCAACCTAAGTTTTGAAGCTGTGTGCTGTCTATAACAATGTGCTAGGACATCCAGCGTCTTGTAGGTGGTGGGATAGATGCCTAACGCTTGGACAGAGAAGCAGGATTCGGTCCCGTTTCCTGGGTCCATGCCCCATTCCGCCTTTATCTAGCATTGGCCCCGGTCCTGATGCAGGTTGATTAATGAGCCCATCACTTCCATCTTTGCAGCATGACTGCAGATTCCACTCTTCACATTACATTAATGAATCTCGTATTACTGAAAAACGGCTCATATTTATCTGGTCTTCAGACATTGTATTCACTCATCTTATTGACTTTTCAAATACGTAGCCTGGAGGAGGAGGTATTTTGCAGACCTTGGGTTCTTGGTTAAAAGGGGTCATCAAGATCATCTTGGTTCCAAGGAACTTTTCGTTCTGAGGAAGGGTTTCAAGTGTTCTCCTGCTGACCTTGACTTTGTTGGAGAGTTGGTGATGACTTGGAATTCTGATCCTCCTGCCTCCACTTTCTGAGGTGCTGGGATTATGGATGTGGGTCAGCTGGGTTTATGCAGCATTTGGGATAGAACTGAGGGTTGTTTTTGTTTTAAAACATGCTAGCCAAACAGTCTACCAATTGAACTATAGCCTTAACCCCCCTAACAAACATTTCTAGGTAGCTTCTGTTTCTCTTATGAGAGGACCCCATACTTTTGGCAGGTGTTTTTCTTCAACCTGGGAAGGATCCAAGATATAGAGATAAATGCTGACTTTCTTGGTGGCACAGAAAGCCTATCCCAAGAAGTTAGCTGTTAGCTAGTATCTTTTTTTTTCTTGCTTTGTTTCTCAAAAGTTCCCATTAAACTTTATTTACAACACACAACAACAACAACAATATTAATAATATTATATAAAACCAAGGAGCCAAACATAGGCTGTTGTTTGCTGATTAAAAAAAAAAGTTAAGGGCCAAGGAGATGACTCCGTGAATAAAAGGCACTTGCTGCAGAGCTTGAGGACCTGAGTGTGATCTTGGTGGAAGGAGAGAACTGATTCCCACAAGCTGTCCCTCTGGCCTTTACTTATGTGCCATGACACTAGTTTATCTATACAAACAAATAAATAAATATAAAAACATTAAAAAATTTTTTTCTTAAAGACAGAGCTATGTAGCTCTGGCTGTCCTGGAACTCGAACCCACCAGGCTGTCCTCAAATCCACCAAGATCTGCCTGCTTTTGCCTTCTGAGTTCTGGAATTAAAGATGTGTGCTATTATGCCTGGCTATCTTAATAAACAACTAAAATATAACTTACTTACTTAGTTACTGGGATAAGTTTGCTTTCTGTAACCCTATACATTACCTCAGTAAATTCTGCACCCAGGGCAGAAAGTTTTTCTTGCCTTGCTCTGTTCCAGGGCGTTCAGCATAGACTTTTACAAATTACTTGCAAACACTTTGAGACTGTTACATGCAAATTTTACTTTTTCACTTCACAGGATCATCACTACAGGTCCAAAGCCACTGTTTCTTGAGAGATAAAAGGATTTTTTTTCCTGAATGGTTATATATTCATCCATATCACAGACCTTTTGGAAAGAAATGGTAAACTATTAGATTTTCAAAATAGATAATTTGTCTGAATACATAGAGCTATTTTAAAATGTTTTTTTATACCTTTGTTTATTTTATTTATTTATTTATTTATTTTTAATTTTTTATTAATTTATTCTTGTTACATCTCAATGGTTATCCCATCTCTTGTATCCTCCCATTCTTCCCTCCCTCCCATTTTCCCCTTATTCCCCTCCCCTATGACTGTTCCTGAGGGGGATTACCTCCCCCTGTATACGCTCATAGGGTATCAAGTCTCTTCTTGGTAACCTGCTATCCTTCCTCTGAGTGCCACCAGGTCTCCCCCTCCAGGGGACATGGTCAAAGGTGAGGCACCAGAGTATGTGAGAAAGTCATATCCCACTCTCCACTCTACTGTGGAGAATGTTCTGACCATTGGCTAGATCTGGGTAGGGGTTAAAATGTTTTTTAGCATATATTAATAATATATAATGGGCTTCATATGACATTTTCATACCTGCATATAATATATTCAGCCATATTTACCCCACCACCTTCTCCTGTCCTCTCCCACTCCTGCTGACCCCCTCCCCTCCCCAATTAGTTCTTCTTCTACCCATGAATGGCACATACTTAATTATTGAGGACAGAAGTTTGCCACTATAGAGGGGAACAGAAGAAAGTTTAGCTTTGTGTGTGTGCTGGCTGGTTTTATGTCTCAACTTGACACAAGTCAGAGTCATCAGAGAGGAAGGAGCCTCAGTTGAGGAAATGCCTCGGTGAGATGCAGCCTGTAGGTCATTTTCTCAGCTAGTGATCAATGGCAGAAGACTCAGCCTATTGTGGGTGGTGTTACCCCTGGGCTCGTGGTTCTGGGTTCTATAGGAAAGCAGACTGAGCAAGCCACGAGGAGCAAGTCAGTAAGCAGCCCCCTCCATGGCCTCTGCGTCAGCTCCTGCCTCCAGGTTCCTGCCCGGCTTGAGTTCCTGTCCTCACTTCCTTTGGTGATGAACAACAATGTGGAAGTGTAAGCTGAATAAGAGGCCTTTCCTCTGTAACTTGCTTTTTGGTCATGGTGTTCTGTTGCAGCAACAGAAAACCCAACTCAGACAGTGTGTAACTAACATGTCAAGCGCCTGTTATGTGTAGTCTGATACCTTACCCTCATTGTGCCCCCCCCCCATCAAAATGAAATAAACTGTAAGAGTTAATTTTCATTATCAACTTGACTGGTCTTAGGAGAGCTAGTCCTCACCCACTTGGGTATGTCTGTGAGGGTGTGGGGGGCCCCCCTGAATGTGGGTGGAGTTATCACATAGGATGAGGGCTCTGAGGAAATGGAAGGGAGCTGGATGGTGGCATACCTCCCCCTCTCTGCTTCCTGGTCTACCATGATGTGAAGTAGGCCACTCCACCATGCCTGCCCTACTGTAAGGACTGGAGCCTCTGAAACTGAGTTCAAACAAGTGCTTCCTGGCCTAGGTTGTTCTGCTGGTCATGCCACCACAAGGGCAAGAGTAGAAATTAATACAGGAATCGTACCAGCAGCCTGTTTAAAACTTCCATCGTGCCATCCCACCATTTACCTGGACTTAAACCCAGACAGGACTCTGCTGAAGAACTCTGTGAGTTTCTAGAATAGCTTTACTCTTTGTGACGTCTTTAGTTTTTGAAGGAAAATAGATACGGCATTTAAATGTAACTGCTTGAGGAGCAGAATGTAGGAGACTGAAAACTGCGCAGAGAGAAGTCTAGCACATAGCGTGGGCCATACAGCTATGTGTAATTGTTTTTCCTATTGTTGACTTCAAAATGAATGTGGAAAGTCCATAATGAACGTAAGACTAAATGGAGGAGAGAAGAGAGACGAGGAAGGAGGGAGGGAGGGAGGAAGAGATAGATAAATAGATAGATAGATAGATAGATAGATAGATAGATGGATGGATGGTCATTTTATAACACTGCCTCATTGTGTAACCAAGACAGTTACTCCCATCTGGCCCCCAGTCACTGACCATCATATCCACACTGGCAGGTTTACGAGGGTTGATGACAATAAAATAACTGTCTGGGTAATATGGCACTTTATATATATATACTTGCTTGAGACAGCTCAGGCTGGTCTCAAACTCACTATATGGCTGAGTATAACCTTAAACTCCTGATCTTTTCTCCTAAGCATTAGGGTTATAGGCATGCATCATCACGCTTGGCTACAGGTATATTTTTAGAACTTTACAACATTGAAGCTTTTCTGTTGGGGCACATACTTTCTCTTCTGTTTCAGAAACTGAGGTGGCCTGGCTCAGGCCAAGGCTGAGCTGACAGAAATGGCTGACGGTATGGACTTGTGGGATAAACAAGAAGAGGCGTAGTGACGTGCTTAGGGTTGGGCTTGTGTGACAGGACAAATGATGAGGTCAGTAACTTGATGGATAACCTTGGGAGAGAAGAGGATTGATACACAAAAACCTTGAACTATATTTAAAGCACCATAAGTTTGAGACACTGGGAATATCTAGTGAGCTGCTGCATAACCAAGCCCTTTGTCTTAAGGAGTCTTGTTTCTGTGTATTTGGCTGTTTTCTGCTCTGTGTGCCAGCTTCCTGGGGCAAGCGTTTTTGAATTTTTCTCCTAGTGACTTTGCCATTATGGTGGGCGGTGTTGTTGTTGTTGTTGTTGTCATTGTCGTCGTTGTTTTGGAAACAGGATCTCATGTAGCCTAGGCTGGCCTTGAACTCCCGATACTCCTGCTTCTACCTCCAAAGTGTTGGGATCACAGGCATGACTAACACTTTTGTACACCATGGTCCAGAGCTTACCATTCAATGCTACCTGGTGGGCTCATTTGAAGTTCAGTTTCAAGTACTGAAGAGAGCCTGTCACGGTCCATTCAGGGCAGGAGTCATCACAGACCCCATCATGGTTAGGTTCACAACTTTATGTGTGGTGCTGGTCCACGCCTGCCACACAGGGCAGGGTGGCACTGTGAGCTATGGCAAGCTTTGTCTTGGGATCCTTTTACTGATCCTTTTTTTTAAAAAAAAAAATCATGGTTGGCAGCCTTTCCTATTTGCTCCCACAGTTCCCAGTACTTTTTCCCTTCTTAGGTGGTTGGAGTTGCCTGTTATTTATTTATTTATTATCAGTTGCCCTTATTAAAATGTCTAGTGTTTGAGGGGAGAGGTTCTGAACCCCCAGGCGAAGAGTAGACACTAAGAAATTTTTGTTAAATGAATGTATAAATTGTGAGAAGAAAAACCTGCCATGAAATGGTGCTCTCTCTGGCTTGCTGGAGGACTGGCTACAAGGAAGATAGAAACCAAGAAAAGAAAACAAGACTGTGGGGCAAGAGGCAACAGATGGGGAACTGAAGCTTCTACAAAAAAAAGGTACACTGTTCAACATTCTACTGGGCTAACTGACTGATTAGAGTTTCAGTGACTATGCAGAGTTGAAATGCTGTAGATCTGGAGCCACATTACCTTAGCATCCTAAACAATCACTTACTGATCACCTCTGTGTGTGACCTCACATCCTGTGACTATTGTGTACAAAGTCCCAGCTCACACAAATCCAAAAGCTAAGAATGCCATCAAAGAACATTGAGACCTTCAGCAGAGATTTCCCTGCATGGCTGTGAACTTCCCACCTGCGGTTTCCTCCCCTGCTTTTGAAGAGTGTTTTGACTTACAACGGTGTTGCTGTTGTTGTCCTGGGACCATAAAATCTTTATTAGAGTGTTATCACATTGGAACATGGAGTCTGAGATAACCTAAATTTGGGTTTCTGGGCCATGGCCACCTCTTATTTGGCTTCAGCATAAACTGATAATTATTGTCTTTGAGGTGAGAGCTGTGTCTGTGTTCTTACTTTCTGCCCAGTTGGGTAAGACCTCAGAATGGTTACTTGTTAGCACTTGGCATGTCGAGTGTGTCTGTACATTTGCACACACACATTATCTGGATGAGATCTTGAGTTCCTTTAGCTCAGGTGGTAAACTAAGTTCCAGAGATGCTGAAGATGATCTGTGCCTCAGAATGCTAAAATTTCCAGTCCTTTGTTTTCTACATAAAACGACCACTAAAAAAATTTTTTTTCTGAGTCAAGGACCTACTTTGAAAGAAATATATTGAAAACTATGAGTCTTTTTGCATGCATGTGTGGGAAAAATATTCTTGGACCTACATACATGTAATACATACAGTATCTTTTGCACACTCAAGGAATCTCATTTAGAACTCACAGGTCAAAGTCCCCTGGATGGGGAGGCCTGGTGGCACTCAGAGGAAGGATAGCAGGCTACCAAGAAGAGACTTGATACCCTATGAGCATATACAGGGAGAGGAGGTCCCCCTCAGTCACAGTCATAGGGGAGGGGAGTAAGAGGAAAATGGGAGGGAGGGAGGGAGGAATGGGAGGATACAAGGGAAAGGATAACAATTGAGATATAATATGAATAAATTAATAAAATATATTTAAAAAAAGAACTCACAGGTCAGAGGAATAGAGAATGAATGCCATCAGTAGTGAACGCTGAACACTGAATTTTAACAAATCTACAACAATGCCATCTTGGATATGTCACCTGGCTTTCCTGAAAGATAACAACCATTTTAAAGTCTTTGTGAGAGTGACTGAGAAAGTGTAAGTACCCACACATAATATGCATGTGCACACACACATATGCACCCTCACACACATGCACACACATACACACACACTCCCTCACACACATACTCACACATGCATGCCCATACATGCAGACATCTACACACATGCATACACACACACACACACACACACACACACACACACACACACACTTAAAGCACACGGTCACTGTGCTGGTTAGTTCTGTCAACTTGATGTGAACTAGAATCACCTGGGAAGAGAGACCCTCCACTGAAGAATAGCCTCCATCAGACTGGCCTGTGTGCGGCAGCTTTTTCCTGATTGATGATTGAAGTGGGAGGGCCCAGCCCACTGTAGTTGGTGCCACCCCTGGCTTCATGGTCCTGGCTTCATTGAATAAGACAGAAAACTGAGCAAGGCATGGGGAGCAAGCCAGTAAGCAGTGATCCTCCACGGCCTCTACCTCAGTTCCTGCCTCCAGGTTCCTGCCTTGCCCTCCTGCCCTGGCTTTGCTTGATAATAGATCGTGCAGTGCAAGTAAAAGTCAAGTAAACCTTTTTTCCTCTCCCAAATTGGTTTTGGTCATTGTTTTGTTTTATCCCAGTACCAGAGACAAAAACTAGGACAGTCACATTTAAAAAAAATATACCCGATAGGAGGTATCTCAAGAATCTCAAACGGCTCTCACATTTATCAGGCCAGCCTGCCAAGGACCTATGTGGAAACACAACACAATAGATACAGTTTGATTTTGTCCTTCAAGTGTCAGGGTTAGGAGAATGAGCACTATTTGTTGGGGATGGAAGGAAGAACGTGAGAGCTCAGAGGCTCTGAAAACCTTAAATGGCATGGCTATAAAAGGAAGAGGCATTTAGGCTGCTAAAGGAAGGCCTCTTCCTGTTCTCTTAGCTGTTAACGTCCCAGTCACTGTGCTGATGTTCCATCGCTCTGCTCACCCCACCGCTGGAGCTGGTCCGTTTTATTTGTGGGAGCTTTCCAGTTGCAGACTCTGGACACTGAAGTTGCTGGAAGCCGACTGATCAGGACGGAAAGGAAATCACTGCTGCTCTGGAATTGACTGCTTTGCTCCCTCCCTAATGCGGAGTGGCAGCAGCAGGGGTTCAAGGCTTCATGTTGAGTGGAAGCTTTTGCCAATGAAAACCTTGCCCACCTTCTCATGCGCTTTACCTAAAACGGTGTGCGCTTGCGTGAACTCAGAACACATCTTTCTAACTTAAATGAGAATCAGATGAGACACCCAATACATACGGTGAACGGACCCTTAATTGTTCTCCATTTCACCTGTCTGGCTTTTCTTTGAGGGACAGGTGGCGGCAATAAAGTAGGTGTCTCATTTCTTCTAAGGGCCTGCAAACGATAGGATGGTGCCAGGGAATTGGCACCCCCACCCCTATTCTATGGGTTAACTTAAAAGACAAGTGCTGTTCTTGTTCCCCAGAAGTGTCTAGCAGCTTTTGGAGGGTCTTCTGGGGGAGAACTGGGGGGTCGGGAGTCTGCCAGGAGGCGCTGCCGAGCGGGCGCGCGCTCGACTCTCTGCTGCCCCCCGCGGAGGTGCCCAGGCCCCAGCCGCGGCCCCTCCAGGCTCCTCGGGAATGCTGGGAATGTGAGTCAGGGCCTGGGCGAGCGGCCGTGAGCGCGCGTGTCGGGACTGCGGCGGGCGCCGCCCCCTCGGCCCCGCCCGGCCCGGCCCCGGCGCTCCGCGCTGGCCGCGCTCCCCGCCACCTCCCCGCGCTGCCCGCGCTCCGCCGTCTCGCGCTCCTGGTCGCTCCCGCTCCTCCCGGCAGCCCAGAGCCGCGGCCACGCGAGGTTGTAAAAAAATCCATGTGGGACCGCGCCAGGGCGAGCATCGCTAAGGTGAGACGCCGACGGGCCCGGCTCCCTCGTGCGGGTCTCCGCCGCTCGTGGGCAGCTGCAATGCGTTATCGGGGGTGCCGAGGGGAGACGCAGCCTCCTCCTCGGGGCTCTCTCGGGCGGGGGAAGGGATGGGGCGGCCTAAGGGCGGATTTGCCTTGGTGTCTAAACCCCCGGATTGGAACAAGTGCACAGCTCCTCCGGCGCCAGCCCGGGGCCACCTCCTGCAGTCCCTCTCCGGTAGCCACCCTCACTGTCCTCGCCTGTCTTTCCTACAAACCCCCCTCCCCTTTTGCCTGGCTGCCTTCTTGCCAGGAGGGGTGGGGTGGTTGCGAGGGTGGGGGTCTCGCAGAACAGCAAGCTGAATAAAGTGGAAAACAGAGGAACCCCAGCCCTGGGGGGTTGTGAGCCTGGCTGTCTGGGTGGGCTCCGGGGGAATGGCGGGGACGGACACAGGTTAAAAAAGAAAAAAAAAATGCTTGAGAAAATGAAGATGATTTCCTGGGGAGGGTTAGGAGATGGTGTATGAAAAAGAATACGATGTGAAATTAAACAGCATTCCTACCTTTTCCCATCTCCTAATTATGCAAGGGGTACTTACAAGGAAGTAATAACAATAAAAAATTATTATTATTACTGTCCGAGGCTTTGAAAGATCATTTTTTTAGGACAGCGAAGCATAAGGGCTCCTTTGGTGATAATAAAATAGGACCCGTAAACTCTCCGCTTTTCAGCCCTACATAATTTATTTTGTAGTTAGGGGTCTTTCTCCTCCTCGCCAGAGGGAGGGTCCGCTCTGTTAGGATAAGATCGATTTTAGGCGGCTACCTGCATTTGCTGGATGAAAGACAATTTACTCCTGGAGCGGTGAATTGCCAGCTTTCTCCGTGACTGACAGGCACACCTGCCACTTACGTGGGTAGAATGGGACCGGTGGAACCCCAAGAGCCAATCAATGGTCGGGAGAGGAGGGCTTGCTCCCCCTTGCCGTGGTTAGTTTCCTGGTTGGCTCTTTAAATCAGTGGTTTTACTTAACCATTGGTTTCCACCAGGTCGGAGCTCCAGCAGTGAGAATCCGAGACGCGGGAAGCAAACTCCTCGAAAAATGGGCTTAGAAGCAAGTATGTTCCACCTGTCTCCCTTGTCCGCCACTAGTTGTAGTAGCTGTGCATGCCGAGGTCGTTGGCTTAGACACGAAATGCATCTGTGTAAAGAACGGAGCCGGCAGGGAATGCTGGGGTGACTGCTTAGAACGATTTACTTTGCCCCAGAATTGCAGTCTTCCTTATAAGAGACGCTTTTATGGTTGAGCTGAGAGAAGGGTGTGGCGCTCTGTCTCCCATGGTCACTCCACTCTTGTCCTTGTGAACTCACACTGTCTCTGAGTATGTAGTTTGGCTCTTAAGTCAGATTTGGTGGGTTTATGGGATGTCTTTGAAGCAGGGACCTGTGCTTTGCTTGTGTTCACACAAACAGAAAGGATTCTTTTCGATTTTACTGCCTAAGCTCAACTGATGGAGGTGAAGGCTGCCTGCTTCTCCTTTGCGCGGTGTTGCTTAGGATGAAGGCAGTGCTGGGGTAGAGGACTTTACCTCCTCACGTGAGGCATCTTGCTAGCTTGCTTCTGAACTCTAATAAAAGCCTTTGACAGTGTTGGGGGAAGGGGGTATGTATGGCTTGTGAGACTTTCTTGCATGGGTAAATCAGGGCTGAAGGAGTAGTTCTTAACTTTGTACTAGTGCAGAGCTGATTTTCAGCATCTTTCTCCTTGAATCCGTTAGAAAGCTATGAGTTGTGCTGTGGGTGTCAGCACTGTATGAGGAAATTGTGAACTGGAACATACTGGTTAGGACAGAGAAACCAGGTGTGTCCAGACGCGCTGTTAACATTGCTGCTGCTGCTGCTGCTATGTGCACATACCTTACCTTGTTCCAAACTTAGCAGAGCACACATGAGGTAGGTGCTGCTATTTCTAAGTTATAACTGTGGAGACTGAAGGGAACTAGGTACATTGCCACACTCAACACCATGATGGTAAGTACTTAGGTTTGACCCAGAACCCATGACCTTGCCATGGCCTTGAATTAAGAGTTTGATTGTGTGGTCTGCACAAGTCCCGTGTGAAATATGGACTCCCAAGCATTCGTAGAGCCCACTGGGATGCTAAAGACCCTTGTGTGCCTGCTTGCTTCCTGGTCATCCAAAGGCTCTTGCTTCTGCCAAAAGACAAACTTACCAACGTTGTGTACTGTGTGTTTCTAGTAGAGCACTTTTGGACGATTAATTAGTTCTAAACTTGATGATGATTTAAAAGAAGGGAAAACAAAACTTATGCTCTTTTATTTTTCTTGGTACCCCAAATTTCCAACTTAAGCACATTGTAGTTGAATAACTGCTTTTAACGTCGGTCAGTTGGTTTCCTGCACCCTAAGGGATTAGAATTTCATTTTTCTCTCACTTGTAAGAAAGTCCATGTTCACTAGTGATTACATTTTAAATTATTCTTTGAAAATAGTATGAATCTTTAAAAAAAAATTATTATGCTGTGAAAGTCCACAGACTTATGCTCTGTGTTGTGGAGGGTGAGTGAGGTAAGGAGTGCTGTCCATGGATTCACCTTGGGGGAAACTATGCCTCTGGCTAGGCTGATTTTGCCCAGTCTTTGTTTCACCTCTTTTCCTAGAACATCTGTTGGCCTTTCAAAAGCCGCCAGCTTGTTCCCGCTGCCCATCACACCATGTACCTCTTGCCAGCTACTAGTTCAGTTTCAGCAATATTTATATAGTTCCTTGATAGTTTATTTCAAGTTTATTTATTTTATAAGATAGTGGAACAAACAGAAAGCAAAAAGCACTAATAATAATAATGTGGGTCTTGCTGGTTTATAGCAGTCGGATCCAAGGTGGAACTCAGCCATTGCAGCCAACGAGTCAGTCTGTTCTCTTTTTAAGTGGAGAAAAGGGACAAAAATAATGAACAGATAAGAAATGCCCACATATCCCAAATGATAGCATGACATCGCTCTACCCTGGCAGGGTGACAAAATCGCCTTTTCTATAGCAACAGGCATTCATCCTCCACACTCATGAATCGTCAGGTGAGTGCAGGCTCAGCTTCTGGGAGCATCCTGATTGTAACTGTAGGGTGAGTTCTAGTGTGTTCCATGTGTGTTCTGGGGCCCAGGCTGAACGGGTGGCATCTACCCGTGGCCTGCTCTTGTTATGACCCTCTCTCTCTCTCTCTCTCTCTCTCTCTCTCTCTCTCTCTCTCTCGTTTTCATACAAGGTCTCACTGTGTACTTCCAGTTGTCCTAGACTCACTTTGTAGACCAGGCTGGCCCAAATTCACAGAGATCCACCTGCCTCTCCCTTCCTAGTGCTGGGATTAAAGGCAACACCACGCCCTGCAACAATGATTACTTATTTCTCTATTTTTTTTCTTTTCATGCTTTTTCTTTTGGTGTGTGTGTGTGTGTGTTCATACTCATGTGTGCCCATGAGTGCATATGCAGAGGCCAGAGGAGAATGTTGGGTGTCCTATACTCTTATTCCCTAGAGAGAGGGATTCTGCACTGTTTCCTCTCACCCTAGTGTGTGCTGGGGGTAGAGGCCCATGGCCATTCCCAGCTTTTACATGGTGCCTGGCATCTGAAATCTGGTCCTCCTGCTTATGTGCTCTCACCCATTGAGCCATCTCCCCAGCCCCTCTCTTCATGCTTGGCTAATGGAATCTTTAACGTCTCTATGGGCAACACCCCCTCCTCATCCTCCCCCGCCTCCATCCTCCCCCCCTCCCCCGCCTCCATCCTCCCCCCCTCCCCCGCCTCCATCCTCCCCCCCTCCCCCGCCTCCATCCTCCCCCCTTCCCCGCCTCCATCCTCCCCCCTTCCCCGCCTCCATCCTCCCCCCCTCCCCCGCCTCCATCCTCCCCTCCTCTCTCTTACACATACACTTACTGTTTAAACTTTGCATTTTGGAATATACAGTATTTGAGTCTAGAAGGCTGATGGTCGTACCAGGTGTATGTACATGTGTAACTTTAATTATTTAATGTTTATTTTAGAACCTGATAGCACTCTGTGACATAATTGTTAATGCAGTGGTGTGGGCCAGTGTGGGAGATCTGGCATTTTGGAATTTTCTGTTAGGAGTAGGTGGGGGGAGGGGCAGAATTCTTGGATAAAACGCCATTTTTTTTATTTTTATTTTTTTAGATTTTCAGAGAGATAGTTGGAGCAACAGCAAGAACAGTATTTATTTTTAGTGTTTTGAATGAGTATCTCCTCCCTATAGGCTTGTATATTCAAATGCTTGGTCCACAGCTGGTGAAACTTCTTGGGAAGGATTAGGAGGTGTGGCCTTGTTGGAAGAGGTGTGTCGCTGAAGGGGCCATGTTGAGCCCCACACCATTTCCAGTTAACTTGCTATGTGCCTCCAACCTGTGGGTTAGGATGTAACCTCTTAGTCTAGCACCATGCCTGGCTGCCTGCTGCCATGCTTCCTAGCATTATGGTCATGGACACTAACCCTCTAGAACCATGAGCCTTCAGATTACGTGATTCCTTTCATAAGCTGTCTTGCGCATGATGCTTTGTCACAACAACAGAAGAGGAGCTAAGACAGTTTCGTAGGAATGTGAGGGACAGATGTGACTATAACCAAGTTATTCCATTTAGCCAGGAGGCAAGTAAGGTGAACAGCAGCAACAACTATATTAGCAGTAGTTTTTATAGCCTAACCTTTTCTGTCTTGAGATACAGCCTTACCATGTAGCCCAGGCTGGCCCGGAACCTGCCAGTTCTTTGGCTTCATAAATATGGGGATTATAGGTCTATGTCAGCACATTTGCCTATAGCGTGACTTTTATCAAATAACTATGTGCTGGGCACTATGCATAGAACTCTCCACAAAACATCTAATTTAATATTAAAGTAGGCCTGGTTGGTTGCCTACCCAATCATCATCTTCACCCACCCTTTTAAGTAGAGCAACCCAACTCTGACATAAGAATATACCTGTTTCACCCTCCCAGACTCCCTTGCTCCATAGAGAAGGCGTGAGATGGAGGTCTGGTTATGGTGAAAGTAGAAATTATTGGGTGGGGGCTTTCCAGAAAGCTTAGAAAAAGAGGGCACACTTGGTACACTCCGGTACTTGTGACATCTCATTCTTGCTGTTGGGAACATGGCCATAATGCCAGGATAGGCAGCACTCACTGTGACAATGAAGGTAAGACTATGTTTTCAACATAGCAGAGCTGAGGTGTGTTAGTCCTGTGTGTAAGTTTTAGCTCAGCAAAACAAAGAAATATATGTAATGACAGAGCCCGGAAGGACCTTAGCCTTGCTGGCCTTTTCTCCTCTGTAATACCAGCTGGCTCTGTCTTTCAATCCTGTGCTTTGTTTTGAGGCAGGGGCTCAGGTTGTCCAGGCTGGCCTTGAACTCTTGATAACCTGTCTCTAGCTCCCAAGTGCTGAGTGCTGCTCCACCTGCCTCCTGTAGTTCTCATTGAATGAAGATGTTACTGCAGCCAAATATAATCCTCCTTGATGTGTATTTTCCTAAGAGTTCCTCAAAGCAGACATCATCGTACGTATTTTGCAGGTGGCAGCATTAAAGCTCTGAGACGTTAAAGAACGTGCCCAAGATCAGAGAACTAGTAAGTAGAGGGACTGGAATTCAGAACAGTATCACTTTGGCTTTCAGGCTTGATCATCCTGTCTTTGGCTGGACAACTGGAAGAACCATGGTAGAAGCAATATTGGAAACGTACGTTCAACTAAGCTTGAGTAGGCAGCTTCGTTCCACACTGAAGGCGTGGAGTTTGATGCCGTGGGTTAGAGACTGGGCTTGGGAATCAAGGGCTGGGTGTGTGGCTTCCAGTGTTTGTGTGAATGAAGGCAGAGGGGGAAGCCGGGCATCGTGCAGTCCTCAGGGAGGTGAGATAAGAGTGCGACTCCGTGACTGTAAGTCCTGGTTTTCTTTTAGCCTGTAATCTTCTGGGAACAAAGCGAAAGCTCCCTGAAGGTTAGCATTAACTTCTATTGATGGCCTCACATTAGGCAGGAAGTAAGGGATGAGTAATGTAGAGAATTACTAATGCAATGTGAGTCATTAGTCAGGGTTGTAGGGTGGAGGTTTCTGCTCGTTGTCAGAACCACTTACGGGGCCCTTGATGACCTCGGCTGATGTGATGTCGGTCTTGTTCTGGCTTCATTGTGCTGAAGACCAAAGTTAGAGGGGGCTGTAGTGGTGCTTCAGAGCCTGTCAGCAGACTCCTTTCTGCCTGTCACCTTTAGACGTTCTAGAGCTTTCGTGGCTGCGTTGACTTTTCAGGTCTTAGTCTCTGCCTGTCCTTCCCTTTGTAAATTTGTTTTATGCTAGTGGTTACAATGCTTTTTTGTTCCATAATGGCTTTTTTTTTCCTTTTTAACTTTTAAGTAAAACTTAGCTGGATCCCACTGAGAAATTTATAGAAAAAAAAGAAAAGTTTCTCAAAAAATTCAAGTGTTCAGGCTTACGTGGCCTGAGGTGTCTTTACGGTGAAGGCCCTGACACGAAATGACGGCTGTACACTCTTCCTTGTGGCTGTTCAGTTGTTTTATTTATGTATTCTCTAATAAATACATGCTATATTAGAAAGCTTCCTGTGTCTTGATACCTGTAGTGTAGACTGTTAATATTTCCATGCTCACTTAGTCTCTCCTAGGCATGCCTTAGAAGTGACTTGTGGGTTTTTTTTTTTTTTTTTTTTGAGACAGGGTTTCTCTTGGCTGTCCTGGATCTTACTGTGTAGACCAGGCTGGCCTTGAGCTCATAAAGATCCACCTGCTTCTTCCTCCCAAGTGCTGGGATTAAAGGCGTGTGCCACCACCACCACCACCACCACCACCACCACCTGGCCTGACTTGTGTCACTTCTATGGTAGAGCATCACATGTGCAGTGTGAGACCATCCAGAGCTACCTTCCGTGGCGTGTGATCATAGAATGCTTCCTTGAAACTGAGGCCCCGGAGTCACTAAATGAACAAAGTTTCTACTCACCTGTGGTTGGATGTATACTATAAAGGAGAAACAAACCTCGGCTGTTTAAGATTTTGTGACTAGTTATTTATGCAGCATGTCTTAACTCAGCCCTGCTCATTCATAATATCTTAGCTCGTCTGTGGAGCTTTAACTTACTTTTTTAGGTTGTCTCTGGATTAACTTGATAACTGGCCAACTTTCCCTTACTTGGTACCTCAGAAAGCAATGGGCATGCCTTCACATGAGCTGTCGGTGTGCGTCTCTGTACAAACAAATCATTTGAGTTGGGATACTTATATCAGTAACATTTGTTTTCATGTTTAGAAAAAGACTGAAGATCCTTATATGTGGCTCTTGTCTTTAGAGAAAAGATGTTGGGTGTCCTGTCACTGATCTAAGCAGTAGAATCTCTGTGGCCTGGAGAAAAAAAAAGTCATTGTCAGTCACCACACCATGGCTGCTATTAACCAAGCACGTATTTATTGACTTGTGAATTAACTGTGGGACATCTTCCTTGTGGTTGACACTGGTGCACAGAGGTGAGCCACAGATAGTGGCCCCTGTCGTGAGTCATGGGCGGCTTTGTTCTGGTTAGTGAGCGGCTCCGGTGTTTTGAGCATTTCCCATGCTAAGTGCTTTCTATTACTCCTTCTATATTGCCATTGAGTTAGGTACATCATTCCCATTTTATAGCTAAGGCGACTGAGACTCCAAGCATTTGTGAAGCCACATGAAGGAGGAAGTACTTGCCCTTTGGCTGTATTCCTCAGGATGCAGGGGAAGGTTTGCACGTAGTAGATCTTCAGCAACTGGTTATTAGATGAACTGAAGGAAGAGGAGAGCTCAACCAACCAGATTTGGACCCACATCCGCCTGGCCCTTGAGGCTGCTTAGGTATTACTGGACACAGTAGGAGCAGTGACTGTCCCTACAACTGCAAAAGAGGCAATTACTAAGGGCTACAGCATCAGTGCCAAAACAGCAGGAGGGGCTGGGTTGTCACTGAGATAGGTCTGAGGCTTGTTGTGTGATTTCTCTTCACTCTGGCCCAGCTGGGAGAAGCCCAAGCCACTTCCTCACTGGCCTACCAGAGATGCAATTGGACACCTTGCCCTGCTCTGGTTCAGTTTCTTCCCAAGTTGAATTCCCTCAGCACTTCTCTGCCAGATTCCCAGGACTGTGACCCTAGTGCCTTGAACATCCCTCCTCCCCTTGCAGCTCTGAGATCTGCTGCTTCCAAGTTCGATTCCTCTGCTCTTGAACTTGTGTTGCCTTTTCCAGGCAGGGTTCATCTTGGTCAGAGCCCAGGAAATTTTCTACTTGTTGGCACCCCATGGGCACTCAACAATATTAAAAGGGGGGGCGGGCGGGGGGAGCAAAAGGGAGAATGAGTGAGAGGAAGGCAGCCAGCGCTTTTAGGAAAGAACTGATCCCTCTTTTCCTGGAAGTCAATGATGAGATTACAGCCCCGCTGCTGAAAGTAGGTTAAAAAGCTGTCTCTCCGAGACACTTGGAGATAGGCAAACGGTGACAGTACTCATAGGTGCCTCACAACAGCAGCTTTGTCCATTGACCTCTGCCCTTCCCATTGTTCCTGTGTGCGCGCACATGCATGTGCACGTGCTTTTGCATGTATGTAGGCACACGTTTGTGTGGGTGCATGCGTGTATGCTTGCATGTGGAAGCCAGAGGTTGATGTTGGCAGTCATTCTCCAATGTTCTTTCACCTTATTGAAGGAAGCACGGTTTCTCAGTTAACCCCAGAGCTGGCTGATATGGCTAATCTTGCTAGCCACCTTCCTCTCAGCGTCCCCTTCTCTGACTTCTGAGGCCAGAATCACAGGCAGGTGGCTGTGACTCCCTGGGCATTTATGTAGGCTTCTGGGGTCTCCACTCTTATGTGACAAGCACTTTAACTGGTAAGCCATTTCTTTAGGCCTCATTGAAATCGTGTGTGTGTGTGTGATTACCTCTTTTCTTTACTTCCCGCTTCCCCCCCTTCCCCTACACAGTTTGGAGTATGAATGAACTACCAGCAGCAAAGTGCATTCCCCCCAAATGCTTGAGGAGCAAACTATTAATTCAAGGCAACTTCTTAGTGGGTTGGAAGACAAGCGTTTGAATGGGAATGGAGCAGTTTGACTGTTCTGTAAGAATACGCTCATCTTTTTATGCAAACTATGAGAGACCTTTCTGCTAAAATGGCATGACTAATTATAGCAAGAAAGAGCAGGGTTTCATAAGAAACTAAACCTTGCTGTGCTCTGCAGCTATTACTTCTTGTGCAGTGAATTTCCCTGTAAAGGGGTGGATCGCTCAGGGTGGAGTTCACCCTTTGTGCCCCTGCACTGTTTGGAGGTTCTTTGGCGTCCTGAAACAGCCCTGAGGGTGGAGACCCATTCTCCTGAGGTGCAGAGATAGGTGCACATCTCTGTAAGATGTGCGGGGTTGGGCTGGACCCCGAGGCCGCTGGTCATTTTCTTAGTAGACCTGGCAGACGGCACACTCCCATTGTGATGGTGTCCATTGCCTGGTTGAAGGCAGACTTGCCATGTTACCTTCCTGCCAGCCAGTTGCAGCTAACTGTCATGACCTTGAAGAGCAAGGGGCAGCATCCACCTGGAGCAGAGCTGTTAACTCTTTTTTCCATTTGCCTCTCAGGGATGCTTTCTGATCTTTTCTGATGATGTGTGCTTTCTGCTGCCCACCTCCCCCAGGCTGTAAGGCTCCCACCCCTTCTTTCTTTCCCAATCTGGTACATCCTCCTGCTTGTTCCTGTGCCTCTCTCTAGGGGAGCAGGAAGCTGGGTAGTGAATGGGGTGATGGCTTTGCATTCTAGTGTGAGAGGACACGTCCCATTTGATGCTGGGTAGACACAAAGGCAACTGGGTTTCAGTGGCTGCCCATCACGCTTGGGGACATGGAGCAGTTGGCAGGGGCGGACACACAAGGGGAATTCTTGGCCATTTTTGTTAAGGATGAAAGAGAACCATTATTTTTATATACAGGCTTCAAATACACTGATGACCCACCTTTAATTCACAACATGAATAGTCGCCTGGAATAACTTCAGAGCGCGTTCTTTTAGCTATAGAAATGTAACACTGGCCTGGGGTCCAGAGACATGTGAGTTCCCTTGGTGTGTCTGCCACTAATCTCCTTATTTGGGGTCTCTATTTCTCATCACTTAGGCCAACTTATTTCATGTGTACCATGTAAGACACACACACACACACACACACACACACACACACACACACACACACACACACACACATACTCAATCACACATATTTGTTCATGCATGCAGACTCTTAATAAATTAACTGTCATTTTTCTGCAGTGTCAACCTTGGGAGCAAAAGCAGCATGTGTGCTTTTATGATATTTTATTAATAAGGAAGTAAACCATTATATAGCCACCACAAGTCTATGTAATTGCCTCGTGGCAGGTCTCTCCTGGGCATGAGAAGCACTGTAACCAGAGCAGGTCATTTTGGGGCTTGAGGGTTAGAGTGTCTAGTGGTAGCCGAGAGATGAGAGTTGACGATTGCGGTGAGTTCTCTTCCGGGGAGCAACTAGCCTGCCACAGAGGACTTCAGAGGGTCATGGAGGAAGGTTCCTGAAGAGGAGGGTGACACTCGAGGTATCGTGGAGGACAAGTGGGACACTAGAGGGACTCTGGATTTTGGTGGTATAAATATCAGATGAATAGTATGGGCCGAGGCCCAAAGATGAGACAATGGCAGGTTTGGGGCTTGGTGAGGTGGACATAGCTGTGCCTGTGGAGCCAGTGTTTTGGTGAGGGTGTGGTCAGAGAGGCCTGGGAGAGTGATTGGGGACAAGGACCCCGTGAGCCACGAAGAAGCTATAGCTGGAACTTCACTCTCAAGGATCTCAGATTGACACAGAGACTCCGAATGTTGATTTTTCTCTACTAGGGCTTGAACCTGGGACCATGTGCTTGTGGGAGTGATTTGGGGCTTGGTTTGGGTTAAAGAGCCTGAAAGTGGGCGAGAGGCCAGCAGGATGACGTGGAGAGCTAGAGGTAGGTTGGCTATGGCCTTAGAAATCCTAGCACTGCTCACTGGGGCCTCATTGACTAGACACTTTATGGAGCCTTGCTAATGTTCAAGGACTGCCTTTTCAGGTGGGATGTTCCCAACCAGAGAGCTCTACACCACTTCGGTGTTTTGAGAATCTTTATTAATATCATCAAGTGCCATTTAAGTAGTGAGATTTAAGTAGAGAATAAGAATGTTGATTTTTGCTTTAAAGACACAAAGGTCAGTGTTTGTAGTAAGTGGACAGAATCAAACCGACCATTAGAATAATGAGAGGGAAATCTAGGAGTCATTTATTGCATATAGCCTTGGAGAGCGGTGTGAGAGAGTTCGTGAATGAACATGGTTTAGTCGGTCTGAGTTAGAGGTGAGTGCACTGCCCCAGGTCCTACGTGTACCGCCTGCCTTTGACATTACACTTTGCTCCGAACTTCTGTGCCTCCATTTAGGAACTGATGTTTTGAGCTGTTGTGTCACAGCTTTATCTGCCGAAAGCACTTGTATTCCAGGAGAGTTACCCACAGTATTTGTACAACTACTGGGCTGTTTCATGAATGTCTGCCACTATTTTATAGAAGGAACTGGAAACCAGAGTTCATGTCAGAGTCAGTCCCCGCTCTCCACATAACTGTGGAGAGTATCCTGTCCATTGGCTAGATCAGAGTAGGGGTTCCATGTTTACTACTTGTATTGTCCTTGGTTAGTGTAATAGTCCCCCTCAGTCATAGACCTAGGGGAGGGGAATAGGGTGAAAGAGGGAGGGAGGGAGGAACGGGAGGATACAAGTGATGGGATAACAATTGAGTTGTAATCTGAATAAATTAATTAAGTAAAAATAAAAAAAGAAGTAACTGGAAAAATGTAGGCAGCAATAAAAGGGAGAGTGAGCCTTAGAATGTGACTGAGCAAAGACAGAAGCCTTTAGGCATGCCCAGAATGTAAGAGTTTAGTCAAATGCTCCAGTTTGGTCAACTATACGACATAGTTGTATGGAATAAGAAAAGGTTAAAAGTCTTACGGTGAATGAAATGTCAGGAAAAAAAGAGTGAGAGTTACACTAAAGAGTAAAATGTAAATAGAGTCTTCTTGCTTTTAACCATGTAAGTTTAGTCTGCATTTGTTTCGGTTTTTAGAAAAATGCATATTCAGAAATGTATTTTCTAGGAGATGGTGATACAGATCAGTCAGCAGAGTGTGTGTTAGCTTATATGAGGACCTGCATTTGATTCTGAGTACCGCATAAACTGGGCATGGTACTGAATGCCTCTCACCCCAGCATGCAGGAGCAGAGGTTCAAGGTCATCCTCAGATACATATTGAGTTCAAGGCCAGCCTGAGATAGATGAGACTGTCTCTAGACATTAGATTATCCATTACTTTGTTTATGTGTTTGTTTGTTTATTGTAGGGATTGAACTCAGAGCCTTGCATATACTAACTATAATCTCTACCTCTAAGATATCTATCTAACCCTTGTCAGTCTCACCGAAGAGAGTAGACCCGCGTTGTGACCTGTTGTGTAGGTGAATGTTGGGGTAACAATATTCTTCATATATTCTGTCTAACATGTGGTACTTGGCAAAGGCTGTACTGGATGGAGTGTCACGGTCCATTTGTTAGAATGGTGCACTATGGAGCAGGAAAAAGGGCAGAATATGTCTTTTTTCTCGTTTGTTTGTTTATTTATTTATTTATTCACTTTATATCCTGATTGTAGTCCCTTCCCTCATCTCCTCCTGGTCGTCCCACCTTCCCTCCCTGACAAAATATACTTTTACTCTTGCTAAGATGGCAAGTCAGAGCCAGAGAGAGAAAGGCAAAGTCAACTCACATCCCTGTCATTCCCTAGGTCAGAAGCTATGTTGGTGATATGTTTGTTCTGGGCACTCTGCTTGCTTTCTGGGGAGGTTCTCTAGCTCTTGTGGGATTGAGTGAGTTGGGCATGAAATTCCAGTACCTTCTAGTGCTTCTTGCATCTGTGCCATAGTGCACCTGTTAGAAATTCGTTCCCTTTGAAGGCTGGTTAACATTTCACTGTGTGTATATATGTCACATTTGACTTACCTATCTGGTGCTTTAAGGCTGTCTCCACCTTTTGGCTAATATAAATAATTCTGCCCTAAGCTTTGGTGTTGAAAGTTTTTGAGGATATTCAATCCCCTGGCACTTCTGCTCTGTCTCCTACAGGGGAAGATTAGCTCCCCAGGCAGAGGTGCTGCTGTTGGCAGTGTGGAGTCCCTTGGGGGCTCTCTAATGTCCTTTTCAGAGGAAAGAGTGTAGCATCCACCCACAGGCTCCTGACCCAAGCGGTGGAGGAACTGGGATCCGAATCTTGTACTCTTCGCCCCCAAGGCCATGCTTCAAGTGTTCTGCACAGAGCTGTCTTTAGTTATAACGCTACAGTGGTTAGGAAGAGGAAAGAGGTGTGGTTCCTGCCTTGAGTGAGTTGTGATGACTGAATTATCTATCCTGTGAAAGGCTCAGGTGAAATGGTGGCTTAGTGCAATCGGAAACTCTGTTGTAAGATAGGGCAACAGATGGCCCGTGCCTGGAGCCCCGTTCTCTTGCTCTTCTATGGTGAAGGCACGCCTGGAACAGTACAACTGGACTCACGGTGGAGCCTTGCTTTACACATGTGTTCACACATGTACTGACCATTCGGATCCTGAGTTGTATCAGTCTAGTTGTCGTTCATTTTGTGCTGCTCTAGCGTAGCACCCGAGGTGCATTCCACCTTGAGCTTTTTAAGTAGTTGCATTTACTTTACGTCCAAGCATCAGGAAAAAGTATTTTTTTTTTTTGGAAGCTTAATAAAGAAAACACACATGGAGGCGGTTAAAATGGCTGGATGTATGCATTGATGTCTGAAAAGACATAATTTAGACAATTTGCATCCGTCTAGAGACCTAATTTGAAAGATTCTGTTCTGAAGGATGGCATTATCTTCCTTGCTAATGTAATAAAGGGAAGGAAAAAAGTGGGCAAAAATGCTGTCCCATGTTTTAACCTAAACGTTAAAGTGTTTTGTTTAGCACAGACTGGGTGGTCTGTGGTTCTGTCTCTGCTTGCCTTCACTCTAGGTCTTGGGCTGGAGGGCTGGCTCAATCTTGAATAATTACACTCACAGGGGAAGAGGATATACAGTTGCTTACCCACTGGGCTGTCTACTCACATGCCATTGTCTAAAACAAATTACATGGCCAAGCCAAGTTTCAGTGGAGCAAGAAAGATTCTCTTCCTACCAGAGGGAGACTGTAGCGGTGGTACATACTATGAACAAATGCTGCAGCTGGCTGAAATTTTATTTCCATGTACAGACGTTGGACAACTTTTTTTTGACAAGTTAATCTTTTTAGACCCATTATTGCAAGATCTTTAATATTATCAATTCTGTTTTACTCACAAGGAAGAAAACAGTTCAGTATGTCTGTTGATCAAAATTGATGATGATAATGATGATCATACTCAGTAAGCCTTGGCGGGCATTCAGCTGAGCATTTCTATGTTCTTAGCTCTAATAATTAGTCACTTAATTTTGTAAAATAGCTATCATTACAGATGAGGCCTTTCTACTGAGTGAAGCTTAGTGAAGCTCATTAAGTTGCTCAAAGTTAAACACATAATAAGTATTAGATCATGGACTCACATTTAATGTATGCTAAATCTCTTACGTTTTCTCAAACTTGGGTAGGCTCTCTTTAGAATAAAACTGTTATAGTGAGACTTTAACTGTATAAACATAAGGTTGGTGAGGTCATTTTAAAAAGCCTTATAGTTGCATAAAGCCTAAATCAATTTAGAAATTGAGTACTCTTCATATTAATAATTCAAATTAATATCATTAACTTAACTGCATTAACTAAATTGCTGCTTGTAACTGGAATATGATGCTGATTATTGTGGGCGGGTTATTTGGCAGTCAACTGGTCTACCCTGCTGTGCACTGGGTGATGACTCAGTTCTCTCACAAACCTAACTTCTGTGAAACTTTGACTCACGCCGAGGAGCATGGCATCCTCTACCTTTTACCCAGTAGGAACGCATCCTTTAGATTCCCAAGACCATCTCCTCTCCTTTCTCAATGACTCACAGTGATTCCTTCGGCTGTAGGGAGATACATACTCAAAACTCAATGGACATGTCTGTTGACGTGCTCAAGGACAGTCTCACGCTCTCTGTCTTCAGATTTCTGAAATAAAGACAACCCTTGAATTCTCATGAGCATTGTAAACTCCTTAACACATGTGATTATGACTCTGTCCTCCATGTCAGATTCTGCCTAGTTGAAAAATCTAAGTTTTTCCCCATCTGTTACTGCACTTTCTTTCATTGAGTTCCCTTTGAGTATACAACTGCCCCTCTCAAGAGGCCTTCTTCCTATTCTAGGGTTTCAAGCAGCTGATGGCCCTTGTAAAACAATTAGAGTTTGTTACTGTAAATCCCTTTAAATCCAAATAAAGGCGATGTGGCCTCGTTTCTCATGGAGGGCCCCTGGCATGTTAGAAGCTACTTTCCAGATTTGTTCTTTGGAAGTATTCAGTGAGTAGGTTCCAGCCATGTGTCTTAGCTTTATTTTTTTCCCCCTACTAGATAGAATTCATGAATAAGAGATCTCTTTCTGGTACTTGATGACTGAACATATGAACTCTCGTTCACTGTAAATTCAGTTGCATCAAGAGGCCTCTGAATCCAACTCAGCATTGTCCTCTTGGCTCTCTTTAAAGGCTCAGATGCAGTTCCACCATGAACAGCAGCCACGTTATTGAGAGCCTGTTCTCTTCTTTCAGATGGAATAGATAGATATATGCACACCTGAGAACATAGATGTACCCATGCATGTACACATGAATGCTGTGCTCTGAAATATGCACATCAAAGCTAGTCTCCACCTCCTGTTTTTGAGTTCTTCTTCTTGCTATTTTTTTGTGTATGTGATTTTGTATGTATATGTGTGTGTATACACACACACACACACACACACACACACACACACACACACACACACACGGTTTTTTCCTAGCAACATGCTATTTAAACAGAAAGCTGTTGTCCATGAAGGAGCATTTTGTATTATTGAGTGTCTGGGGAAAGAGAAAGAGCTATATTTCTTTGACCTTTTTGTCATTTTCTCTGGAACATCTGTCAGTGGACAGATTTGGGGATTTTTTTTTTTTTTTTTTTTTTTTTTAGTGTAAGACCCAATAATTCCTGTTTTTTTTTTTTTTTTTTTTTTTTTTTTTTTTTTTTTTTTGGTAAGTGTACTCTAGCTAAAGCTTTGCCAATTGACATTTCACGTTTTTAGATTAAAAGAGATGCACAGATGTTTTAAAGCCAAATTTAAAAATCTTAGTTATTTCTTCAGTGCAACCATTTTAATTTGTTCCATTGTGTGAGGCCATGGGTAATGCTATAATCAGCATATTGTACTAGCCATAACCATTACTTTAGTTTTATTTAACATCTCATTACTTTTACCTTTCATTGCTTGATTTTTGTTATGTTTTTAACTTGTGGATTTGCTTATATACCTTAATAGCATATTTCTTTAAACAGTTTTTAGGTATTTTACATTTTTAACTCAATACTTTGGAATAATATGATAGAGTTTAAATTGAAACAGTAGAAATGGCCGATGGGAAGAACAAACCCAGAACTTGGGTATATAGAGCGCTGCCTTACCTAGCGGTATGGAATACAGTCAACCTCCTCGTTCAAGTGCTTTGCTATAATATACAAGCTGAGGCAGCTGAACATGTAATCATGCTAAATCTGCACATGGAAAAACAGTAATTATAAAACGAGTATGAGAGAACTAAGGAGAAAGCAATGAGGTGTGCACAGGTATGTTTCACTGTCATAGAGATTTTTGGAAAATGATTGCAAAGCATTTTTTGGCAATTTCAGCTACAGCAAATTGGATTTTTTTTTAAAGCCCAAACTCATAATTTTGTAGCACTTAAAGATTAAATAGTTTATTATTGAGATTTCTTAATATATACATATATAGAATATTGGGGCCTGCAGATTTTTCCTGTTTAAAAAAATATAACAGCCCCCTAACCAAGAAGCTGTTTGCAATAGATGCCCACTGGCAAAAAGGAAAATCAGTTTTCTCCTGTGGAGTCTCATTGAGTTTACTCACCCACTCCAGGGCAGCCAGTACATGTAGTTGGCAAGCAGGAAATAAACTCGTTTTTTACTTTTGTCTCTCATTTTTAAACTTTTTGTTTTGTTTTGACATTTCTTGTCTTTATTGGTCTTTTGCTTGTTTGTTTTGATTTGTTTTTGTGTTCAGGGAGGGGGGAAGGGGAGAGTGTGTTGGGTGAGTAGGGAAATGAGGAGGTTCTGGGGGGAGTTTGGGGAGGGAGAAATAGGATCAAAATGTATTTCTGGTATAAGCCAGGCATAGTGGCCCACATCTTTAATCCCAGCACTTGGGAGGTAGAGGCAGTTGGATCATTATGAGTTTTAGGCCAGACTGGTCTACAAAGCCAGTACAATACACCCAAGGATACATGGAGAAACCCCATCTTGAGAAACAAAAACAAATATAAAAATAAATACATAAATATCTATGTACATACACACACACACACACACACACATATAACAAAATAAAAAAAACCATAAAACATATTACTACTAAGCACATTGCTTCTTAATATGTCCAGGAGAAAGAAAGGAGAACCTACCCCTTAGGATAAAAAAACAATGTCTGAAGCATTTAAATTAGCAAACCGAGTTTGACCCAAGCTAATCTGGCTAAACTTAATGAGTTGAGAGAATTCCAAGATAAATTTGAGGTTCCTAGTGGCCTTAGGCTTATCAAGGTTATCTAGGTTAGCTTTTATTGGAAATTATCTGTGTGCTGGGCATTCTGCAAAGTATCTTTCTTGTATCATTTTATTTAAACACCCCCCCCAAATCCTTATGAGAAGTACTGCTGTCAGCCCCCCAATTTTGTAGTTGAAGAAAATGAAGGGGAGAGGAGGGAATGCTGCTTGAGGGCTCATCCAGAAGTGCGATGGATGGATGGATGGGTGGATGGATGGATGGATGGATGGACGGACGGAGAGATGGACGGGCCCAGTCAGATCTGCTTTCGAAGCTCTCCCTCTCTTTTGAAAATACAGTGCCGTTCCTCTTCGGCTGGCATTTTAAGATTTTCACATAATGTCCTTGGAAGTGATCTCAGTGTTACAATGAAAGGTCATGATACTCAAGCACAGTGTCATTCTTTGAGACATTCAAAGACTGCTCTGTATACCTGCTCTGCCCTTAGGCATATGTAAGAGGAGCCACAGGGCCGCTCTGTGACTGTGTCTTCCCCATAGGGGAGGACTGCATGGGCACAAGAACCGGTGTCTACAGAGCCTGGCATTCCAGAGTCCACTCTTGTACCTACAGGCCCATGACCAGCCTGTATAACAACCCTGACAGCCTCCAGAGCTCACTACCAGTATGTCCATCCCTGCACTTGGCGTGCCAAGGGACACATGTTTACAAGGTTACAGACAAGATACCAAGAGGCGACAGCCCATGGGCCAAATCCAACTACTGTCACATTTCTTTAAAAAAAATCGGGTTTTATTGGAATGCAGCCTTGCCTACTGGCTATACATCATCTGTAGATGCTTTCGTGCTGAAATGGCAGCCAGGCACTTGTGACAGAGACCGAATGGCCCACAAAACCTGAAATACATCGTCATCCGTCTTTTACAGAAAAAGCTTCTCTACCTTGGATATAGCTAGAAATAGCCTAGTGTGCTAGCTAGCAGAATTCTTATATGTGAGGCCCTGGGGAATATTTGAACTAGCAGTGAGTTCAGAGGGCTTTAGGGGGTGGGTAGGCCTTCCTTTTACTACTGGATTTTGTTTAGAACTCAAGAGAGTAAACATTCTAATTCGGGTTCAAGTGCCACCATTCAACCTGTACATTTATCCGGGTGGGAAGAAAGAACGAATGTGCCTTCTTGGCCAGCTTACCAGCTCAATGTATGCATTTGAAATGTGTAGCTATGTGGCCCTTGGGCCTGTATTATCCTCTGCAGCCTTCCCTTGTTAGACCGAGTGTACGAAACCTGCAGCGCACAGTAGGGGTTTATGGTAGAAGGAGGAGAGACCCCAAGAAAGTATGAGAGCTCATGGAGTAGGAGTGCTTTGGGGACATACGTGGACTGTTGGACATGATGTGGAGCATGTTCTAAGTCCTGCTAGTGGCAGAGGTGACACAGGCGTGAGCGATATAAAACCAATCTGTGTTGTTAATAGTTACCTTTATCAACGCCTGCAGTAGCACACATACCTGTTATCCCAACATCTGGGAAGCTGATGCCAGCTGGGGCAAGTTCCAGGCCAGCCTTGGCTACGCAGTGAGATGTTGTCTCAAAAAGAAGAAAGGATTGCCTTTATCATGTGTGCTATCATTTGGGTTTATAAAAACAAATAAGACCAACTGTATTTGAAGAGAAGAAACTCCCACCCACATCCGCATGCTCCCTAGGTCACTTGTCCAAATTAAGTGTTCCCCGCTAGACATTACAGGTCTATTCTCTAGGGTACCGCCCCCCCCCCCCCCCAACCACATGACCAGGCCCTAGATCTCACGTCCACAGGGCCTGGAGATGTGACGCAAAGGGACTGACCTTCTAGAAGGCAAGCTGTCAGGTGATAGCTACATGATGACGACGAAGGGGTCCCAGGAAGGGAAGTGTGATGGCTGAGAGGCAGGAAGGGACTTGATGCCTTGGAGCAAATAGGAAGAAGACCTGTTCAGAGATGGTTAAGGAGAGAGTTCCCAGCGAGTGAGTGGGAAACAGAGCCTACAGGGTTTTGGGTTTATCTCTGCAGCACTGGGAAGCTCCGAAGGGTTCTGAGTGGGTGGTGGAGATATTTCTGTGATTATAATTGTAACTTAACACAGTTTGGCTGATGTTTTGGAAATAGAGCCGAGGGTGTCAAAACGGGAGGTGGTTTAGGAGGGTATGGGCTAGCTTCAGCAACAGGGTGGTGACAGTAGGTGTGGGAACATGGAGACAGAGTCAAGGGAGATCTTTAGAAAGTAGGTAGAATTGGACGTGAGGTAAGTGGTGAAAGAGAATGAACTCTTATTTAAGGTCTTTCATGTGGTAGAAGTGCTCCGGCGTTTTTACTGCCTATAGGCCAAAGATTGAAAGAGGGAGCCAGGCAGAATACAAGGCCGTAGGTGTGTGTGTGTGGGGGGGGGGGATAGGAAAAGCAGAGGTGCCTGCCTGCTCCTGCAGGTGCTGGTTGGCTCCAGTCTGTCACTGTCCTGGAGGGAAGTGAGCACAGTATTGTCAGACTTTCAGATTTTACTTTTTCATTTTTTTCAAGGAGCTGGGATCTGGATTTTAATGTTAATTAGCTGTGTCTTTTTGGTTGGCAACTAAAAGCAAAATCTAAATAGCCCCGTACTAGCCATGCTGCACATTTGTAGCCCTGTCCTAGCCACACTATACACGTGTGTAGCCCTGTCCTGGCCACACTATACACGTGTGTAGCCCTGTCCTGGCCACACTATACACGTCTACAGCCTTGTCCTAGCTACACTATATTCATCTATGGCCCTGTCCTAGCTACACTATTTTCATCTACAGCCTTGTCCTAGCTACACTATATTCATCTACAGCCTTGTCCTAGCTACACTATTTTCATCTACAGCCCTGTCCTGGCTACACTATATTCATCTACAGCCTTGTCCTAGCTACACTATATTCATCTACAGCCTTGTCCTAGCTACACTATATTCATCTACAGCCCTGTCCTAGCTACACTATATTCATCTACAGCCCTGTCCTAGCTACACTATATTCATCTACAGCCCTGTCCTGGCTACACTATATTCATCTACAGCCTTGTCCTAGCTACACTATATTCATCTACAGCCTTGTCCTAGCTACACTATTTTCATCTACAGCCTTGTCCTAGCTACACTATATTCATCTACAGCCCTGTCCTGGCTACACTATATTCATCTACAGCCTTGTCCTAGCTACACTATATTCATCTACAGCCCTGTCCTAGCTACACTATTTTCATCTACAGCCTTGTCCTAGCTACACTATATTCATCTATGGCCCTGTCCTAGCTACACTATTTTCATCTACAGCCTTGTCCTAGCTACACTATATTCATCTACAGCCTTGTCCTAGCTACACTATATTCATCTACAGCCCTGTCCTAGCTACACTATATTCATCTACAGCCTTGTCCTAGCTACACTATATTCATCTATGGCCCTGTCCTAGCTACACTATTTTCATCTACAGCCTTGTCCTAGCTACACTATATTCATCTATGGCCCTGTCCTAGCTACACTATTTTCATCTACAGCCTTGTCCTAGCTACACTATATTCATCTACAGCCTTGTCCTAGCTACACTATATTCATCTATGGCCCTGTCCTAGCTACACTATTTTCATCTACAGCCTTGTCCTAGCTACACTATATTCATCTATGGCCCTGTCCTAGCTACACTATATTCATCTACAGCCCTGTCCTAGCTACACTATATTCATCTACAGCCTTGTCCTAGCTACACTATATTCATCTACAGCCTTGTCCTAGCTACACTATATTCATCTACAGCCTTGTCCTAGCTACACTATTTTCATCTACGGCCTTGTCCTAGCTACACTATATTCATCTACAGCCCTGTCCTGGCTACACTATATTCATCTACAGCCTTGTCCTAGCTACACTATATTCATCTACAGCCTTGTCCTAGCTACACTATATTCATCTACAGCCTTGTCCTAGCTACACTATATTCATCTACAGCCCTGTCCTGGCTACACTATATTCATCTACAGCCTTGTCCTAGCTACACTATATTCATCTACAGCCTTGTCCTAGCTACACTATATTCATCTACAGCCTTGTCCTAGCTACACTATATTCATCTACAGCCCTGTCCTAGCTACACTATATTCATCTACAGCATTGTCCTAGCTACACTATATTCATCTATGGCCCTGTCCTAGCTACACTATATTCATCTACAGCCCTGTCCTAGCTACACTATATTCATCTACAGCCCTGTCCTAGCTACACTATATTCATCTACAGCCTTGTCCTAGCTACACTATATTCATCTACAGCCCTGTCCTAGCTACACTATTTTCATCTACAGCCTTGTCCTAGCTACACTATATTCATCTACAGCCCTGGCCTAGCTACACTATTTTCATCTACAGCCTTGTCCTAGCTACACTATATTCATCTACAGCCCTGTCCTAGCTACACTATTTTCATCTACAGCCTTGTCCTAGCTACACTATATTCATCTACAGCCTTGTCCTAGCTACACTATATTCATCTATGGCCCTGTCCTAGCTACACTATTTTCATCTACAGCCTTGTCCTAGCTACACTATATTCATCTACAGCCTTGTCCTAGCTACACTATTTTCATCTACAGCCCTGTCCTAGCTACACTATATTCATCTATGGCCCTGTCCTAGCTACACTATATTCATCTACAGCCTTGTCCTAGCTACACTATATTCATCTACAGCCCTGTCCTAGCTACACTATATTCATCTACAGTCCTGTCCTAGCCACACTATATTCATCTACAGCCTTGTCCTAGCTACACTATATTCATCTACAGCCCTGTCCTAGCTACACTATATTCATCTACAGCCTTGTCCTAGCTACACTATTTTCATCTACAGCCTTGTCCTAGCTACACTATATTCATCTACAGCCCTGTCCTGGCTACACTATATTCATCTACAGCCCTGTCCTAGCTACACTATTTTCATCTACAGCCTTGTCCTAGCTACACTATATTCATCTACAGCCCTGTCCTAGCTACACTATATTCATCTACAGCCCTGTCCTAGCTACACTATATTCATCTACAGCCCTGTCCTAGCTACACTATATTCATCTACAGCCTTGTCCTAGCTACACTATATTCATCTACAGCCTTGTCCTAGCTACACTATATTCATCTACAGCCCTGTCCTAGCTACACTATATTCATCTACAGCCCTGTCCTAGCTACACTATATTCATCTACAGCCCTGTCCTAGCTACACTATATTCATCTACAGCCTTGTCCTAGCCACATTATACACGTCTTTAGCCCTGTCCTAGCCACACTATACACATCTGTAGCTCTGTCCTGGCCACACTATACATGTTTATAGCCCTGTCCTAGCTACACTATACATACCTGTAATTCTTTCCTGGCCACACTGTACATGCTTGTAGCCCTGTCCTGGCTACACTATGCATGTCTGTAGCCCTGTCCTGGCCACACTATGCATGTCTGTAGTCACCTTAGCCTGATGGGCAATCACTTCTTGCTTGAGACCTGTTCTATACCATGACTCCCTGTAGAAAGATTTTGTTTTGAAGTTAAATGTCATCTGTGACCAAAAGGTTTAAAAAGTTGGAGAGGCTGATCAGAAAAAAAAAAAAGAGTGATATTTTAAATTGGCAAAGTCTTGGGAGATACTGATGAGCTCAGCTCACAAGGTCTGTCAGCAGGCCTCAGGTGATGGGCTGAGGCTGAAATCTGTGGAAATAAACTTAACCTAATTTAGAGCAGATAGCAGGAAGTGCTTTTGTCTTAAAATAGAGCATTCCAGACTGTGATAGTCTGAGACACTTGAGTGAGACAAGAATTAAGGCTCTTCCCAGCCATGTTCCCCTGATCTTCTAGTTGGAGAGTCCTTAAGCCTTTTTAAGAGGGTGAGTGGGTGAGTGCATATTTTATTTATGAATCCATATGCAATTAGAGACAGCGTTCTCATAGGTTCATAAAGCCATCTGTTATTTCGTTTGAGTTTTACCCAGGATTTACCTGTGGACTTGGAATTTTATTCATGAGGTGCCTTTTAAAATGGAAGGTGTTGTGCAACTAATTTCTTTGGGGTCATATAGCTTCTCTTATGTCAGCAACATTTGTTGCTTTGCAGTCTGAGGTTATGAATAATTTATCCTTCTCAGTGTTGTCTATTACAAATACACGCAAGCAGGCTATTTTAAAGAGTTTATTAGAGACTCCACTGGTGGACTCCATCCTGGTTCTGTGAGAATACTTAGAACAGTAAGGTCTTACTGCTACCTTATTTTCTAAAGGCACATTTATAGGTGAGTAGAGTGGTGCATGCCTATAATCTCAGCACTCGGGA
Organism: Acomys minous; assembly: GCF_964271855.1. Classification (NCBI taxonomy): domain Eukaryota; kingdom Metazoa; phylum Chordata; class Mammalia; order Rodentia; family Muridae; genus Acomys; species Acomys minous. Next base: position 21,858,937 of record NC_140490.1, on the reverse strand, counting down.
GGCAGAGTCAGGCAGATCTCTGTGAGTTCGAGCCCGGCCTGGTCTACAGAGTGAGTTCCAGGACAGCCAAGGGTACACAGAGAAACCCTGCCTTGAAAAACAAACACACACAAACAAACAAACAAACAAATGATCTTGAAGTCAGCGATGGCAAGTAGGCACTAGTAGTCACTTAATAAAGTTAATCTTTATTTTCTCAAAAATCCATCTTAGAGAAGAAAGAAAGAACAAACGAATGAACGAACTAGGGTAGATGAGAAATAAGGAGACAACAACCCAAAAAAGCCTGAGTGTCAGAGCAAGTGTCTTAAAATACACCAGGGAACTTAAACACAGCTGGGCAGAGGGCGGAGGGTGTGAGTGACTCAGGAGAACAGGTAGGAATCATGAGGTGGTGTGGGGGGAATGTGGCAGCCAGGGAGCCTGCTTCTGGCTGACTTCATTATCTTAGTCTGCACCTCTTGAACAAGCTTGACCTAATTCTGAGCGTAGTAGCCTTAGGGGTGGTCTGGTCCTGAGAAACTGTGCCTGATCTTTGTAAATCTGGTAGAAGAAACTCATTTCCAAATAATGTGTTTGGCTCAGGTTGCTAATTAAAATTAATTTTAAGCAGGAGATGTGTGGGCTGGGGTGATGGCTCATTTGATAAAGTATTTGGGCTGTAAGCATGGGGATCTGAATTTAACCCACATGAAAAAGACAGGCGTGCGGTGTGGTGCTTGCTTTTAATCCCAGTGCTGGGGAACAAGGAAAGGTAGAACCATGGGGGTCACTGGTCTGCCAGCCTTACCTAATCAGGGAGCTCCAGGCCAATGAGAAGATGGTGGATGGGCAGAGCAGTGAGATGGCTTGGTAGGGAAAGTGCTTGCTTATGTAAGCCTGTCGACCTTGAGGTCAATCCCTGGAGCCCATGGTGGAAGGCGAGAACTGACCCCCTGAAGTTGTCCTCTGAGTCAAAAATGTGCTGTGGCATATTGCATCTGTGTACACACACACACACACACACACACACACACACACACACACACACACACACACTCTTTACATATAATAAGAAGTTAAGCTTCAAAACTTAAAAGGGCAAGAGTGGTGGCCCAGCACTCTAATCTCAGCATAGGCAGGCAGATCTCTGAGTTTGAGGCCAGCTTGCTTTACAGAGCGAGTTCCAGGATAGCTAGGGCAGCACAGAGAAACCATGTCTCAGAAAACTAAAAGAAAAAAGAAAAGAAAGAAGAAACCCAGAAGAAAAGAAAGGAGGAAGAGGAGGGGGAAGAAGAAGAAGAAGAAGAAGAAGAAGAAGAAGAAGAAGAAGAAGAAGAAGGAAGAGGAGGGAGAGGAGGAGGGAGAGGAGGAAGAGAAGAAGAGGAAAGACAGGAAGGAGAGGAAAAAGAAGAGAAGAGGAAGGAGAGGAAGGAGAAGAAGGAGAAGGAGGAAGAGGAGGAGGAGAAGAAGTAGTAGCAGCAGAAGAAGATTAAAAGGAAGATAGATGGCTTTGTTGAGGATGACACAGAGATCCTCTGATCTCTGCATGAGCAATGAATACACATGCGCACACAAATATTTATACCCCTCACTTTTAGGTACAAGAGGCAATTTATTATAGAATCAAGTGTTAGTTTCAGTGGCCTAGGAACACAGATGGTACAAATTCCACATTCCAAAATCATAACAGCCTCCTGAGGTTTTTATAGTGACAGAACAAAGAAAACCATAAAGTAACACACTTGTCAAACATATTGGTAGCAACATGATGCAAGTGAGTGAGCAAAGTGGGGACACGTCTGCTATAGGCCTCTATCTGCTGACACCATTAGCTTTATTTGGTTGAAGCTAGCGATTCGCCAAGTTAAGACATGCCAAGAGGTTTCACCTGACTAGCACAGGGACGTTACGTGAGATATAAAAGTGGTCTAGAGACAGCTATTAACGGCACTGGAGATAGCCCACATAATATTGTATATTAGACTGTGGCCCCGCAGCCATCTGACCCTTCCGCAATCACTACTAATCAGATAATCAGTCTTGTAGAAGGTTCAAAGTTAGGTGCAGTTTCCTCTCAGGAACTTTCATCACATTTTGATAGCATTCAGTGCCTCAAACACCTGGAGACTTTTCAGTCACGGCAGAGAAGGGATAACAAGTGCCTACACGGGGAACGCCTGATTTGACTTTTTCACATTCCATTATCTGGCTTCAGTAGACCCATTTGCAGCTGCAAACCTTCAAGAACTGGAACTGTCTGTCTTTGATTTAGTTCTTCTGTCGTGAGAAGGAATGGCTGCTATGTGTATTATCGTTTCTCATAAACACACTTGAAAAGAAAAAAACCAGATCTGTAGTAAAGAACTTCTGTTACCGTTTTGATGGCCTCCTGATCACCTTCTTGACTTGGTAGTTTCTGTGGAGCCGCCTAGACAGAACAGCTTTGTCTAGTGTGATCTTGGTGGTGCAAGCATCAGTGTTTTTCTCAGCTGCTTGACATGGACTGCGATGGCCGACTTGTGTTTTCTTCCTGACTCCCTGGCTTCATTGTTGAAAAATAAATGAGGGATTATACTTTTCCTTGGAGTTTTTGAGGTCAAAACTCTAGTCATTTTCCACATTTAAAAATGTTAGCTTAAATTATCTCTACAAAATAATGGCTTTCACTATGAATTTTTCAGTCTTTGACCATATCTAGTAATGACTTTTTCTTTTTTCCCACACAGCATCATATGCAGCTCAGGCTGGTCTCTCTTCCACTTCCACCTTTTAAGTGCTGTGATTACAGGTGTGGGCAACTATGCATGGTTCTAGTAAATTCTTGAATCATATACCTTTCCCTGTTAGAGGTCAATTTTGTAGTACCTAGTTCTTGTAGTCATCACTCCTTCAAACCCTGTTGGATGTGAACTCAAGAGAATTGCTTGAGAAAGTCCATTCTAGGGAGTAAATTTCCTGCAGAGAGAAGCTATGTCATATCTCAACCCCTTCCACCCAGCATTCAACATCAGGAATTAATCTGTTGCCTAAAAATATTTCTTGTGTGATGAAATAAGAATGTTTTAAGGAAAAATTTGAGGTATCCCAAAAGGAAAAGGATTCACCTGCCAAATAGTCGTTGGGAGATTATATCATACATTCACATTTGGAGTCATCGCTAGGCCACCCTACTGGTCTCACATCTCTGAGACTTCTTGGTATAAAACCAAATTCCCATCAGTTACACTAATCTAGACATCTGCTAAGCTGCTCAGGAAGTACAGGCTGAAAACAGCTGGAGTGGGATAATTTTCATCTTAAGGTGCAGTTATGAATATACAATGTTGAAGTCTTAGTTGATTCAGGATTTTTTAATGGCCGCAGGAAGAGACCGTAGCTTCAAGGAATGCAAAGACTAGTGAGCAAAACTGTGACAGGAAATAGCCAAGGAAAAGATGGGAGTACAAATTGCTTCATTTCAGTCTTGCGTGTCTTTCTAGAACGTGATCCTCAGGAAGTAACCAGTGCTTCATCAATCAAAATATTAGTCAGCCAGAATTTTTTTCAATCAAAATATTGTGAGATGTTTCATTCAACAAATAAGTCAGGTCGTACAATTAGTTAAATAAATGATTAGATAACCATTCAATAAAGCATTAAGTGACTGGTTCACGTCTTGCTGAGTAACAAATCCCTCCAAGGTCTTTGGGCTTTAAACAACAGCTTATTCCTTTTCACAGCTCGGCAGCTTGACTGATGGTCTTGATATTGCCTGCAGTGTTAGAGTGCCAATCACGAAGGTGATACTGGATGGCAGTTCAAGATGGCTTATCTCACTGATGGGTCGTAGTGCTGGCTGCTGGCTGCTGGCTGCAGAGCTCTGCCTCCTCCTATGAGCTGCATTTCTGTGTGGTGTCTTATCTCCAAAGATTTTCTGTGGGTTCTGTTTCCAGTAGGATGATACCTTGGGCTTCTTGGTTACTTATGGCCAAAATGTCTGAGCAAACTATTTGAGAAAACACCTTTAAGGGGAGGAAGTCTATATTCTGGCTCATGGTTTTTGGCAGGGCAAGATGAAGATGCTTGTGTCATCATGCCCGGAGACAGAAGAAAAGGGTAGGGTAAGATGCAGCCCTTGAAGGACATACCCTTATTCCTCCAACAAGGCCCTACGTTCCACAGCTCATGCCCTCTGAAGGGTTCCTCTGAAATCGACTTCACCGGTGGGTCAGACTCCTTATGGTCTACTTGTCTTTGGAAATGACACCCAGCAGTGTGTGTGTGTTACTAATCTAAGCATTTCTTACCCCAACCAAATTGACAGTCAAGGCTACCTAATACAACTAACTTCCTTACATCACGACAGCTGGATTTTAAGAGATAAAAAGAGAAACTTTCAGACTTTTGAAGGGTGAAGTTCAGAGTGAGAAAAATGTCGCATCTTTTGCATTTGTTGGTCCAAACCAGCAGTTACAAGTGCAGTTCACATTCAAGAAGGAGGGAACTAGAATCTTCCTTGACAGGAGAGACACATGTCCATAGGAAGGGAAAGGAGTTTCAGTGGCTATCTTTTGGATTTCTATGGTAGCCATTAACAATCACGACTTATAAAACATTTTCTGGCATTCAAGCCATGTGGAAAAAAGAACTGATGTTAGGGATAAAACATTGAGGAAAAAGGAGGGTATGGGACTTTATGTAGAATTAAATGCTGACTCATCCAAAATTACATCCATACACATATGCATTCTAATCTAAAAGATTAGAAAAAAAAGGCTTGAGTATGCTGGAGGTAGAGACAGGAGCATTTCCATGAGTTCAAGGTCAGCTCAGCCTGTATAGCTATAGGCCAGCCATGGCTACATAGTGAGAGCCCCATCTAAAAAACAATTTAGAAAGAAAAAGTACTATCATCTCAGACTCTTATTCTTTAAAAATTGAGCTATAGAGCTTTTGCATATCCTGGATGATTAATGGGAAATCAATTTATAAAGAAACCATTTGTTATTGTAATTATGTGGTTATATGTGGGCACCATGGTACACGTGCACAGGTTAGAAGACAGCTTTTGGGTGTCACTTCTCTCTTTTCATCTTTGCATGGGTTTCAGGTATTGGACTCAGCTTGTCCAACATGCATGTTGGCTAGCAACCACTCAGCTTGTCCAACATGCATGTTGGCTAGCAACCACTCAGCTTATTCAACATGCATGTTGGCTAGCAACCACTCAGTTTGTCCAACATGCATGTTGGCTAGCAACCACTCAGCTTGTTCAACATGCATGTTGGTTAGCAACCACTCAGGTTGTTCAACATGCATGTTGGCTAGCAACCACTCAGGTTGTCTAGCAGGCATTTTCATCTCCGTCTTTCTGGTCCCAGCTGGAAAAATTAGTGCTAGTCAGAAATGGCAATAAGAGATGTATTCATATGGCATGTATGCACATGTACATACAGTACATACATGTATGTACTTATTTGGAAATATGACTGAAGACAAATGAACATTTAAAAAGGCAAAAGGAAACACAAAGGCAGCAGAAATTGTTATTCGGAATAACAAAGAGATACAGATGAAAGCAATAAAATACAGTCCATCAGCCAAATAAAAAGCTGTACTCCTGTGAAATCATATTGCTGCCTAGAGAAACAGAAAAATGCAAACATTAAAAATGAGATAGGGATATAACTTGAAGTGTTTTTATTTTTAACTAAGGAGGAGGTATATGTGCCTATGTGGATTAGACTGTGTTTGGAAAAAAAAATAACAACAAGCAACACAAAATAGATAACAGATGAAAATGCACTGGTGAACCAGGTGAGAAGAGGGAAGGTAGTCAGCAGCCGGGTTACCCGGTTCCATGCCTTTGTTCCACCAACGTTTCATGGCAGGAGTGACTCTGTATGTTGTTAACTGTTCCAGAACTCCCGTCTTCCTGCTTGCACACAGATGTTCTTATCTGTGGAGTCATCTACAATTTCTGGACACATGATTTTAAACAAGAGAATGTTTCTTCATGTTACATGTTATGTATGTTGTTTGTGTGTTTCCAAAAGGAATACATTTATTATTATTTTTAATTGACTCCTGCAGTGCTCCCAAGCCCTGGCCGTCCAGCCTTGAAAAGTCACTGTGTCAAGGGCTAAATCTTAACAGGTGTAAATTTTGTATTATTTGTCAGACACCTCAAACCTGGTTGGAGAAGTGAGAAACGTCTGTTTCTAGATGTAGGGGCGGGGGGGGGGGGAACAAAGGGGAGGACAGGTGTCACTTAGTCCCTTTTAGGGGAGTACAGCTCTAATCATGGCCTGACATAGCCCCGATTCATAGATCGAAGGCTTAGTAAATTAATTTAACTGTTGAAGTTATAGAGAAAAACCCAGAAAAGTTTTATTATAGAAGCATGTCTTTATTATGAAAAACAGCGCATGCGAATAAGAAAGGGGAGAAAGTGAAGGCCTTTCAGAGTGCGAATTCTGCTGTCAGTTCCATGTGTATCACTCCAGTCTCCCTGCTATTGTGTGTACTAGTCTCACTTCCAGAAGTGTGAGGAGGAAATCACACATACACATACGTATACACGCGTGCGCGCGCGCGCACACACACACACACACACACACATACACACACACACACACTGGTTTGTACTTTGCTCTTACCCACTACCAGGATGTATGATATATTTATGCTGTCACACTGTTCCACTGTCTTGTCTGTGTCATTCAGCATTTACATAGCTGAATTCTTATTATTGGTGTGGTGATACTCCCTTTTTACTGAAGGTATTATTCATACAAAAATCTTAGCTATAGCATGATTTTTATATATTTCCAAGGGAAATGAAATGAAGCTTAAAGCAATGTAAACATTTCTAATCAAGTTACAAACGGCTATATAATTCCTTTACATACTATCTTTTTAGGGAATGGGAAACGTTTACAGAAAATATTTCTTTATATATGTGTCAAGACTCCTTAGGGTGTAAATGGTAGGAACACCAAGCAATGTAGAATTTAGCAAAAAAGGAACTTTTTGGGCTAGGGTACCAGTCATGCATTGCTCTCACAGTGCTGCAAAACAACCAAGCACAAAGAGGCATGTGGTGTTCTAAGTCCTGATGGAGTGTGCTGCTCAGCCCAGCTCAGCTGGCTTGCTCATGCATCTGTGGGCAGCTCCACTCGACTGGGCGGGGCTTGATTTTATGTGCTGGGGTTGGTGGGCCTCGGGCAGGGACAACTCTAGGTAAAGCATGCTTTTCTTGGTATGGTGAAGGCGAACAAACAGGACAGAAAGCGCACAGGTGCTGTCCCCAAGGCTTCTGCTTGACTCACATTCATTTTCACGTTGTCAGCCACAGCAAGTCACAGGACTCAACCTAGAGGCAGATTAGGAGGGCGTTATGAAGGGCACAGATAAAGAAGGGGTGTGTGCTAGTGAGAGGGCTCAGTGGGCAAAGGTTCTTACTGCCATTCTGAGTTCTGTCCCTGGGGACTGACGTGGTGGAAGGAGAGAGCTGACTCCCACAAAGTTGCTTCCTGACCCACACATACATGCATGCACATACAACACATAAATAGTGAAAAAAAGGAAGGAAGGAAGGAAGGAAGATAGGAAGGAAGAAAGGATGGAACAAGGTCAAGACTTGGGGCCATTAATGCTGTCAGTCTTTCTGGCATACGTAGCTGAAGTGGCCTGGGGAGAGATGGAGCTTCAGGGGCTGCTAGAGTCACAATAGCAAGAGACGTCTCCTTGCTTGGCTTCACACTCCCTGTGTGTAGCTCTGCTTTCCTTGGGTCTAGCTTCACTCCCATGGGAGCCCGTTCCACAAGGTAGTTCTCAGATGTCCATGTTTTATTTATTTTTCTCTTTTTATTAGCGTTTACTAATTATACAACGTGGGTTTTATTATGACATTTTTATATATGTATTTGATGGCTGTTGACTGTGTTTGCCCCTCATTACCCTTTTCTTGTCCGTCTTCTACTCATGGTGACCCCCTTGTCCAAACTAGCCCCGCTTCTGCTTTCATGTGTCAGTGTATGTGCACATATGTGTGTATGTGAGTGTGAAACACCTGTAGAGGTGAGAGAACAACTTTCTTGAGAGTTGGTTCTCTCCCTCTGCTATGTACTCTGGAGATCAAACTTAGGTCACCAAGTTTGCAAGGCAAGTACTTTACCCATGTAGTCACTGAACCATTGGGTTTGGTAGGGGTTGCTTCATGAACATGGACATTTGGACATGGGGTATTTATAGGAGCACAGATAACTTTCCAGGGGGCCACATCACCAAAAAGCTCACACACAAAAAACAAACAAAAACCAAACAACTTTTCCTCATTAACCATAAACTGCCTATAGACCTTCACGGGGGATGGGACCTCGTGAGCCGCTCCCCTACTTCATTATAGAATGTAGACAGCCCAAGCTTGTACAGAGCTTGGCAGGTAATCTCAGTTGCTGGGAGTTCAGGAGACTTAGAAGTCAGTGTTCTGCACCACCCACTCCCTCTTGTCCTCTGATCTTCCCATTCTTTCTGCCTCTTCTTCTGTGATGATCCCAGAGCCTTGAAGGGCACAATGCAGATGCCCCACTTGGGGCTGACCATTCGGCCATCACTTTCAGAGCTCCATGATGAAAACAAATAACTCTTCCGAAAGTCCCGGGATGGAATCTCTTTGGACCAGTGAGTCATGTACCATTCCTTGAACTACTTACCATGCCTGGAATGGAGAATAATGATTAGACAGACTTGAATTATATTCGCACGTCTGTGATGCCATCCAGGATGGAGTAGTGGGGCTCAGCCACACTCAGTCCTTATAAAGTAGGAGTATGGGTTTAGAAGCCGTTTCTTTTAAGGAAAGTAGAGATTGCAAGACTGGAAAGTATGTGTAGAGGAGAGACTAATGATAGGCAGATGAAAGTCAAAGGTGCCTCTATGTGTTGCTTCTGATGTTTTAATCGCCTCGAAAAATGAAACAAAAGCTATTTATTTTTGCAAAAGCTGTTTATTGACTATTCTATGTCAAGTATTTTATAGATAGCATCTTCTTTATAAGATAATGAGTTAGTTGGTGCTTATCTGCATTTTATGTACCGGAGAGTAAAAGCTGATGACAGTTTGAAAAATTTGCCTAAAGTCACTATCTGCTCTGTGTTAGTGTGGAGATTTCATCCTGTTTGCCTGTCTCTTGACTCTGTCCTCCTGTTGCCAAGGAATTCACTGAAGGAAAGCAAAACACGCTGAACATTTCCTGAGGGCCTCCTGCCTCAGGAGGCCATGAGGTACCCATTAAGGCCATTGGAGTCCCAGTATTGAATTGCAGCCTAGTGGCCCCAGCTACATAAAAACTGTCCTGATATACATGGCTCACCATGAGGAGTTAGGGGGATCAGGAACTCAAATCCACTCTACTGTTCCCCTGTGCCATTTCTCTCTCTCTCTCTCTCTCTCTCTCTCTCTCTCTCTCTCTCTCTCTCTCTCTCTCTCTCTGTATGTGTAGGGGTTCATATGACAATTAATGCCAACTAATATGCAGAATTCTCAGGTAACTAGCCTGGAAGATGTATTACAAGCATTACAGGGGAAGAGACAGGAAGGAAGAGACAGGAAGGGCTGTCTTTTCCCTTGGTAATAGCTTTGAGAATCTGGCCATGTGTGCAGGTGTCTTGCTGGTTGAAACACCCTTCGACTCTAGTTCTGAGATGACCAGTGGGCTCCAAATCATGCGTCAGTGCCGGCAGAATGGTGGGGAGCTATCTAGAGGGTTGTGTTAGGCCCAGTGGAAAGGAAGTCTGTGGTGGATGCTGATTCCTAAAGGGCACAGGAGGAGGAAGCACAGCACCCACGTCAGACATTAGACACTCAATGAAGCAGCGCTTTCTCGTTTGTATTTGAGGGCCATTGAATTGACCCATTTCCAAACCTTACGTAGCACAAATCAAGAGGGAGAACCTAATTTTCCTAAGGAAAAAAAACTTACTTACTTTTTTTTTTTTGATAACTTTTGACTTTGGGGCAGGGTGGAAATTATTATTTTTAAGTTTACGTGCAGTAAGAAATGCTTCAGGGTTATTTTTCTTTTTAAAACAAATATATGGGCACCACTTTATCACCTATCATATCTGTCTAGCTGCCATCTATTTCTATCTATAACCTATCAGTTTGTTACTCATTTATCATTATTCATTTTTATATAACTATCATCCATCCATCCATCATTCTGTCTGTCTATCTAGCTTTTTTGCTTTGTTTTGTTTTTGTTTGTTTTGGTTTTTTGAGACAGGGTTTTTCTCTGTTTAGCCTTGGCCTGTCCCGGACTTGCTTTGTAGTCCAGGCTGGCCTCGAACTCACAGAGATCTGCCTGCCTCTGCCTCCCAAGTGCTGGGATTAAAGGCGTGCGCCACCACGCCGGGCCTGGATCTTGTACTTTCTAGGAGAGCATGCTACTACTTCTATCGATGTATTTTAAGATATGATGCAGTTGTAGTTTAGAATTCTAAAGAAGTTTGTCTTTAATTACCCTTTGTTGCACTTGCAGGTCTCTAAGTGGAGTCGTTTCCCGGTGCAGACTACACAAAGGATGTGGTGAAAGCTCTAGCCAGTGAAGGAAACATTGGCTTAAACCCCAACGTTGCCTCGCATTTCTTCTCTTCAGCGGCACCACATCACAGAAGAAAAATGTACGGGAGCGCGAGAACAATCACTAATCTGGAAGGCAGCCCTTCCAGATCCCCTCGCCTGCCACGGTCTCCTCGACTGGGCCACCGAAGAACCAGTAGTGGGGGAGGGGGAGGGACAGGCAAGACCCTGTCTATGGAGAATATCCAGTCCCTTAACGCAGCCTACGCCACGTCCGGACCCATGTACTTGAGTGACCATGAAGGAGTGGCCTCAACGACTTACCCAAAGGGTACGATGACTCTGGGACGGGCTACAAACCGAGCTGTGTATGGAGGCCGGGTCACAGCCATGGGGAGTAGTCCCAATATTGCTTCCGCTGGCCTTTCCCACACGGACGTCCTTTCGTACACAGATCAACATGGAGGACTGGGCGGCTCCTCCCACCACCACCACCACCAGGTGCCCTCCATGTTGAGGCAGGTGAGAGACAGCACAATGTTGGACCTTCAAGCCCAGCTCAAGGAACTGCAGAGAGAGAACGACCTCCTCCGGAAGGAGCTTGACATCAAGGACAGCAAACTGGGGTCCTCCATGAACAGCATCAAGACTTTCTGGAGTCCCGAGCTGAAGAAGGAGAGAGTCTTGAGGAAAGAGGAGGCGGCTCGGATGTCGGTCCTCAAGGAGCAGATGAGGGTCTCTCATGAAGAAAACCAGGTAGGTTCTGACTTGACACGGTGTTCTCTGGCTCTGCAGAGGGCTCCAGATTTACTGTAGGTACCGAGGAAGTTGGGTGCCGCAAGGAAGGTTAAAGCTTAATTAATATGTTTCACTTGGATGCCACAGCGGAACACGCAGGAAGTGCTATGTCGTATTGATTGATTTCCTTGTTCCAATCACCTTTTCACGTAGTTGCAGAACTGGGGAGGATCGGCCCTCATTGCCAACTTTTGTGCATGGTTAATTTTGTTCTCTTTTTCAGCAGTTGCAACAGCAGTTCAGATGTCCCTCCCTCAGAATAGAAGAGGAAAATGCTTATCTCTGCAAGAGTAAACACTTTACATTAAAAGGCCACACCTGACTGGTGAACTTTTATTGTTTGCTATTGTTTTTTTGTTTTTTTTTTCTGTTGAGCCAGCATTGTTGCTTAAAATGAGTAGAGCTCCCTAAATAGTAAACTTAGAATGGGTTTGATACCACGTTGAGGGAACCCAGGTCATCTTAGCTGGGTCTTTAGCCTTTATCCATTCAGTATTTATGTATTACATGTAAGGTGCCTTCTTAGCCTTTGATCCATCTTCTCTATATAGCCTAATTAGTGAGGTTAGTTTCCCAGTCTCCCTCAAGCTGGCTGTTCTTCTTCTTCCATCCCCTGTTCCCTTCTTAACAGTCCTTGTCTCCAGAAGGCACTGGACCTTTTTGACTGAGCCTACAGCACCGTCTACTGGAAGACCTGGGCCTCTCTCACCTTGTACCACCTCCTTCCATGTCTGAGCTGTCTGCTCCATCCTTGGTCTCCAGCGCACATAGCTGAGGTTTCGCGTGCCGTGTCCCCCCTCTCCCCTTCCCACTGATAGCTTCTTTCCCGTCAGTCCCGCCAGGTTCCATTTTCCATCTTCTCAGTTATATGAGGCCTGCCTTACACAGTATTACTTTCACAAATGCTCTGGAATCAGACGTATCTGTGCTTAAGTCTCAGTTTCTTACTGGAGGAGAGGGCGGGGGGGGGGGGAGTGCACTAAGGGGGAGCAGAGGGCTCGTGAACTCCCAGGTAGCATTTCACTTTTGTTAGTAGTCTGAGAGAGTTCCACCTGGCTGAAGGAGTGACTCTCTGACAGCTGGTCCTGCTGCCGGGCTATGTTGCACTCTACCTTTCGGTGGGGGTCATTGGCTGGCCCTCCTATCTGATTCTCTGGCTGTTACCGCTTTGGAGCTAAGCACCTGTGGTCACAGATGTGACTTGTTCCCATTGGCTTTCTCTGAGTTGTGAGCAGTCGCCTTATCTCTGACTGTATGGCAGGTGTAGAAAGTGTGACTGGTTTCATTTGAAAGCTCTTTACCCTTAAATCAAATTAACTTTCTCGACCACTCTGTTCTGCTCTGTTCTGATTGCTGGCCCATGGACTCACCGTGAACCTAGCATGCATTTCCCCTCTGCTCTGTATTGTTCTTCTCCTCCCTCTAGGTTAAAAAAAAAAAAAAAGCAGTTAAAGATGTTTAGCAATGATGAAAGCAGCGGCAAACAGCTTGAAAGGTTGCCTCTGGTCTGTCAGCTTGAAAGTGTCTTTTATCCTTTGCTTCTGCTTCTGCCATTGAATTGATGTCTGAGCACCAACCCACATTTATACAAGTAAGTTTGTATATTTGTAAATTACATTATGTGCAATGTCAGTGTGTCATGTGTCTTCTTTGGTGTGCACAAAAACATACGGAGGAGACCAAGTAAAATAAATACAATGAAGTAAATTTTAATGACTTTTTTTTTTTAAAATAAGCACTTTAAAACTCATGATCTGTGCTACTCCAAGGTAAAGAATAAAACCTTAACAAAAAGTGGCTTTTTTATTTTTAGTGGAAATCCTGTTTTCTTCCTCTTTGAAGTACAGTAGGGCCCCGTTTAGAGGTTAATGCACCTCTTGCTCAGGCTAGGCTCTTCTAGAGTGACAATAAGACTCAAATCTCAGTGGCTTGGCCCTCATCTCTCTTTCTTCCTTTCTTTCCAGCATCTCACTATGTAACCTTGGCTGGCCTTGAACTCACTATGTAGACCAGATTGGCTTTGAACTCAGAGATATGCCTGTCTGATTTTAGTAACAGCATCTGTAGGCTTTTAGATTTGTCATGAGAGTGGAGATGGTCAGGCATGGTGGGAAAAGCTTAAGCAGCTGGGAAGTGGGAGGCAGGAGGATCACGTTGTCTTTGACCATGGAGTAAGTTCAAGCTTGGGCAATGGAGCAAGACTCTGCCTTGAAACCCTCAGAAGTGAAAATTTTATGAGGATTTATATCTTGCAGTTTGTTGCCCAGATGTTACTGGCTTTTCATATTCCTGGATATTTTGTACAACTTTGTGTAACTTTGTACTTTGAATGACCTCTTTTTTTCAAATTAGATATGTAGAAAGTGATTTTTAGACATTTCCTAGGTTGTGTGTAGCTAGCCAAGGCTCTGCATGCATAAAAATAGCATCACACACTAGGAGACTGTACTAGATCCAATATTTACTCATCTTGTGAAGAAGTGGGACAAGGTCATTGGGAACTGTAACCCAAGAAGTGTAAGTAAACCTGTCTGGGGAATGGTACAGTTTTTAAGCAATGGTTATGTGATCATTTCTATTTCTGACTTAACACTATAGAAAAGAATACACTCTAATTCAATATTAATAAGAACTTTAGATCTAAATTCAACATATCACTTATTAATTCTTATTTGGAGCCTGAAGCTGGAAAAGCTGAGCGAAAGTAGCAGTTCTGTTAGCTTTTCTTTTTTGAGATAGGGTCTCATATATTCCAGGCTAGCCTAGCAGTCACTGTGTAGGTAAGGGTGGCCATGACTTTCTCATCCTTCTGGCATTACTTCCTGAGTGCCGGGGTTACGAGAGTGCATTACCACAGCCAGTTTTATGGGGTGGTGGGGATTGAACCCCAGCTCTGTGCATGCTGAAACAAGCATTCTACAAACTATATGCTCTAGCTCCACTTCATTTTGATTATTTTATTGGTATAACTATAGGGCCCCTTTCAGCAGGAGTCATTTGATCCTGTTCTGAAGTCCTCATTTGATTGTTAGCACCCAGATTTGATGAGCTGTATCATCTGGGAGTGAATAATAGAGGTACTGTTTATACTGATGAGAAGGCACGCTGCATCAGGACAGCGTGGTAACAGTGAAAGTCAACTGTCATCACTTTGTATTGTGAAGACTCGATCCAAAATTGCTGGCTTCCCTCAGGTGTATGGGCGGGACTAGATGTTGCCATGGTTTAGATATGGCTTGTCTCCTAAAATTCTTAATGTAACTATGTTGGAAGGTGGTGAGACCTTTAATAGGTAAGTGGGTCATGGGGCTTTCACTCTCATGAATGGATCATTGTCTTTCTTGAGGACTGGCTTAGGTCTCTAGAGACTGGATTAGGTCTCAGGGGAGTGAGTTGACTACAGTAGTCACTGTGAGAGCAGACTCTTCACCACAAGACTATGCCAGTCATTTGGTCTTCTCTGCATGCGCTCCTTTACTCTTGAACTTGCTTTTGCCGTGCCATGCCAACTGCAATGGAACATTGACTGGAGAAGCCAAGAAGTTACCTTTTTGATTTTGAGAACAGTGAGCTAAATAGACCTCATTTTTCTTTGTATGATATCCACTCTCTGGCATTTTGTTATAGCAACAGAAAATAGGCTAAGTCAGATACATTCACTACTCTCGTAGATTTGTCTTCTCCCTGTACCTTCTTTAGGGCTCTTTCTACTGGTAGAAATCTGAGTTTCTGCAGACAGGATTTTCAAAATGTGGCCAGGCAAATGGTAATTTTCAAAGAGGATTATTCTGGTCAAATAAGCTTTAGACACAAATACTAGAATTATTTGTCATGGGAATCCATGATGCATATGTTCCAGATTGAATTTTGTCTCCCATCTTAAAGGTAGGGTGGATTCCTAACTCCTGTTATCTGAGACTGTGACCTCATTTGGAACAAAGACTGCTATATAGGTAACCAACTTAAAATTAACTCTTTAACATGGGCCCTAGTCCAGTTTGCCTGTTGTCTTTATAAAAAGGTAAATTTGGACACAGATACAAACATGCACAGAGAGAAGATGTGAACACACACAGTGAGAGGATGACCTTGTAGTGAAGTAAAGGAAGGAGTCTTGGAACACATCTCTCCTGGAAGCCCTTTGCAGGAAACAGCCAGACTGACACCTTTGTCTCAGCCTCCAGAATTGTGAGATAGTGAAAGCTTGGTTTGTGGTACTTTTAAGGATGGTTTCAACCAAGGGATACCATTTATCATGATATGTAGTGCTCCAACTCTTGAAATTAAACAGCACTTTAAAACTTTAAAAAAAATTTATATGTTTTAATGGAAATAGAATTATCTCACTTTTTGCCATCCTTTGCTCCTCTCCAGACCCTCCCAGATATGCTGCCTCAAACTCCCTAAATATCTTCTCAAACTCTCAAGATGATAGCCTCTTTTCCTTTGATTATTGTTTTTATTTTTAAAATATTTTTTATTAATTTATTCAGATTACAACTCAATTGCCATTCCATCACTTGTATCCTCCCATTCCTCCCTCCCTCCCGCTTTCACTCTATCCCCCTCCCCTAGGTCTATTACCAAGGGGGACCTCCTCCCCAACTATATGGTCATAGGCTATCAAGTCTCACCTTGGTAGCCTGCTTATTCTTTCTTTGAGTGCCACCAGCCACTTTACAGAATTTTTAACCTACCAGTTTCCCAGTCTTCCTTGACCACAAAAACTTATCTTAAAGCTAAACGCCTTAGAAAGGTGTTGCTGCAGTACCCCCGAGCCACTACATTATTATAGCTGCCATCAGCAATGCTCTCCTTTGTTTCTTGTTTTGAGTATCAATGTGACTGATGCCTGGGACTGGGTCTACTATATTCTAATCATGGAATAAAGACCAAGAAAAATGCTGAGAAATAGGCCCACCGTATGGCCTGCCTTCACATGAGAACGTAAACCTGACCATGACCACGTAAGTCATTGTTGACTGGGCATCTGTTCAGTAACATGCTGCCTCTCAGTGTAAGGCTTTTCACCTTATTTCCTACAGGGTTGTGTGTGTGTGTTTTCCCAAAGTTACTTAGGCACATGGGGTTAGCATTGGATAACATAGTTTAACACCACATACATCACAGAATGCTTGAACTTAGAAAGACTAAAGAACAAGTTCTTTCTCGTCTTGAGGCATCTTGAAGCTACTCAGAGGTAGTTTTTTTCTCTTAGTGTTTTTTTGAAGGCTGAAGATTCTTTATCCAATCTTAGGGGATGATCTGCTTAGACGGAAAGGCAATTTAAAATGTCTTCTGTAGATAGGTGAGCATTTCTTTGGCTCACAAGATCGATGACATGGCTCAGTGCCACAGTGGGTTTCTTTTCTTTGTTAGAATGTAAGAGAATGAGTTGGGGTGAGCCAGACATCTTTGTCACAGATGTCAGCTGTTTTCTGCCTCAGCAATCTCTCGCTGTCAGCCCTGGAGTCGGGCGTGCGTGCCACGTGAGTACGCACGTGAGCCTTTTACTTTCAGAATTTCTTTGGAACGATTTGGTTCATATGAGGGCAAGAAAATTTGTATGCTGGGCCTTGGCAGATCCAAATGGTTCCTGTCTCTCCTTTTCTCTCTGGATCATGTCAGTGGGGTGATGGGACTCCTGTAGTGCAGATGCAGCAAGAAAACACAGCAGTAGATTTTTTAGTGTTGCTATGCCAGAGGTACTTATTGAAACCAAGCCTAGAGGGAGACAGGAGGACAGAGGGTTGGGAATAGTGCTCATCATCAAAGCATTCACTGTCTAACAGCATTTCCCATGGACAGCATTCTCAGAGGTTCTTAGGAACTAAGCTCATGTTGACAGGGAGACAGCAACAGGGTGATTTGGTTGGCCAACACAGATGGGGTGGGTTTCTCTTCTGGCCAGAGTTCAATTTCAATTTCTATAATTAGTTGCAGGTGGAGCTCTTGTGGTGATGTTTTCGGTCCATTGACATCTGTGTGCAAATTCCCACCACTACCAGGTGGACTCAATAAATAGTTTGGCTTTGCAGGAATATAGAAAATTATAAATCTCCCTCCCACACACATACACACCCCAAAATAAAGCTGCTTTAAAGGTCAGGCTTTGAAAGCCGTGGAGAGCGTTTTCTAAGGTTTGGGAAGAGGTGTTTTTTGGCAGCGTATAGGCATGCAGCCAAGAGCTGGGGCAGCCTGACAAACAGAATTCTGGCACATGCATTTCTTTTCTGTGTCTCTGTGAAGCCAGCATTCGACTGTGTCTCTTGCAAGCCACCTGCAGACATTTTGTCTTCTAGTAGGAAAGGAAGAAGAAAGACCAAAGCAGCAACTTCTCACCCCAGCTTCCTTGGTTGGCCGAGGACTACCTACTGCCTTGGCAGTATGCACTGATCAAGTTTTAACTTGGTGGTTCTTAGCTGAGGGGTACATTTTGTCCCCCAGAATACATTTGGAAATACTTGAAGACATTTGTGGCCGGTACAAATCGGAAGAGGGTGGTAAGATCAAAGAGGAAAGATGGAAAGGTGGAAAGAAATGATTGGGATAGTGGTGGGGAGCGGCAGAGGAGGCAGGGCAAGCAAGAGATAACCAAAGACCAGAGAATGGCTGCGGAGCATGGCTGCTGTGGAAACCTCGCACAAGGCACGGGAAGAAGCTGCTCCGGGACAGTCAGTCTATAGGTAGCAGAGGACTGAGAGATCATCTCTCGGATGTTCACGACTAAGGAGAGCCTTTCCCCTCAACGAACGTGAGCGGCAGAGATGGACAGCTTCTTTTTGTGCGTCTGGGTTCCACGGCGGATGGCCTCAATAATTCAGCTAGTTCTTGAGCTTGACTGTGAGCTTGCCTTCGGTCTCAGGCCTTGAAGGTAGTTTGCAAGCCTCCCGGCCTGGGAGTTCCTCTGCTGGCATCTCTCAGCTTCCTCTTGAATTGATTTCTGTCAGACCTTATTTCAGGCGTTGTCTTTTAGGAGGTTTCTCATCCTGCGTGCCAAAATTTCCTTTTGGGTCGTTCTGATTTCTGCTTCTTTAAGCATTTTTTTTTTACCCCTTTACAAAAACCTCTGTTCGTTCTCCTTGAGAATTCAGACTGCTTATTTACTCAGTTTATTGTTTTCTCTTGTTTAGGGGAGAATGTGACTGAAAGTAGCAGAAATCCATTCAGATTGAAGGCAGATCCATTCAGGTGGGGGGTACTTACTGGGAAGAAAGGATTAACCAGGACATCCACGTGGCCTGGGGGGGAGATGGGCTTAGGGTAATTTGGAAAGTGGTCAGCAATACAAAGTCTTCCTTTCCCTGTGTAGTGTCGTAGTGTCTGGAGATTGGTTTCTGTTGCCCCTTGTGAGGAAGTGTCAGCTTGAAGCCTATGCATGTCGTCTATAGAGGTGCCCTCCAGGCAGTTTCAGGCTCAGAGCTTGGGTCCAAAGCGTATTCTATATGTCTTCAGAGCCACACAGCCCGACAGACTTGTGCAGACATCTCTGGGAAATGGACAGAGTGGATAGATTTTTTTTAAAGAGGGCATATATGGGTAGGCGTTGTAGGGGATGGGATGGGGTGGGGGTCGGGTGGCCATTGCTCGGAAACGTGTTTGTGTCACACACAGTTGGAAGCTTGTCTACTTAAGTGATTGGGAAGACACAGATCACCTAAGACTTTGATGGTTTGCAAATTTAATAACCATTGCTCCTGTCCTGGGCAGCCATTTCAACGGCGGCTTTAGCCTCCTGGTTTCTCTCGACCTCTATGCTCAGCTTATCAATCGCTTCCCATTTACCAACTGGAGATATCACAGAAGTTTGTGTTGTCTGTATTCTCGGATCAATTCCCACTATCATATTTTAGCAAGATAGTTTATCTGCTATCAGGTTGCATCTTTGTGGGAAATTTAAAACCATTGTCCACTTTCTGTATACGTCCTCAGTTTCCATGGGCAGTTGAGTCTTGTTAGTGGGTGGGGTTTTGGTGCTGACAGCATCTGGAAGCTTTTAGAAGTAGGTATGGTAAAATTTACTGTTTTCTATTTTAAGGTTGTAACAGCTTGAGTTCTAAAATCTGTCTCAAGATGATGTTCCTGAGTGCACACTAGCTGGAAGTGAAAATTCACTGGTGTGTTGCAGGACTTTTAGAAAAAGCCACGTGTGGCTGATAGCCCCGCAAAGAACCCTGGCACCAATTGCAGCAAGGATGTATATGAGACGCAAAGCAAGAAACGGCCCACATTTAGAAATACAGAAAATACTAAATAAAGTTTGCCTTCTTAAACTGTAAAATTCTGTGCTTTTTGCCATTGGGGAGTCATGCACTTCTTGAGGGGCCAATGAAAACTTTCCCTAGGGGGAAACGTGTATAATCTGAACTATGTCTATTTCACTTTCTCATCTCTAAACTTGAAGAGCATATAACAATATTTATATCAAGAACGTGTGTGTGTGTGTGTGTGTGTGTGTGTGTGTGTGTGTGTGTGTGTGTGTTTCAGTTTTTGCTGGGAAGCCATGAACCTTTGTGAGGACTTTGGTGAGAGCATATATGTTGGTGAGGCGAAACCATGTTGATGGATTACACACATTCACTAAATGTATTCAGGGACAGTATACTGAAGGTGGACAGCTTTAGTGCATTTTCAAAAATAAGTTATTTGAAAGGATTTCAATAGGATTGAGTGTCATATTGAAATATGCATTAAATATTTTTACTAAGGGCATTTATTTCATTATGTTGATATTTTGAGTTCAAAAATTTTCAGCTCACTTCATATAGTTTTGTTTCTTCCTCCTCCCTCCCTTCTTCCTTTTCTCATTTTCCTCTTCTTCCTCTTCCTCCTCCTCTTCCTTGATAACTTTCAGTCAAATCTAGTGCTAAAATTTATGCTCTAGCATTTGTGATAGGACAACAAAGCATTTTGGTGGCTTATCAGACAAGAGTTATTTGGGTACCTATTCTTTCTAGTTATATCCAAGGCTAAGAAAGCTCTGCCAAAGTAGAAGATGTTCTTCCTGCCCCTCTACCATTTTCTGAATAGTAGTGGAAACCAATTCCTCCTCTGTAGACAGTGAGTAAGGCACGCAGCAGGGACATGCCTAGTCTGAGATGGACAGGTGACTGCCTCAGTCTTTCCCAGGGATGCAGTTGAGTCTAGGGAAGGAAACTTCCTGCTAAACTTATTTATTAGAGTTGCCGATATCGAGGTGGTCTTTCTCCTCCTTCTGCGGAAGCCTCTCCAGAGTCTGTGAGAATGGTCACAGCCTACACCTGACGCTCAGCTCCTGCCGAGCTTCTAGAAGGGCATGGCATCAGTTGGGGCAGGGAGAGGCAAGTCTGGGCACTTGTATTTTTTAGACAAACACCTGGGGCCTTAGAATCACTGTCCCGTGTAGCATGCATCTCTGACTATCATATGCTTGCTTGACAAATACGAAACCAAAAGGTCACTTTAGCTTGTCACACATTGCCCACATACCCCTGAAACGAATGGTGGTAATTGCCAGTGCTTATTGGTGCGAACTACTATGGTAAAGCTTCACATATGACATTGCTGTTAGCGTGTATGACAGTCTCATGGAGGAGGCACTGTTAGTTATCAGCCCAGGTTTCAATGCAGCTGAAGCCGGGCTAAGAGGACAGGGCTTTACCCAGAGTGACAGATAACAAATGACCGAGCTGGGGCTGAGCCCAGGCAGACTAACTCTAAAAAGAGTGCCCCTAGCAAGAGTAGACTGTAATGCACACTGGTTAGAGCTCGGATACACAAGGGACTCTTAGGGGTGGGTGTGACCCAACCTTAGAGCCCATGTGTAAGAGGGCCACTCCCTGTGCATGTTTCACTCAGAACTTCTGACGAACTTTAGTGAGAGCCAGAGCTCGGTGCCATTCCTGAACACATCCTTAAGGTTTGCTCAATGGACATTTTCTACCCTCACTGTAAGAGAGGCTGAAAAATGACACCCGTCTATGGTACTTACCTAGTAATTCTGTCGGTCCCACTTTCCCCTTCTACGTTGCGTGCACTCAACATTGAAGGACTGTGTGTGAGCAGGGCCGGCAGCGTGGTGTTACCTGCGCCTGCTTCTTCCACTTCTGCTTGTCCATGAGGGCGATTCAGAGTGGTATCTGTAGAGACAGGTGGCCTGGGTTCCATCCCCGGCCATAGAACTTTGGTTAGCTTAGTTAGTCTTTGCAGTTTCCACTTGTAAAGAAGATGTGGTAATATTCTGAGGGCAAAAACTAAGATGCAGGTGGGTGGTGGCGGCGCACACCTTTCATCCCAGCACTCGGGAGGCAGAGGCAGGGCGGATTGCTATGAGTTTGAGGCCAGCCTGGTCTACAAAGTTAGTCCAGGACAACCAAGGCTACGCAGGGGAACCCTGTCTCGAAAAACAAAAACAAACAAACAAACAAAAGACAAAACCAAAACAAAACCAAAACCAAAAACAAAAAACCAAGATGCAGAAGGGCAGAGTGGAAGAGCAGGCAGCCTCGGCACTGAGCTGGAGCCTTGATGGCACTGTATTTGAAACCTGTCTCACCTCTGTATTTCCCGTAATTGGCAGTAACCCACGCAAGTGCACACCTTGTCATTAAAGAGACAATGTCTCTGGCTGCTAGCGCCTTGGCTATTTGGAGTTCTCTTGTTAGAAGTCTTGTGGCTATGAAAGGGATGGACCAGGCCTGCTCTTGCCTGGAGAATCAGGACTCATTCAAAAGAGGGGGAGAGTTGTATCTCTTTTTAAAAGAGACAGTTAAAATGTCTCAGAAGCCTAGAGAAGGAAGTGAGGGAAGAAATCCTACAGAGATCAGGGCTCTGGAGATAGTGCTCAGAAGGGCGGAAGGCGGGTGCAGAGATGAGGGCCAGAGAGTCATCTTCCCAGTAGAAGGAGCAGCCCTAGCACACACATGCCCGGAGGCTTACGTCATGAAGCCAAGGGATGGGTGCAAGGTGGAATTTGTGCTCCAGATATTGTACTTACATTTAAAGAGGAGAAAGACAAATTGGCTCAGAAAGGTTATATTTTCTTAGAGGATTTTCCTCCTCTAAGAATCAGGAGAAGCTAATACTGTGCTTAATATAGCATGGATAACATATATAAAGAAGGGTTGTGCTTTGCTTCTGTGAGTCTCCCTGTGTGTTCTGGCTCCGTGAACTCTAATGAGGCCACAGACCGGTGAGAATGAGCGAGTAAAGGGAGGGTGATGTCGGTGAGACAAAGCCCGGAAGAAAGGAAAGAATGAAAGCTCAGCTTTGGGCAAAGGCAAGGCGTCCCTTCCTTAGACCCAGGAGCGTATTCAGAAAATGTCCAGATAACGAGACACTCCTGCTTGTGAGACAGAGGGAACTTGGAACCCAAGGAGACTTCTTGGCTTCGCAACGAAGCAAGAAGCGTCAAACTAGGAAACTTGGATTTTATACGACCCATATATGCTAATACAACCTCAGATGATTTCCTTTCCCGGGACCTCAGGGGCCCCTGCTGCAGCATCGCACTTAATAGAATTATCTCAGAAGACAAAATGGGTGGAAATACTGCATACCTATTTATTATTCAAAATTTGTCAGGATGGTTGGAGAGATAGCTCAAGCAGGTGAAGTGCTTGCGTTGTGAACATAAAGAGCCACGTTTCAGCCCTAGAATCCACACAGAAAAGCTGGGTGTGGGCTAGAGCCCCAACCCTAGGGAGACACGTAGATCTTGGGGCTCCTTGGCTAGCTGGCCTAGCCTTCTGGGCAGTGGGAGAACCTGTCTCAAAAAATAAGGTGTGTCGCTGCTGCTGACTGGTATCTGTGGTTGTCCTCTTGTCCTGTGAGACACACACACACACACACACACACACACACACACACACACACACACACACACACACACACACACACACCTGTTTGCGAAAGTTCTGGGAGCACCTGAAAGGCAGTGCTGTTATAACGTGACTTACATGTACAATTTTGATGGGGTATGGGCCTAGGCTGTGACAGGTGAGGCAGATGAGGCGGGGATCCTGGCACCCCTACCTCTGGCTGCTGCTGCTGCTGAGGCAGTCTGCTTGCCATGTGATGACACAGCACTCCCATCACCGTGCTTGCTGCAGACAGGAGCCACCAGCATTTCCCTCAGGAGAAATTTTACAAGTAAGGGCTAATTTTACTTTCGCTGTTGATGGCATTTCTCAGCTATACTAATTAGCCTTCTAATAGAAATGCTACAGAAATATATTCCATGCTCCCAAGAGTGCAGAGGGGGAAAAGGTTGTTTTTAAATAACCTGGAATAGGTTTTACCTGTGGCTTCCAGACCTGCCATGCTCCCTTTCTCATGACTTTCTGAAAGGGCAGAAACCCTTGGCTTAGATAGACCAGCCACCTGTACCTCACTGTCAACTTCTAGACTCTGTGATACACTTCCTACTCACTGTCAGCTGCAAATAAATTATTTTAGCAAGGCAAAGGACAGCTGTATTGATGGGTTAAGTGCTGTCTCTCAGGTTTTTTTTTCCTTCTAAAAATTACTAATTTGTGGATTTATTTTGATTTCTTCCTCAATATTTTATTACGTATCTGACTGTCCCTCCCTCTTTTCCTCCCTCCCTCCTGTCTATTAACCCATCCATACCTTTATTAAAATAACAACTCTGAATATGGCATTTGCTTAGCAAATAGCTATTTAATGACATACATAACTATGCACAGCATTAATACCCCTTTAATTTCATTAGACCAGGAGGCCTGGATCAAGTGTGAAAGGTCAATGTCATGTAAAAAGCCAAGGTTTTGGATTTTCCTTTCTTCCATTTTAAAAGAAGATTTATTTATTTATTTTTAATTTATGAGTATGAACGTTTTGCCTGCACACATGTATATGTGCTTCTGGTGCCTGTGGAGGCCGGAAGGGTCTTAGATCCCTTAGAAGTATTCTTACAGATGGTTGTGAACTGCTCTGTGGGTGCTGGGAACTGAACCCGGGCCTTCTATAAGAGTGACCAGTGCTCTTAACCACCGAATCATCTCTCCATCTTCCCCCCCCCCCCCCCCCCCGCCCCTGGATTTTCTTGACTATGGACAAGATAGTTGAGTCCAGTAGGCTGGGGTGAAGCAGCCACTACCTTCCTTAGGCAGGACATAATCTCTCTGGGTTCCTGTAGCCCATCCTTGGTTGATACATGCATACTCTTTGATGCTCCCACACAGTCCTGAGCGAGAGACCTGCCTCCACCTGTATGTGAGTGGAAGAGCAGCTAATAACCCTTTTGGTCTCAAGGACTTCAGGAACCACTCAATGCAGCTCTGAAGAAAGAGGAGAGATCATGAGTGAGGTATGCCAGGCTTTGGTTAATTCGCAGGGGCTGAGACAAAATCATGGATGGTAGCGGCTGGCTGGGAGTGAAAAGGTTACGTTTCCAAGATGAAAGGCACCAAAGCCAAGGGAGAGCTCTTTTTAAGGATGTAGACAGAGTCCATGGGCAAACTCTGCCAAGCCAGGGCAAGCAAGTCCTCAATAGTTCCTGCCTCACAAATATGTCTGTCAGATATACTGGGCCAGAAGGCTGGAGATGATGCTCCAACATTACAGAGAATTTTGGGTGACTGCTCAGGTAGTAAACTGTCTCTGTCATTTTCTCACTTGGGAAGCTACTAACCTGCACCCCCATTATACTCAGGTAATCAATTTTATTCCTTCTCGGGTCTCTGATGGGGTTGAAGACCAGATAGTTTAGTTTTACAATTAAGCTTAGTTGTTTAGTAGTTAAGGTGTTTTTAGATCTAGTAGATGTTTTAAGTTGATAATGATGAGATATGATAGATATTGATTTATGTTCAGAATTTTAGACTCACCAAGATAGGAAAGATGTTCTCTTCAAGGCTGCCAAATACAAATAGCCAAAATGCTAAGACTGTAACATTTATATAATTCCTGATTGTTTCATGATTCTTCTTGCTGTAGGTAGTTTATTGTTCACATGTGTAATAATATAAATGTATATGTAAAAATAAATATTTAATACTTTGTAAAATAATAATTTTATTACATTTATAAAAATATTTAATAAAAAAAAGACTTCTGGTGTAGACAAAGGTGCCACCCCTTATGCTAAAAAGGCAGACACAGAATCCCTGTGTAGAGCTCCCTTTGCAGGAGGGAGCTAACTGCCTTTGTTTGAACACCGGCAGAGACAGCTATGATGAGATCAGCGTCCCAGGTCCTAGGCTTGGCTCTTCTAAGGACAATTCTCATTTCAGTAGTATTCAACTCCAGCCCAGCAGCTGCTTTCAATTTCATGTTGGGTACATGTGATCAGGGAGTTTTTACACATGTGTACGTGTATGAATGTCTACATGTTTAAGCCCAGTGCTACAATTCTAGTGTGATAGCCACTGTAGGTGACAGTTGTTTAGCTTGTAGGAGGAATGTCCCAAGAAAGTTCCTGCCATTCTCACGTCTGAATATCATTTAGAAGTCTGTTAGGTGTCTATGTCACAAGGCACTTACTCCGAAATGAGCACTGTTCTCCTGCTACAATGTAGTTTATTGTATACACTTCCATCAGGAGGGTGGCCCACGCCTTTAATCCCAGTAATTGGGAGGCAGAGGCAGGCGCATCACTGGGAGTTCAAGGCCAGCCTAGTCTATAAAGTGAGTCCAGGACAGCCAAGACTGCACAGAGAATCCCTGTGCAGCCCAGGTTTACGCCTCTACCCTGGAATCTCCGGTGTGAGAACGTGTCTCTGTGTCCATCCCGTCCCAGGCTGCCCCTGTCTGCTGCATTGGGAACCATGCAGTCTCCACACTCAGAAAGAACCTGGGGCTAGAAAGAGAAGCTGCCTCTGGTGTCTTAGCCTACAGATCCCAAACATGTACAGGTAGAGGAGGCTTGGTAGGGCCCTGTCCTCTGAGGCTAGACAGCCCAGAGATGGGTGTGTTTCCTGGGGAAGCGCTGTTGCCACGGAGCAAAGACAGAGGCTGGCTTGGGGGCTAGCCTGTCCTTTTAGGGCCACACACCCAAGGATGGGCATACAGAGTACAACTGGGAGCCATCTGCATCACGGAACCCTGACCTTCAGTACAAATATCCTAGTAAATGTCTCTGTATTTGGAAGATAATACTAGACAGCCATTTCAGGCTAGCAACACGAACTGATTAAAGGGGACAAGGGGTTGACTGGTGGCTCATAAAAAATTGAGAAGTGGAATTTGTCACTCATTCTACACCTAAACCCTACTAACATCTTACCACCTTTTCCTAAGCAGGGCCAGGGTCCTGATTTCATAATGTAATTTCTTAATAGTTAAATAGATATTTGAAGAGAATCATAATAAGACCTAACATTTATTGGTGACTTACTGTATGCCAGCCTCATATAATTGACATCATGAGATGGGAGTGGCTTTCGTTCCCACTTTTCTTTTTTTTTTTTTTTTTTTGGTTTTTCGAGACAGGGTTTCTCTATGTAGCCTTGGCCATCCTGGACTCACTTTGTAGACCAGGCTGGCCTCGAACTCACAGCGATCCGCCTGCCTCTGCCTCCCGAGTGCTGGGATTAAAGGCATGCGCCACCACGCCCGGCCGTTCCCACTTTTCTAGATGAAAAAAAAAAAACCCAATGTGTAGTACATACAGCTAGGAAATGGTGGACTGTTGGAAGACTAGGAGCCTTGTGGGAGGAGGTATGTCACTGGTGTTAGACTTGAGGTTTCAGAAGCCCGTGACGTCCCCGTCTGTCTGCTCATGGCTGTTGTCTTTGCACGTAGCCTTTCAGCTACCGTTCCAGCACCATGTCTGTCTGCCTGCTGCCATGTTCCCTGCCATGGTGGCTGGGATCCTGAACCCTCTGAAACCGTGAGCCCCCATTATATGCTTTCTGTTATAAATTACTTGGTCGTGGTATTTTGTCACAACAATGGAAAGGTGCCTAAGACAACCCAAAAGGGAAAGAGGAGTTGTACCCAAGGCATGTTCTCCAGGCCTTTTAGAAACCAGAGTTCTTTCAGCTCCACACATACAAATCTATAGGAAGTGTAATACCGCAGACATCAAGGGAAGGGCACTGCCTAAAAAGGAGTGCCCATAAACGTTACCATTGTAAAACCGGAAGGCTGTTACCCAGCATGCTATTGGTATTGCTATAAACAAGCAAGTTGAGGGCACAGATTCTTGCCAAGAGAATCAGTGTATGTGTTGAGCATAGTAAGCTGCCACCAAAGAGCTGAGATAGCTTCCTGAAATGCCTGAAGGAAATTGTGCTTGATCTTGGCCAGATGGCTGAGAAGCAATCCTGAAGGAAGATGATCAGGAAAAAGAAGGAAGCCAGAGAGATAAAGACTCCGGGGTTCAACTGCTGTGCCAGCCTGCACCGCAGAGAAGCACTGTGGGAGGAGCTGTGGAAGGGCTGTTACCTGTGCCTTATGAACTTATGCCATAAGAGAAGCAAAACCCAACAGCCGACAATAAGAACTCTCCCTCCAAACAGCCCATCCCCAGATGTAGACTGCAGCGCTGTAAGCTCTGGTAGTGAGCCCCAGGTCTGTAGAGTTTGAAGGAGAGAGAAACCTGTTTTTGTTATGATCCCAAGTGTGGGATGGGGAATGGTCTTGTGAGAGAACAGGTGAGGTTAATCTCCTAGAAGACAAACCACTGTGTGGGAGCATGATTGTTGCCAGCTGAAAAGATCCCATGAGCGGACTCTGGGAGGAGATAAATAAATGAGCCCCAAACTGGAGGTGGGGCCTTTGGAGACTTGGTATAGTTTTGGCTGTTCATCGCTCCACTTTGAGAAGCTCCTAGAGAGAACCGCTCGAGGGAAGGCTTCGTGGCTCCTGCTCCTGCTGAGGTTCCGGGTTCTGGTTACTCCAAGTTCCAGCAGAAGAAATCCTGCTGGCCACGCCTGGAGAATCGTTCCTCGGAACTGATATCCTCATGGTTTTGTTATTCTTTAATCCTCTTTTCCTATTGTTTCGGTTAGTCGTACGCTTGGTTAATAAGTTCGTAATAAAATATATTGGTTAAGAAAACTGAACCTACTAGAGTTGATGAACATTGCTGAGCTTCAGTTTCCTACTCTGTAAAGTGGACTAAAAGTGACATCCCAGGGTTACTAAATGGCCTGCTGTATTAGTGCTTAGAACAACGCTAGTGTCACCCGTGATTGCCCTCTCTTCCACTGAGAGGCCGACTTCATGCCTGAGATTTTAACAGAGAAGAGAGTTTTGTAAGAGATGTGTCAGAAATGTGGCAAGCAGCAGCCCACAAGGAGACTATTTTTTCTACCCTATTTTAAATTAGGATGTCCAAATGTGTCTGAGATGTGAGGATTATACCTTCCAGCATGCCGAAATGATTTTTTGGCCGTATTTTCCTAGGCGTGAAGGCGAGCAGAGTGAGGCTGGGCTCACATTGGAGAAGGCAGACAAGTAGACGGAAGGTGGCAGAGGGAGTGTCCCGATGTGCTCACGGAAGACGCGTTAATATTTCAGCATCTGTCTTGTTATTTGCAGATAGTTTTTCTGAGAAAAATTTCAGAGATGCTCAGTTTTTTTTTTCCCTTCTCTGAGTGACTCAAAACTGTCACAAATCAATCTATTAAGGAAAAGAACTTAGCAGTCCCCTGTTTGGGAATTGAATGAGTCCCAGTTTTGTAACAAAAACAAGACTTAGAGTTTTGTTTTTTTTTTGTTTTTTTTTAAATAGATTCTGGCTTTTCTTTCCTGAGGTAATTTATCATCTTGGAAAACTCACTCAAGAGCCTGGATCAGCAGGGGCAAGTGTTGGCTTTGGTCTTATGCGAGAAATCGATCAGCTAATAGTTTGGTACGACTACTGTGTTCCTGTTCTATCCCGGGCAACGAGAGGCAGAGGCGGATAGGAATGCATCGATTCTAAACACTGGGAACAGGGTGAAAGGTGCGCCTTCAAGTAAATCATCTTAGCATGGTGGGACAACTGCACCAGTCAGGTTGCTTGGAGCAGTTCACAGGAAGGCCCCTCTGAAGCCGCTACGCATGGCTTTAAAAGATGGCTCCGTCAACCTCAGCTGACCCAAACAGACTCATCACTTGTCTCTGCTATCACTAATCAGCTATTAAGCACTCCAGATCCCCAGATTAACATCTGTAAACCACGAAACACAGAGCAACCATTTTTCCTGTAGTGAGGTGTAAATGACACCCCAGGCAGAGGACTCAGTGCACAGCAAACACTCAGTCATTATTGGAGGAATGAAGGCCCATGGGGTGAGTTGTCTCTAGAGCGATTTTGCCAAGTTATTCATACAGCTTGATGCTTATGCATCCCATTGCTAGGTATGTTTACTGAGCACAGACTCTATTCCTTATCTTTAAATCTTTCATCAAAGTTCATTTACTAAATTTACATTCTGTATCATAGGGACATAAATTAAGATCAGTTTGCTCTCTATATATTCAGAAATTTGACATTTTGGATATAGTTCTGCATATAATTTTTTTAAAACCATCTCTCTGTAGTTTCAGGTGGTAACAGCTGCTGGAAAAGATACCCTATTTTAGGCTGTAAGGAAAAAAAAAATCTTAAGCCAACTCCAGTAATTTAGAGGCCCTGTTTTAAGAAAATAAAACCTCCCCCCAGGAGGCTAAAATATCAAGGATGGCAGGCATTGAAACCATCCCCTCCCCAACCCCCCACCAAAAGTAAAAAGCAGCAGCTAGCCTTCCTTAATGGCTGACAGCACAGACCAAGGTGGGTGACCGACTACACAGCTCTGCCCATTGCATCTTTATGACGCTAGGCAAGCTAGCTTCTTGGAGATGCTTTTTGGAGTATGGGAAAAGGAGAAGGATTCCTGCTGACGACTGAGGTAGCAAGGAAACCGCTTACTCAGAGTGAGCGCTGAGTAGATGTCATTTAATACTCAAATGATATTAAAAGTGACAGACTCTTCCAGAAATTTGGAAACAGGGTCAGAGGTCTTGGGGAGATTAGGATGCTTGGTGACATGGGGTGTGGAGGCAGAAGGGATTTTAAGTTTTTACACAGGTCTTGTTATAAGTAGCCGTGTCATTTCGCTGCTTTTCTTCCTATCTCCAAGTAGCTTATTCTTTTTATATTCCAGGTAATATTCCTACAAAAATCTAAGTATCATCAATTTAAAAAAATATCACCAGGGCTCCCCTCCCAAGTGTAACAAAAATCTGAGTAGGAGATACAGTTTGGTAAATTTAGACATAAGAAAAAGACACTAGATTAAGCCCTGGACAAGAACTAGGCACAGGTCACGTGCTGTGTCTCGTCCAATGAACAAAAGGAGGCGGGGCCTCGGCTCGTAGCAGCTACCTTTGGCCATCAGGCGAGAGTTTTGGAAGAGTTTGTGGTAGGTATTTTGAAAACCCAATTTAGTCGTAACGTGGAAAGGAGTGTTCTGGGCATGGAGGCATGGTTTGGTTCATGCCTGTTGTTATTGTTTATTTCAGACCCAGCTCTTCTCAGGCCCTGCCTCAGGTCTCAGGTGTGTAAGCCACAGACTGCTAGAGGGCCTTGGCGCATGCGCCTAGGGTTTCAATGAGGAAACCACAGATATCTTCTGTCTAGGATTTGACGCGTTGGACCCTCTCGATCCTCCTCTCCTTCTCCTCCTTTCTTCCTCCTCCTCCCTCTCATCCTCATCTTTTCCCTTTTGGTGCTCCTCCTTCTCCCTCTTCTCACCTCCCCACTCCCCTTGTGTGTTTTTTGTCCGATAGTAAGTAAACATCCATTACTTAGAGGTTTCTAGAGTGTTTCTACAGGAACAATGACTATTAATAAACGTTGTGGGAATGTGCTGACAACTTGGCATTGTGACCATTATGGAGCATGTATGTGCTTTGGATAGGAATGTGGGGTGTGTAGCGTGCATGGTGTGTGACCTGGAAAGGAGCGCTCCTTTCCAGGCCCGCCCCTCCACTGGTGGTTTCCAGCTGTGTCCTTTCGACTTCTTCCATTCCTTAGCTCATGGGTGTGTAAGAGGACTAAATTAATCAAAAGGTCTCAAATGCTGCGAGCTGAGACAAACGAGTGGGGGCAATCAAGCACATGTAAATATTTTTAGTTTTCCTTTTTAATAAGGTGCTTTGAAAGATGAAAGCTGCAGGAACTGTAGCAGTAGGCGGAGGCTGCCCTGTGATGGGAGCTTTCGGAGGCTCTCAGGGTGAAGTAGACATAGTTCTATTACTCATAAAAATGGACATTCATTATATGTGATGCTCTGAACATACTCTGTTACAAGCACTATATATACACAGTGCAAAGCCTCTTGTGGGTTTTCTGTAGGGAACGTTGGTTAGGAAGGATTCCCTGTGGAAGTGGGATATGGCTGCCATGTGACAGCAGAGAGAAGGACTTAAGGAGGTTGAGAAGAAGGGGAGGCTTCTAGTGGAGGAACAGTTTCTCCCTCCCTCTCTCTCTCTCTCTCTCTCTCTCTCTCTCTCTCTCTCTGTGTGTGTGTGTGTGGTGGGAGAAAGTAAAGGAGTTATGGGGGAAGTAAAGGACAGCAAGGTGGGAGAGCATAGAGCAAGCATAGAGAAACTGGAGAGCAGAATATGTGAACCCATAGACACATTCCAGGGTGAGGCCTGGACCTCATCACTAGGGATTCTGATAAAATCATTGAGTATGGCCTGGATGTGTATATTTTTAAAGGCTTCCACAGGACACTAATGTATAGCTAGGGTAGAGACTAATGCTCTTGGGTTGTTAAAAATATGAACTCTCAGGTCCCAGGACCCACACTCGATGAGCCAGAATATGTATTTTAGCCAGATCCACAGGTGATATGCATGCACAGAGTTTGAGAAGCTTTGGTTTGTGTATAGACCCACCCAGAATGGATTCGAAGACTCTGCTTCTGAGTTCTGGTCCCAGGAATATGAGTTGGAAGATCCGGCGCAGCACCATCATTCCTGAGGAAACTTGTCTGGTTCCAACCACGCTGGCTTGAGAAAAGATTTCAGAGGGTGCTTGTGAGAATGC
This sequence comes from Acomys minous, assembly GCF_964271855.1. Lineage (NCBI taxonomy): Eukaryota > Metazoa > Chordata > Mammalia > Rodentia > Muridae > Acomys > Acomys minous. Next base: position 21,826,623 of record NC_140490.1, on the reverse strand, counting down.
TGAGGTGGGAATCAGGATGTAGGAGAAGGTGGATGTGGACGTTCACCTGACATGACCTGGGTACATGCTCCTGTGAATCCACCTGTGGGATGCTAATACGTTTTGATTTTTTTAAGCTTTAAGTAAAACCTGCAGAAATGGCATTGGTCACACTAGGAACATGAGCCAATGGGTAAAAGTCATTGGGATTAGGAAGATTACCAGCATGGGGTGCTCAGAACTTGTCTTCATTGGCCCCTGAAAGCAGTTGTCTTACGTGGCTCAGAATAATAGAAAGACACTTATCCTGTCAGCTATAATTTTCCAGATGGCCTCCAGGAAAATTTCCAAGTAGAAATCAAATTTATTCAGTTCAAGAACCCACTGGGAAGATGATACAGCCACAGAAAGAAAAAAAAAAAGCCAAATTCTCATTGACTTTGAACTCAGTGTCTTTCTGTATTATTGTCTCTTTAGGTTTTAAAAACTTAGTTTAGTTTTTTTCTTTTCATGACTCCTCTGCATCTTTCTGACTTCCATTTGATTTAATTGCCCTCTTGATTTGTATAATGAAGTTAAGAGGTAATTGATAACGACTTTGAAAAATGCATCCTTTAAATCAAACGTTGATTACTTAGTTTGATTTTTTTTTCCCTCCTCCTTTCCTATGATAAACACAATACTATGGTTCGAGTCAGTGGACATTTTGACACTATCTAATGAGTTTGAATATCTCCTTGGGCACTTTGTGATGTGAGCAGGATTGGCTTGTATAAAGCATACATTAAGATGGCCCAATGGAGAATTAACCAAGCTAGAGGTTCTTGTAAGCCCCGCCTTTGGGGTTCCATAGCTACTACTCACAAAGCCAGTGTGTGTCTGCAGCCTGCCGGCGCCCTGTGAGGACTCACAGTTAAAGCGGAGGGCATTACTGTACCTTTTAAATTTTTTTCTCATGTTTTTGAGGCAGCAACTCCTCCCATTTTTGGTCTGGCTTCTCACCCATTGTGGTAGAGGTAAGAGTGCCTAGAAGTTCATGTTCTTTTGATTGAGAAGGAAATAGCCACACAGATGAACATGCAGTCTTTGGAGGCATAAGTAGGTACCTTATTCTTGGAATGCAATTGGCAGATATGCTATTAAGAGGTTTAAAATACTCACAATATTCTGATCCAGTGACTATTCTTCTAGGAACCATATGCATACAGAGTAGAATGATTTTCATCAAAATTGCTTTATTTTAAAAATTGACAAAATCCAAGTCTGGTAGTGTGTGCCTTTAATATCAGCACTTGAGAGTCAGAGGTAGATGAATTGCTGTGAATTCAAGGCCAACCTGGTCTACATAGTGGGTTCTAGTCCAGTCAGTTACATAGTGAGACCCTCTCAAACAAATACCTGCAAAGCAAAACAAGTTGACAAAGTAGAAACTAGCATAAATATCTAATAGTGGAGGATTGTGGTAGAATGAAATGCTACCCAGACAGATTTGAAGGATAAATAGTGACACTAGGATCATCTATCTGTCTGCCTGCTTGTCTGTCTGTCTGTCTGTCTGTCTGTCTGTCTATCTATCTATCTATCTATCTATCTATCTATCTGTCTATCTATCAATCATCTCCCTACTCATCAATCTCTATTTGTTATTGATTTCCTTTGATCCTTTCCTTTTGGCCAACACAATAGTTGACCTTAGATAATTGGATACCGACTTTGCTCAGGACCACTGCCCATGCCAGGCTCTGCCACTCTTTACTCGTCTTCAGCAAATGTTTCCACCTCTCATTTTTCTTGACCTTCTTGCCTAGTTTCCCATGCCTCCATTAAAAAAAATGTGGTATGTTGGTATTTATTTATATGGACGTTTTGCCTGCATATATGTCTGTGTACCATGTGCATTCAGAGGTGTCTTCAGAGGCCAGAAGAGGATGTCAAGTTCCCTGGAACTGGAGTTAACAGATGGCTTTGAGCTGTTATGTGGATGTTGGGAAATGAATCCCTTAGGTCCTACAGAAGAGAGGCCAGTGCTCTGAACAGCTGAACCATCCCTCAGTCCTCAGGCCCTATTTTTTTTTTTCCGAGATAGGGTTTCTCTGTGTGGCCCTGGCTATCCTGGACTTGCTTTGTAGACCAGGCAGGCCTTGAACACACATGGATCCACCTGCCTCTGCCTCCCAAGTGCTGGGACTAAAGGCGTGCACCACCATGCCTGGCACAGGCCCTGTTCTTTACTTTGGCCAAAATAGACTCATTTGCATATGCAGCCTCCTTGCTGTCACCCTTTCTGTTGTCTGTCAAGACCATTCTTCAAATCTCTTAACCACATGTTGAAATCTATCCATCTGTTAAACCAGTAAAAACACTACTTCCTCTGATAATTGTTTTTTGTTCTAATTATCCCAGCTAGAAATTACTTCCCCCTCTGAATTTTTAAGGCACAATTATGGTATTAGTTATGTTGTATGCTTTGTGTATTACATCCTATGATAATTAGTTGCAATAATAGTATACAAGTCTTCTCTCTTCTATTGTCCTTTGTCCTTCCAGGAGACAATCTTGTGTTTCTTGTCTTTAAATCAATTTTGTTGCCTTAAGAATCATTTGAAATGTATTTTCATTCATGTTGGAGTAAGAAAGGCATTGGTGATTTATTTATTTATTTTATTTTTTGAGAGACAGTGTCTCACCCTACTACCCAGACTGGCCTACAAACTTATGATAGTTTGTTGCCTCAGCCTCCCAAGTGCTAAGATTATAGGGATGAGCTATTATACCTACATGAGTAAATCTTAAAAGTTGTAGCTTCATAGAACCAAGTTAGTGAAATAAAAATAAACTGATTTACAAAATATACAGCTGCCACACATGTGTTGTCTAATAATTTTCCTCACTGGTCATGTCACTCACCATTTATGTGCACTATATTTGAGACATAAGGAAGGAGATACTCTGAGACACCAAGCCATTGGATATAAGCGATAAGAATTTATGAGAGGGGGCTTCTTTTGCTCATGGGAGAATTGATTTCCTAGAAGCAAGTATTAATTTTTGTCTGTTTGCATCAATGTAGAAAAAAAATATATCTTAATGTAAAGGCAGGAATTTTTAAAGCTAGTTCAGAGGAGGAGTATTTTGTCTTTGCCACAGAGTGTAGCATAGAGGGAAAATGTAGGAAAAACCGGCTGCTTTTCAGTCTTTGAGGCAGAATAAAGGTCATCTCCCAGGTTATGCTGGGAAAGGTCTGTTGACTGCAGCATCACATTTGGAATTAGGGGGTAATTTTACACATCAATGCCATTAGGTGGATCAATAGCTGAGCTAGAGTATACCAAAGACTGTGAGAGAGTTCACGTCAGGTGGAAGGAAGTAGGCTGTGTGGGTCTCAGTCTTTGCAGATACATCTTCTTTCCTGAGTTCACACATCATTAAAGAAAACAGACTCTTCTAGAAGCCATAAAATGTCAATAGTCCATCAGCTGGTGATGGGAAATGATGTCCATCCTTCTATCCTGTGGTCTTGCCACAATCACTGTGTGTTTGCATGGGTATCTACTCTCTTGTGCCTGGAAACACTGTTTTCCTTGATGTTAAGGCCCACCTATGGCTCTTACTATCTTTCTGCATCCTCTTCCAGTAAGATCCATGAGCCTTGTGGGGAAGGTTATCATATGTATGCCTCCAGGCCTGAGTATACCACAGCCCTTTATTCTCTGCACACTGGCAAGTGTCCACTGCCGTCAGTGTCAAGGAGAGTCTTCTCCCATTAGGGCTGAGAGATCATCTCATCTAAGGTATAGTAATAGGCCATTAGTAGTCCCTAACATTGACTCTTCGGATGTATGTGCTCCATTTGGAGTATACTTTTTGTTCTGTATATACTTGAGACTGGAAGGCAGTGAACTGGATCGTTGGAGATTTGGGAACTCGATTGGATGGTGGGAGGTTGAGATGCAGCCTGGAGAGGTGTGGGCTTATGGAATGACGGACCTCGGCTCTTGGAGTTTTTCAGAGAAGCACTTCGCCAACTTCAGGGTGCACGAGGAGTCCGTGGTCTCCTTAACATGAAGAACGTAGCTTAGCGGGGTTGGCATGGCCTCATGATTCTGTGTGTCCAGCAAGCCTTTGGGTAGGGCTGGTGCTGCTTGTCTGTGGACAACACTTTGGGTGACAAGGCACCCAGGCGGCTGTGTTCATTGGAACGCTGTAATGGTAGGGTAGTCTACACGGAAGGATGTTGAAGTAGAGATAAGTGTTGGTCAGGTTACAGAATAGTAATTTACCTTGAAAACGATTTGTACGTGACTACGTGCTTACGTGAGGGGGAGGCAAAAATTTAGATGAGTAGACAGGAGATTTGGATATAAGTCACCTGCATTTTCACTCTTTCTCACAGTTTGCAAATCTGGTGGTTTAGTCTCAGATTCTTTTTTTTTTTTTAATTAATTTATTTTTATTTTATGTACATCGTTGTTTTGCCTGCATGTGTGAGAGAATTGGATCCTCTGGAATAGGACTTACAGACAGTTGTGGGTGCTGTGTGGGTGCTGGGGCTTGAACCTGGGTCTATTTGGAAGAACAGTCAGTGCTTTTAACTGCTGAGCTATTTCCTAACCCCTCAGATTCTTAATTTATGAAGTGAGGGTAACTTTTGCACAGTCGCTGACTTCACAGATGGGCTGGACCAAACAAGGTTGGCAGTGGTGTAAGTTAGAACTAGTTGGGCTGTTGGTTGTGTAGGTTCGTGCAGAGCTGGAAAAGTTCTGTTTCCCAGGCACTCTTTTACCTCCACAGACTTGGAACTTGTTTCCCTTTTCCTGTTCATGTGGTTGACAGAGGGAGAAAGACCAAAAGATGCAAGAAAGGAGAGGGGTGTGGTTAATACAGTTAATAAAAATGTTTTACAAATGTTTCTCCTTAGTAGCCATTTAAAAAAGGACTTTAGGGCATAGGTGGGTTTTTATAAATTTATAAAATAAGACTATTGTATTTATTTATTTTTGATAGCTGTTTGAGCTTTCAATTAGATAACAGACCAAAAACTGGCCAACAGAGCAATGAACACTGTAAAAACAGGTATTAGCAAAATTGTTTATTAGAGTTTTGTTCACAGTTTGTTGGCAGAAAATAATAGTTGATTTTTACAAGAGAAGTCTTGATACTGCTGGTTTGCCGAAAAATTAAATGTGTTTGAAGTTACCTTAGCATATAGCATTTCGACTCATGATAGGCAAGTCAGACCTTACATTTAAAAAAAATATTCCAAGGTAGAGGGTTTTATATGGACTAGTGTATTCACAGTGGGGTTTGAAATACAGAACTTGTTTAAGGTGTTTGCTATTATGGATTATTATTGTGTTTCAAGCATAACCATGCTACTCGGGTTTGAGTTCAATTTTTGGTTATGCACTAACATTTTTTATGGAGGATTTTGAACATGCATTAGTGCAAGCAGAAGTGATGACGTCACCACCTCTTCCTAGTGTATCCAGTCAACTCTACCTCCTCTGCATCTGCCCGCTTCCTCCTCTATGGTTTCGAAGCAAATCTCAGTTTGTCCACAAATATTTTAGTTTCAGTGTCTGAAAGATAAGGACCTTTAAGAAAGTCCTAACTATAATGCTGTTATCACATAAATAAAAAATTAATGACATGAAAAAAAAAAGCACTTTAATGTAGGCAGTGCTCAAATTTCCCATCGTCTCCCTAAGTGTCCGTGTTTCTTTTCTTTTCTTTCTTTTTAAGCAATTAATGCAATTCAGGATTCAGAGGAGGGGCACATGCTGGGACTGGTTGGTGGTCTACATTTTACCCCCTGCCCCCATTCTTTATTTAGATATTGAAGGACTGGGTTGTTTGTCCTGTGGCGTCTCCAGCAGCCTGGACTTTGTTGATTGCACTCCTGCAGAGACTTGGAAATCTTCCTCTATTCTTCGTGTTTCTGGATATCGGTTGCCGAAATTAGAAGTTAGATTAAGAATCCGGTTCCTTTGAGGTGGGGTGGGGATGTGGCTGGTGTTTTACATTTTGGAAAATTTAAATTCTGTGATAGTTCTCTTTCAGGCGAATGATGTATGTTCCTTGAATGAGAAAATGTGCCTGGAGCTAAGGTTCTTGATTTCCTTGTTATAAAAGTGTGTGTGGCTATAAACTTGTTTTATATGAAAGTTTCTGCAGTGTTTCCACAGCATATGGGGAAACCGATTATTCATAATCAGAAAAGTATATTCATAATCAGGAAGGGAATTCATGAGGCTGTTCTAATTTGTTAGTTAAATTTTAACTTTTTAAAGCCGTAGATAGAGAATGTGATGAAATAATTTGCTGAAGCAACTGAGATTTTTTTTTTTTTCAGTTTGGTTCTCCACCCCTCCCATAGTCCTTTCCTGTGAAGTGTCTGTGAACTTCAGAGGTGTTCTCAGAACTCTAGTGTTTCACTCACACTCCAGGCTTGTGTTTTTTTGTTTACGAGCAATCAACCAGAACTTGACTAGGGTTCATACATTTTCAGTTTGTGTGAATCTGCATTGATCTGTGGCTGACGTTACTTTAGATGCGCATACACAGGCTCTAAAGAATCCCACATTGAAATGTTTACTGTAACCTGTATGGAGATGTTGGCCTGCCACTTCTGTAGCTATGACACTGAAAAACCGAGCTGCTTTTAACATATGGCATAAATAAGTGTGATGTTTGAGCCTTTGTAAGAACTCTGTTGGGAAGACACTTTGTTTGCCTGTGGATTATGGGTAGGCACCACTGGTGCTACCTCACTTATCGACTGAGTACCCACTTGACATGGCCATGTTGGATGCCATGAAAAAATAGATTGAAAAACCAGGAGATCAAAATCGTAAATGTGCTGTAGAAATGGCAGAATTCTTAAAGCAAATATAGGATGTCCAGCTTAATTTGAATTTCAGATAAGTGATGAATATATATTTAGTGCAGATTCGTCGGTTTGCCCTTATCTATGTCCTTTTTCCTCTCAAGACTTGTTCCTTCAGTCAACCATGGGCAAACATTAGATAGTCATTTCCAGAGATGAACAGCATCCGAATTTTAAATCACATGCTATTCTGAGGAATGTGTTAAAACCATCCCTCGACCCGCATGGAGTTTGGATTCCTCCCCACCCTTGCTCAGTGTATCCATGCTGTGTATACTGCTTGTCTGCCAGTCACTGCATAGGGCTCCTGGTGCTCAGTAGAACATACAAGATTCAGAACCATCTTCAGTTTCCGCCATCTACTGGGCTCAGCATGAGGATGACTGGCTGTCTGTAATACTATAGGTCACACAGAACAAAATCTGTTTTTGTAATTCCGAGATTTAAAACTTGTTGTGTTTTTCTTTATTTTGTTTGACATTTCTCCTCTTCTGGAAAGCTGTTTTGTGACTTTCGGCAAGAAATTTCACTTCCCTGTGGCCTTAATCCGCACCTGAAAAACATGAGAATTGCGATAGGATTTGTCAGCTTCTCCCGTTCCTCTTACAGTAACTCAAAGAGGATTTTCCCAAACAGGTACAGGAAGGCAGTTGCAGAAGACTGCTCCTTTCTGCTTTGCCTCTGGAGGATACTATGGCTTTCCCAACTCTTGTTTTCCCCCATATGCTCTAGTAGCACAAATATACTCTAATTTATGATGCGTATATAGCACACGGACTAAAAAGCAAAGTTCCCAGGCGTCTTTGGTGAAATCATGGTCATGTTACTAAGCTATAACTAATGAGATGTCAGTGCACATCATAAACACAACTCTGGGACGCACACAAGGAAAAGGCATGTCTTTCTTCTGGTACCCTGCCCCTTGCTGCTAGAATGTGGACATCATGGCTTGAGTTGGAGCAGGCATTCTTGCACCATGGGGCCAGTGGTGGAGCAGCAGGAAGGCAAGGCACAGGCGTCTGGTGTAGCGTGTCATGGCAGCCCGGACTATGCGCTTCTACATTCTTTCTTTTTTTTTTTTTTGTATGTGTGTAATAGAATAAGACAGTTTTTATCTTGTTTATTACCTTGTTATTTGAAGAACAGCTGTATTTTATCCTAAATAATATAAAAGTTAGATTCTCTGTGTGTGCTACTGGCTTAAAAAATGTTATGGTACATACAACCAACCATAAAATGCAACATTGATAAGATATTGTTAATTCTGCCTATATGTAAACAACAAGCAAGTGACTGGTTACATAAAAGTGACAAAAGCTAAAGAACAGGATGTAAGCTATCCCTTGTGTGGTCAAAGGGTGCATAGGAATGTGTGTGTCTATGTGGACTTGACTTTGAAAGAATAGTCAAGGCAATATAAAGTTACTGCTGGTCAGTAGAGTTTGGAGATTCTATTTAAACCCTTATTTCCTGGGGGAAATGAGAGTTTCACTATGTTTCCTAGGATGACTTTGAACCTCTTAGCTTAAACAGTCTTCCTCTTTCAGTTTCATAAGTAGCTGGGTCTATAGGTACACACCATTATGTCTAGCACACATTAAACCATTTATATGCCTGTCTGTCTGTCTGTCTGTCTTCTGTATATATGTATAAACTTGTGTATGTATGTGTTATATAGGGGGAATATGTTCCATAGCTCATGTATGGAGGTCTTAAAACAACCAGGGGGAGTTGATTCTCTCATCCAACATGTGGGTCCCCAGCATCAAACTCAGCTGGTCAGGCTTGGCAGCAATACATTTCCCACCAAAGCATCTCATTTGGCCCTAGCACACGTTTTAAAATGTGTGTGTGTGTGTGTGTGTGTGTGTGTGTGTGTGTGTGTGTGTGTGTGTGTTATGTATACACGTGTACAAATGTGTGTAGATGCTCCCACTTGTGCATGTGTGGAGGGCAGAGATCAATATTAATGTAGGGTGTCTTCCTATGTATTTTTTGTTTGTTTTTGTTTTTGTTAAGACAAGGTCTCTCATTGAAACTGGAGAGGACTGTTTCAGCTAGATTGGCTGGCCAACAAGTCCCCTGCTTCCCACTGGGATTATAGATTTAAGCTACCACCCCTAGTTAGTACCTGGGTGCTGGAGACCAGAACTTGCACAGCCATTTCCCCAGCCCTCAACTGTGCCTTTTCTCCTGCCAAGACTTTAAAACAAAATTTTTCCCCAAAGATTTATTTATTATTATGTATACAGTGCTCTGCCTGCATGTGCACCTGCAGGACAAAAGAGGGCATCAGATCACGTAATAGATGGTTGTGAGCCACCATGTGCTTGCTGGGAATTGAACTCAGGACCTCTAGAAGAGCAGGTAGTGCCCTTAACCTCTGAGCCATCTCTCCAGCCCAAAATTGTTGTTTTTTTTTTAAACTTAAAAAAAAAATACCTTCAGAAACTACTGGTGTGTGGCTGAAGCTGTCTAGAACATCACTTTTACAACTGGCCTCAGCCTCTTGTGAGCACTGGGTAACTAAATGTGGACTTATGAAAAGTTTGGTGAGTAAAAGGTTTTTGAATGTCCAGTGACCAAAGATGAATGCAAAATCCAGCACCAAATGAATCTAGGGTGTTTTTGGCAGCACTTGCCTGTGGTGCTTTGCATGACCTCACTGCCTCCGTGGCTCTAAACACACAGCACATGTATTGTGTGTTGTGCATGCATTACACCCGGCAGTGTCAGCAACCCCTCCTGAAACACCTGAAAGCCACTGTGAGACAATTGTATGCTTGAATTGTAGTACATGTTCTGTACACACATGCAAGTATTGCACACACATGTAAGTACTGCACATATATGCATGTACTGCACACACGAAGTTTCCTTCTTTTACAGAAGCTTAGTGATTCAGTTACAGAAAACAAAGACCTTTAGTATTTTCCCATCACCGTTCCTCAGCATATGAGTATTGAATTAGTGCATCTTTAGATAATTGGTTCTAAAAAGGTTTGTGTAGTTTAGAGTTTAATTTAAAGAAAATCATTAAGTGAATTTTGGCATGGAATTAGAATTCTCCACAAATATAATGGCTCTAAATATATTTCTGCTATTGTTGTGCCATGCACATATGCAAAGCAGCATTCTCAACATTTATGATAGTAAAATAAAAATACCAACCGACTATGAAAAACACTGAAGATGCTCTACACCCTGCAGTATCAAATATTGTCAAGACTCCATCATTTGTGTGTAAATTTACTTCTTCCTATGGTAAATGGTAAAGATATATGCTTATCAACAAATTACTCTGAGATAAATTTTATTATGATTTATTACCAGTAAATGCTTCCTTAGCACAGCACACCTGTTTTTTATACCTGGTAGAAATTTCTTGGGCAAGCATGATCATGAGTAGACATGGTTGGGAGGGACCAGAGAGATGGCTTAATGTTAAGAGTGCTTGCTGCTCTTGCAGAGGCTCCAGATTCAGTTCCTAACACCCGTATGGTAGCTTACAGCCACCCAAGAGACTCCAGTGTCCCTCACTGACCTCTGCCTGTGGCAGGCACAAGTATGATGTGTACACATACATACGGGTGAAACACCCACACGTATGAGTAAACTTCAAAACTGAAACGTGTTTTAGGACGCCCCACTCTAGAACACAGTTTACTTGCATCCTATGTTGTGCTTTGGAGAAAAGATCATTTGAGTCCTTTGTCCTTTAGGAGCTTGCACCCAGGAGGAATTTAAGACAGGAGAACTGACCACCTGTTTTGGGTTGAATGCAGCTCGGCTGAGGAGTTGAGGAAAGAAGGTCCACAAAAGAGAGAGGCTTCCTGCCTGCCTTCCTCTTTGTGTCCCCTGTCTTATTTCCCTCTGAGCCAACAGGGAAAGAATAATTCTTTTGAAGCTTCTTCTCTCTTTTTTTTTCTCCTCATTTGCTTGTCTGCAGAAAAATTCAGCTTCCAGAGAAATATGTAGTATTGTCAGTCTAGCATGATAATTTCCACACACACACATACGTATATATGATATACATATAAATGAGAGATTATGAAATTGTCTTGGTGATAATACAATGATGTTTGGAATAAATCAACCTTCCGGTGCAGGAATCAATGAAAGCTCTCCTGAGGGCAGTGACTGATGTGTAATATAAAGGCTGACTTAAGTCGTCTCACAAGGGCAGAGGAACATAGTGGAAAAGTAGATGACTCCCTAGTGTGAGTGGGTGAAATGCATCAGTCTGGGAGTCAGTGTGGGCCCTCTTCACCTTCCTACAAAAGCAGGAATGTTTAGGTCATTGTGCCCAGTTGTACCACTTTCTTTCTTAAATGTCCTGTTGGAAGCCCCAGAGGATAAACAGAGGCTGTATTAGTTGTAGGAAAGTATCATATTGAAATAGTCTATAAAGTTGGCTTCATTCGTGGTGGGAGAACCAAAGACACAACAGATGCTTTCATAGCCAGGGCTAGAAAACACTGCAGAGGAAAACAGTCGTTCTGATACTTAATGTTCCAAGGGCACTCATGTGCTACACATATGTATCTTTGCCTATAGAAATTAACTTTCACCTTGATAATCTTGATACTTGAAATATTTTGTTGAAATTGCTTCTTTGGAGGCCAAGGAGATAGCTCATTGAGTAAGGAAGGGTACTTGCTCAAAGCACAAGGACCTGAGTTTGAATCCCTAGTACGGTGAGAAAAGCCACGCATGGCGGTGTGTATCTCAGAGCTGGGCACAGAGACAGGGGGACACTGGGAGCTTGCTGGCCTCTGATTTGTGAGAGGCCCTGTCTCAAGGCAACAGAAGTTGAGAGTCTGAGAGGAGGAGGCTCGATCTCCTCTGGCCTCCACATGTGCGGGTGCTCAATGCTTTTCTTTGAAGAGCCTCTTTGTCCAGCAGAGTATAGCAGCTTTGCTGTGACTTTTGGCTATAGAATTCTAATATGTTCACTTGAATTCATGCTTCTCCTGTGCGTGCCTCTTCAACATATACTGCCCACAAGAACCAGTACCCCTGGCTAATATAGCTACTTGAATATGTTAAACAGTGTTTTAACTGCTACACCATGCTTTGTGCACTGTAGTTTGATTTGGCTTAAAATTGGGTAACATCTATGGCCTGGAAAATTAATCTCCTACCAGATATGACTTGGAGCATTATGATGCCCTGGAGACAGGGAAGGTTGTTTTCAATACTTTTCATAAAACCTACTAGATTTGAATTAATTCAACACATAAAAAGGATGATATACTTTAGGTACATAGTTCTCCCCTCGAGAGATGTTCTCCACAATTTCACTAGTAACTTATTGCTGTGCATGGTTGCCTTATTAGCACACTTGCCTACATATGAACCCCTATCTACCTCTAAAACAGCCCCATATTCTGAGACCCCCCCCCCCATTCCCAGGTGATGGCAGAGATCACCGGGCCATCATTCAGCTGTCTCAGCTGATCTACTTGGTTTAGTGGATAATGCACATCTTGAACATCAGGCATGCTACTTAGAGCGGAGCTAAAACTTCTCCCGCTAATTTCCTACTTCCTTTACTTATTATTTTTTCCCCATGTTCTTGTTCCCAAACCGGAAATGGTGGCAACGCCTCATAGTTGATGTCAGGTTTTTTCCCTAAGTGAATGGCTGATAAAGTATAAAATTCTAGACAAAGTTAATCACTAACCTTATTTTTAATTTTAAGTCAATGGCCTTTTTATTAGGAAAGAATTAAAGACTTACATTACAGTTTACAGAGGGCATAAATTATACTTTCCTGAGCAGCTGGGCTGACCATCATTGTAAAGTCCACAGACCCAGCCTGAATTGTTGGCTCCAAGTCTTGGTTTAGAAGGTTTAAAATTCAGAATCCAAAGATACTAAAATTTGTTAGCTGCTGACACCTAGCATCATTTCATCCTAGTAAGACGCCCATGGCACTGAGCCAATGTGCTCAAGCATGCCACCAATCTGTGTCAGTGTCACCACAGGTTGGAACACATGAAAGTACAGAAGGACCATCCCAACACTGAGGCTGTGTCTGTCTCAGTTTCAGCCTTCACTCCTTTTCTGTACACTATCCTGAGGTAAATGTGTTTGTTTTCAGTAAGCCAGCTATGACTGTATACTAACAGATTGAATAAGAACCCATCTGGTCAGGTTTTGAATTTGTGTTTTTCAGTTTTAATACAAATGTCTGACCCTGTTTGGTTGTCAAGCTGCAAGCATGAAAACATCTAGCACCAGTCACTAGCAACCAGAAGTTCAGAGAGTCTGCTGAGTGCTTTCTTATCATTAAGGCAGTGTAAGTGTTTACACTGTAAAACTGGCATGTAGCTTCATCTATAGGAGACAGGACCATCAACTAATCTATTTAGATTTTGTACGAGGACAGAAGGTTCTTTTGACACTCACTTTTTCTATAGAAACAACGAGTTAATGAACTTTTTTTTTTCATGTCTTTTTTATGTATGCATGTAAGAGACGAGAATAACAAATTCAATGTGACTTGAGATGGGAGAAAGTAGTTGAGTATAGGGGCCTTATTACTGTTCTCTCGCTGTGACAAGATACCAAGACCAAGGGAACTCTTATATAGGAAAGCATTTAGGGGCTGGAGAGATGGCTCAGAGGCTAAGAGCACTGGCTGTTCTTCCAAATGTCCTGAGTTCAATTCCCAGCAACCACATGGTGGCTCACAGCCATCTATAATGAGATCTGGTGCTGTCTTCTGGCCTGTAGGCAAACACCCTGGGAAAATATTGTATCCACAATAAATAGATACAATTTAAAAAAGAAAGCAATTAATTGGGGGCTTGCTTATAGTTTCAGAGAGTTAGCCCAGGATCACCATGGTGGGAAGTAGAAAGGCATGGTGCTAGAGCAGTAGCTGAGATTCACATCCCAGGTTCATAGGCAGCAGACGGGGGGGGGGGGGGGGGGGGGGGGGGAAGGGGAGGGGGAGGGGGCGGGAGAGAACGCTAGACTGGGTCAGGCTTGGACTTTTGAAACCTCAAAGCTCACTCCTAGCGACAGAGCTTCTCCAATAAGGCCACAGCTAATCATTCACAGATAGTTCAATTAACTGGGGACCAAACATTGGAATAATGAGCCTATGAGAACCATTCTCATTCCAGCTACCATGCTAGGTCTCCATGTTGTCGTCATTACATGTACTAATCCTCCACGTTGTCTGTGTCTCTTGTCTTCATCCATTTCTCTTTCTCTGATCACTCAACCTGCATCTTCATCTGTTGGTTTCTCGCCTCAGTCAGTCCTGATGTGACGTAGTCCTGATGCACTGGTGTGACCATTTCTTTCCTTGTCAAAGACTCAGGACGTCTCATGGATTCCTTCTTTGCTATCTGCATCTTCACTTCGTGTTTCCCTAGTCATCATAGTAAAGAATTCTGAGAAGCCAGTGGTCTAGTTCCCATCAGCCTCCATTTTGTTGATCATATCCTACAGTTCACTTTCCACTGGGTTTGGACCCACTGATTTCCTGACGGTTCCAGTTCCTTTGGTGTAATGGTGCCATCGCCATCTTTATCAGAGAGGAAGCTTCCTTGAGTTCGGCAGTGTGTTCTTCAGTCAGCTGCCGAGCTGCAGTGTGAGCAAGGTGAGGAAGAGAACAGGTGAGGGGCTGCCCTAGTGCAGGAGCTCTGACCTTCAGACCTCTCCACTGTTAGTGTGCTGGATGCGCCCTGCAGCCGTTACCATTCATGCTGCCACCGGACTGCATTATTTTTTGTTTTGTCACTGAGAAGCGATACAGGGGATAGTCAGAGGCTTCTACTGAAAGCTCTGGCCACGCTACTTCGATCGAGTAGCACTGGCCTCTGTCCAGGGCACAGCAGGACGCTCTGGCTCCTGCTCATTATGACTGTCTTCCAGTGGAGAATAATGTGCAGTGTTGGCGTGAGCGAGCTTTTGAAGGGTTTATTTTTGGGATGTCTCCCATGTGTGAGATAGAAGTTGTCCAAGCTACATCACACTCCGAATACCTCACCTGTGCTCTCACTCGAGGCCTCCAAGCCTCCTTTGAGATGAGTGCAGGAGCCATTGTCCTCATCTAACTGATGAAGGAGTGAAAGCTCAGGGGTGGGTCAAGAAGCAGGTGTTCTGCGTTCAGTGCCTTTTCTCCTCAGCACAGCCACAACAGCTCGGTGGGGCTGCTGTCAGAATGCAGCCTGAAAGATGTGATGTCCTCTCTTCTCAGTGGGTGGCTTCTGCTTGATTTTGAATATGTCTCTGTCCCAAATAATCAGATAATCCAAGTTCTTCTTCAGGCCAGAGCAGTAAACTCTTGGCTATGGGATTTAGGAACAAGCTTATTCTTTTTAAATATATTTAATTTTAAGTTATGTGTTGTGTGTGTGCCTGCATGTGAATATGTACATGTATGTGCAGGGGCCTATTCTCCTGGCGTTGGTGTTACAGGTGGTTGTGAGCCAACCAATGTAGGTGATTGAATTATCTCTCCAGTCCCATGAACTAATTACTCTTAACAAAACATAAAGACCTTACAAATCTTCATGCTGGTAAATGTGTGCCTCAGTTCACTCCAATCACAGCCCTTCCCTCCTCTTTTCCCAGTCCCACCCCTCTCTCCCCTCCCCCATACTCGTCAGAAGAGGGAGCCACCCTCTCAAACCCATTGAAGCACATCAAGCTGCATCAGGACTGAGTGTATCCTCTTCCCCTGTGGCCTAGCAAGGCAGCCCTGCCAGGGGGAAGTGATAAAAAAGTAGGCAACTGAGTCCATGTCTGAGACAGCCCCCATTCCCCTTACTAGGGGACCCATGTGAAGACTGAGCTGCCCGTTGGCTACACTAGTTCTTTTGTTGTTGTAGTTCATTGACTCTTTTTATTATTATTATTATTTTCTTTTTTACATATTATATTTATATTATTATACATAAATACAATAAACTGCATATAGCAAGAAGAACCATGAAACAATCAGGAATTATAAAAATGTTACATTCATAATGTTTGGCTATTTGAATTTGGCAACCTTGAAGAAAACATCTTTCCTATCTTGGTGAGTCTAAAATTCTGAATGTAAATCGATATCTATCATATCTCATGTTTATCAACTTAAAGCATCTATCTAGATCTAAAAGCATCTTAACCCCTAAACAACTAAGCTTAATTGTAAAACTAAACTATCTGGTCTTCAACCTCATCAGAGACTTGAGACGGAATAAAAATTAATTACCTGAGTATACAGGAAGTGCAGGTTAGCAGCTTCCAAAATAAGAAGATGACAGAGACAGTTTGCTGCCTGAACAACCACCCAAACCTCTCTATAACATTGCAGCATCATCTTTAGCCTTCTGGCTCAGTATATCTGACAGACATATTTGTGAGGCAGGAACTATTGAGGACTTGCTTATCCTGTCTTGGCAGAGTTTGGCTGTCGACTCTGCCTGCATCCAAGCTTGCCCATTTTTAGGCAATTCTGTCTGTGGCCAAAATGAGGACATTTTTGCAGTGGCTAGTTTGCCAGTTAGATAAGGTCTTCAAAAACCGTAGAGACCTACAGAATATGGCATTTAAAGATTTTTTAAAAAATTATTTTAAAGATTCTTTGAAAACAAGACAGGTTAACTCCTGGCAACACCAGCCTACCTCAAAGAAGATGATGAATATCAAAGAACCTCCCTAAGGAGATGGCTTCAAATGTGGCAAACCGGGTACATCAGTTCTTTACCCTTACATTCAGTTGGGATGTTGATAGATTACCTCCAAGAAAATTAGCATACTGTCACTTCCTGCTTTGGTTCTGATGCAAACATCACTAGTTAATTATGTGACTTTCCCAGTAAGCCTAGTTTTGTCTGTAGAGTCCTTGTCAACTCCAAGTACCAGGCAGCCTCTTGCTACCATTTGCCATCCTTTGTGGCTCTCTGCTCTTTGAAAACCTCGCACCCTGCTCCTCATTCAGTCATTGATGTGGGTGGTAGGGGAATCACCTAGCTAGTTTAGTTTTAAAAGCAAGCTATGAACAGAAAGTCACAGATTTTATTTTGGCATAGAAATAAGAACATTATAACTCACCCGGTACTAAGTTGACTGTAGTTTCTCTCCCCAAAATTCAGCGGTGGAATTTCCAGGAAATTGAGCAGTAGGCCTTTTGTGCAGGGTAAAATATACTTGATAGAAGAGCTGAAGAGAAAGCTCAGTAAATGTGCTTACTCATAGGGCATCTTGTCCCCTGGAGAGAAGTTGTGAGGTAAGTATTATTATGTTTTCGCTGTAATATGACATTCTATATTTGCATTGAATATGATCATGTCTTTTCTTGGCTGTCACTGATTTAGAATGGAAAAAGACCCATAACCTGAGATAATTTTTACCGTTAACTGAAATAACTTTTTTTTTTTCAAGACAGGATTTCTCTGTGTAGCCTTGGCTATCATGGACTGTCTTTGTGGACCAGGATAGCCTCAAACTCACAAAGATCTGCCTGCCTCTGCCTCCCAGGTGCTGAGATTACAGGTGTGTGCCACTGTGCCCTGCCTGAGATAACATTTTGCTATTAAAATATCAGCCTTATTTTGGGTTCTTCTTCATAGCAGCTGTTTATTTAACCACCAAAATTTGTTAACTTCGGTAAAATTGAGCTTACACAGTTGTTGCCAGTTGCTGTTGTTATCTTCCTCTTCCTGTTCCCCAGTGGAGGGAATCTTGTTTTTTTTAGTGCAATAACCAATTTCTGCTTGTTTCTTAAAGGGAAGCTAAAGATTTTGGTAGAATGACATTAACAGATTTTCAGCCTTTTTTTTTTTTCATGATTTTTGGAAATTTTTGGAAATTTCCCTCAGTTTAAAAAAGATATTCATTCTCATTCTCTCTCTCTCTCTCTCTCTCTCTCTCTCTCTCTCTCTCTCTCTCTCTCTCTGTGTCTGTGTGCATGTGTGTGTGTCTGTGTATGTATGCCATGTATGTTTAGGTGCTTGTGGAGGCCAGAAGATCTTGGCTTGTGGATCTCCTGGAGCTGGTGTTACAGGAGGTTGTGTGCTGCCTGTTGTGGGTGCTGGGCACTGAGATGGAGTCCCCTGGAAGAGCAGCAAATGCTCTCGGCTGCTGAGCAATCTCTTTAATCTGGGGGATATATTTTTTTAAAAGCAGCAGAACCAAAGGTAGACCAGGTGAAACACTGGCATCAGACAGGAACATCGCTTAGTACCTCCACCAGTTCCAGCTGGATTTAGCTGGGGAAGCAACAGTCGAGCTCCCCCAAGAACATGTTTGACCCCAATCTAATGCTTATTCTCCAAGCTGCGATGTTGCTCATCCTGTGGCATAGCCACTGTCGTGGGCCTGGTAGGACCAGGTGGGACCTCGCCTACCGCTGCATGTAGGATGGTCTCATTTAGCTTTTTAGGTGGTTTTTCTCATTCTCTTGCTGTTACCATGGACCCATCAGTAGTACTCTTATAGCTCTGAGGATGTGCGCACTGTCCCACCATGTTCCTCTTTGTCTGAAGATAAGGCCACGGTAAAACCTATTTTTTGTCTGTAGTTTTCTCATTTATTGTAAAGTTTGTCTCTTAGTGCTGGCTGATGAGGACAATTTCTTCCGCCTTTGTTAGCTGAAACCAAAGTTTTCTTCCACTAACAGATTCCTCCTGTGATAAATATCTTCCACCTAATAACCACTGCTTAATTAGCTCCCCCCGCCACATTCCCTCGTCTTTCTATTGTGTGTTCAGGAGACAGAGTATGCTCTTCTATGTTTATCCCTACAAGAATGAGTTCATATGAGAATATATAATCCATGTATTATCCTTTTTGTACTTTGTCTCAAAATACTCTGAATGCTATAAGATTTTCATAAATTTTGTATTTTCCTTGGTATAGAGGCTGATATAGTCCTGCCTCGTTTAGTATTGAATTTAGTTGGTAATCTATACAAGACAGTAGGTGAGGTGCTATTGGGCCATTTCTAGTAGCCAGGGGGCGAGGCTGAGTATTTCTTAGCTCTTGGCCTCTTATTCAAAGAACTGGAATAAATGTTCACACATATTTACAAACTTGGCGAGGTAACTTTATTCAAAGCAAAGTGATAGAACAGGCCGGATACATTCATTATCAAGAGTGACAGTGGGCCATTTGGGTAAAAGTACTCAAAGGTCACAAGTTACCTAGGGGGTGGATTCTTTTTATGGTGTGTACCAAGGAAGGAGTCGTGTAGTTGTGTAGGTCTCTGGTGTGATCGACAGGCTTGGATTATGTCAGCCTTTCTCACTGTACCTGGCCTTTCCCACAATGCATTTGATTTTAATGATATGCATGCCTGATTATACATAGACACAAGACAAGAAGGAGGCAGGGGACTCTTTCTAAGGTTCACTTAGAGGCCTTAGTGCACATGCATCTAAAACTAGTTCAGGCTGCATTGCCCCTCCCTGTCTAATACCCAGACATAAATGGAATATGACTGAATAGAATCTGTTTAAGTTTGGTGATTATTAAGGGGGAAATAGCTGATTCCACTGTTCAGAAAGGGGTGTACATGCATCCTGCTGCTAATAGGTTAATAGGTGCATTGTTAAAGAGTGCGGTGTGAGTAGTCTAAAGCAAGCCGAGTCCCAGGTTGCGGAACTGTTCTGTTTGCCTGCCTTAGGGGTTCATGGATGAATGAAGGGTGAATCTTCTTGTGAATAGACAGAGGAGATTAGATATACATGGGATTGACATATACAGTAAAACAGAAACTGATACAGGCCAAAGGCATATTGGGGGTGGAATGCTATGAGCATGTAGAACAAGCAAAGGAATTCTAGACGGTCTCTTAGAAAAGATGGCGTTTGCATTCACCTTGGTAAGTCTATGCTTAGAGCTTTAAAGTCAGCGTCTGTCTGTGGAGTCCCTTGGATACCTGTCTCAGTACTAAGTGTAAGTCCTTAGTTTACATTGTGCTCCATAGCTATTCAGTATGAAAACGATAGCTTATGCTTTGTATTTGTAAAAATGGTATTAGGAGGATCTTAACAGGAACAGCGCGATCATGGCAGAGTCTGTTAGTTACCTTTCTGATGGTGTGACAAAACACTTGGACAAAGGCAGCTTAGGGAGGAAGGAGTTCTTCTGGCCTATGGTTCCAGGGTGATGAGAGTCCATCACGGAGGGGAGGGAGCATGGCAGAAAGTGGAGGGAAGGCATGGTGGCAGGAGCTGAGAGCTCACAAGGCACAGAGAGCAAACCGGAAGCTAGTGAGGCTTTTCACTCTCACAACTTATCCCTGTGAGGGCTGAGTCACCCAAACCTCTCTTAGCACAATCACCAACTGGGGACCAGGTGTTCAAGTACCCAAGACTGTGAGAGCATTTCTCACTCACTCAAGTCACCACAGAGGGGAAGTAATGGGAGATAAAATAAGGTTCACCTGTGAGAACTGGGGCTCTACAACAGAGCGAGAAGATGTTTACTAGTTCCAGCTCCCCCCACACGTCAGATTGGTCTAGTCACCGCATGGAGTCATGGCTTAGAATAAGAGACTAATGTGTGGCTTGCTTTGTCCTCTTTCTTACACAGTCAGGGTTCTAGCATGATGGATACACATGTTGCAGGGAATTCTCTTGGAAGAGAAGTGGTGACAGAGGGCGACTGCGTTCGTGAAATGGAATTTGATTACCCTTCTGTCAAGGTGGTGAGCAGAGCACATCCAGAGGAGGTTATAAAGTCTCCTCAGTTTTAAAGACACTCTGAGGGCTTGGGCGCATTAGCAAAGGTGACAGTGTTGTCATGGTGAAGGAGTATTATTTAATACCTGATGCAGGTTTCACGGACACAAACAGCAGATGATTTGAATAGTGAAATAAACAAGGAGGAACAGCAAGAAGGACATATTCAGGATAGTGTACTGTCTGTGTTACTGGCATACTCCTTCTAGAAGGTTTTAGAACCCCCTTTTCATTACACAGGCTAAAGAGAACTGAGAGCACTTATAATATGATAGGGTGTTCTGAGTACTGTCCCATTTTAGACCGGGATCAAATGCTGCATTTTAGAGGTTGTTGTTTTTATTGGGGCGGGGTGTATATTATCAAGTTTTTGTAATAAAACAAAATGGTTAGACCTCTCCTAGTAATTACAAACAGTTTTAGTTCATGGCATTTTTGCTTAGTCAGTGTTAACCCAACATTTCAAGTATCTGTATTATACTTATACTATAGCTAAGTTTTGAATATAACTTTAAGATATATGTAAAATCTTTATACATTTATTGACTCATATGTTTCTGTTTTACTATAGTGCATTTTTTGATAAAATTTAAATAACGTATTTCATATATCCTCATTGCTGGTGATTAGGCTTTATCTTCTTGTCTTGACAATTAAAGTCTAGGTGGCCAGGACCATTGTCTGATCCAATTTTAGTTTCTGATGTGACTAACATAGTGCTGGGCCCAGAGCTAATGGACAGCTTTGACAGGAGGACACAGAGAAACCGAGTCTCTGATGGGTAGCTCCAGGAGGCTCTTGGCTGTCAACCAAAGGCGCAGGCTCTGCTCGCGTTGGGAAAAGCACTTCTGGTGTACTCAAAGTCACAAGGTGGCGTTGTACCGGCACTTGCTTTATAACTGCCACTGTAATCCACACACTGCTCTTTGCTCGAAGTCTAGCGACTCATCATTTTAAGAAGCAGAAGCTGCCTCTGTGTCAGGATCCACTTTTCATTCTCAAAGCCCAACACAACACTAGAGGAAACTTAAGAGAAACACCAAGACCTAATGCTACGGGTACTGATTTGCAGTATCTGCGGTGGAGCCTATTCAGACTTTCTCCTGAGGGTTTGGTGGCTCCTCAGGGTCAGGATAACCCCATGATCCCACTTTTGTGTCTGGATGGCAGAAAAGTGTAATCAGAGTCACTCTTTATTGCCATCACATTAGGAAGAAGAGCAAAGTAATTTCAGATATTTTGGGTAGTTCTCTCGGCTTAATGGTTACTGTAATTTAATTTCATATAGTTATTCAGAATTTAACAATCTAATTGGTTTCTGATGTTGAAGTTTTAGTCTCTTTTGACTTTGTTTTATAAAGTGATTTGGGGCTTCACAGTAGAGAGGACCCAAATAAATGTAATGAATATAGTTGAAGAAAGTAAGTCATTTGATGGATATATCTGTGGAGCTTTCTTAACAATGAAAGCTTTTTCTTTATTTTTTATCAAGAAAAAGATGTGTTTATTTATTTATTTTTGTTTGTATAAATATTTGTCTGTCTACATGTATGTGTGCCTTATGCGTGCCTAGTGTCCAGGGAAACCAAAAGACAGCATTGGTTCCCCTGAAACTGGAGTTACAGATGGTTGTGAATCACCATGTGATTCGGGGAACTGAACTTGGGTCCTCTGCAAGAGCAGCAGGTGCTCTGACCCCCTGAGCCGTCTCTCCAGCCTCCTGGACTACCTGTTTGTTTGTGTGTTTGTTTGTTTTGTGTTGGGTTTTTTTGTTCTTGAAGAAGTGAGCTGAACATCAGCATGTGTCTCTCTGCTTCCAAACTGTGGGTGTAATGTGCATTATCCATGGATGTAAGCTGCCTCATGCCCCTGGCCCCATAGCTAGAGCCACTGTTCCTTTTATAAATTGCTTAAAAATTTATTTTTCTCTCATACAATACATTCTCACCACAGTTTCTCCTCCTTCTTTTTCTCTCAGCCCCTCCTCCTACCACCTCCCCGCTTCCTCAGATTCACTTCTTGAGAAAAGAGTAAGCCTCTTGGATATCAACCAAACAAGTTACAATACGACTAGGCACAGGCCTTCATATCAAGGCTGGATGAGGCAACCCAGTAGGAGGGAGAGGGTCCCAAGAGCAGGCGGAAGAGTCAGAGGCACACCCACTCCCTCTGTTAGAAGTCCCAGCAGAACACCAAACTAGCAACCATAATTGCTGCAATTGGCTAATACATTTTTTTAAAAACAGTAAATTGGTGTGAGCAGGAGTGTGCCTTCCCTCATTGGGATGGAATAACGGTATTAAACAAATCAAACAATGCTCTAAATAACATTGGCAATGAGTTAGCTAGAAGATACTCCTCATTCTTTTAACCTAATACTAATCTGCATGTATCAGTTTACTAATGGCTGTTGGAAGTGTGAGACTTACAGGATTTCCTTTGCACAGTCCAAACTGGAAAGTTCGTCCTTATTCATCAGTTGTGTTTAGTTAAACAAACCTCCCCTTTGTGGCCTTGAGAACTGATGGCTGAGAAACAGAAAGACACTGTTACTCATAGATGTGATCTTCCTCCTCCTCCTCCTCTTCCTCTTCTTCTTCTTTTATGGTTGTCCCACTTCTTAGGTGGTTTCAAAGGGATGGTAGGTGTAAATTGGCCTAATTTCACAGTCAATTATCATTTAAGACCATTTTGAATTGTTTAAAAGACAGATCATAAGTAATTTTCACATGCAAAAATAGGATATAGTAATTAGCTTCTGTTTCCCATGTGTTTAATATTTCGAGGTCAAAACTATTAATTGAAGCAGGTAGAGATTTTGCTGTATTTGTGAGGCTTAACTTGTAGTCACTTCCCATCTTATATAAAAGGCATTGGCTGATAGCTTCATTCCTTACAAAGCATAGTTGTTGCTTTTAAGTGCAGTCGGGTGGATGTTCGTGCTGAGAGCAGGCGCTCTCATTCTCCGTGAACAGTCTCAGACTTTGAGGATTTATTTGTTCACTCATACTCTGCTAAAAGGCAGCTAGCCACAAAAAAACATGGATTTGAGGTAAAAGATCATGAACAGGAAAGGGGGGATAAGTGGCTGTGGGAGGTTGAGCTTAGCTACGAGTGCCACAGCTAGAGTGCGGAAGATCTCTGTGCGTGGCTCTGCCCAACCAGCCTTTCAGCTTTCTTTACTTTAAAGACACTTTTAGTGCTGCCCCATGAGACTGCCACCAAGAATGTTTGCCAACTGTTCACTAGAGGAGTTTGCAACTAGAGGCATTTCTACCACTTAGGAAGACATTTGTTGATTACTTTTTCTCTCTCCTCAGTGTTAGAAGTGGAACCTAGAGCCTCAGGCATGCTAGCAAACACTTTACCACTGAGCTATGGGTCCAGCCCTCTAGAGACATTTTTTTAAAAAAATTACTGTGCTTGTTGTGGGTAGAAAGCTGTTACTGGCCTTGGTCATAGATGTTAGCTGCCAAACATCCCACAGCACACAGGACAGCTTCCATAAACGTTACTTGAACTTGGATGCTAATAGTGTTAGATTTGAGAAACCAATCTTAGCACACTATGTGGCTCAAAGTAAAGTCTCAGGAAAATCAGTTTTTATCCTCATCATCATTGTCGCCTTCATCATCATCTTTATCCCTACCTGCTGATATAAAACTGTTGTTCATTGAGTTTGAATTTCTCTTTGAATTTGTTCCCATCCTCTTATTTTCTTTACCTTGTAGGTGGATTTATCTCGATAGCTCAAAATGAGACTTGTATTCTAGCCTTTCAATCAATATTCTGTTTTTTCATCATGTATGCTCTTATATCAGACCATGATTTCTTGATCAACCATTTCTTGTACTTGAATCTTTTTTTTCCTCTGTTGTTCAAATCAGTGTACATTCTAGAGTCAAAGTGCTGGGACTGAAGCCCATGTATCACTTCCTTCTCGAAATATGAATTTAAGCAACTTAATTTTTATACATTTCAGTTTTCTGCTACAAAACGGAGATTACTAGCATATCTTCTCAGAGCTGTAGTGAGCATTAAAATTAATGTGCTACAATAACTCTTGGCTTAGTGTTGACACCAAAATGTTTCATAAGTAGCTAGAGGCTGCTGTGGCTTATTTTCCTCTTTAAGAGTTGTTGTGTAGTTGGAGTTTGGCTTGAATTCATGAGAGATAAGTTGCCCTGACTAGTAAGAAAGTGTGCAGATCTTCCCCGTCCTAACTCTGCACTGCCCGTACTATAACCACAGCCATGCGAGGGTCTTCAGCATCGGACGTGTGGGTCGTCTGGATTGAAATGTGCTTCAACAGGATGCACACACTTCACAGACTAGGCACAACAAAATTATTGCAAAATGTCTCAGAAACTTTTAACGTTGATTCTGTCTCGAGGCGAATTGTTTCTGATGTACTGGGTTAAGTAGGATGTACTATTGGAACTCATTTTAACACATAGTTGTTTTTATGTTTTTTAAAATATGCCTTGTAGAGTATGTTGTGTCACGTGTGGCTTGCATTTATTTCTGTTGTACTGCCCAAGGCTAACCTAAGAGATGAAGCTCCTCAGCTGGAGGCACAGCTGTCTGAGTCAGTATCTCTGGACGGTTTCTGGCACACTCTCAACAAGGTAGGAAGGGAGTCTGTCCCTTGAGCTCAATCTGTCGGGCTTACTTGGTGACTCTTAGTTACTTTATTTCACTGCTGAGACAAAACATCCAACAAGAGTAATTTAAGGAAGCGTTTATTTTAGCTCATAGTCAGGAGCGCATTTGATCATGGCGGAGAAGTCACATGGGAGGCTAGGGTCACCCTAGCTCTGTGGCAAGATTGTGAAGGAGCCAGGAGAGACGAATGCTTGTGCTCCAGCCACGTTCTCCTTTTTTATTCAGCCTGAGCCCAAAGTCCATGAAGTGATGCTTATCCCATTCAGCAGGGGCATCTCTCTTCACTTAGACCTAGAAACACCCTCACAGATATGCCCGAAGGAGTGTCCCTTTGTAATCCTGTATCCTGTCAAGCTGGTAGTCAAGATTAATTACAACAGAGACAGTCTCATTGGACACAGTGACACACACACATGATTTTGTACTCTCTTCAGAAGTTGAAATTTTATGGGGGGAAATGCTGCTTCTTTGTAAAACTACAGTTGCCCTTGCAGACCTCATTCCAGGCCGCTGCCGTTCCTCCAGTGGGAGGAGTGCGCGCCTCAGTATGGTTGCCCTATGCTGCTTCTATGGTCCAGCCCGGTGGCTGAGTAGATCTGTGGAGGTCTCACTCTCCTGCACTTAGTGCAGCCTGGTTTTGTGGTTTGGCTGCCCCAGTGCA
This sequence comes from Acomys minous, assembly GCF_964271855.1. Classification (NCBI taxonomy): domain Eukaryota; kingdom Metazoa; phylum Chordata; class Mammalia; order Rodentia; family Muridae; genus Acomys; species Acomys minous. The sequence goes on along the minus strand of NC_140490.1, from coordinate 21,800,738 downwards.
TCCTAAAGACCAGCTAGAGCTAATGTTATGGCACAAATTAAAGAACCTCTTGTGTTTCTTTTTAATACAATATTTCTTCCACTTGATGCTTTTTTTTTTGAGATCTAATGTGTGAAGTGATTAATTCTATTTAAAGATAAAAGTCAATTGAGACTGTTTGCATTATGTTGCTCTGTAGGTGTTGATCTTCTAATTTGTACTTCAGAGTTTCCACATGGCACGTCAGAATTCACTTGTCAAATTTACAAAGTGATAAGTGGGGTGTCATCTGTTGTAAATAAGACTAAACTTGGAAGCTTATGACAGACATCTTAAGATTATATAATTATAAAAGTACACAGCATAAGCCCCAAAAGATCTGTCTTATAGTGGACAGTCTCTGATATTTTTTGCTTTATGTTATAGGCATTGTACAGATTTGCCCATGTGTTGATAAATGCACCAAAGAAACAAGGATCATGGTATTCCGCCTAATGATGTTCATTGATCTTGTTTGTTTTCATTCTCTTCTCTTTCATTTTTTGTGCATATTTTATTACAAGATTTAGGTTTTGTAATATCTTGTAATACATATTGAATTCGTACTGTGTGAAGCTGTTAGACTGGACAGTAATGGCTCAGTGGCTGCGCCAGTGAACACCAGCCCAGCACTGTAATGGGAGAAATTACACCATGAAAATGTCACTTAGAGTCCAAGATGTTAGGAAGTGTGATGGGACAGCATGTGAGGGCCACGGTAGCAGTAGACGCATTTGTCCCTGGAAAAGTCAGTCCAGCTGATTCTCCTGAACCGCGCAGTAGAAACAACTTCTTGCTTGAGAATGTTAAGTGGGTATTTTTTGAGCAACTTAGTTTCTTTCTATTATTATTATATAAGAAAATCCTTCCTCCCTCTTCCCTCCCTTCCTCCCTTCCTCCCTCCCTCCCTCCCTCCCTCCCTCCCTCCCTCCCTCCCTCTCTCTCTCTCTCTCTCTCTCTCTCTCTCGTTTTTTTGGGACAGGGATTTTCTGTGTATACTTGGCTGTCCTAGACTAGCTTTGTAGACCAGGCTGACCTCGAACTCACAGTGATCTGCCTGCCTCTGCCTCCCGAGTGCTTGGATTAAAGGCGTGCGCCACCACGCCCAGCTATATTGAACTTATTATACTTTAAACAATGTTTCTTATTGTCTCACATGTTTTGTGGGTCAGGAGTTTATTTCTTGTAGCTCAGTGTCTCTAAAGTGTAGTTGTGCCGCCCGAAGCTGCAGTGTCTTCTGAAGGCTTGAATGGAGCCAAGTTTCCAAGCTTGTCCGTGAGGTTACTGGTAGGATTCAGTTATTTGAAGGCTTTTGGACTAAGGGCTTTAGTTCCTCCTGGGCTGTTGACTAGAGATTTCATTCCTTGTCTTTAGGCATCTCTGTCAGGTCAGTTTACAGGATGGTAGCTAACTTCCTTTAGCACACTAGTTCTCAACCCTTCCGAATGCTGCGACCCTTTACTACAGTTCCTCATGTTTTGGTGACCCCCCCAACCATAAAAATATTTTGTTGCTACTTCATAACTGTAATTTGGCTGCTGTCATAAATGGTAATGTAAATACATGATATGCAGGAGATCTGACATGTGATGCACAGGTCAAGAACCACTGATTGAGAGCAAGTGAGAAAGAGGGAATGTAAGCAATACAGAAGCCAGAGGTTTTAATCACGTGTTGAAAGTTGCTCAACAGAAGCAAATCACTAGACATAGCCCATGCTAAAGGGAGGGAGTGAAGTGTCATGCAGTGTGCATAACATGAGGTAGAGGCCATTAGAAACCCATGTGTAGAGGCTGCCTTAGGAAGCACCTTCGATGAATGTGTCTCAGCTCATACTCCTGTAAGATTCAGCATTTCCTTCTTGTGTTTCTTCCGCTGATAAACCTGTAAGTCTCACAGCAACAGGAGCCATGCCTGTCTTGTTCACTGCCATGTCTACAAGGCCTATATTTGTGCTACAAAAGTGATATTCAACACATATTTTTAGAAGGAGCACATAAAGCCATAGACGTAACATTTCCTCTTCTTTACTTAGTAGTGCCAACTTTGCCCTTCTGCTGGATCTCTTTAATGTGCCTCAGTTGCCCAACCCCCACCTAGGTCCCTTCACATTAGAACCAGTATTTGGCTCTCCTCACAGTCAGGCCTTCAGACCTGCTTTGTTGTTGTTATTGTTGTTTTGAAGCTCCTTTGGCCCAGAGATCCCTGTACTAAGTCTCTGGGTACCATTTCTATTTACATCCCTCTCCCTCCTTACATCTTATGAACATCTCTGCTGTTATGGACATATGTGACCTGGTAATCTTATGGGATTCCTTCGTCCCATTTCCTAGGTCCCATTATTGATGCAAGAAAGAGAATATAGAAGTCACTGCCCTTATCCAGTCCAGAAAGATGGAAGTGGACACTGAATACATGTTTTGTTACCCTTTTGGAGACTTAACCCTCTCACAGTCAATGTTAAGTATTGTCGCATTGACAGTGACAGTGTCCGTCATTAAACAGGAGAGCTCTGGGACTAGTTGCTTTGAAAGAAGTGTAAGAATATGAATTTTCCTTATTGCGTTCTGTTTTTTATGTCAGTTGATAGAGGCTAGAGTCCTGTGGGAAGAGGGAAACCTCAGCTGAGAAAATGCCCCACCAGATAGCCTGTGGGCAAGCCTCAGGGACATTTTCTTGATTAAAGGCTGATGTGGGTGGGCTCATCCCACAGGGTGCAGGACCACCCACAGGTGGCTGGGCCTGGGTGCTATAAGAAATCAGGCTGAGAAAGCCGTGGTGAGCAAGCTAGTAAGCAGCACTCCTTCATGGCTTTAGTCCCCTGCTCCAGGTTCTTGCCTTGAGTTCTTGACTTTAATTTCCTTATAGCTACAAGCTATAAGATGAAACAAACTCCTTCCTAGGTTGCTTTTGGTCATGATATTTTATTGCAGCAAGTGAAAGATAATTAATACACACGTTCCATGTGGCCTACATATGCAAGCTCTTGGTGAGTGCTCACGGCATGTATTGTCTGCATGGAGGAAGAAGTAAAGTGTGGATTCCATTAAAGATGAGGTTATGAAAAAAAAAATGGGAAGGAACTTGTAGATCATAATCAGAAAACTAGAACCCAAAGACCAAGTTAGAAGTTAGGCCTACTTCTTGATAATTTTTTTTGTGTGTGTAACAAGTACAAAACAATAAATTTTTACATTTTTAAATAGTTAGGAAAAATTCAAAGAATGATATTTCATACCACATAGAAATTACATGAAATACAAATACCCATAAACTAAAGCTCAGAAAATAACTTAAATGAATAAACAAAATGTAAAAAGGTTACAGGGTGGCCTCTCCCATTTCAGCCTGTGTTCTGGACCTGGATTTGTGCTGCTGCATCTCAGCTCCCACGGGAACTCAGAGGGAAGGGACGGCGTCTTGGCTTTTTCTCAGGCAACACAATCTAATGAGGGACTTTGGTAGTGAGGGTCAGGATTGCATCCCACTCCTAAACCCACTAGCTGCACGGCACTAATCAAATTGCCACCAGTAATTCCTTTGTTCCTGTCAGGGACTGGCAAAGACTGATTCCAGTTGTGTATTTTACAGATAAATAGTCATTTCTCACTTTTGACTAGTGTGCTACTGTATATTTAGGCATGGACTCGGGATGGTTAGAGACTGGGAGACAGGGGAAGCCAGAAGCTCTCTAGCTAATCTCCTGGTTTTTTTTAATTATAATTTTTTATTTGTAAGAGTATTTTGCCAGCATGTATGACTGTGTACTGCTTGAGTGCTTGGCCCCTGAGAAAGCCAGAAGAAGGCATCAGAACCCTTGGAACTATACTTACAGATGCTGGGAATCAAACCTGGATCCTCTGGAAGAGCAGCCAGTGCTCCTAACCACTGAGCCATCTGTCCAGCACCCCTGCTGCTCTTCTTAAGTAGGCTTTTGTAATATGCTAATGCCCCACATTATGTATATCCTATATTCAAATTTAAGAAGTTATACATCCCAGTGCTGAGGAAACTAAATGAATTTATGGACATTTGTGTTTCGTTGGATTTCCATGTACTATTTCAAAATTTCTCTCTGTGTTGATAAAAATTGACTATGTATTCAAGTTACAAGTTACTGAACCTAGTTCTTAAAAGACCTTCAAACATTAGCTTGATATATAGATATTTGCACTAATTTTAGCCTGACTTTCATGTAGTTCTATAAGATCATTGACTAGAATGTAGTAGTTAGGTATTAGGCTGTTGAAATGCTGTTGAAATGCCGGCTTGATATGAAAATAGACTATTATATGAAATTACTGCTTAGTTTAAATAATTAGGGAGACAATTGCTAATGCCAGGTTAGTTTAAAAACTACAATTAATTGGGACACCAAGAAGAATTTATGTTCTGCATTTATTACAGCACAATACATGACTCTAACTAGAGCTGACAATATTGATATTGGACTGGGCAGCCTTTAGAATTTAGCTTTCCGTTCCCGAGTAATGATGGCTTTCCTCTCGCTGTGTGTAATTGCTAGTCTTCATCTTGAGCCGTCGTGCTTGAGCTATTAACATGTGCGGTCAGTCATCGAAGGGTTGAATCTGAAATTGTGGGTGTGGTCGTAGCACAGATACGGAGTCTGACAGGTAGCTCGGGACCCTCGCTCCTGCTCTGCCGTGGGACCCTTTTCTGGATTCCTCAGCTTCAGTCTCCTGGTCTGTTGTGAATGTGAAATGAGGAAACAACTTGGCAGTTGTGTCTGGAATTGGTGTAAGGTTATTATTGGTGTGAGTATTCAATGATGCATCCTTACGATGGTTGTTAGGCTTAGCAGTATTATTCCACGTCACCAATGCTAATTAATTGTAATTAATGTACTACCCTTAGTGGGGGTGTGAGCATATTTTGGGTTTCACCCATAATTTTGGAGCCATGGCGTACGTAGCCTGTACTTTACGCTGTTCTTAGATGTGAAAGCGTGGAACACATCCTGCTACAGGGCTCTTCCGCTCATTGCCCTTACCCACTCAGAGCTTGTGTGTAGTTTCCTCTCATTTGTGCCGTCTTGTTGAAGCCCCTTAGGACATACACATCCCTTCTCATGGCAGAGGCTCAAGTAAGGTGCAGGAGACCCAGGGGCTTGGATTTTCTTAGGTTTGGTTTCCTCATCCACACCATGGCTTTGTTAATAGTCCTTACGTCATCAGGCTTTTGTGAGGATTACTTGGAAAAAGACATTCGAAGAGCTTGGCAGGTATGCCTGGGATGGAATAAACTTATTACCGGGGCATGGAGAGAGGTTCTTCCTCAGCGTTCTCAAGACGTGACATGTGCAGAAGGATGCTTTTTGTGTGTCAGTCTGGCGTGAGCCAGTAAGTTTCCCCCGCCTGGACGTGCCTGGCAGGAAGGTGGGATTGTGATCAGTGGCTTTTTTACACGCTGGTAACCCGTTTGTCATACCAGGTGCATCAGCTCCTGTTTTGAGCAGAGCCTTGGTGTAGCCGTGAAATGATAAGTGATCCAGAAAAACAGATGCAGCTGTGTGTGTGTGGGGGGGCATTTATTAATGCGAACAACTGTACCTGAGCCTTTGGAGGTGCGCAGCCAAGTGAGACTGTGCTGGCTCACGGAGATATGGCTCCTGGGACTTTGGGACTTTTGTATGCTCATGTGAGTGCTCCTCTTTTTTTTTTTTTTAACCGTTTAGGAAAGGCTCGAGATCCATGTCTTTACCCCTCAGCTCTCATAACCATTTGTCTGCAGAGTCAACTGTATTAGAAGGCCTTTCTGACCTTTTTATTATTGTGTTACTGCAGACTCATTTAATGGGAGACTAGCTGTGCATAAGCGCTTGAGACCCTGCGTGGAACACAATAACTGAAATAGTGACCTTAGTGACAAAAAAAATGAGAATAATTAATAGTCTTTGTAAGTTATGTCAGAACCAGAAACATCAGTTGCTTAGCCAGGGCCAAGAGACCAAATTTCACAGGTCGCGAGGGTAAACTTTAGAAAGCGAAGTGTTTCTGTAAGACAGTGTTTAGTTTATTCTTTCATGCAGGAAGGGGACGATAGAACTGCCAGTGTGGCTCTCCCAGGCAGCTGAGGGCAGTGCACTTGTCTACCCCATCTGAGGGGTCGAGACCCACCTGGAGTCCTGTGAAGGTGGCGGGAGCCATTAGTAACTTCTGCCAGAGTCAGCAATAAGTTTCTTAAAGTCCGTTCTGTTTGTAAGATTGTCATCCGTGGGAATTGCTCTGACCGTTTGTTTGCCCAGCTAATCAAGGAGGCTCTCGTTTTGTAGCTCACATTCAGACACAGCACTCTGTAGAACAAGTCTCTCTGTGTCTTGGAATATCATTTCTAGATGGCATGGAATGGTAGTCCGAGGTAAATAAGGTCAAGCTTCTTGGGCACATAGGAGTGTCACCCACAGTCTCAAGTGGCTCCGTATGCTCGCTTCTCCATATGCTTCTTTAAGTAAGCCCAACGAATTAATCATCTCACCAAGGCAGACTCAGGCTGTTGCTCTCTCTGGCCTGAATAGATGTTTGTTCACATTGCCTCAGGAATAATTCCTGCAGTGTCTCCTCACTGGCCTTCAGGGTAGCCCAGTCTCACAGAACTCATAGCAGTTCTTCTGCTTCAGCCTTCTAAGTGCTGGGGTGCCAGGGGTGTGTTAGCACAGCCAGTTTAGAGGTTGTTTAAGGTTTGGGAGGGGAGCTGTGTATGCTATAGGAGTCTCCTACAATATTTTACTATGTGTATCTACAGCAGTAGAATGTAGCATTTGAGATGATGTCTTGACCCTGTGGGCCTTCTGTTCCTGGGAAGATAGCTGGTGTGTACCTGGGAGAGTATAGTGCATGGCCTCAAGGGCTTGTGGGAATATCTCTGGATGAGATGAAAAGAGTGCACTGTTAACCTAATACCTTTTACTTAAACATTGTCAAAAGTTGTTTTCCATGGCTCACTGAGTAAAGGTGCCTGCTGTCAAGCCTTATGACCTGTGTTCAATCCTGAGAGCCACACGGAAGGAGAAAACTGACTCTTGAAAGTTGTCCTCTGATAACCTCTGTAAGATACTAATTGACAAAGCAACAGTTTTCTTTAACCCTGTTAGCTTCCACAATAACTGACACAGAGAGACTGTGATTTGTTTTAAAAGCTTAAAACTCTATCTAGAGCTGGGCAGATATCAACCCTCTAAGCTATATAGCTGTCTCTCAGCTACACAACCCAAGCTGCTTGCCAGTAAGTCATCCTTTCTGGACTGGATCTGCTCCATCAGGCTACGCTTCTCCATCTTCTGTTCCTTCTCCCACATCCCCCTCCCCTGTCTCATTGGTCAAATAAAGTTGCCTACACACCTGGGCAGGGCAGAAGTGAGGTAGGCAGTGCTAAGGTTCACAGGAAAGAAGCATCACGGGAAGGAGAGAGACAGGTACTAGGCACAATAGAGGGGAAGAGGAGGCCGGCCCGCCATGGGTTAGCATGAACAAATACCCACATGGCTGGGAAGTGCCTGCTCTGAGGTTTGGTCATGTAGGAAAGTGGCCCAGCTGAGGAACATGGTCAGGTGTTTATGGGATATCGCATGAGAAGTAGCCCAGCTAGGAATTATTAGAGCAATTGGCATGGGATGTGGGGCTGGCAGGTAAAGATAGCTTAGAGGGGTAGTTTCTGCCCAGCTCCAGTGTATAGGCATATTATACATCTAACAGGTTTCTCTGTCTTTTGTTGATATAATAGCAGGTTAAATAATCAGTTGCCATAATAGCCCATGCATTAATTATAAACATTAATAACCAAGTTTTGTACAATAGCCCCCCATGCTATGACATATGTATATGTTTACTTATGAATGCACAACACACACACACACACACACACACACACACACACACACACACATGCAGTATAATAACATCTTTAAAAGCATAAAAATGTTTTCTAGTATATGCTAGAAATAATGTTAAGGCTTCACTTTTTTTTCATTTGTATGATTAATTATGGTCTGTTTTACATTTATTGGAGATGTTTGGGTATGGATTTTGGAATGCTTTAATTATGTTTAGGCCTTTTTAAAAAACCCTCATATTTATTATGGAAAGACATCTTATAGCTATTTGAAGATTTACATTCCATAACTTGTGTTCAAGTTGATAAAGTCTGCTAACCCAGGTCATGTGCACTTAAAATAACCCTAAATTCTTCTAGACACGGAAGTGTTGTCGCATTTAGGGAATCCTTAATATAGCTTTGCACTCAACTGAAGTCTAAGGTTTAAATTCTATAATTTTCTGAATGTCTGGCTCATAGATGGTCTCCTGGTTAGTTTTTATTTTTATTTTTATTTTTATTTTTTGTCTTTTTGTCAACTTGACACAGCTAGGGTCATGTGAAAAGAGAAATTGAGAAAAAGCCCCCGCCAGACTGGCCTATGGGCAAGGATGTAGGACATTTTCCTGATTAATAATTGATGCAGGAGGACCCAGCCCATTGTGTGTGGTGCCACCCTTGGGCAGGTGCTCCTGATGGTCTGGGAAAGCCACAGGCAGCCAGGCCAGTAAGCAGTGCTTGCTTCCCTGTGGCCTCGGCTTCGTTTTCTTCCTTTCCTTCAGTCTGTTCCTTCCTTTCCATTGCTGCCTTCAGTTCCCTGCCTGGACTTCTCTCAGGGTTATAAGCTATAAAAATGAAATGAGCCCTTTTCCCTCCAGGTTACTTTTATTGCTGCAGTAGAAACATTAAGACACATGGGATGGATCTTTGGACGGGAATGTGAGGAGGTTTGTACAAGGAAAAGAGGATGGACAGACATCCACAGGGGAGAGATTGGAGGCTAAGGACAGCAGAGGGCAGAACACAGGGAAGCAACAGAAGGAAAGAAATGGAAGAGGATAATCCCAGCACTCGGGGGAGGCAGAGGCAGGTGGATCGCTGTGAGTTCGAGGCCAGCCTGGTCTACAAAGTGAGTTCAAGACAGCCAAGGACACACAGAGAAACCTTGTCTCAAAAAACAAAAACAAAAACAAACAAAGCAACAACAACAACAACAACAAAGTGGAAGAGAAGGGTTTCCTAGAGAAATTAGCTGTGTTAAGATTCTGAAATTGTTGATTAGATTGGGCCAAAATTATTTTAGGACATCAATTTTAAGTCAGAATTTTGTTTGGAGGCCTCTCCACATGAATAAAATTGGGTCTGAGAAATTGTATTCCTCCCCTCGGCCCCACCAAGTGTGTTGCAAATAAATGTTTTTCTGAAGGCCAGATGTTTCCTAGAGTGTCTATTGAAGATGGCTTTGGTGAAATCATGGGGATAGGCATACAGATTAGGATTATGAAAGAGTGATTAGGAAGCAGGATTTCTCTTCTTTCTTCTAGAGAAGGAGAAGAGTTAGATGTACGTAACCTGTGTGTGATGGTGACAGTTGGTTTAGAGTGGCGTCCTGTGTCTCACACCTCCAAACCTTTGGCTGGTTGCCTGAAAATGGTGATCTGACAGTCTCTGGCTCTCCTGCAGGAAACCCAGAGGCAATTACCCTCTCTGAATTAAAGCCAGTATCTTAGGATAGAAGATGGAAGGAAGAAAATGTTTTTATTTTTATTTTTATTATTTATTTATTTTTTTTATGACCCACATAAAGTTTCCCCCTGTGAGCGATTTTGGTAAGGACCGCTGTATTCCCAGTCTGTGATTCTGGCTTAAATAACACTTTCAACAAACACAGCGGCTGTGCCCTGTGCTTCTCTTTATGGGAAACAACACCTTGAGACAGCACAATGCAGGACCAAAGCAAGCAGAAGTACGGGAAGGAATGGGATGATTTCTCCAAACAAATGGGGACAAATAGCAAAGCTCAATCCTAGGAAATGAAGAGTACCCAGTCAGGAACTCAAGTATGAGAGTAGATTTCACCCACACACTATTTTACCACATTACTGCAAGTTTGACACTCTGTGCACGGGGAAGCACAAGGGACCTCTCTGGGTACCACATGCAGTGTAATACTGAGTCCATGGCAACAGACAGTGTAGACTGTATCTCTGGGGACCAAGAAATTTCCAGGTCAACCGAAAAGAAACAAAGACTACCCAAAGGAAAACAGGCAGATGGTGTTTATACAGGATGTGCCGTAGCAAGAGAACCTACCACCATCTCTAGTGTTGGCAGAGACTCAAGAGCAGGCAGCACAGCGGGGAGCTGTGCGTGGAAGAGGGTTTCGGGTCCACGTTTGATTGGAGGCCACTGTCATGAAGAAGGAGGAGGTGAGATCACTAGAAATGAGGTGTCTTATAGGGTTGGTTTTGGGGGGGGAATAGAATATTTATTTGGAAGCAGAGGCAATAATAAGGAAGTGGGCGGTCATTGACCAAACCCTGATTTTGCTGGGCTGAGCAGTTACTGCAGAGGCTGTGGCCTGTGTCCCCAGGCTGGTTGCTGTGGAGATAGTGGGCTAGAGATGTTGGTTTTAGTCTCTCAATAAATATTAGTGAAAGCCTAGTTCCTTAGGGGTTTTCACAGGCCATGGATTAACCCTAAGTAACAAGTGCTATGTTATGATTTTTAGATGTTATCCTCTAGCAAAGGCTCAGCTACCATTTTTTTTTGTAAACAACTAGATTGTTAATGTTTCTGGCTTTACAGATCAGATAGGCTAGTTTACAACTGCATAAACATTGACATAGGCATATGTAAGTGATTGGGAGTAGTTGTGTTCCAATAAAAGTTTATTATTATCCCTGGGATTTGAGTTCAACAGCTTTCATGTCATGAAATATTATTATTTTCTTTCATCAAAAACATTGAAAGTGATGCTACTCATCTTTGTCAGTGCACAAAATGGCACCCTGTAGCCTACTGGTGGGTCCAGCTGCGGAAGGCCTAGGGTGTGCGCCAGTACCGTGTGGCCTCTGTCCTGTGCCAATGAGCCACCACTTTGAGCTCAAACTGTACATCTGCTATGATCTGCTAGAGAAGAACATTAACACTGTCTACAAAGGGTTGAGCCAGCCTCTGACTCTCAGAGAAGGTTGTGGTCCATCTAGAGAAGGACACTTGGATGACCCAGCCATCCAGGAGATGGAGTGGAGAAAGACATACTTGCATCTGCGCCCTGACCAGGTGGTGGCCATGTAGGATGCAACAGCCCAGATTTCTAGGCTACAGTTCATTAGCAGTGGGCTGCCCAAGGTGGCTGTGCCATCAAACATCCACGGTGACTCTCTGACTGAGGTCCAGCTTGGGGTGTGAGAAAGGCCTATGCTGGGCCAAAGACATAAACCAGGCAGTGTATAGTTCCTGGTCACTGCAGGTGCTAAGTATGTCGTGGGCTTCTGGAATCATTCCCTCGATCATTCTAGAAACGATGCATACCCTAGTGTTCTTCTGATTGGCACTGATTCTCATACCCCAGTGCTGGTGGCCTGGGTGGCATCTGCATTGGGGTACAGGGATCCCTTGGCAGGTGAAGTGTCCCAACGTGATTGGTATGAAGCTGATATGCTCCTTTTCTGGTTGAACCTCACCCAAACACATGATCCTGAAAGTGGCAGACACCCCACAGGTGGCACAGGCGCTATTGTGAAATGCCAAGGGGCGTGGTGTCAACTTCATCTCCTGTACTGCTATGGCAGCAATTTGCAATAAGGGTGCAGAAATTGGGGCTACCATATCAGTGTTCCCATACAACCACAGGAAGAAGAAGTGTCTGAGAAAGACAGGCCAAGCAGTCATTGCCAATCAAACTGAAGAATTCAAGATCACTTAGTACCTGACCCTGGCTGCCAGTATAATCAAGTTATTCAGACTAACCTTAGTGAGCTAAAGCTGCCTATCAATGGGACCTTTACCCCTGACTTGGCTTACACAGTGGCAGAAGTGGGCACTGTGGTGGGGAAGAAAGGCTGGCCTCTGAGCATCAGAGTGGGCTTGATTACCATCTGCACCAGTTCAAGCTCTGAGGACATGGGATGGCTGGCAGCTGTGGCCAGCAGGCACTGGCCCACAGACTGAAGTACAAGTCCCAACTCACAATCACGCTAGGCTCTGAACAGATCCATTCCACCACAGAGCAGGATGGTGAGAGATGTGGGAGGTATTATTCTGGCCAATACCTGTGGCTCTTACATTGGCCAGTGGGACAGCAAAGACCTTAAGAAGGGGAAGAAGAAAACAGTCATCGCCTCCTACAATAGGAACTTTACAGGCTGCAGTGACATGAATCCGGAGACCCATGCCTTTGTCACCCCCCCCAAGATTGTCACAGCCCTGGCCATTACGGGAACCTTTAAATTCAATCCATAAATCAACTCCCTGCGGGCTAGAGAGATGGCTCAGTGGTTAAGAGCACTGGCTGCTCTTCCAAAGGACCCGGGTTCAACTCCAAGCACTCACATGGCAGCTCACAACTGCCTGTAACTCCATTTCCAAGTGATCTGACGCCCTCACACCAGTGCGCATAAAATAAAAATTAAATAAATTATTAAAAAAAAATAAATCAACTCCCTGACAGGCCAAGATAGCAAGAAGTTCAGGCTGGAGGCTCCGGATGCAGATGGTCTTCCCCGTCGGACCTTGACTCAGACCGAGTGGTTCTGCGTGGGCAGTGCCCCTCTCGGGGTGAAGGAGCTGCAGCTCTAAGGGAGGTCCAGGCTGACTGTCCTGTTTCTCTCTGGACCCATTGGGTGTCAAAAGTGCAGGTCCATGTGCATCACTAGGGCCAGATCTGGCCTGTCCAGCGTGGCCTCCTGCCCTAAGATGGTGACCAGACTTGCTTCCTGCTCCTCCCATCCTCAGCCCACTGAATGATCCATCGTGGACGACACTTAAGATTGTGTCCCAGCTCTTCCTTTTCTTTTTAGTTTGGCTCACCCTTGATCAGCCCATGCAACTGTGTTCATTTTTGAGGGTAGAACCCCCTCTAAAGAAAAGAAAATATTAAAAGCATTTTTAGCTGGGGTTCCATACACACACACACACACACACACAAATGGGCAATATGTCAGATTTGCCAATCCTGCTTTAGTAGAGGATTATATGTAGGGGAAAAACTCTCCTATGAGTAGAATTCCAACATCAGCAGTGAAGATAATAGCAGCTGTTACTTGACTAACCATTTAGGTCAAACCGGATATCAGATATTATCTCCCTTACTATCTTAGTAACTTTGTGTAATAGGGACTGTTACTGTTCCCACTGCGCAGAGGAGGGAATAGGACCTAAGAGGCCCTTGATGAGCACAGGGATCCCGGCAGTTTCCCTCTGGAGGCCCTGGCTGCATCATTAGTCTCATTTGGGTCATTAAAGCTCAGCCGTATAAGCACCCAGGGCTCACCCAGTGAGGATGGCTGCAGCTAGCATGCCCACCTCCCTATACTAATTTCGGCTGCAAAGATGACACCATAAAGCTCATTACGAAAATCTGGGGCCCATTGGGAAAGATTAGAAAAGAGAACAGATGCATGTCTTAACCACACACAGCTCATCTCCCTTAGCAGGTAGGTGCCTGCATCCCTGTCTTTCTTTCTTCACTGGTATTTTATATACATGTTGCATGTATTTTAAACACCTTTACTGAGATAGAATTTACATGTAATACAGCTCAGCTATTTGAAATGCACAGCTTAATGGGTTTTTGTGTATTCTATTCATTTTTATAAAGTTGTTATTTAAAAATCTTGACTGTGCTATTTAATACTGTTACTCATATAATTATGGTATAATTATAACTAAGACTTGCCACCGTCTTTCTAGTTTTTAATTACCCCCATGGAAGTTTATAGCCTTTTAGTAATAACTTCCTATTTTTTTCTCCCCTTTAGCCTCAAGTAACTGCAAATCTACTTTTTTTTTTTTTAAACTATGATTTGAACGTTCCAGGTGTTTTGTAAGAGTAGAATCATACGGCACTTGTTCTTCTTTCTCTGGTCTGTTTGCTTAGCCTGAGATGTACACACTGCTTTATGGCCTATGTAGTAATTTAATAGCATGTTGTAAGGCTGTTCTTGGGTAGGCAGAGGCTGGGAGGTGGAGGTGGGCCAACTTTTGTAGGCCACGCTAAAGCATTTAGATTTTATTGTGTAGTCAGCAAGAGTAGTAAACTTTTTCCCCTCCCTCCCTTCCTCCCTCCCTTCCTCCTTCCCTCCCTTCTTTAGTTCTTTCCCCCTTTCTACCTCTCACACCGTTGTTTATTTCTTTCTTCCTTCCTTCTAATTTTCTTTTTTATTTCCACATTTCCTCTTTCCTATCCAGTAGAAGATACAGTGTTCAGTGTGGATCTTGACTTCTGGGGAATATTCCTGAGCCCTTTAGATAGACTATCTGGGCATCAACGCTCTTCCTGGGCTAGTGGGAAGATGTCTTCCTTCTCACACAGGTGGCGTGTGTAACAGCCATAGAATTACGGGGAGAACCTCTGATTGCTGGGTCTGAGTCATGACTCGCAGCTCATGATGGGAGTAATTCTGAGGATAACAAGAACATCGTGTTCTTATTGCAGGCCTAATCTTTCCCTGGGTGGTACTTTGGGTTCTGTGTTATTTGTGATACTTCTTTTTATGAAAAGTTCACAAAATCCACCCTGTGAGCATGACCTCCATTTTTATAGAGATAGACACTGTCTCTATCTACTACAAAGGCTGGCTGGGTTGCCACTATTTTAGTGATCTCTCTCTCTCTCTCTTTCTCTCTCTCTCTCCTAACCATAAAAAATTAATAGTACAATGTGTGTGTGTGTGTGTGTGTGTGTGTGTGTGTGTGTGTGTGTGTGTGTGTGTTATGTATCTGTGTGTGTGTGATACATTGAGTCCCAGAATCCAACTCAGGTCATCAGGCTGGGTGGCAGATGCCTTTGCCTAGTCAGCCATTTTGGAAGCCCTCCTTTATTTTAAAGTTCCTTTTGTTTACATTTACAGGTGTGTGTGTGTGTACCACCATGCCCATGTGCGGGTTAGACAACAACTTGTGGAGTGAGTTATCTCCTCCCACCGGGCTGTCAGGTTTGGCAGCCTGACCTCCAGCCAGTTCCACCTTTTAGGTCTCTATACTTCCCTGTAGCCCATGGTCTGATGCCCTCATCTGCCAAGTCGACTTATCGTGTTTGTTTTTATTTCTTGGTTACTTTCATTTTCATATGTCTGTTAGCTGAGTTCTTGAAGCAGTATGTTGAGCCTTGACCACCTACGTTTGGATTCAGTTGGTCTCTCTTGAAGACCTTGCTTTGACTACCACAGTTGAAGCTTTCTCTTCCTTTTCTTACTGGTTGAGATAGTGTACCTGTTTTCAGTTTGGTGTCCTAAATGTGGACGATTCTAAGCCGCTGTTTTGCATGTGAGTGTTTTTGTCTTGTTGGGCCTCTTTCAACCAGGTGTCATCTTTTCTTTCACATGCTTCCGGCTAGAGTTGGTGTCTTTGTCTGCTTCTCCACCCCACCTCCGTGCTTTTAAGATCATCTGGTGGACCCTCTTACTTATCTTTCTTTTCCAGACTGTTCTGACGCCTTCTCTTCAGTCTCTTTCAGCTGGTAGTTTGCCTACAGAATGACCTGCATGCTCCATAGCACGTTTGATGTGACTTCTGGGTCAGGTCCTTGTTCTTGGTAGCTCTGCGCTCTCTCTCTCTCTCTCTCTCTCTCTCTCTCTCTCTCTCTCTCTCTCTCTCTCTCTCTCTCTCTCTCCTGACTCAGCCGTACACAGCCCACCTTCCTACCTCAGCTCTGGAGAAGCTTTCCTGTCCTTGGGCTGACACTGCCCATTTCATCCTTTTCTACTCAACTCCTACATTGCCTTTTAAGTGACCTGCTTTCTCCTCCACTTTCCTTCGTGGTACTTTCCTTCATGGTTCTTTCCTTTGTGGTTCTTTCCTTCGTGGTTCTTTCCTTCATGGTTCTTTCATACCATCTTGATTTCAGCCTTGGAGAATACAACTTCTTATTTTATCATTACGGCTTCTGTCTTCCTTTCCCATTAAACTCTATGCTCTTTATGAGATGAACCATCCCTGGTCTTTATGTACAAGACCTCAACATCTGTCACCGAGCTTGGAGACATGGCAGGGATTATTAAAAAGACTTTGGTTACCATGGGGGTAGGGTTCTAATCCAGACCTACTACTTACCAGCTGTTTGGGCTTAAATAAGTCATTTTTTTCCCTGTAAATTCCTGAATCCTGAAGTGGAAATAAGGATATATGCTTTGTCCATTGGCTCTAGATATTAAGCTGCGTTGAGCAGCTAATAGAATTCCTTACACAGAGCAGCAGTGGACAGTGTATGGTCAGGTAGTTCCAGATGCTTGATTATTTTCTCTGAAATCCTAGCCTCCTAAGTATTTTTCTTAATTTAGCTTCTTTCCTGCCCCGATCTCTTTTCTGAACTGCATATTCTTGGCATGGGTAGGAAGGCTTGATGTAGGAGGGTGACAAAAAGTAAGAAAAGGGGAAAGGAAATTGAGAAACTGCCTTCACTGGGCAGCAGAGCTCTAATTTTAGCTCGACAGTTGTTCTGTGATAGACTCCCCAGTCTGTCTCCACATACCAGCCATGGTGATGATATGGTGGAGTTTTTAGCAAACAAACCAGATTTTGCACATGTGCACACTTTTGAAAATTCATGCACCCGTGTTGAAGTAAATTTCTGCCAGATAAGTTAGCCACTTGTCAAAATGCCACTTTAAACCATTCGATGCTTCTAGTGATTTTATTGTTCATCTTTCCTGTTCGGCTCTTTGTTCAGAACCAAATGTTCTTCAGCATCAGCTTAAGGGTAACAGATCAACACTAAGAACAGCAGTTCTCACAATAGTTTCAGGTACTGAGTCTCTGTGAGGCGTCATACAGAGTGTTATTTCATTTCACTGTCATGATAAACTCAGGGAGCAAATACCAATCCTCCTTCTTAGTCAAGGAAGTCAAGGCTTAGAGGGGCTTGCCCTTATCCACTTACTCAGTAGGAACGTTGACAGGAGAAGCAGAGTCTGGCTTGAAGCCTTGTTGTCTAGGCTACCAGGATGAAGTGTGTCCTACACCTTTTTAGATGAAGTTGCCCTTTGAAAACCAAGCTACCCATGACCAGCTTGGTCATAGTTATAGGATGCTAACTACACTGAATATGCAAGCTAGGTTAAAATAATGCTTTTGCTCTATTAAATACCCTATGCCAAGAAAGCAACACTGTAGGTAATTCCAGGTTAGTTGTGTGACGGTGCCTCTCTTCCTTATAGTATTAAAATATTAGTTTAAAGAACCTTCACACAAAGTAAAACAAGAGACTAGGTCTCACTTATTCCGTTATGTTTTGCCTAGCATTAAACTATGTCAGAAACAAGAGGCGAACGATGTATGTAACTTTAGAATCTCATTTCCTTTAACCAGCAACCTGCACCGCAGTCAGTTTTGTTCTAAGAGGGACTTGAGGATTAGTGAGGTTCAAGTTTATTCCATCACACTAAATGCCCGGCACCAAGCCTCACGCACAGGATGTCAACTCAGAGGGAGAGCAGTGTCTGTGCTGTTGCTGTCAGGATCTACAGCCCCCTTCTTCTGTGTAGTCTGTGGCAGAGCTTACCTTTATCCATTTATTTTAAAAGTTGGGGCAGAAATCTTAGGGAAGAGGAAACATGCAAAGAGTGGAGTTCTATTAGACAGGTTGGTATCTCTAAATACAATCAGGTATACTTACAGCAGGGGTTGTAAGTGGACAGGGCTCTGGGAAGTGATTTCCTTGGTGCTTGCACTATTTATTTTGACTTTAAAACATTACCTTATAGCATAGTGATCATTCATTGCACAGAATCTGATGTCTCTGCAGAGTTTAACTTTGGAGGATTAAGGGAGACCTCCCTTCACAAGCGACCTTGGTCTTTACGTGGCTGAAGTAGTTGTTCTGCCTGTGTATAGTTAGTGGCTGACTGCTGCGTGTATATGCAGGTCACCTGTGAAACCTGCCTTGCTAAACCGGAGGCTGCTGTGACCCTCTCGGCAGTGTGTCCTCTGGACACACATGAGTAATGAGGAATCCAGAACACCATTTTGGATGTTAATTTGAAGACAGAATGAAGGATTGGGGTGTCTAGAAGGCAGAATTTAGCTTCTAAGAGACCCCCCAAAGGATGCTATTATGAGTGGTTCAAAAGCTTTTGGACACTCATTGGAAGAGCACTTCCAGGTCTTTAGAGCCCCCTGCTTTCCATACAAAAACATGGATGCTACACTTTAAAATGCCAAGTTATGCCAGATAGAGTTGAGAGGTTGCAACAGAGGATGGGAGGCCTGGAAAAAAAACATTTATTTTTTGACTATTTATAGAAGAGTTTGTTGACTTCTTATTTAAATAGTGCCAAAACTCTAATAGCACTATGGCTTTGAGCTCTGCTTTTTATTATTTGTGTTATAGAGCAAGTTACTTTTCCTTTTGAGGCTCAATTTTTTCTTTCTTAAAGTAAAAGTAATGATATTTGTGGAGCGTAGAAAATTAAGTCAAGCCAGGCCTGTGGGTACAAACCTGTAACCCCAATTATTTGGAAGGCCGAGGCAGGAGACTCATGAACCTCATCTAGGCTACCAAGTGAGTTTAGGATATCCTGGAAACTCAATGAGAGTTTGCCTCAAAATGTAAAAAGTGAAAAGAGGGCTGGGATATAGCACTTGCAATGTGTGAGCCTTACACTCAATTCCTAGCATTACAAAAGAATGCAAACAAACCTAAATCAGATCAATTATATAAAATGTTGAGTATCAAGATCATAAAAGCTCAGTGAACAGCCATCTTAATGTGGCACCAAGGAGAAAGTGGAGCTTGGTTTTATCTCTGTAAGATACTGAGGTCTGGGCCCAAGAGTCAGGTGTGAGTGAATGGATGAAGGATGTAGGCAGATGCTAACTGCACACACATCAACTCAAACTCTAAACTAAGTCTAGCCAAGGACTCAGGGTGCTCATATCAGCTCACTCTGGAACCAGGCTAGTGCTCAGACGAACTTTAGTGCAGGCTGTTACGTCATGTCCAGTTACGTTGTCTGCATTGCTGTCTGGGATGTGTTCATGTTAGCCTAGAAAATTATATTGGAGACATTAGACGTAGAGTTTCAGAAACATCTTCCAGTGCATTCTGGACTGTTGGTGATGTGGGGCTGCCCTGCTGCTTTGATTCTCTCGTGCTCTCATTAGAAGGAATCTGTGGCTGATCAGTCAGGCCAGCTATTGTGCTTCGCAACCAGTTTTGACTTGGCTCTTTGAGGGGCAGGAACCAGCAGGAGCTAATGGCCTTGGTTGGACTGTGCAGATGCTTGATTCACTGGGCTTCTGTGGGTAGCCTTACTAATTGGGAGCAATCAAGGTGCTCCTGGGGAATTTTGAGACCATGTGGTCCTGTCCAGTCTGATCCATCAGCTCCCTGTGGAAACTGCAGTGCTGCAGCAGACAGAACAATTTGGCATCTCCTCAGAAGAGTGGGTGGAGCTCAAAGGTTTTAAGTTATTTTAGGATTCAATGGATTTGTTTTTGTTGATATGCGAGGGAAATAGGAGCCAGACTGTACCCTGAGATTGGGTGATGAAGGAGTTGAGATACACAACTTGACATTTCCTTACTCGGTACAGAATTCATTGGAATGGTGGATCATTTAACACATCGTTTAGCGAATATTGTACATGGAAAAATGAAATGATAGGTCCATCTTCTTCCTAGAATTATAATGTGTTCTCACTTTAATATACTTGCAACTCCCACCTGTGCTAATAAACGGTCAAGGGCTTATTTGTTCAGCAGATGCTTCTGACTAGCTTTAGAACAGTGTTCTTGTTCCTCACAATGAAGACTCAGTTTTGGTTGTGGTCCATTTGCATGCCCTTGGCTTTTGTAGATTTCAAGGTGAATGGTTAACATAAGAAAATAAACACTTTCCAGTCCTTGGCATTTGATGTTGCGTCTCTGTTTATTTGTACCCGCCCCCCTTTTTGGCTTATTGTTTCATTACGTAAATCTTCTAAGCCAGAGATTTATTTCATAATGCAAAGGTTTAAGCACCAAGAACTGATGGGTAGGACTGTGGTAGACTCTCTTACTTTGGAGAGAGGATACAACATCGTTGAACAAATAGCTCTTTTTTTGATGGGTAGGCAGTTTGGGTCTTTCCACTATAGCTCAGCCTGGTCTTGAACTCCTGGCTCAGGCTCTCAAGTTCTGGAGTTAAGAGTGGGACCCACTGTGCCCAGCTTGGATAAATAGTTCCTGCAGAAGGAAAGCCTACCTACCATGTGTTTGTCATGCTTTTTAATACACAGAGTATCTCCCAGATGTTCCCAGTGCTTGAAGTTTAGTTGCTTGTTGAGGAAATGACAAGGATGCCATGAGCTGCCTCTGGTTGATGATCTTGGAGGGCAAGGACAGATTCGGATGAAACACGGAGAATTTGCAGTGCTTTGCAACACTCTAGCTCAACACTATGGACCTTTTGTGCTGTGGGGGCGCTGTTCTGAGCATTGAGAGAGGAACAGCCATATCTTTGGCCTCTACCCACTAAATGCTAGTTGCATACCATCCCCAGGTGTGACAAAGAAACAAACAAACAAGGATGGGAGGAGGAGGAGGTGGTGGTAGAGAAGGAGGAAGAAAAACAAGTCCAAGTGGCACTGCCTACATACTCACTGGAGCATGGCTAAACTCCCAGTGGCCAGTCCCGTAAAAAAATCTGACTCCTTTTCTACCTGCACCCCCACTAGAAAATATCAGTTTTGGAGAGCTACATGTCAGCATCCTTATCATCAATGGTAACACAGTCCACAGAAATCATCACAGACCCTGGCTCAAGGAGGACCATGGACCCAAACGTGGCCCTTTGGTGGCAGCTCAGACATAGACACTAATGTGGCCTCAGGTGGCAGTGCAGGTCACTCACTCAACCTGGACTCTTAAGCACTCAAACAATGAGATAGTGAACATGTATTTAAAATATTTACATTTATTTATTTAATGTGTCTGGGTATTTTGCCTGCATGTATATCTGTGTACTACATGAGTGTCTGAAGACACTAGAAGAGGGCATTGAATGTCCCGGAACTGGAATGACAGTTGCTTGTGAACCACTATGTGGGTGCTAGCTTTATTTCCTTTATACGCACTCTGTACAGGCCTGGTGCCCCATGATCTTAGAAGTCAGAAGAGGGCATTGGCTCCATGCAACTAAAGTCAGGGATTGTTGTGAACCTCGTGGCTGCTGGGAGCGGAACCAGACCCTCTGCAAGATCAGCAAGTGCCCTTAGCCGCTGAGCCGTCTCTCCAGCTGCTCTGTGCTGAACTTACTGTAAGCTTTGCTGCCTCAGAGAGCGGAGGAAAGAGAAGGGACAGTCCAGTTGGTTTACATCACTCTGGTTCTTCTGCTTTCTTTCTCTTTCCTCCTCTAGAGTGCTTGCTCTGGTTTGGTCTGTCAAAATAACCCCTGATTTTATCTTCCACCAAGAAAAGGTTGGTTTTTTTTTTTTTAATTAGTTTTGAATGGATGCTTCAAAGAATTGCTGTTTCTCCACATGTTGAATAGGACGGGCTGGTCTGCTCATGCTACTATGACAAAATACCATGTGTGGACTTATGGTTTAAGTAGAGGACATTAGTTTCTGATAGCTCTGGAGCCTGAGGCCAGAGTGCTGGTGGATTCAGCGTCTAATGAGGGTCTTCCGCCCTGGTTCGTTTTTTTTTGTCAGCTTGACACAAACTAGGATCATTTGAGCAAGCCAAGAGGAGCAAGCCAGTAAGATGCATTCCTCCCTGCCTCTGTTTGACTTCCTGACTCCAGGTTCCTGGCTTGAGTTCCTGCCTCAGCTTCTTTCAGCCTTGAACTGTGATCATGATGCAGAAACCAGATTAATCCTTCCCTCCCCAGGTGGGTTCTGGTCACAGCATGTGTCACAGCAATAGAAAGTGAAGTCTGACGTCTTTCTAGGGCTCAGGCGGCTGCTTCCTCAAGGTGTACAACAACATTAAAGGGAAAGGGAAAGGGGGCACATTGGCTTTTTAGTGCCTCTTCTCTAAGGACATTAATCTTGTGTCTCGTCCCTGCAACCCTCATTAACTCCAAGGACACTCCAAGGACACTACCTGCATATACCATCACACTGGAAGGCAGAGCTTCAGCCTACGAGTGGTCAGGGATCAGACAGTTCAGTTCCTGATGTGGGGATGGCAATGGCTATAGGCTCTCGTCTGAGTTACACAGAGAGCCTGGACCATGAACCTAGACTTTGTGCTTGTCATTGCTTTCCTAGGGCAGAGTGTTCCATAGCCTGTGTCTTGATACAGCATCATTCTCTTTCTCTTTTCTTTCTGTTTCTTTCTCTCCTTCCCAGGGCAGGCTTGGGGTTAAGTTGTCCTGGGGTACAGCTGTGGTTATGCCCCCTTTCTTTGGGCTAGGATTTTGTAAACTTTCATGGCCTTACCTGTAGGGCTGACTAATACCCACCTTATAGGGCTGCTGAGAAGGCTGGTAAGCCACAGCGGGAAGGCACTGCAGCGGTCCTGCACGCCCACACCCACCAGAACCATCAGCTGTTCCTCTAAAACCACGGGAATCATTGTGAGTTTGCAGCTTTGGGCTGTTCCCGTTGGTTCTTTATTTATCTGAGTGTGCAACCTGTTTCTGCCTTTCCTGTATTTCCTGGCTTTTCAAGAATTGGCACTTTCAGAACATGCTGAGAAAGGAGCTCAGCCATGGCGCACATGGCTGTGTCCCACAGCAGGCAGATCTGTCAATGGGGCTGTTGGACATTCAACATGTGTGTTCTGATGCTAACAAAGTGTGGCTGGGAGATGCAGTTAAGCTTTAAAAGGCCCAGTTCTTTTTCTTTCTTTCTTTCTTTCTTTCTTTCTTTCTTTCTTTCTTTCTTTCTTCCTAGTTCATATCTGGTAATTATAGGGCCAATATATCTTGCTCCAGTACACTGGTAATTGCCTAAGGGGGATCCGGTAGGGCAAGTGGGTGTGTGCCCAACGGTCTAGCCCCTCAAATGATGCCTCTCCTGTTCTGAACCTTAGGTGTTGGTGAGATGAGCAGAGGGTAATTTGCTACCACACCAGGCCCCAATTTCACTGTCAGCTATTTTGGTGTGTACGCCAGGCCTACTCTATTTCTGTCATTTAGAACCCCGGGACAATCTGTTCTGTAAATATTGCTTTGGAAACTAATGCAGTGCCGCTACTTTACTTGAGAATGAACTTTAAAAGCTCTACCTTAGAGGGTTGTTTCCCTTCAGTCCATTTTTTAAAAAGTTGAACGCCAGGGTTTCTGAGAGTTTAAATCTAGTACTATTTCATACCATTCGACTCTTTCCCCGACTTCTCTCTGTTATTTGGATGGTAGCTTCAATCGTGGGAGGAGCCTAGGCTCCGGAAGCTGAGGCAGGAGGGTCTCGGGGACCTAGAGTTTAAGGCCAGCTTGGGCTGCAGTGAAAGCCTGTCTCCAAGACACACATATTAAGCAAGGAAAAGCACCCTATTTCGTTGGTTTCTTGTGAAAGTTTTGAGCTCTGTCGGCAAGCATTTCTTAAATCTTCACTCCAAGAGTGGACTACATTGAGTGCAGTTTGGGCTGTCATAGGACAGACAAATGGGGCACACTGTAGCTAAACCTCCTGCCCTCATCACCACTGGTTCTCTGAGGTGAAAGTAGTTGCAGGATTGCAACCCGAACTCCAGAGGACAGGAATCCTAGAACCCCTGTGCCTGACTGGGCTCCCTGTTTCCTTGGTGGGCACTTATTTCCAAGAATAACTAACTGGCCTGAGAGGAGGTTCCTGAGCTCTTAAGAGGTTAGCCCCCCTCCCCAACACACACACACACACACACACACACACACACACACACACACACACACGCAAGATAGCTACGCTCACCACTGCACCATCCACACTTGGTTAATTTTTAATGGTTGCTTCTGCGAGGAACAAATAGAACAAAGGAGCAATTCCGGGAAACAGAGGGACCAGAGGAGAAGATAAGAGAAGGAATTTGGTGTGTGTGTGTGTGTGTGTGTGTGTGTGTGTGTAGGACAGTTTCTGGAAACAACCATGATACATAAGAGCAGTCTGTGCGGTTAAGTCAGGCTGAGAATTCTGTACTCCTATCTATAATCTTCATCTTTATATGAACATCTTATTTATGAGCTTGATGTTCGTGCCCCACCTCGGAGTCCATCAGCGTTGTTTCTTCACACTTCATATACTTCCATCTTCATTAAATAACCATGTTCCTGCCTCGGTTGTTCCTGGAAACAAACAGAATGTCCATAGCACCTGTGTTTTATTTTCATAGACCCTGCCATGTCTTTTAGCTGGCAAAAATGCCTGCCCTTCCAGGGCTGTCTGCATACCATATTCACTGTAGTCTTATTTATAATAGCCAGGGAATAAAATCACCCTAAGTGTCTATTAGCAGAGGATTAGGTAAAGTAGCATATTATTTGATATTTAAAAAGAATATAGTGCTGTTCAGGTGTTTTT
Organism: Acomys minous; assembly: GCF_964271855.1. Classification (NCBI taxonomy): domain Eukaryota; kingdom Metazoa; phylum Chordata; class Mammalia; order Rodentia; family Muridae; genus Acomys; species Acomys minous. The sequence continues at coordinate 21,776,244 of NC_140490.1, read as the reverse complement.
GTTTGTTTTGTTTGTTTTGTTTTTGTTTTTGTTTTTTTGAGCCAAGGTTAGCCACTGCGGCTGGCTGATTATGCTGGGCTGGCTGTTCAGCCAGACACAGCTATCTGTTTGTCTCTGTGCCATGCCTGGCATTCTCACATTTGTTCTGGGGCTCAGACTTGGGTAGTCATTCTTGCACATCAAGGCCTCTACAAACCGAGCCATCCCCTCAGCTCCCAAAAGAGGAAGCTTTGAGGTTTTACTTCACAGCAAGTAGACAATAGTTTATAAGTATGTATTACATATTTCAAGAGTAAATTTCAATGTATTACCACAAGAAAGTCAATAAGTGAAGAGATAGATATGCTCATTGGCTTGTTTATATACACATATAAAACCAGGACATTGTACTACTGAATATTCTACAATTATTACTGACAGGAAGAGCCAGAGGAATGGGAAGTTTGCTGTGGGGTGTCACTCGCTAGAAATGTTAAAGAAGCCATACCCAGGAAATCTTACGAACAGGGCTGCCTGAAAAAGACCTAGACAATTTCAATAGCCATGCTAATGTGGAAGGAAGAAATCTCATGAGGCCTTAACCTTAGACAAAGAACTAGAGGCAACCTAAGAAGGCGGAGAGCAGGAGAAATAGTCTTCCCCAGGGAAGAGCCTCCAAATTGTTTACCCAGCGTCCAAGTGGTCAGCTCTGAGATCATCTGACGTCAAATACGAACAAGTAACATTATATGGACTGAGCAGGCTTATTTATATAGTTAGGAATACAGAACTATATATCAAAATATAGTTTTGTATATATATATATATCAAAAATAAAGAAATAGAAGCCATGACTTTGAGAGCCTACTGGTGTGTGTGTGTGTGTGTGTGTGTGTGTGTGTGTGTGTGTGTGTGCACGGAAAGGTGGAAGGGAGAAAAAGGAAGGGCCAAAATGATGTGATTATATTTTAATTTACCAAAATAACACATATGCACACTCACATATACTATAAACTAGTTATTTGACAGAACAAACGCTTGTCTATCCAGCTAGACGATACAACTGGCACCTCTCTTCTTTTAGTGCTCTGTTTCCAGGGGCTGCCATCAGGGAGCTAGATGTCCAATGAAAGCTGTTGAAAATGACTGAATGCAGGCCAGCCTATGTTCAGACACTGTTGTTTTCAAGGACTGAAAACTTTGTTGTGAGGTGTGGCATGGTGCTGCAAGTGGCTTTAGAGAGAATGAATGCATAGATTAGCATGTTGTACTTCTGTTTTTATCAGCTCAGCCAACAGGAACTGCATGCTAGATGCAGTGAAATGCAACACAGCAGGCAGGCAGCCAGTCACTGGGGAATGAGTGACCTACTGCCACAGTGGAAGCCACCATCTTCCACCAGTGGGAATAACCACATTCTAGTTTCTTATTTCTGGGAATTAATGGTGTGAGGGTGTGGCTTGTGAGCTAAGAAACTACAGAAGCTCAGTAGAGAGAGATCCATTTCCATAGTAACTGTATTTACAAGCATACTTATGAACATTGGTGTCGGAGCCTACCTTTTTATGAAAGGATGGTGTCTTGTTTATCATCCATTGAGGTTTAAGTGCTGGGTTGGGGTGGAAAGTTTCCCTGACTTTTCTGAGAGATGCTGCAGGTATTAAGTGGAGACACAGTGTGGGCTACTTGGTTACTGTAACAGTAGAGCTTCATGCTCAACCAAGCACATGAAGGCATGTTGCTATCAGACTCCCTTAGAGTTTGCCTGGGCCATGGAGGCTCAGAGTCAAAAGGCACAGGCAGCCAGCTTAGCCTGGTCCTCAGACATTCTCAGAGGCTTTGGGCCCTTTTCTCATGTTTGTTTTCTTTTCTTTTCTTTTTTTCTACTTTATCCAGGAGATAGGAGCAATGAAATCCTGTTTACTTTGCAAATGTAAAAGGATATTTTGTTTAATGTGGTATTTGAACTGCCCACCTGTGTGTGTCTGTCTGTTTATTCTGATCAGTCCCAGGAACACAGGCCTCTCTGAGTGAGAAGCCAGAGAGCCCGCATTGTGTTCTCAGGGGACAAAGAAATGTAAATTTCAAAAGAAAGGATTATTGAAATAAGCAATCCTTTCTTTGTTGCTGTTGTTGAATTCTCTGGCCTGGTGTTATATCATGGCTTCTGTATGCAAACAACAGGATTTGCAAAGCTAAAGAGGATGCACGGGTTTTATCATGGGGAGAAATTTATGATAAAAATATCCCAGCTTTATAATTAGGAATAAAAACTTAGGCAACTTTTTGTCGTGGCCTAAAGCTTAAATGAGCATTTTTGTGTACTTGCTGGAAGCTAGACCCATTTAGTCTTCTATGGTTCTGTAGCTCTTTAGGGGAGGAACTCAAAGTATTTAACATTAAAATACTTTTTAGAACTTAGACCCTGTGATTAAAAGGACAAGCTTTCTTCTCTTGTCAAGTTTACATTTTAGTGAGAAATTGTACTGTGGAACTTCTAACTTCCTAGTAATGTAAAAAGAATTAGAGGAGAACAAAAGAAGATTGAATGGAGAGAGAGAGAGAGAGAGAGAGAGAGAGAGAGAGAGAGAGAGAGAGAGAGAGAGAGAGAGAGAAGTTTACATTTTAGTGAGAAATTGTACTGTGGAACTTCTAACTTCCTAGTAATGTAAAAAGAATTAGAGGAGAACAAAAGAAGATTGAATGGAGAGAGAGAGAGAGAGAGAGAGAGAGAGAGAGAGAGAGAGAGAGAGAGAAGAAGAGAGAGGGAGAGAGAGAGGGAGGGAGGAGAGGAGACATTAGAGCAGGGCCTGACTGCATTTAGCCTTTTTCTGTTACTATAACAAAATCCCTGAGGCTAGGCAAAATAGATTTTATTTGGCTTTCCGTTCTGATGGTTAGAAAGCCCACGTGTAATGATGCTGTTGGCTTGATGAGGGCTCCTCTGGCTGCCTTAGCAACATGGTAGATAGCAGCCATCATGTTGGGGTCATATAGAAAAAGGAACAAGTAGTCACATGGTAGGATACGCAAGAAGAGATTCAGAGGTCAGGCTTACTCCTCTGAAAGTCTACTATGCAATTCCCTGGGGTCCCATCAAAAACTACATTTATCCCTTCTAAGAATGTGGATTCCAGGGACCTGATCACATGTCCCTGGGCCCCATAGTAGGATCCGAGCATCTAGCACATGACCATTTGTGGCCACACTCTGACCACACTGTAGCATTGCTGAATGAGCCTGCCTAGGAGAGAATGCACATCCAGCCTGAAAGCTTGGCGTGGGCTGGCAAGCTGTTCTATGTAGTGAGGTTGAAAGGCAAGGGTGTGGTCAGCCCTGGCTTGAGTGGGGGCTGTTGGCTGATCAGGCAGGATGAGGGACTTGAACTTCCTCTGTGTAAATGCTGTTTGCATGGAGAACGGATAAGAAGATAGTGTGTGTGAAACGTCACTTTCCTCCACCCACAGATGAGACTTTCTGGTTCCTAGCAATGTCTAGTCCTTTCTAGTTAGACTTTACTCTCTGTGTTGGAGGAAGAGCAAGGCCTAGAACACAGGGATGAGAAGCGAAGCGCTGCCCTTTGCCTGGTGTGGTGGTGGTGTCTCCCTGTGCAACGCAGTGGTACCCTGAATGTGGCCCCAGGTTGTTACATCCCCATGCCCATCCTGCATCTTGGGTTCTTGAGCTGGAGCTGTGAGTACTTCAGAAGGGAACACGCAAGGATGCACAGTGTGTCCTTGGAAGCCTGCTCTCATGGGATAACATTTTAAGTGGGAAATTCAAGTGTTTAGCACAGTATCTGGCATATGACAAGTGCCTAATGAATGGTAATTTCCTATATATTTTTTTTAACTGCTACACCACCATGGGTATTTGTTATGGGTTCTAACACTAAAACTCAATCATGTCATCCCTCTGTTGAAATCTTGCAATTCTTACACTGTCTTATTGAATTCATTCCAGAGTTTGTAATGGCCATAAGTAGTATTTCTGGCTTTCTAACCAGGATAAGAAAAGGACTTGAATCATTTCTTAAACAGTGGCCTGGCACATTTGAGCTACAAGGTTTCCAGGTTGCCCAGCCTCTCCCTCTGCCTGGAAGAAGAGAGCTGCGTCTTTGTGAAGCTCTGTTCTGTGTTCCCTTCATGGAGCGAGCGGAATCCAGAATGGTGAATGAGCAGGCTCTGAGACGTGCGATAGTGTGACCACATACCTGCTTCCCTTTGCCTCTTTGTCATCCTCAGTGGGCAGCACATAGGAAGGAGTTTCCAGGCCTCCCTGCATGGCTTGCACTTGCAATCTCAAACCACCTGCGCTCGTAGGAACCAGGAGCAAATGAGCAGGACAGTTTATGTAGTGTTATGAGACTCACAATTAGAAGTCACGAGGTCACAATGAGGGTATGACCTCAGATTGGGACTTACTTTCTTGGTCTTTTCTTTCTTTCTTTCTGCTTCGAACCTGAGGCCTTGTGCATGGCAGACAAGAGCCCCAGACTGTAGATCTCCAGCCCATTGTCTGTTCATTTTAGCTTTTTCCTTCCTCACCAACCCAAGCCCATAAACCTTTCCTAATTGGTCATTCTTTTCTGTGGTGACGGCAGGAAATGAGTAGAAAGAAACGTCTCATCCTGGCAGGTAGCCCTTCCTTCCCATGCTGAAAAGGAGCTGGAACCTTTGGGGTCACTATTACTCTGCAAACCTCCACTGTTTTCAAAATAGAAAGCTTGGCTCCCAGAGGCTGCGGGCACAGTGAGCTTCCTTTTTAATTGGTAGAAGTCTCCTCTAACCCATAGTGATGCGTGCTGCCTGTCTCCAGAGTGGCTTTCATTATGAGTTCTTAGGGCTCTAAACCAGCCTGGACCAGCTCACCTAAGAACAGGCTTTGTAGCTTGAAGAAAGTGAGGGAAATAGAAAGGAGAATTCTCCCAGAATAGACCTTATCCCTTTAAAAGAACCATGACCTACTACTACGTTAAGTATTAATTGCAAATAGGTTTCAACTTTTAAATAACATCCAGTTTTAAAAGATTTGTGCTACCCAATCTAAGCTCAATCAGATAAAAACTGAAAACAAAGGAAGGAGAAAACATTTCTCGGTACCATTTATGATGCTAAATTAGCTTCAGGATTTTTACCACAGAAGAGGGATGTCTACCTCTCTCATTGGTGGTGGAACCTGGGAGAACAGAGCCTAAAAAGGAGGTGAATTAGGCAGGTGGTGGTGGTAGTGCACACCTGTTATCCCAGCACAGAGTGAGTTCTAGGACAGCCAGGGCTACACAGAGAAACTCTGTCTCAAAAAACAAAAACAAAACAAAGCAAAACAACAACAACAACAAAAAGGAGATTAAAGTCTCATGCAATAGACAACTTTATTCAGAGCATCAGACAATTTATACTCTGAGGGTTAAGAGGAGTCAGTGGATAGTCACAAGGACAAGTACTGCTTGTGGCAAAAGCATGGTTTTCCATGGAGGCGTATATACACAGATAGTAGTAGCCAGTTGTGATGAATAATCTGAAGTAAGCACACTCCTATCCGATACGTCTAAGAGGGACAGGAAAACACAGCCCAAGAACAACTCCGTGTTTTAAAGAAACTGAGTCACACAGACATGGACTCTGGTGCTCCATATTTGACCACTTCCCCTTGATGAGGAGACCTGGTGGCATTCACAGAAAGAATAAGCAGGCTACTAAGATGAGACTTGATAGCTTATGACCATATAGTGGGGGAGGAGGTCCCCCTCGGTCACAGGCATAGGGGAGGGGAATAGGGTGAAAGGGGGGGGGGAGGAACGGGAGGATACAAGTGATGGGATAACAATTGAGTTGTAATCTCAATAAATTAATTTAGTTATTAAAAAAAGAAACTGAGTCACAAGACTCTTGGCTTGTTTTCTTTGAGTTTTCTCACAAGCATTCAAAACTCTTACACTACTCTGTTCTTGTATTGCGTTCTGAGAAAGGGACATTTATTTTCAGGATTTATATACATCCCCATCCCCCTATCCTCTACCTGTTGAAAATTGCACAGATGTGACATAGATCTTTTTTGAAAACAATTATATTTTGACTTTTTTTTTTAAACAGGTGGCAAAAAGTTTTAACTTTTTATGGTTAAAAGCGGAAAACAAAACAGAAACACCCAGTACAAGAGCCTTAATTGTCCTGTGAGTTTGGTGCCACCTTGTGGTCAATTGTCAGACATACACCATTAAAGGAAAACGCACCCAAAGGCAACTACAATACTAAAAATATGCCCTGCAAATTAGATTAGAAGAAGAAAGAGGAGGAGGAGGAGGAGGAGGAGGAGGAGGAGGAGGAGGAGGAGGAGGAGGAGGAAAAACTTTAGTGATTCCTCCAGTGGCTATGTTCAGCTCTATACTTTTGGGAATCAAATGGACTTGTCCTATGGTGTGCTTTCTATCATTTGTGGAAAAATGAGGGTGTTTGTGTCCTTTTAGTAAGCCCGTGTTTTCTACATAATGTACCACCACACCATCATTTCCTTTATTTCATTTTGAGTTAAGAGTCTATCAATATATAGCTTAAGTAGCTAAGTGTCGCTGTGTGTCCATGCATGTGGTTGTGCACGCTGTGGTGTGAGTGTGGCAGTCAGAGCACATATTTGTTCAAGCAGTTTTTTTCTTTCTTGTGGGTTGTGGGAATTGAACTTAGATCACCATTGGGCTCATGTGGCACGCATCTTTGCCCACTGAACATCTTACTAACCCCGGAATAGATTTTTTTAATGTTAATGCTGCCTGTATCAGAATAGTATACATATAAAAGAAGGAGGAAACCTTGCTAAATCTTGGATAAAATTTAGATAATATATAAGTTATGCTTTATATACTTTGATTTTATAAACATTTTTTAAGTATTAAAAATCACTTCTTGAGAATTTCACAGTGTTGTGTCCTCTCACTCCCTGTCCCTCTTCTGATTCTACCCATATCCTTTCCTGCTCTTTCTCATATTCATGGCTTTTTTAAACTGTTGCTGCACACACATGTAGCCGTATGTTTGTTCATATTGCGGCCGAGTCCATTTAGTGCTGCTCATATGTGAGTTTGTTGGGGCTTGTCCCCGTGGCACGCTGGCTCTCCCTCTTCCAGCTGCCGGCAGCTCTTCATGTAGGCGTGAGGTTCTTCCACTTTGGCATGGCTAATGGTGTTGCACAGGCCTTATTTGGGCTACCGTACTTTTGATATTTCATGGGTGAAGCTTCTGGATCAAATCACACATAGAAGACACTGTCTCACCTCAAATGTCCCCCAGTCTCTGGCTCTTAACAATCTTTTCACTCCTCCTTCTGCAGTAGTCTTTAAGCCTTAGGTAGGGGTTCCGATGTAGCTGTAGATATATCAGTGGGGGGGGGCACTTCACAGTCAGTTCTCTCTGCATTTCTACTAGTTTCTGATTTCTGTGGTTTTTCTCTGCTGCAAAAGGAAGCTTCTTTGAAGGGTAAGAACTACACTTACTCTGTGTGTGTGTGTGTGTGTGTGTGTGTGTGTGTGTGTGTGTGAGAGAGAGAGAGAGAGAGAGAGAGAGAGAGAGAGACAGACAGACAGACAGACAGACAGACAGACAGAGAGACAGAGACAGACAGAGAGACAGAGACAGAGACAGAGCCTGTATACTTGTATGCATGGAATACTTGCAGATGTCAGAGAGTAACTTTTGGCAGATGGTGAGATTTTTGTGTGAGTGTGCTGGGCTAGAACACGGGGCCTTGCATATGCCAGGCAAGTGCTTTACTGCTGAGCTACCCTTCAGTCCTAAGCTGTGACTTTTGCCTTAGTTTAATCCACTTCTTGTAACAGCCTCCGATCCATAGGTAATGTGGTTTTTACTGTTTAAGTGTAGCCAGGTTTTTACTACTTTGTGGGTTCTTCCTTTTTCCACCCTTTCGATCCCCTAACACTAGATAGGAGATAAAAGGGGTATTGGGGGAAACGGGTGATGTTATTATACTTCCTGCTGATTAGGGGTGTCAAGTTCCTTGGGGCAAGTTTGGTCTTCGCTGTCAGGATGTGTAATTTCCTCCTCTTTCTTTGCACACTACTTACCAAACTGAAACAACCAGCATCCAACTACCATCCAGAAACCAACACACCTCTCAGGGCACTAGCATTTATATTCCCTCTGAAAAGTCCCCAGTATCCAGATGTCACACAATCGCAGAAACTATGTGCAGCTGGCAAAACCATGCCCCTGCTAGAGCATGAGGCAAATCATAGTCAACTGCTGTTAAGCAGTCCTGTATCCCCACACCTGGGATTAAAAAGAAGCATATGCTTATAACATTGCTGTGTTTTTTAAAAGAAATCAAAATTCCAAATTTGTCACTACATTTAAATCTGTTTGTTATTGTTGCTTATGTGAGTGTGTGTGGCCACGTGCATGTGGAGCTCAGAAGACCACTTTTGGGTGTGTTGGTTCTCTCCTTCCACCCGAGGTTCCAGGAATCAAGCTCAGATCATCAGGCTCACAGGACATAGATTTTTCCTTGCTGAGCCTCTTCCTGCCTTGACCGTGCTCATTTTGCCCTAGGAAAGAACAGGGCTAGAGACTTGCTCAGGCCCAAGCCTGATGGTTGCATAGAAGATTCAGAACCCAGCCTTTGTAGGAGGGCAAGGGCAAGACAACGAATCTTGCTAGGCTGATGGGGGCTTTAGGGATTTGGTGTGCTGAGAGAGGGTGGAGGATGGAGAGAGAAAAAGAGATTTTTTTCCTGCAGCCAGACAGTGCAGGAGACTAAGGAAAATCTCCTTAAATCTTTCCAAAAGATAAATTGGACCCTGGAAAGTCATAGCCCTGATTAACTCTTTCTAAAGGTTCTTTTTACACACACAACAAAGCCCAAGCTCCCTGAGGACCTGGCTCTGTGCCATCTCCTATCCAGCTGCTCTGGACACAACCTCTCAGTTCCTTTCTTAACTCTCCACTGTAGTTCAAGCTGTGCCTGTTGCCTTGACCATCCTCTTCCGGAGAGTCCAATGCTTTGTACAGGGCTCAGCTTGGGAGATCACTCCCAAAATGTCTCTTGCTGCTTCCCTCTGGTTTTCCAACCCTATGAGCTGCTCTGGCCTGTATACACCCATGGTACCAGGTGATGATCCTTTGATGCCGTGGGCTTTGTTAGTAAACAACAACGTCTCTAAGAGAGAGCCTTGCCATGATGGTCATCTTTCTGTTAATAGGATTCCATAAAAGACTTGATGTGTATTATCCTACTGTAGCTGAGAAGGGCCTGAATTGTGACCAATTTGAAGCTATTAGACTCAGTGATAGAAATGAGACACAAGGCTTCTAGACCTGCTCTCCAATGTTGTTGGTGTCTGTTCTCTGGGTACCAGGCAATGCTGACAGCCTTCTTCCATCAGTCTTACTTTGTCTACGTGCATACACATTCTTCCACGTGGTGAAGTTCTCCACAGGCCAAGGCAGAAGAGGGCTTCTCTTCCACTCTACAGGATGTTTTAGAGAGGGATTTTGATTGTGTGGGTCTCCTGGCACTTTGTGCATGTTGAGTGGCTGGCCTGCGTGGCGCTTTTCTGGTGTCCCTCATTTCTTGTTTGTGTTATCACAGACTTCCTTTCTTAGTTGTTTTTGCTTTCTTATCTTAAGAGTCATTTCATATAAGACAGAGAGTGACCTGGCCGACTCTCTTGAGACAGGAAACGGCTGTCAAGGTTCAGTTGTTCTGTCACAGACATTTAGATGGCAGGCATACTTCCCGCATACAACACTGTTTGTGAAATTCATCCCTTGTGTTGAGTGTAGCCACGATTTCTGCATATTTTGGCTTCACATGCCTGTATTCTGTCATATAAATAGACTCATCATCTGCTTCTCTCTTGTGTTGTAAGTGAACATCTGGCTTTTTGTTCTGCTGCTGGAGTCACAGTCAGTTGAGAGCCACAAGACACTGATGCTGGGAAGGGAGCTCAGGCCGTCTTCAGGGCCACCTGATGCTCCTAACTGGCCTTTGTCAAGTGCTTCTTTGAGGTAGGAGGCTGCAACAAGTGCTTTATTGATAACACACCAGGTCATTTGCACAGCAAGCGTTGGAATCAGGTGAATCTCTCTCTCCAATTTTTCTGATGAAGACCCCCAAGGATTAGGAATTCTAAGTAACTTATCAGTGTGTACCAGTGTGACAGTGTTGTATCACATCACATCAGGAAAAATGTGTCATACAACTGCCTTGACCACCCTCTTAATGCTGTCATTGAAAATGTAAGGTTGTAAGTTGTCTATGACGTGTGTGTGTGTGTGTGTGTGTGTGTGTGTGTGTACCTGGGCATGCGTGTATGCGTGTGTATGCATGTGTGTGTACGTGTGTGCTCGTGCGTGTGTTTAGCATTGATGCCAGGTGTCTTTCTTGATTCCTATCCACTTTTATTTTTGAGATAGTTAGAGCTGATTAATTGGCTAGGCCAGCTGACAAAGAGCTTCAGGGCTCAGCTTGACTCTGCTCCCCAACCAAAGAGTGGGGATACAGACATGTGTCACCATGTCTAGATTTTTACATGGGTTTTGGGAATCCAACCTCAGGTCCTTGCTTTCTTGCAGGTCTTTTAGCAACAGATTCATCTCTCCAGCCCCATGTGGTTATCTAAAGGGAGTTAGGCCAATCAAAGGTATTTGTTAGCATTTTTCCCTAATTTTTTTTGGTAACAAAAGTAAAAATCCATAACTTTTTAATATAATTTTAAGATTATTATGAAATAGCTTTCCCAAGGACTCAGTACAATCTATAAGGACATTTCCTTCTTTCTCAGCCACATTTGATGGGTGCTTTATTAGTGGCCAGCTAGAATATCTGTGTTTAATACCACCTCTCACTAGTCACGGCAGCCAACGAGGTTGTTTAAGAAGACCTCATCTGCCTTTTTACCGAGGCCCTGTGTGATATGGACTCCGCGTGCACAGATGCCTTTTCCTCTGTGCTCCAACTACAGTGCTTGTCTGTCTGTGTGCTGGGTACAGGTCTATAATCACACCGGATGGACATTATGACCCCTGTTTCATATAGGAAACAGAGCTGGAGGTCAAACCCATGCCCAGTATCTCTGGCTTTCATGTTCCTGCTACTCAGTGTGCTTTGTGTCCTGAGCCCCTCTGAGCTCCCTCACGCCCAGTTCTCACAGCAGGGGAGTCACACAGTGTCTTTTGTGGGGGTTGTTCTCCTTCATACCCTTCTATATTTTACTAACTTTTCTTTCTCTTCAGAGCTCGGAGTCAGTGTATTTGCTTAAACTATTTGCCCTCCTGACTGTTCCACTGCCTCCTAGGGACCAAGCCCGCGACACACAGACCTTGGAGGGGAGAGTTCAAACTCCAAACTGTAGCGCCTGCCTGACCCATAGATTCCTATGATGAGAGAACATACATTCTAGAATATTCGGAAAGCCATAGGACTATAATTAGAATCTAATCAAACTGTGCCTGAAGTTTATTCTTAATAGTTCTGTAATTAGTCCTCTGTCTGTCACGCAGCCTGGCTGCACCAGGGATGTAACCTTCATATTCTTAGTTGCTATTTTCCCTCCCCCACCCCCAACCATTGGTTGGGGATTTCCCTTCTGTACCAGTAGGCTCTGGTGAATTAGTTTCCTTTGTGGGCAAGGCAAGAAGAGAACACCTTGGGCTCATATTTGAATGGCCAGTTTCTTCCAATGAGCTGCAGGAAGAACTGGGGTTTTCTCTGGTGTTCACAAGGAGAACCTGCTAGGGATCCTGGAGGTAAGACTCACGAAGTGTGGTGGCTCCAAAGATCGGGCCCTCCTGGAAGTTGTAAAATGACATTTTGTTAAGAATCAAGAAACACAATAGTAATATTTTTTTTGCTTTGTTTTTGCCATTTATAGATTGGATACAGGAAGGATGTCAGCAGTAGTTTCTCCAGACGATTCATTTAGAGATGAGGGGATAAAAAGGATATCATTTAGAGTAATGATGAAAACTGGCAGCAAAAGTTTAACTGTGTTGGGTAACAGCCAGATGACCTGGCATAGCATATAGGAGCAGGCGAGAACATGCCGCCTTTCTTTGGCTCCTGTGGAGGAAACTAGATATCACAAAACAGAAAACAATTATATACACCTCAGAGTATGTAGAGCTTCAGAATCTTCCAGAAGCTATGAAGGCATGTCAACTATTGTCATACATTGAATATTTGATAATTACATATATAGATTGATTTGGAGAACTCTTTAAACTATTTTGTTAAAAAATAATAAAGCACTGTGATAAATGATTGTAATTGTTAGACATTTAGGGTAGCTCGATTTGTTTTTGATTCAAATTCCAAATGAAGTTGGGTTACACGAATAAAGAATAGGGTTGGGATATATGTGGCTTCATGATCAAGCATGTGCCTAGTGTTCAATTCCCAGTATGGTAAAAAGTTGAGCAAAACAAAACAATGAAGTGAATGTGTGGTGAGCATTCTTAATATCGCCACAAACAGAATTATACATTAAACTGTTCATCAGAAAATAGTCTAAACATCAGAAGTTTATGTCTCATGTTATAATTGTAAAAAGATATTTCTTTTAGTTGTGTCAGGATCTGAAATTACCTTGTATTGGAAAATAATGGAAATGACTGGGAGGGGTGGGACCCAGCAGCTAGAACAGGGGCATATCTGAACTTTGGTGTTGCCTGACCTCTTCCTTGATCTGTCCTCCCCCTGTACTTGGATTACTTTCCAGATGCCTATGGTTGGGGCTGAGTCCTTCAAGAAGGTGGCCCTCAGAGGACACATTCTAAGTTTAGGTTTCTTTCTGTGCCCCCACCCCCACGTTCTCTCTCTCTTTTAGCGAAGTGTCATGTGGTAACAAAGCTCAGCTTCTGAAATTGAACTTGCTGGGCACCCTTCTGCCTCTTATTCTGTGTGGCCTTGAGTAACTATCTGACCTCTTGCCACCCCTCCCTCCCTTTTTGGTTTATGGTACTAGGGTAATAATAGTGTAATAAAAACATGACATCCACTTCATAGATTGGCTGGGAGGATCAAACGGGAGGATTCTAGCTCGGGGCTTGGTACGTGTTAGCTGAAGTAGAGCTGTGACTGACTCCTCTACCACCACATTCATTTCTGTCCTATTTTTCTGTCTCTGTAAAGACCCTTCCAAGAATCTCTCCTTCTACTGTGATGTTCTCTAGACTGGGTGTGGGACATTCTCATGTTCTGAGCTCAGTTTCAGTATGTACACACCACACACAAGCACACACACACACACACACACACACACGCCTTTATTATCTGTAGTGTACGCAGCTTCTGGTAGATACTGAGGTGAGATTCCTGACTTCATGGGGTTTGCATCTAGGAGATAGCAATTAAGTATTAAAATGAAAGACAGAGTGACACGTTGTGGGGCTAGACAGCCCGGGCACAAACCCATCCACAGGAACATGGGAACCTCCTTGAGGGGTACATTCAAGCTGTGACTAACACATGAGTAGGGCCTTAAAAATGCAACCCGATGCCACCTTCTCCCTGGAACCTTTTCTAGTCATGTGCACTCTTTTCAACTCATGACCTACATTACGTGAGCATGTTATTTCTGCTTCAGGCCTGTCCTGTGCAGTGTCTGTCTACTCGTATGAATATGTAGGCCTGCCACTTTCCTATTGAACTACAGCTACCTAGGAGATGAAGATGAAAATGTTATCTTTTTTTTTTCTTGTTTGTTTTCCATTTACTAGGGAATTCTCCTTACTCACGCTTGACTCATTTGAGCCCATCCTTACTTCTTGCCTGGTTGATGACTCAGCTTTGTCATATGCAAACTGGAAGGCTTGGAGCAGGGTCTTTCTGGTTAGGGTTTCTGGGCTTCCCTTCAATCTGGAAGTGGATGTGGGTTGTGTGGGTAGCAGCATGAATGGGTGCATGTAATAGTGACATGGAAATATAGGTACAGTGTCCCTTGGTGCTTTCTGTGGCCAGGCTTTGGCTGGCTGGCCGGCTGGTGCAGTTACATAACAGCACCCTCTTTTGTGTGTGCTGTGGGCTGTGAGATAAGTATTATGAAACATTTGCACAAAAGAACTTGAGCTCTCATATATAAAAGGATCCACATATATTAGCCATAGGTTTGATGGACCAAATATCCCAAAAGAAAGCTAGAATATAGAGGAAGAGACCACGGAGGTCTTGAGAAATCAGCACACTTGAGGAAAAGAGTAGAGAGAGGGAGGGAGGGAGGGAGGGAGGAAGAGAGAGAGAGAGAGAGAGAGAGAGAGAGAGAGAGAGAGAGAGAGAGGTGGGTGGGTGGGTGGAGGGCGAGCGCATGCTAAAGCATGACCTGGCACAACCCTTAGCCCATAGCCCGATGCTTCCTGGGAAGCAGCATGTTGTGGTAGAAAGGGAAATGAGTTGCTAGGAGGGCACCATTTCTACTGAAAAAAAAAAAAAAGTGGCTTGGAAGAACTGGCTGTGTAGAATAGCAGATGGTTTCCTTTTAGCCAGAAATGGCTAAGACCATTAGAGAATGGTGACCTTGACTTCAGCAGAGATACACAGAGAAGAAGATGGAGTTCAGACCCATTCTTACTCTCATATTTGCATGGACAGGATTAGTATGCAATTTAAGGTGGTTTTAGGAAACAGATCCAAAAAGGGTACAACTGGGCAAAATGCTATTCCTTGTTTTTGATCTGTCCTAGTTGATCAGGTTGTTTTAATAGAGTTAGTAAGGCGGGTTAAAACGGTTCATTGGAGCTGAAACCAAGCCCTGTAGTGAGGGCATCACTGTGGATCTGTTGTGTCCTCCCTCTTCCGTTATCCACTCTCTGTAGTCCTCCTCCATGGCTGTGTGCTTCCTCGGTAGGTGGGACGCCATAAAGCTTTGGTTTGCCTAGGTTCCAGACCCTCTTGGAGGGTTCTGAGTGACTTTTCCTCTTCCATTGACCTGGCTTCTAGTTCTTCCTGTCTCAGTGAGGCATGTAACAGTTGTGATGGGCAAAGCTCTTATTCCTTGATCCACAGAGCCACTGAAATAGGAGTGAAGCACAAGGACATTTGTCACGGAGCTTGGCTGAGGATGGCCAGAGCTCTTAAAAGCCTATGAGAAGAGCCAGTCATAATAAGACACCAATATTTTGTAAGCCCATTCATTCATACATACATTAAAATTCTTATCTGGCGGAGTGTCATTAGGGATAGGAGCTTGAGGTCAAGAGTCAGGGTCAAATCTTGCTTACCTTGAGCCACTATGTCTCTTTCTTTGAGCCTCACTTTCCTTCTCTGTAGAAATAAGATGGTAGTGATCCTACCCACTTGACAAACTTACTGAGAAGGGTGTATGGAGTGTATGAAAGAGCTTAGCGTAGGGCTTAGCATAGTACGGTAAGCATTTTACAAATGTTAGGGTTTTTTTTACATGTAGCCCATCTGTAAACAGACAAGATAGATACAGCACCTGCCTTTGTAGGATTTGTAGTTTACCAAGGGAATAATTCTAATAAGTGCTCACATAGACATTTCAAAGTGGATGCATTCATTAATTGAGCAAATATTTATTGAGCATCTACTGTTGTCATCAGCACTGGATATGAAGTTTGGGGCAAATAGTCAACAAATCTTTGCACTCTTAGGACCCGTGTTGTGGTTAGAAGATAGACACCTACTTGAAAGATAAGACAAGGAGGGAGGGTCTAGGGAGATAACACTGGAGAGGTGACATTTGAGCAAAGAGCTGATTAAAGTGACTGGAGGTTCTGTTTATCATCTGGGGACGAGAACTTCAGGTGGAAGGAAGGGCAAAATCAAGAGTGGCTAGGCAGGAGCTTGCTTAGCACACTGGAGGAGTGCCAAGATGGCTGGAAAGTGAAGGTGAGGGCTCATGGGTTGACCTTTCTGTGGGTCCCTATATTTGGTTTCTGTGGCTCCTCTGGCTTCTTCAACTTAGCATGAACTCATGTCTTGATATTTTCCTTGGAAACTTTGGGCAGACATATGCCTGTTTTACAATAGGCTGATTTGGGGAGACCCTTGAAGGACCATTGATTTTGAACATGACTATGGTGCACTGGCTCTTGAAACTGCACTGCACTTGGTATTTCTTCCTGGTAGCATAGTATGAGTCACAGAGGTCCTGATAGTCTTCAAGTCAGCATCCTCTGTCACCACTACCGCTGAGCTGCTTCTTTAGTCATCCTTTAATGCCGCTTCTGTTTCCTGACCTCTTTCTCCAGGATGAAAATAGCCTAGCATGCAGTTCCCAGTGCCGGGATTGTTTAGGGACAGGAACTACGTGACTCACCACACATGGGGCGGGGGTGGGATGAACCAGTTCACTAGTTGTGTCTAGAACAGGCAGCTTCTGAGGATAGAAAATCTGCAGAATATATATCACTGCTCCCTGAAGAATCTTAATCCTTCATGGAAGTGGGAGGAAGGTGTGCTTTTCAGTCAACAGAACCATCAGAATGTAGGTGACCTGTGAGCCTTGGTATTTCAGAATTCTGTGATCCGTATTTTTCCCACAGTGCTTTTAGCTTCCCGAAAACAGGATGAGTTACAGCTCTGTTAGGGGATACCTGCCACAGCACTCCCTGCGGTTGTTAGCTAGCAAGGGACCATTTGTTGGTGTCTATTGCTCGTCTTCCGTTTTGCAACTGTTGTGTGTGGAGAATGATCTGTGATAATGCTTTCAGTTTAAAATGAGCAAGTTTTATTATGCATATAGCAGCAGAAGTAAAGGGCTAAGTGTCAGGCAGCTTGTTCAGAGGAGCAGCAGACAGCGGAACACCATCGAGCCAGGCCTTCCGGCTTGCACTAGGAATGACTGCAGTAGGTACTCAGTTGAGACAATGAACCAAAGCAACATTACCAAGTCTGGCGCTTGATCATCTAGTGGAAACAATCGATCAGGGAAGCCACATTGAGACAGTAGTGCTGTTTTAGAGAGTCCTGGCATAGTGACTTCTCTCCAGATGAGTTTTGGGCCCTCCACCTCCACCCCATGCAGTTAACAATAGTAACTCCTGTTGGAAGTCGTTTACCTTGTATCTGTTCTCAAGGGCATGTTTTCACTCAATCCTTTCTTCTCAAGAGCAGTGTATATTTTTACTCTTGGACTGTTTTGCTGTCCTCATGTCTGCTAATCACAGGGCTGGGGGCCAGCCTGGCCCTAGACAAGGGGCTTTGGAGGACACTTTGAAGCACGCACGCTTTGGGCCTTTTTGCAAGAACGCTCACTGACTCCCTTCTCCCAGAGCACAACCAGTGAACCAAAGTGTGATTCCACTAAAATCCAACTTGGGGAAACCAATGCGTTTCCTTACAGAGCATGGGCGAGGGCTTACTTATAGGAGTGTGGGGGACCCTCAGAGCAGCTCCTCCACTAGAGAGTTCCCCCCACCCCCGGCATGGAGGAGGACTCCCCCATAGCTGCACAGTGGAGTCACCTCTTCAGCTAACTGTCTACAGTGTGCATACTGCGGCACTTCTTCATACCATAAAGCCATGTGCAGGTAAGTGTCGAGGTGCAGAAGGGAGCTGCTGGGCTGTCCCTAACCCGCCTCCTATGCAGGAACATCAACAGACATTAAGCTTGATCTTAGAAGTTTCTTGTGAGTAGTCACAGCTATGCCAGTGAAGGTGACAGCTCTTATGCTCTGATGATAGCTTTATACAACAGGTCCAAAATGGGGGGGGGGGGGAGAGGAAGTGGGTTCTAGAATTAGCTTCTTAGTTAAACAAGTCACTGATGTATTTTATGTCATAACAACAGTGTTTTAACCATCTTATGTCCCATTTGTGTACTGAAACCTCTAAGTCAATCCTAAGCTTGGTGGCACATATATGTAATTTGCTCATGACTCTAGGGGTCATTAGATTATATTGGGCATGGCTGGACTCAGTGACACTTCTTTTTGTTTCCTCTGGGTCTCATGAGACTGAAGTCATCTTGTGATATGACAAGGGCAGTTATGGTGGCTTCTGTCACATGCCTAACTTTTGGCATTGCCTTTTGGCTTATCTTCCTTCCTCATGGTCTCTCATGTCAAAGAAAATAGTTGGGCATCTTCAAAGCATGAGTTTTCAACTACTGTTTTCTCTCTCTCTTTCTGGCCTTAGGCATTGCCCCTTTCAATAATACGTTGATTAACAATTAAATGCTCAGGTTGGGGTGGTGGTGTTGGGTGCGGTGGGGGTGAGGGTGAGGAAGGTGGGGGCGGTGTGCCTCTGTGGCTTTTGTTCATCTCTCCATACTCCCAGCTTCACCTTCTGGAATGAGGGAATCTTAGGTCCATGCTTTATGTACTCCTTGTACACACCAGTCACCAGGCTGGGCAGGGGATGCTTAGGGACGCCTTTGTTCCTATGGAGGAATTCTTACCCTCTTACACACCCACATCCCCTCCTATGCATGTGCGCACACACACACACACACACACACACACACACACACACACACGTGTTTGCCCAAGGTGGGCATGGGTTCAAGAGTTCCGGGTTGATGGGGAGAATGGACTGGCGGTGAGGTCATTACAAAGGGGCAGGGTGGGTAGTGATGAGAGGAATGCTTATAGCCTTTGCAAGCACTGTCATCCCATGTGGTAGTGTGGACAGGTAGGGCTAGTTTTACCACAATTGCTGTCATTTCTCAAACAACTGTTCACAAGTTCTGCCTGAAGCAAGTCACAGAGAATGCATCGGATCTAACATTGTGAAGTGTAGTTCACTGGTTGTATAGATGAGGAAAACCCTGCTTCTCAGGGAGTTAGCGACTTGCCTGAGGGTAGCACGTGCCTGTGCGACGCCCATGCCTGTGCGATGCCCGCTCCTGTGCGATGCATGCTCCTGTGCAATGCCCGAGTCTGTGCGATGCTCATGCTTGTGCGATGCTCATGCCTGTACAATGCCAGCGCCTGTGTGATGCCTGCGCCTGTACGATGTCCGCCCCTGTACAATGCCCACGTCTGTGCGATGCCCATGCCTGTGCAATGCTCATGCCTGTGCGATGCCCACGTCTGTGCGATGCCCATGCCTGTGCAATGCTCATGCCTGTGCGATGCCTGCACCTGTGTGATGCTCATGCCTGTGTGCTCCTATGCTGACTCTCTTGCTCTCCTTTCACTTCTTTTTTGTGCTCTTAACTTTTCATTATATCTCTTTAAGCATAAACACATCAAACAACATTTACAAATAAAAACAGGCTGGCTTTCAGTTAGCTGGGGTATCTTATTCAGGATTCCCCCTTACGATCCTTGATTGCTGTGGCAGCAGTTCTCTTAGCTCCTCTGGGCCGATTTGGAGTTTCCTCTCTTTAGTCTAGCTAAAGCTTCTTTCTTTCTTTCATTCAAAAATTTTACTATAGCTGTTGATTTAAAAAAATGTTTTCCTATTTTATTTCTTCTCTAATATTTATTAATTACTGATTTTTGATATATTATGAGGCTTAGTTTGTTCTTTCTTGAAGTGTAAACTTGGGTTGTTTATTCTTTTTCAGTATGTGTCTATAGCGATACGCCTCCCTTATAGTACTGCCTTGCTCAATCCCATAGGCTTTCATATTAAGTGTTTCTATTTTTCTTTGCATCAAGATAGTTTCTCATTTTCCTTTGAATATCTTTCTTTATCTATTGTTCAAGGGTGCCCTGGAATTGTTTTCACTTTTCTCTATGGGTGTTCTTAGACCTATAGGCACTGTGAGATGCACCCCAAAGTTATATGAAGGCATGCATGCTGACCATTTCTTCAGGGGGACTAGTTTTCTTTTTCCTCTGCCCAGTCTGTGAGCTCTCCATTGTTACGTCCGCCGTTCATTGTGTCAGCAGTGCACGTAGGGAACTCAGCTGCAATTTTCTCATTCGCCGCTCCTCTATCACCCCCTTAACAGCCCCTGTTCTCTTGGCAGCAACCCTGAGCTCCACTCATACTTTGTTTTTTACTCCTGTTGGGTTTTGTCCCCTGAGCCTGTCCCACTGTGCTTACACACAGGGCGCTGTTGCATTTGCCCTGCCTTCCCCAGTTGTCGGTGGTCATCTGCCCTGCCACATTGCTAGAGACTGGAGTGTCAGCTGCAACCCAGGCCCTGACTGTTCTTTATCTTGGCTTTTCCCCCCGACCTTCCTCACTGGTTGCTTCGCCCATATTCTCCCGTTCTTGTAGGCTGCCCTCCTGGATCCCTGACAGGCTCAAGCATTTGAACACGTGGTCTCAGTTGGTGTCACTGCTTGGGGATGGTATGGAAGTGTTAAGATGTGGAGCCTTGCTGGAGGACGGAGAACAGGCTTTGAGACCTTACAGCTTTGCCCCATCTCTTTCTCTTTTCCTTCCCCTCTCCCTCCCTCCTTCCCTCCCTCCTCCCTCCCTCCTTTGTGTGGTTGAGATATGATCTCTCAGCTTCCCGCTTTTGCTGCCTGCTGGCAGGCCTCCCCAGCCATTGTGGAGCTGCAATCCCCTCCTCCAAGTTCTTTCTTCTATAAGTTACTGTTGGTCATGGTATTTTGTCACAGTGACAGAAAAATGAATAGTACAGTGCCCACCCCCCCCTTTGAATAGTATATGAAGTATTAAAATACTTCTGTGGAGTTTTTAAAAATTTGGTAGTATATAAGTATTCAAATAGAATCACAATAGTCTTTTAAGCCCCTAACAATCTTTGTGACAAATATACGTAAATAAATTGTTCTCTGAAAACATCTTTCTCCCTTCAGGTCTTTGCTGAAATAAATGCAATATTACATTACCAGAGAAAGCACGACCAAGTGCTTACCAAACCGCATAAAGCCAACACCTTCTGACATGCTTGACTGCCTGCCATCTTCCCATGTCCATGCTTTATTCATTTGTGAATTCATCATTTATTCATATGCTATAATATTTTCTATTGGTACCCTTGTTTTCTCTCTTTAGATATTTATCTCTAACGGTTAAGTATATTGCCTTTCCCCCCCCCCCCCTCTCACTGTTGTAACCCCAAACCTGGTTTTGTATCATTGTACCTGGGACATAGTAGATGAAATAGAGTCCCATTATGTAGATCTGCCTGTGCTGGAACTTGCTGTGTAGACCAGGCTGGCGTAGAGCTCACAGAAACCTTGCCTACTTCCGCCTCCCAAGCCCTGGGACTAAAGATGACATTATCACAGTTGGAAGCACATAGGTACTTTTTTTTTGTTGGCCTGAGTGACTGAAGTAAGTCATCAGTACGAAGAAAAGTCACATCCTAATTTTCACATAATATTATCTTGTAGACCGTCATTACAGGAAAACAATGATACTTCTCGATCAGTCTGGTGGTGCAGGCCTGCAATCCCAGCAGCTCAAGAGACTGAGGCATGAGGGCCAAGTTTAAAGTCAGCTTGGGGAACAGAATGAGACTCAGTCTCAAAGTAAAAAGTAAAAAAAAAAAAATCCAATGGGCTAGGGATATGGTTCACTTTAGAGCACTTGCCTAGCACTGACCTTCTGTCCACTAAGAGAGGAGCTCATGTGCTCCTGGCTGGCCTGTGCACTTAAGAGTGTGCTGAGCTTGTGCGGCTCCTGCCTCCTGGGATTACAGGTGTACACCACCACTCTGTGTATGGGGTGCTCAGGATGAACGCAGGGTTTCAGGCATGCTAGGCCAGCACTCTATCAACTTAGCTACATCTCCAGCCCTTTAAACACAGGATTTCAAAAAAGGCTGCCATTGAAAGGCTTTCTTAAAGGGACACGTGACCCGTGTTTGTTTTGCAGACATTGCACTTGCATGTGTTTATTGTCTTTCTTTCTGTAACCACACAACCCGCAATTCCTCACATTCCTATTTATTTCCCTCTAGACCTTGGAGTTGAAGAAATAAAATGTTCAAAGATACAGTTTTAAAAAACCCACTTTATTTTGCAGACCCTGGTCTCTAAGGGTTTGTGCAGCAAGCTGCCCTTAGTTCACAGCTAAAGGCCTGAGCAGTGATGAGGTTCAAGCATCCTTTCTAAATGGGGCGCAGATGTGTGGATTCAGGAGGGCCTCTGGCCTCACTGTATCTTGGGGAGGGCTCTAGTATATTGAAATTTATGTAACCCAGGACCAATAGTTCATCCTACCGGGACAAAGGCCTGTAAGCTTTGGTTCCAGCTCCGGCCGAGGCTGCACTTTCACGTCCTTTATATCCCTCTTGGACTTGCTGGGTTAGCTCTGTTCCAGACTTAGCGTTGAAAGCCATTTTCCCTTCTTCTTTACTTCTAACGTCTCAAATGAATCATAAAACAAAAGGAATATTCCGAGATGAAAGACACACTTTCAAGACTTTGTTTAAAAGTACTTTTTACTGTGTTTTGGAGAAAAATTTTGTTCTCTCTTACTAGTTTAAAAGAGTTGAAAAAGAGTCTGAAAGCACATGAAATCTGTATGTGCTCATGAATGCATATGCACATGGCCTTTGGTTCTTCACTAAGGGTATCTTTAGTTATAAGCAATAGGTATGAAATTATCAGGATGAAGTGAAAGTGACCTTGAACTTGCTATAGGCATCTCACTTCTTAGCCATATTTCTTTCGTCATGGCATCTGTAAAAGAACTGTTCTTGTCTCTTTCTCTCTCTGGCTCCATCAATTCTAACGGGGATCTTCAGTGACATTGCTTTCTTTTCCGGGCTCCAAAGTGGCTTCTTAATTCTTGACATTTTTTTTTCCACAGAGTTTTCCTCTAAACCCACTCTAAAGTCTTTAAGCTCCTAGGTGGAAGAACAGTAAACCTCAAAAAGTTCCCTAAAGGTGTTTTCTGAGAAATCATTTCAGAGAGAAATTACTTCATCCTGGTTGGAATGAATCATCTGTTCCAAGTCCCCAAGCGTCAAGAGCCTCTGGCGTGCATTTGAGGGCGCGGAGTGTGGTTGTGGCAGCTGTACCATCAGTGGTATGCGGTGGAGGGGATGCGCCTGACCCAAAGATGTGTGACTGTAGTGTGGAAATCTGGCTGTTGCACATGCCCCAGTGCTAATTATGCAGTAATCGAATCCCTCTGGCTTCCAGTACCAAACAAGACTGGTTGGAAAAACTCAGAGAACAGGCAAGGAGAGTCCCCTCTCTGCCTGGCACCTGTGACTTGCAACTAGGTGCACTGCCATTTTGTCAGCGATTTGGCACAAACAGTTGTCAGTTTATTCTGTAGAAGGAAGCCTGGGCTTTTTCTTCTGATCCCTGTACTGGTATGCTTGGAGCTTTCGTCTATTGTTACATAGTTGCTATCTCTTTGGGAGCTAAAGTCAGGTTTATTCTTTTAAAACAACAGATTATTGTGTGATCTGTTTTAAGTTAGCAGTTAAAATAGCCAGACTAAAAAGTTTGTAAGGTTGAAAGAGTTTGTGTAGGACACAGACATGTGATTTCATGTTTGTTTGTTTGTTTGTTTGTTTGTTTTTGTTTTCCTACTCAAAGGTCATGCTTTTCCTATGGCATTGTAGGAAGGGTTGTAATCTGGGTTTACTATGATAATGGTGGCTTTAAGAATGATGGCTGCATATTGACTGGAGTCCGAGGTACTGGGCATGTGGACTGTCCACTTCACTGTGTGAGGGTCTGTAAGATGTTTGCATCATTATCAGCTTTTTAAAGGAGAAGAACACTGCCAGTGTGTGATCACACAGCTAGTGAGGAACTGACTGGAGCCTGACCCAAGGCCATCTGAGTCAATTTGGGATAGTGTTCCCAGTCGAGCCTTTACCACACTCATTGTTGAGTTAGACCTTCATGTGCTCTTGAAAGTCAGCAGGTGCAGTGGGTTATATGAAGTTGACCAGAATTTTGTTGCTATTACTCCAAGATTCTCTTAATTTCAACAGACAGACCCAGAGCGCTATTATATTATTCAGTAGCATTCATAGCTCTTCTTTGTAAACGCTCACAATTGTGACAGCAATTGTAACAGATTCCTCTTGGTTCCTCTACTAAACTTACTGTTGGAGTAGCTGCTCATGGTGGACACCAGCTGCCACAACTGATTGACCCATGGTGGGTACCTGGCATTGAGCCAGGTGTCTCTGAAGTACCCTCTGCCCTGGGTGTCTTCAGTTTGGAAAGAGTTGTTGAAAAAAAAAAGTCACATGCTTCTCTCAGAGATTCTTGCGATGTCCCATTTCCTCCTTTCCTTGCCTCATTTTTTTCCCCCCTCAAATGCATGACATGCTCGGCTATCTTTTTCCTGTGCTCTCCTCTTTGATATAAGACAGGCCAAACTGATTGATTATGTCTTCAATTTGAAGAGTATTAACTAAAGTATAGTTTCAAGTATGTAAGTTAATTTGGCGAAGACTATTTGCCAAATGAAAGTGGGACATAGGAAGGTTTCAATAACGTACCTAGCTCTCATCTTAAACAACTATCTTCCTTCCTTCCTTCCTTCACCTCTTTCTCTTTCCTCTTATTATTATCATTATTAATTACTATTGTGTGTGTATGCACGAGTGTGTGTCTTTACACATATGTATGGGCATAGCACGGTGTATATTCATGCGCAGGTCAGAAGATAACAATTGGGAGTCATTTCTCTTCCTCTACCTTGTTGAGGCATAGTCTCTTTTGTTTTCTGTCATGCTCCATGCTTGTTGACCCTCAAGCTTTTAGCTGGTTCTCTTGTCTGCACTTCCCACCTTGCCGTAGGAGTGCTAAGTTTACCAGTGTGCACTGCTGTATCTGGCCTTTTCATGTGAGTTGCAGGCCGCGGGTGGAACTCATGCTTGCTCAGGGAGTACTTTTACCCAATGAGTCATTTCACCATTCCCCCATAACCCGTACTTTTTAACAGCTTCTTTGAGATATACTTGACATTGCTATAAAATTCACAGCTTAAAGTTGTACATCTCAGGAGCTTTTAAAATGTATTCACGACATTGAAATAATTATCCAATCCAAAACGTAGCAGTTTCCCCCTCTGAACCTTGTATCTTGAGTAATCACTCTTCATCCTCCACACACCCAGCAAGGGTCACTTTGCCCTGTGTCTGTTCTTGTCCATTGATATTACATTCTTGTGCTATATTGGCCACCTTCTTCTTGTTCTTCTTCTTCTTGTTCTTCTTGCTCTTGTTCTTGTTCTTCTTCATTATCATCATCTTCTTTTCATCTTCTTCTCTCCTCCTTTTCTTCCTTTTATCTGTCTAGTTCTTGGTCATGGAATGGTGTCTCCCATATACAGGGTTAGTCTTTCCTTGGTTAATTCTCTCTGGGAATGCCCTCCTTAAAAATGCCAAGTGGTTTGTCTTCTTGGTGAGTCTAAGTCCCTTCAAGTAGGCAATCAGTATTAAAGATCACATGAGATATGGTGTTGCTCATATTTTAAAATCTATTTTATTGCATTCCTTATTCCTCTACCTTCCTTCTATCACCTCCACCCCTGGCCTTAGGTAGGAGAGAAATGAGGTTAGTGGGGAGAAGAGGTCTAGTTCTATTTGGCTACTTCCTCCTGTTTCGGGTTGTTGAGTTTCTTGGGGGCAAAGTCCAATCTTCACTTCAACAGCAACTAGGAGCAGCAGCGGGGAGCACCATCAGCCTCTTTCTTCTTTCTTGGAACTCCCCCTTCTCTCTGGGCTCTGGTATTTATTCCCTCTCCAGAGGCCTCAGAATTAAACTATCTGCAGCTGGCAAAGAGCTCCTCTCAGAGCCCTCATAAGGCAAATAGTCTGCTGCTGTGGACAGTCTGGAGCAGCCCCATATCCCACACTGGGGATTAAAAACAAAGTTTAATAACGTAACTGAGAAACCAAAACTTCCACTACAGTATGGTTCATTCATTTTATTTCATTCATTCATATATTTATGTGCTCCTTTCTTTTACACACATATACATATCTCCATGCACATTTGTTAAATGTTTACACGTTAAATGTTTAGACATTTTGGGATAATGGTGGTAAGTATCCTTCGTTCATACCAGAGAGAAGGATACTGGCCTTCAATTCTAGTTTATTAATAAAATGGAAAACTCTGCAGAGTTTGAGTTTTAAGGCTACTTAAGAACACGCATATTTCTGTTTGCCTCGTACATTGTTCAAGCTATAATCTGAAGAAGTTTCAACATTGATTCTTCATGTTTTTTTTTTTTCAGTCTCTTAAAATTCCACCAAGACAACAGATAGGCGCACATGCTGTTTAAAAACAGAATAAATTAATAAAAGAGCAAATGTTAGATACAGTATTTACATTTCTGATGATTGTTTAAAAGCTCCCCCAAGATTATCTTTTAAATAATAATGACAACAAAATTATAGTGAATATTTAATTTAACATATTTTTTTATTCCTTAAAGTAAGTGATGAATGTTTGCAATCACATATCTTGTATAAATAAATGTTTTATAATTATATCTATGTGTGCATAAGTTAAGCTGGTGGGATTTCTTCTTTGCCTGGGAAAGAAATCTTGGCACATATGCTTATTAAATAGCAGAGAGCTCAGGAGTGGTTGAGGGAAAGAACAAGCGACCCACTTCATGTTCCTTGTCTTGTGTCCCAGCGTTTGGGGCACCGCTGGTGGTTTACTCAGGCTGAGTGAGTCTCACCACCTTGCTGTTCTCACAAGGTTCCCCTTTCCCATCTTTATTGGCAAACAAGCTCTGCTTAAAGAAATAGTAAGGTTGAAAACGCTACTTCTCAAACCTTCATGTGCCTACAGGTGTTCCAGGGGCCACGGTATAATTGCAGGTTTGGAGTCAGCATGTGTGAGGTGGAGCCAAGGGCCTATACCAGCTAATGCTGCTGGTCCAAGGTCACTAAGTGATGTGGCTGCCTTTCCTCTCTTCTCCAGGGTGGAGTGACCCAAGAGGCAGGGAGAAGCAGTGAGAAACAGGTGGTACTCAGGGAGGGTCTCTCCTCACTAAAGTTTTGAGTAGAAGGGGCTAGTTAGGGTATCTATGTGGCTTAGGGTAGGTAACATCACTGTCTATCCAGGCACTTGAAAGTAATCTAGATAAACCTTTTATCTATTCTAAAGTACTTAGGTATTTGGCAGTTTGTTAAATAAACATGTTGTGAGAAGGTGAAGAGAAGATAGCAGGAAAGGGGGGCAATAAAGATTTTAAAGTGCTATTTAAAAAGATTTGCTAAGCAATTAAACAGGTGTGCTATTTATTCTGTGACTGTGTGTGACTCTGTTAATATTGTACTGTTTTTTAGCCAATAGTGCTAGATTACACATTTGAGATTGTTTCTTCAAACTCACTAAAAAAAAAAATCCCAACTTCTTTTTTTTCATTAAAAAAAAAAAGGGAATAGATTTCCCCATACAGTATATTCTGATTATAGGTTTTTCCTCTTCCAACTTCTCCCAGATCTTTTCCACCTCCCCACTCATTCAAGTACAACCCTCTCTCTCTCTCTCATTAGAAAACAAGCATCTAAAAATAAAAACAAACAAACAAAAGAACCAAAGAAAGAGCACGAGAAACACACACACACACACACACACACACACACACACACAAATCCCATATAAATATAAGACCAGAAACCATAATATATAAACAAAAGACCAGTATGTTGGGAGGGGGGGATGCCCAGACAAACACTATAAGACAAAAACCAAACTAAACCAAACCAAACCAAACCAAACCAAAACAAAAAACCCTTTAAAATGACTACTGAGTTAGTTTTGTGTTATCCATCTACAGCTGTACCCAAGTTCTGTTGTTTTCTTAAACTTAGGTTGGGAAGGGTTGTCAGTAGGGGATGCTATTGTCCTATAGTTGCTTATATATTGTGGATAATACTAGAAAAATATCTTGACCTTCCAAACAGGAATGGTTGGTATTTTTGAGAACCCCTTGTAGAATTATATGCAGGCCAGTTAATGGAAATCAATTACCGCCATTCTTTGAGTTGGTCTTAAAACAACTGTTTCCTGTTTTCCCTTATTTAAGAAAATGCCAAAGTGCTTAGTGTGTTGTTTCCACTGTCGCATTTGTTTGATGATTGAAAATTTATGTTCAGTAGGGCCATCTCTGTTTCTCGCTTAAGTAGAGGGAAGAAAAAGAATTTCAAATTCTGGGCATCTAGCCATCACTATCTCGAAGTAAGGATGCCCCGTGCTTCGTGTTCTGTGGGGAGCACTGCGGTTGCTTACTCAATGAACGTTTTATGTAGTCTTCACATGAACTCTGTGAGTTAGTTACAGCGATCACTTTTTATTTATGGATGAGGAATTGATACCTAGAGTTCTCTAGTAATTTGTTGAAAGAAACATAGGCCGTAAAGGGTAGGTAGATTCGGAAACCAAAGTTCTGTTCTTTTTCACTGTTCTCAGAAGACAAGTTAGTGATTTTCTAAAAATTTATTTTTCTTTTCCTTTAATTAAAATTTTTTTATGTTTTTACATATACATTTATATTGTTACACATCTATACAATAAACTACCTACAGCAAGAAGAACCACGAAACAATCAGGAATTATGTAAATGTTACATTCATAGTGTTTTGGCTATTTGTGTTTGGCAACCTTGAAGAAAACACCTTTCCTGTTTTGGTGCGTGACAAGTTAGTGATTTTTTTTTTTACCCCCCCTTCCCCCGCCCTGACCATATATAACTTGTTGGATGCAAAAGTATAATTAGAACAGGAGCCCATAAATCTAAGCCCAGTATAATATTCCAACAGCGTGCCGCCTTAGTGCGCTGGTGTGTAAGGAAAGCCAGTGCTTCTTCCTGCTCACAAAGGCCAGCTTTGCTGTGTGCTCTGCTCTTAGTGTGATAAATCTTGGCAACATGTGACCTTTCCACCAAAGTGGATCCTACAGTCATCAGCGACACCATGTCTGTGTGAGGAGCCCAGGGTCCTGTTGCTTTAGAAAATCATCAGTCCGTGTGCTTTGTCCAGCTACCTTTGCTTTTCTGTGGTGTGTGCTGCGCTAAGGGAGAGGGCCTGGGCCCGTATGTGTGAACATTCTTTTCTTCATTCCTGTCTCAGCGAGCCAGTCCTTCCACCAGCACGTGCGCGTGGTTCTCCTTGGTCTGCTCTCTGTCTTTTCACACACATGGCTTAGGTTTTGGAGCCACGGTGAGTGTTGGACATCCTGTACATGGGATTACAGCAAGAAGGATCAGAGAACCTGCCCTAAGAATTTGATTAGAGACAAACTGGAAAATGATTAATAAGAAAATAAAGTCGCAAGGGACATAGAGCAGGCCAAGTGGTCTGCAGAGAGATTCTTTTCTTTGAAAGAGTTATGCTAAATCCTTGCCCAAGAAGGAGTGTGGATTTATTAAAATAAAAGAAGAAGAAGAAGAAGAAACTTCAAGACTTCTGGGTATAAGCCAATTCATATTTTTATATAGCTTGGAGACAGTTTTCATAGCAATAGAGCCCTAAACTGCTTTACAGTGCAAAAACTTTATCTTTTTTTTCCCCCCACAGTGTGGAAAAGAGCTTAAGGTCACAAATTTTTAAAAAATCTGCCAGGAACTCATATTTTCCATGTTTGGGGATAAGACACAGTAGATTCTAAACATCTGGCTAGTCCCTATTTAAATAACTGTGTGTTCCATGCACATCATACATATATAATCATATTTTCATTCCATTTACCTTTTTATATTTTAGACATTCTGAAATCTGGATTAGATTCTGACTCCAGTAGCTGTTGGAAGTTGGCCTTCTAAGCATTGGCTCAGCATACGTCTCCCTTCCTCATTTTTCCATATAAACTTGAGTATGGTTTAGTTTCTTGTATTTTCATTGTTCTTCTTTTTTTATTTAAAAAAAAATGAACTGAATATGGGAGCTTATGGGAGTTGTGTAAAATGAAGTTCTGTGATTCTTTTTTTTTTTAAAGAGCTGGGAGACTTTAGAGTTGGCTGGAGGAAACCTCAATTTTAGACACTGGCCCATATCTGCTGATGATATGACTGCAGTGAAATCCTCTAAGCCACCCCAGTTTATCCTCTCGTGGGCTGGACACAGGGCTGGCAGCTTCAGTGCTGTCAGATGGATGAGCTGGCAGACCCGAGGCATTTGAGCCTTGGGGGAGAGAACTGGACAGAGTGAGCTGATGTCAAGGACACCACTCCCTAAACTAACCACAGAGAGGCCTGGAGGCCTAGCCTCCCCCACACTGCGGTCCTGCGCTGACTGACCGCTGAGACTGTTTCCTCTCTGATTCTCTCATCTTTCTTTTTGTCTCTCATTCACTATTTTATGTGCCGTGTAGCAGTACTGTACTTTTCAGTATCGGGGAATTAGCAACCGTCGTTGAGCAGGTATCTTCGCTGTGAGTATTTGAGACTGCAAAAGGAAGACATGAGTACATTTTATTGAGAATGAAACTGTCGCTCCCAGCAGCCTCAGAGTAAGCAGGTCAGCAGCTTGTAGACGCTGTTCCAGGGAAACTACACTGGGACAGGAGCACACACAGTCTGGTGAAAACACAAGGGCACTTGATGTCTTGGTGACTTGTTAGTGACCCATAACAGATTCCTGGCCTTTGCTTTTTGACTACAATGTCATCAGTATTGGAAGTTGGGAATTAATTTTCACTCAGGACCTGTCTGAGGGAAAACAGAGTCTCACTGAATCTTTTAAATAACACATACTGTGAGGTCCACACAATTATTGCCATTTTACAATTGGCCAAACTCTGGTTTGGTGAAAGGTCTATGTTAGCTTGGGGAAGCCATGGTAAATGGGAAAATGTCAGTCAGTTCGTCTGAAGGCCCACACTTTTCTCCCTGAACTGTAGTTACACAGTGCTAGCTTGAGAAGGGAGGAAAGAATTGCTTCACTTTTACGAGCTCTTATCTCACCGTGCCCTCTGTAGGCCAGCCTCCTGCTGAATGCTGGGTGTCGGTGTACTCCAGGGCCTATATATGTGGAAGTGCCTCGATCCTGGCCTCTAACTCAACTATGGAGAGTGGTCGGGAGGATGTGGAGACAGGCCTTGCTGGTACATGGAGAATATGCCTAGTTCATACTTGCTGTGCAAGGAACATTTTATCTGAACTCAGTGACATGAAGTCAGCCCCTGATTTACGGATGCGGAATCAGATTCAGGGGAAGAAGCGCACTCTATGTCACCGCTGGGCCTCTCGATCTGGCCAGGATTAGAACGAGACAGGCTGCTCGAGAATCTAGGCTGCGACACACTACATTTCCTCCCTCCGTCTGTGAGAGTGGGTGGCCGTGAAGACCAGAAGAGAGCTTGCATCTCTTGGAGCTGGAGCTACAGACAGCTGTGGATGAGCTGCCAGATGTGGGCGCAGGGAGAGCTTTGATACTCTGGAAGAGCAGTATCTGCTCCTAAGTACTGAGCCTCTCCTCTCCTCTCCCTCCCCTCCCCCCTCCCCTCTTCTTCTGAGACAAGGTCTCACTGTATAGCTCTGGATGCTCTGGTACTCCCTATGTGCATCCTAGCAGTCTCAGAGATTTGTCTTCCACTGCTTCCCAAATGCTGGGATTAAAGCCATGAGCCTGCCAGGCCTGACTTTTCTTGCATGTTTTTGTTGCTCTTGTTGAATTTATGGGATTATATATTGTAAGCAATAATCTTTTGGTATTTTATGAACAACAATCTCAATTTTATGGCTTTTTTTTTCACTCTATAGTGTCTTTTTTTGTAACAGAAATTCCTGATTTTTTTTGGGAAATTCCTGATTTTAGTATTATCAGATTTACCTATCTTCCCCCCCCCCGTAGTGTTCTTCCCCCCACTCCTACCCCACCCATTGTCATTCCCTGATAGTAGGGAAGTATTTTTCTTATTTCCTATAATTTATAGATTCTTTTTCTGTTTGTAAGTTTATAACCTCATATTGCAGTTGATGTTAGAATTATTCCCTCTCAGTCCTTCTAATACTCAGTTTCTGGTCTTGCTGTCTTGACTCCAGCTCTGGGAGAATGTTGTTGGGTGGTGCTGACAGTGGGCAGGACTTTGTTTGAACGGGATTCTTCTAACCCTAACACTTGGTGTCCCTTCCCTGTGTACAGTGCATGAACACTTTAGGCATGGTCCTCTTTATTCCTACTTTGCTCAGATTTAAAAAATAAGCAATGGGCTGGAGAAATAGCTCAGAGGTTAAGGGCACTGACTGCTCTTCCAGAAATCATGAGTTCAATTCCCAGCAACCTCATGGTGGCTCACAACCATCTATGATGTGATCTGATGCCCTCTTCTGGCCTGCAGATGTACATGCAGGCAGAGCATTGTATACCTAATAATAAACAAAACAAACAAACAAACAAACAAACAAACAAACATGCATGACTGTACTTTGAGCTGATGATATTTTTTTCTTTTCTCTGTCATTGTGGTGTTTTACATGAAAAATTTGTCTGAGTTGGAATTACTCTGCTTTTTTTTTTTCTAAAAGCCCTATGACTAGGTTACATGTTCTGTATTTCTTCTAAAAGTCTGATGTCTTTGTGAATAGTACTTGTGGTCTAGGTGTGAAGTTGAGTTACACGTTACCAGCACCAACCTGGCTAGGATGGCTAATTCTTTTTTTTTTTTAAATTTAAACACATTTTAATTGAATAATAAAATAATTCATATTATATCTCATTTGCTATACCATCCCATGCATCCTCCCATTCCTCCCTCCCTCCTGCTTTCACCCCATTCCCCTTACCTATGACTGTGACTGAGGGGGACCTCCTCCCCCTGAATATGATGCTAGGGTATCAAGTCTCTTCTTGGTAGTCTGCTATCCTTCCTCCGAGTGCCTTCGGGCCTCCCCATCAATGGGACATGGCCAAATATGGGGCACCAGAGTTTGGGTGAAAGTCAGTTCCCAGTCTCCACTTAACTGTGGAGAATATTCTATCTCTTGGCTAGATCTGGGTAGGGGTTTGATGATGACTGCATGTGTTGTCCTTGGTTGGAGGATGGCTAATTCTTCATTGTGCGAAGTGCTATAACTGTTCTAAGTGTCCTACCTGTCTGCGGTAACCATCTTACTCCATTCTTCTTTGGCATATTCTGAAAGACTTGTGTCATTTCAGAGCCCAAGTGGTATAGTGGTTCAAGCAGGACCATGGAGGTCAGACTTCCCAGATAAGCAGCTGGCTGTGCTCCTTACCAAATTGAGGGAGTTGCTTAATTTGTTTGTCTACAGTATCATCCCTTAAGTGGAGATTGTAAGAGTGGATGCCTCTCTGCGCTGATATGAAGGTTGACTAGAGCTTGGAGCCATGTTAAGTGCTGTACTGACTTCCTCTGTAACTCTTCCTCAGTAGGTTTGGTTTCTCTTTGGCTCTCAGTATTTCCATGGGCTCTTCCTTTCATTCCCTGGAAGACAACACTCAGTGGTGGGCTCTACACAGCTCTCCCCTGGTGGAAAGCTTCTCTGTGTGTCTAGCCACCCAGATACGACTTTCAGTCATGATCTCATGACATAGCTTTTCTTCTGTGGCTTTGCTTGTCTGCAGGAGCTGTGAGCACAGGCTTTTTCTTTTTCCTCTTGTTTTTTTATTTTATGAATCTGAGAGATAGAAGGTAAATTATACTGAATGGATAAATGGACCTTCTCTGCTTCCCTTAAACCTGGCACCTGATGCACTCTTTTGTCATTCCACTCAGGAATAAGATAGGCATGAGAGTGAGCTCTACTTTGTAGATATGAAAACAGGGAGCCAGGGTGAGAGACACCTTGTTCACCCAGGGACAGTTCTTTTACAATTACCTTGCCAATGTTGACACCTGTGATCAGAGCATATCTGCGGATTTGTTTTGGAACTTTCTTCTGGCTTATATATGATTCATGTAACACACACACACACACACACACACACACACACACACACACACACACACACACTCACATTATTTTTGGTTGCTCTCAGGCAAGACAGGTTCTGTTCTCATCATCCTGATTGATTACAGTTATCTCCAAATTAACTTGGATCAACGCAGAAACACACATCATCATCAAAGGATAAAGACATGCTAACACAAAGCATATCTAAGTAACCACAAGATAGTAACAAAAGCATGCCCCCAAGAGCAGGGCAGAAGGTTTATATACTCCATACAATCTCTTTTGATTGGTTTAGGGATGGGTGGGAAAAGAGCACATGACCCTGTGGGCTTACTTCATACTTTCTGTGATAGCTTCATTGAGGTAAAAATTACTTAAGTTACGGTTTGCCCCTGTAAGTACAAGTTGTCAGTTTTCATACGCTCACAGAGCTGTGTAACCCTCACCACCATCTAGCTTGAGATTATGTTTCTCACACCAGAAGGAAACATCATGTGGTCCGTAGTTATATTCTTTTCATTTCCTGGCAGTCACTAATTTATCTCTAATTCTGAATTTTCTTATCTGGATACTGTGTAAGTGGAATCATACTATTTGTGGTCTTTTGTGGTTGGCTTCTTTTGTGATGGCAAAATACTTTCAGGTTAATTCTTTAGTTATGTCACCCCATTTTATGGCTAAATAATATTTCACTGACTGGCTATATTATACTTACGCACTGGTTAATTGACTGACATAAGGATCATTTGCACTTTTTGGCCAATGTAAATGATGCTGATCGATATATATATATATATATATATATATATATATATATATATATATATATATATATATATAATTTGGTAAATGGATAAATAAAATGTAGTGTATCTCTATAATGGAATAAAATTCAGTTATAGAAAGGAATGAAATTCTGATGCTAAAGCAGGCATTAAATTCTAAATGCATATGAAGCCAAAGAAACCACTTATTTCATGATTTCACTGATAAGAAATGTCTTTCACAGGCAAATTTAGAGAGACAGAAGATTATTGGCTCCCAGGGTTTTGGTCTTGGGAAAGAAATGGGAAGTATATTGCTAAAGGGTACAGGGTTTCTTTCTGTGCTGATAAACATGATCAAAAGTATATTGATGGTTGCACAGCCTTGTGACTACAGTAAAAGACCCTGAGACATATTTATAAGATTGCATTGTGTCACAAAATAATCAGTAACTTGTGTCAGTATGTAGCACTCAAAACACTGTGGGGCACAGTGGCACACAGGGCTGAGGAGAATGCCCCTGCCTGGGCTCAAGAAGGTGAAATGGGAACTCCTAGAACACAACCCAGAAGTGCCCCACTCAGAAAGATCTCAACACCTCCAGGTACCAGCCTAGGACTTCAGACAGACTTCAGTTGTCGGCCCTTCCGATATTTGTATAACCCAGACAATGCTATGATCTGTGCCTTGCAACACTGTGAGTCCCTGTGGGCAGGAGTCTGCCTTACGTCTAGCTGGATTCCTCTGCCTAATGTTGTGGTCTGGTTCACAGGCAGGATTGTATGTCTGTGAGTGAATGAGTAACTGCTATTTTTGAAGCCTCTCAGTATGTCCCTGGGTAAAAACCATCTCCAGGCTTGTGGCTGCCTCCTCTGCTAGCCTGAGGTTGGTGTGGAAAGGAAGACATGAATTCACCAGCTGACTTCATTCAAGGGTTTCTTTCTTTCTTTTTTTTCTTTCTTTTTTTTTTTTTTTGCAACTGTTAACTACTTTTCTCTGGTGTTTTCCACTGTGGTGACTGGAAACAGTGTTTGGGTACTTGAGACTCTTGTGATTTCCTCCCTAGTAAGATATCCAAAAATTGTGGGTTGGGTCAGAGAGAGAGGGAAACAAAAGGCTATTGAATCGGGCCTTGATTGACTTTTCTTTCTTTTTTTTTTTCTTTCTTTCCTACCCCCACCCCACCTTTTCTTTTTGCATTGATCTAGCATCAATGCTCTGAGTCGTGTGTAGCTTATGGGTGTTGGCTTAATGAGGATTTTTTCTTTTCTTTTCTTTTTTTTTCTGTGAAGGTACTCTATGTTGATTAAGTTCTTTCTGTTGAATATCCTTTGCTTGCACTGGACTTTTCTTTATGTTGATTTTTTGCTTCGTTTTTTTTTTCATTTCCCATGCTGTTCAGTTACTGGAAGCCAGAAGAACCAAGGTTTGTCTACTCTTTGCAGCTTGTTTGTTCTGCTCTGCACAGCCTCACCTCCCTGTGTGTTTGAACGTGTTTGTCTGTGTCTCCATTTAGTCCCTTTTGCTTGCAGAGGCAGTAATCCTGTTTACTAAACCTGTTCACAGCTTTATTTGTAAAAAGAAAAAATAAAGTCCTTGTTTGTGTCTACTCTTAGCAGATGCTATTATTTTCATTTTTAAATGGATAAGCATTTATCATGGAAAATAATGGATAAAGAACATCTTAGGAAACAGTGACTACTGAGTCTGGAGTGTTGTGGGCCCGAGAAGGTGTGTTCCATAAAAGTTTCCCTCTGATCCTTTCCCTTCCTAAATTAAACACCGTAGATGTATAATTTCCCTCGTGGTTGACACTAATAGACCGTTTCTGTGTGTGTGTGTACATTTCTCTTCTCCTAAGACATCCAGAAAGCATCACTGAATTAATTCCCCTCTTCATGTGCTGTCCCATGCTTCTGAAGTCACCGTGGAGGACTTCATGGCTGGCCCCTGGACCTCATGATTAACACATCCCATCCTCATGGTGTGGCGGCCTTGGACTGCTTGGCCTTTTCATTGACTTTGTCTCCTTTCTCCTCTCCTGCTCCACCTTCCCCGCTGTAGCACCTGCAGCTGACCATCCAGGCCCTTCAAGATGAGCTGCGGACCCAGAGAGACCTCAACCACCTCCTGCAGCAAGAGAGCGGCAACCGAGGGGCCGAGCACTTCACCATCGAGCTGACCGAGGAGAACTTCCGCAGGCTGCAAGCTGAGCACGACAGGCAGGCCAAGGAGCTGTTCCTTCTGCGGAAGACGCTGGAGGAAATGGAGCTGAGGATTGAAACCCAGAAACAGACTCTCAATGCCCGAGACGAGTCCATTAAAAAGCTCCTGGAGATGCTGCAGAGTAAGGGGTTGCCGTCCAAAAGCCTTGAGGACGACAACGAGCGCACGAGGCGGATGGCGGAGGCCGAGTCTCAGGTCAGCCACCTGGAAGTGATCTTAGACCAGAAGGAGAAGGAGAACATCCACCTGAGAGAGGTAAGAGCCCGGCTTTAGATGATGGAACATGTCGTTAAGCTATATCACAGCACGTGGGAACTCTGAGGTGCTTTATTGTCACTTTTCTATGGGTGGCTTGGCTGCGGTTTGGGGGACTTTCAGGTACACATCTGTTTAAGTTTGACCATCAAATATATCTCTAAAGAAACAAAACAAACAGGTGACTAGCAACACAGCAAACCCAAGCATTTATTTTTATGACTGAATCAGGGACAGAGTTTATAGAAAGCAAAGTCTGTGTGTGTGTATATGTTTGAGAAGAGTGGTAAAATGTACAGACCAATTCTGCACGTTTAGGTTTAAGATAATCCTTGTCTGCATTTACATTCGTCTAGAACAGTCTGTTCCAGGGTTTCTTATTATGGTTTTCATCCTCAGTGTATTAAATCATTTGAGGTCATCCGGAGGCAGTTCCTCTGGCTGGCCACCACCACCGAATGTTGAGATGCTAAGATATCTGAGAATTTATGGTTAGTTAAAGCTTAGAAAAAAATGTGGGTGTCAGCCAGGGTTTGAAATTGTTACCACAGTTTTCTTGCAACTGTGGTGGAGACGGATCCTAAAGAATCATGTAGGGAAAGTGCTGAAAGAGAGACACATACCACACAGCAAATTGCAGGCCATTTGACAGCATTAGCTATGCCTTCAAACCATTAACAGCTCTAAATACTAATTCCAGAGTAGACTAGATTTCTTGGTATTGAATACCTGTTTTGATGGGAGGCTGACTCAAGAGTCCCTTGTAGGAATACTTTTAAAATGTATTTTTATTTTTGTTTCGTATATCCCTTTCTCTCTTCTCCATCCCAATCCTTTCTAACACCCCAACACCAGGTAGGAGAGAAGGAAGGTTAGTGGGGAGAAGGGGCATAGTTTTCCTTAGGAACTTCCTGCTGTTTAGTGTCATTGGGTTCTTTGGGGCAAGTCCAATCTTTGTTTCAGGATATCTCCAACTTTTTCTCATCAAACTGCATCAACAGCAACCAGGAGCAGCAGGGAGGGGGGAATACCAGTAGCCTTCTTCTTTCTCGGACCCCTGCCCCCCAGTCTCTCTCTGGGTCTGGCATTTATTCCCACTGGCAAAGACCATGCCCGCACACATGGAAGTTCCCAGCTGACAAAGATCACAAGCCTTCTCATGAGGCAGTTATCAGCTGTGGGCAAACTGGAGCAGCCCCTGTGTCCCACACCTGGGATTAAAACAAAAACACGTTTACATATAAACCAAAACTTCCACAACAGTCCCATGTTTGGTGTTAAGAAAATAGGGCTGGAGAGATGGCTCAGCGGTTAAGAGCACTGACTGCTCTTCCAGAGACCATGAGTTCAATTCCCAGCAACCACATGGTGGCTCACAACCATCTATAATGTGATCTGATGCCCTCCTCTGGCCTGCAGATGTACATGCAGGCAGAGCACTGTATATATAATAAATAAATAAATCTCTTTTGAAAAAAGAAAGTGTGGCTCCTGGTTGAGATTGGCTAAGATGCCAATGCTCCCATAAGGTTTCTCTAATATTGTTTGTATTTGCTTAGGATATTTTAGCAGACTTTGATATTTTCAAGCCTAAAGTCCTCTATCTCCCTTGTTTCATTTTCATGAGGTCTTAGTCCCATATTTTGGAAACCACATGGCTTGGTTTGATATATAATACTTAAAAAGGTGTTTTGTTGGGCCTGCTCTTTCCATCTGAATTCTAGGAGTGTAGATGTGATGGGCAGATTTCTAATATGATCCCCAGTGGTTCCTACCACATGGAATTTACACCCTCATGTGTTTCCCTTCTCTTGAAGACTGGCTCGTTCTAGAGACTTGCGTCTAAAAGATACCACCATATGGCGGAAGCAATGGCTCTTGATGCCACTTCCATGATAGGGCTACACAAGACTGAAACATCTACCATGCAAGCAAATCCTGTTGCTTTCATAGTGTTTTGATAAAGCAAGCTGCTGTATAGGAAGGCCAGGTGGTAGAGAGATGAGGGCAACCTTCAGCCAACGTCCAGTGAGGAGAAGGGCTACTCACAGAAGCCAACAATGGAAACTGCCGACAGCCGCAGTTGCCTTCAGATGAAATGACAGCATGAGACGCTGTGAAGCAAAAGACCCAGCTAAGCTGTTCCTGGTCTTTTCCATAGGAAAAAAAACCCCTGAGGTAATAGACATGTATAACGAACAGACAATATATAAAACCCTTGTCTGTGTAAGAAAATATTCACTTTAAATTTGGATCTAACAAACATAGTTTAGAAGTTTAAAAGATCCTCCTTTTCCAAGAGAAGATTGTAGTAGCTTGTGAGGTCTATTGTTAATTTTTTTTTAGGAATTTGGGGAGCCTGCTGTTAAGCCATTGATAACTGGTCATGGTTTGCGCATTTACACACTGGAAGCTGACAAATGCTACTTATAGAATACATGAGCCTGTTACTGTCTTCCGTGTAGACTCTTGCCTCTTCAGCTTGCATGCACTGATGAAGCACATTGATCTGTGAGGGGGTTGGTGTGGAAATCAGCTGAGTGGAGCCTCCAGCCAACACACGGTGAGGACTAGCGGGACTCATTCTATTCCCAAGAGCTTCCCAAAGCCTGCTGACCAGCGAGCATACTGCTGAAAAAGCACAGGGGGTGCTCATTGGTGATGTTAGCAAGACAGGGCATTTTCCAGAAGTACCTGAGTGATTGACATTGTGTAGATGTTTTATGGTGACTCCACTGAATTCTTAAGAGTACCTCATTCATTTGGTTAATTCACTTATTTATAAGTTAAGGAAATCATTTTCTTCTGTGTTTGAGACAGAGTCTACTTAGTATTCCATACATACATACATACATGCACACACATATATATATACATACATTTGAAATATATCTATCTATTCAAAATTTGATATATGTATATATATATGTATGTATGTATATATATGTATATGTATATATATATATACATATATATATACATACATTTGAAATATATCTATCTATTCAAAATTTGATATATGTATATATATATATGTATGTATATATATGTATATATATATATATATATATATATATATATATATATATATATATATATATATAGGCTGGCCTCAAGCTTGACATCTTCTTCTGGAGTCCTGGTATTCCAGGTGTGTGCCACTGTGTGTGGTACTCAGTGCATAAGGTTTTTTTTTTAATTGAATATCTATTTGAAAGTATGAATGATAACCAATAGTTTGGCTTGATTTCTATTGTGAGAAGTAGATGGACAAATAGAGAAGTGTTATGAAAAAGAGAGTAAAGCACGTTGCCTTGGGTGAGACCAGTTTCCAGTGTGGCAGTTAGGAAAGGTATCTTGCAGAGCTATGGTCGCGAACTGAGACCTCGATGGGAAAGGAACCAGCCAGGTAAGGACCTCAGTGGACTGTTTCACTCAGATGGAGAGGCCCATGTTCTGAGAGGTAGGTGCTACTACTTGTCCATCTTACTTGGGGGAACTGAAGGGCATAGGACATCAGAAAACTTGCTGGTATCACGTAGGTAGCAAGTGGTAGAGATGGTTTTAGAGTCGGGCTGACTTATTCTCAGCTCTTGAATCATTTCATTATGTCCCCTTCGGAGGAATGTCTTTGCTAGAGTGTTCTTAATAAACATGCTTGAAGACTGAAGTGAGCTAATTCAAGACAAGTTAAAGTATGTAAGTGCACATTTGTGGTGAGCAGCTCACCGGTCTTCACTGCAGGTAGGGACTGAGGGATGCTGGGATACTCTGGAGGTCAAGTCCATTTTGGTTGGAAGGAACTTTAGCTGCTTGTCTGGGTCTGAGGACCAACAAACAGTTCTGTGCAAAGAAGCCATATAATGGGGCGGGGAGGGGGGGAAGGTCATTTGTAGGCAGGACTTGGGTAAAGGAGAGCATCTCAAAATATGTGCCTCACTTTTCTCTTGCTGCACTGGTGTTCTTTGTAAGACATCAGCAAGCTAGAAAATAAAAGCTGTTTCTGATCTGTTGTTCTGACCTATAAAACGTATAATGCCCAAATCGTTGTTTCCTCTAACCAAAAGTCTGGGTTGTTTCCTTCGCTAATTATCCTTTAAGGCAAATTTCACTGGAAGCTGTTTCCATGTTCTCTGCTGAGGCTGAGAATGCACTTCTATTGCACTATTTAAATTTTTTTTTTTTAGTAGAACAATATGTCTGACTGTTTTTGTTATTAAACCAGTAAGAATACCTCAGCATGAATATAGAAACTGCCTGACCTCTGCTAATTGAAACGAATTTAAACCAGGATTTAAACTATATTTGAGGTTTTAACTTTAGCGTGTTCCTGATTCCTTTTTCCTTATGTGCAGTTCAGCTAGGTTGGTGCTGCGCTGCAGTGCTGGGGGAATGGAGTGCTAGTGGCTTTATGATTCATTTTCAGGCAGAGGCAGGACCTCACAGATAACCCATCGCTAGGCCTCCTACAGTCTACTGTTCTAGGCCCTCGGGAGTTGGCAAGGCTTGTACATGAGGCAGAGTGGCTTGCTTAGTGTCCTCTTGTTTTTCTGTGGCCTGGAGAAGACCAAGGGTGAAATCACCTCTTTGTATAGCAGGGAGCAGCAGCAGCAGCAGCAACAACAACAACAACAATAACAACAACATAAATGTGATGATCTCCACTTATTTGGAACACTAGACTCATTGCCAGGAGCTCCAACTGACGTGTGAAGGGTGGGACAAGACGTAGTATTACTCACTGTGTCTTCTGTTTCCATATGGGTTGATTTGATAAGACAACGCTTGATGTGATAATGGCTTCCCTTGTACTCAAGCCTTTTCTGCACTCTGCTCCACGTAAACTATCCAAAAATTCTGTTGTCCTCACCGAAGAGGCAACATATGTTACTACAACACTTTTGTGTTTACTATACTTGTATTTCTTAAGGGGTTCTTAGAGCAGAGTCTTTGGCCTTGCCTACTGTAAGGTGTAAGGAAGAATCTGTCTTTTGCTGCTCTGGCTGTTGCTGTCCTGTGCCAATTTCTTAGGGCTGCTAGCCTTTCTTTGATAGTAGAAGCAGAACAACACTCAAGTTACTGGGGCCAGTGTTGCTTACAGCCCACGGCTAGCAAAACTCAGGACACAGGATCTAAGTTTGTCTTCTGTGCTGTGCGGAGGCAGTGAGAAGCCTGGTTAAGTGTTTATCTCTCTAAGAAGTCCCCAGGCCAGTGGAAGAGCCACCAAGGCCAAGGTTGTCACTTTGATGTTCTTGAGCTTTAAGTCTTTTACTGATGGCTCAAACCCCCCTCATATACCTCCGCCCAACTTTCTACATGATGGACTATTCCCTCCCCACCCCCATCGTGTGGCCTCATTTCCTTTAACATGCTTGTCCTTAGTTCTGCTGACTACACTACAATTTGCTGATGTATGCATATCTAATTCTGACTCTACAGAGTCAGTGCATTCTATTTCCACTCACAAGGCTCATCACAGAAAAGATTCCAAACACACAGACTTAGCATTTCACGTACAGGGTCTTTTATAAAATTTCGTTCTCCCGTGTATTATAAGAAACAACCCCTTATTTCTTAACATAGAACTTAAAAAACAAACAAACAGCCCATCAGTACTCAATGCATATTCTCCAATATTGCCCGTAGTTATTCAGAAAATATTTTAATGATTGGAAATGGTTTAAAATACTTAGAGAATTTCTTAGCAGTTTACTTTGTGCACATGTTGAATACAGATATTCACGGTACTATGAGAGTACCCATGTCAGTTTTGTGATTTTAAAACAGATCATGCTTCCTAATGCTGACTTTGTGTGCTCTGTGCTATACTAAGTGAATGCTGTTACCACCTTTATTCTATGGGTAAAAAAAAAAATGAAGACACAAAGTAGGGAGTTACTGTCCCCAAATGACATACAACAAGTGTTGGAGCCGCTGCTGCTCAGTCTGGCTCTAGACTTGCATCGCTGCTTGAGGTTGTTCACGCAGAAGACACCAAGTAACACTTAGATGCCGCCCAACTTAAAGGTCTTTGTGGAAAGAAACAGAAAGAAATAACAAAAGCCATCAAGAGAGCTCAGAAAATGGGGCTTACGCCAGTTACATACAAGGATCCTGCCTATCTCAAAGACCTTAGAGTTTGTAACATCAGATACCGGGAATAAATTTGTAAAGTTACTGTCAATAAACCTGTAAGTGGTTAAAAAAAAAATAAAGGGATCAGAGTTGGCGACTGGCTTCACTCATGCCAGGGCTGCTCCCCAAGAGCAGGAAGTCTTAGCAGATGTTTTGGGTGGTTCCCCCGAAAGTCATCACATGTTCCTGGAGAAACTGGGGACTCTTGGTCTTGAGCCTCTTGGTCTTGTGGACAGAAGAATTTAAGAACGGACTCACAGGGAAGCTCAGGGACAGTTTTATTCAAGGTTAAAAGACAACTGCAGGACAGACCGTCTGGAATCTTGGCAACCTCCTAGAGAAGCGGCTAGAGACCAGGAAGAGAGAAAACCATGCTGCTTGGAAGTAGCTCCATGGCAGGCGAGCAGCCACCTGCAGGGGAAGAGGACTTCAGAGAAAGAGTGAAAAAGTGAAGAGTACTAGGGAGAGCATACTTAGGCTTGGGCCAGTCTCCAAAAGAGATGAAAAAAAGAAGAAAAAGGGAAAGTTACATCTTTCTGAGTCAAGAGTCAGAGAAACAGGCTAACCTAAGAGAATCTACAGTCACAGTCTTAGGGGACGGGAATTGTGGGAAGAAAAAGTACATTATCTCATTAGGGGATAATTGCACATCCTCTCTCTGTTTTAAAGTCTTTTTTTTTTTTAGAAAAAAAATTTACTTATTTATTAATTATGAATACAGTGCTCTGCCTGCATGTACACCGCAAGCCAGAAGAGGGCACCAGATTACATTATAGATGGTTATGGGCCACCATGTGGTTGCTGAGAATTGAACTCAGGGCCTTTGGAGGAGCAGTCAGTGCCCTTAACTTCTGAGCCATCTCACCAGGCCCCTGCTTTAAAGTCTTATTTTCGTTTCTGTGTCTCTGTCTGTACCTATATGTGAGTATTTTAGTGCAAGTACCCACAGAGGGCACAGGACCACCTGTAGCTGGGGTTGCAGGCGTTTGTGAATCCCTCAGGAAACTGAACTTGAGTCCTGGAAGTGCAGCAAGTGCTCCTAGCTGCTGAGCTATCTTTCCAGTCTCTTTAGCCTGGCTTAGGATGGATTCATCTTCCTCAGGGGTGGTTCCTTAGCTAGGTGACCTGCCCAGCTGGAGTGCTGTTCTGCTCCCAGGCCGGAGATTCCACTCTTTTTACCAGAAGGAAATAGTTTTCCCTTTATGGGCCTTTGCTACTGCTGCGGCAGAAGAGTCTAATGGCAAAGAAGCCAAGTCAGTGAAGAGATCATCAAGTCAAGCTACAGGTGTAAGAATTAGGTCTGGGTTTTAGAAAAGTGAGTTTGGAGCAGCGGATACTTTGCCTTTCAAAAGGTGATGGAACACCTGAACAGGTTTGTGTGAAATTAAAGTATGCGCTTTTAAGGCCTGCTCTAGCTCCCAGATAATGACACGGAGCTCTATTGCCTTTGTTAATAAGCTTCAAAGCACTATAGTTGGGCAGATACTCATCTATTCTAACTGGACTATGACTTCCCAGCCAGGTGCCCCATTACCTACCATCAGCTAGTCTCACCCTGGCTGCTCCTGCTCCATCCATGTCCTCATGGCAACTACCTCCTGGTGACCTCCTCATGGCTGCCTTTTCAGGGCTGCAATCTCATGTACACATTCTTCTTCCATCTGTGACCCCCTAACTTGCATCAAAAGTCATGCCTCCAAGCTC
The DNA here is from genome assembly GCF_964271855.1 of Acomys minous. Classification (NCBI taxonomy): domain Eukaryota; kingdom Metazoa; phylum Chordata; class Mammalia; order Rodentia; family Muridae; genus Acomys; species Acomys minous. The sequence continues at coordinate 21,731,487 of NC_140490.1, read as the reverse complement.
CTGTCCACCTATTAGCTGTTCAGTTTTTTTTTATTTACCAATCAGAGATGATGGAGAACAATTTTTACACAACACTGAGACAGGAGATTCTTCAATAATAATGACAATGCTTATGTCTGGACTGCAACCAGATCTCTGGGCACAGAAATCAGCATCTGAATACACAGTGCACAAAACAATGCCCCAATAGCTTTGGGATTAGATTGAGAACTCTGAGTCCTAGACCCAGTGGTTGGCTTTTACTTACTGGACTCTAGTGAGCCTTTCAAAGCATCTGCCCTGGGCTGTGTGGTGTACAATATGAGTAGAGGATTTAGGAAGAGACAAAGTCAGAGGGTAAAGTTAGAAGGATACTGTTGCTCTTTTGGTGGCCAATAGTCTGAATCTGGGTGGCAGCCATGGAAATAGAAGGGATGGTTAATCTCTGCTTGTAGTTAAGACATCAACAATTCACTAAGTGCATGCTGGGAGCTTCAAGGAGGAAAGAAGAATCACTGTGAGTCTCCGGGAAGGCGGATGTTGAGGCAGTGGGTAGGTGAGAATTACCAGTGAGAGCATGAAGGCTGAGGACAAACTTTGGATGTCTTGGGTTTGTCGAAATCCTGCAGCCAAGGTTGGAGTGTGGAAAAGGAAATGACGGTGAAGTTTTGTCTACGCATACAAAGCATTTCTCACAATTGGTCACTTGACACTCGCAGCTTTTTTTTTCCATGCAAACCTTATAATTTTTTGTCCACCAAGCCTTCGGTATACACACTCACTTTATGACCTGCCTTTTAATATGTGCTAGAATGTCATAGTGCACTTCTGTGCCTCTTTTTGGAGTAACATTTAATTTTGACTGTAGTATCTCTTGAGGTTATATGGGGTTTTCATTGACAGATGCTGATGCAATAGAATCTCTTTCTTCTCAATAAGTTTCACCTTCTCCAAACACTTCATGAGGAATGAATGCCAATGAAATATTTTGGAAAAACACCCCATCTCTGTCCAAGTTAACAACACAACACATCCACAGCAAGGATTTCATAGCTTTTACTCTTCCATTTCAGACGACATAGGGAATGTACACCAATAATTCATTTCTGTTTGGATCTTTTGTGTTGTCTTCAGACCCTAATATGTTCTTTAAAGTTGGAGTGCTATATACTACTTTGAAATGGGTCAGGTCTTACCCCATATTGATTTTAATGAGTCTAATTGGCTGCTTTTTACAGTAACAGACTGGTAGAGCCCCAGGCGGCCATTAGACATAAGGCATTTCCAGCTGCTGAGAAAGGAACCAAGTGACAGATTGCTGTAGAGTAAGAGGCTGGAGAAAGGCAGAGAATGCTGGGAAGTTGTGCATGGAGAGACTGCTTGCTGTCCTCATCACCCAAGGAACAATGGTCCTCTGAACAGTGTTCTGGTAGCAGATGTGTTTTTATCACAATCATGATTTACTAAAACACCACAAATACAACCTCATCCACAAGGGTTGTAGGGCAACTATGTCATTGTGTTTGATAGTCAGTGGCCAGAGGGAGTTGTGGCAGGCTCGGCTATGCCAAGGTCCTCTCCTTGCTGTTGGAGAGGCATGGTAGTGTATGGAACATGCTCATTCAATGCTCCCCCACAATCCAGGAAGGACACTGAAGTTCCCGGAAACTTAGCCTTAATGGTGTATAACATCTACTGCATACATACACTAGAATCAGCCAGTGCTAGCTGTTATGCTCAAATCTCAAGGACCTCAAATCCACCAGGAGTCCTAAGTCCTATGTAAAAGCAAAGAGCCTTTATTCCAGCATGCAGGAGTCAGCAACTAAAAAAAAAAAAAAAAAAAAAAAAAGGCCATGACCCAGAGGGGAATGTACAGGCCTCTTTTAAAGGCCAGAAAGGGAGTTCCAAGGTGAGTTAGATAATCTTTACTTCTATTGGCGCAGATCAGGGGCCAGAGTACAAGTACATCTGGGATTGGTTAGGGCTCTGGTCCGTGGCTAGGGGCTCTCTGAACTGGTTCAAACCTGCCCAAACTTGTAGGTGTTCTTGAGGCTATGTCAGAAGTTAGGGCCTGTTCAAACTAGTAGCTAAGCAACCATATCTTTTTCAGTGTTAGGATAAGGATGGTGGAGCTGTGTGGAGGAATGGAAGCACACCACGCAGCAGATCCACTTAAGAGGTTTATTAGGGAGTACAGAGGCAGTCTCTGGAGACACAGGAGGGAAGATAGAGAGAGGAATGGGAGGAGTTTCCTTTATAAGCTACCTAGCACATGCTCAGGAAGTGCATGCACATGCACAGAGGGTGCACACATGGCCTAGGGGGCCTGAGTCCTGCCAGCGGGTGGTGACCTGTTTCCGCTGACATGCTTCTGGAGTGGCTTTGGTGTTGCCTGTTTTCCCACCGTCATCAGGGCCTTTAGGGGTGACTGTATTGCTGCCTGATTACTAACACTTTTGGTTATTATAAAAAAGAAATGGAGAACCAGAGAGGGAGTGATGGTAGGAGAAGGGAATGTGGGTGGAGCTTTGTTCAGCAGGCTACTTCCTGCTGACAAGGGGCGTTGTCTTTCTCAGGGCATCATCATCACGTCATCATCATCAGGGCATGTTTTGATTGTCCCATGGCATCTGGTTCTCTGTTTAACGGTAGATAACCCTGTAAAGTAAACTCATTAAAAGTTTGGTTAGAGATCTTTTTATCTGGTGTTGGAGGAATGTAGAGAAGTAGTTAATAAAGCAGGGTGTGGACAGCAAGACCAGAAAAGCAAGCAGAAGAGGAGTCAGGAAGGGTAAGAAGGGTTGGGAGTATAAGAACCCAACTTATTTTCTACTTGAGAGAGCGCGGATAATAAGAAAGGAACATGTACCCCTAACTAAGCCACACACCCCTGCGACTTCCTGCAAAGGAAGAACTGAAGCAGGCTTAGAGGGGAACGGGGTTTTGCTGCAAAGTGAGGGTGAGTAGTAGTAGGGGCGAACGCTGTTGGTGGGGGGGCTAAGGCAGCACGGTTAGGGCGGATTGAAGTGGGGGTGAAGAGGAAGAGCCAGCCTGGGGAGAAGGGCCTTCAGGAGGAGAGGAGACTTTAGGAGGACCTGTAGGTTGGCGGCACATAGGTAGGAGTTTGTTGGCCCGATCGAAGAGAGTAGAAGATTTCTGAGGCTCAGAGTCAACAGCTAGAATGAGTTGGGTGGGAGAACAGGACGTTCAGAGGAAAGGTTTGGGGTGAATAAGTGACAAGACTTGAACATAGGGTACCTCTTTCCATCGTCCCCATTCTTGGCAGGAGGTAGAAAGATCCCGTAAACTATTGGGATTTAATGTGCCACTAATTGGCCATTTTGACCCATTTTCTAAGGGATATAGAGGCCAGGTTTGGTTACAGAGGCTTGTAAGCTTAGAAGCCTTTAAGGCGGATGCTAAATTCAGAGGTGGGGAGGCGGTGGGAGGTAGGGAGAGAGTGGGGGGCCGGGGTGGAGGTGGGGGCCAACTGTGTCAGTTCTCACCCAGTGGGAACTGTCCTAGTTGTAGGTCAGAGAGCAGAACTAGCCTCAGTCGTGAAGACTGTGGTTGGGTACCTCTGCTCCCAGTGAATAAGAGAGGGCCGGCAATCTCTCCAGCCAGCTGAAGCATTTACATTGAGTAAAGGGGAAAAACTCACCAATCAGCTAGTGTGTGCACGAAGATGCCTGAATCAGGAGATTAGGATGCGGTTCTGCAGGCGGGCGGGCAGTCCGTGATGGAAGGAGAGAATTCTAGTGGTTCTTATTTACCAAGGGCAATCTGATGGGCATCACTCCTTCTGTTGGGGTATCGCCCCCAGAAATGCCTCCTAGGAAGAAGGGCCAACAATGTTAGGAAAAGAACAGTGGGCGAAGCTGTACGGAGGAATGGAATCACACCACGCAGCTACCCACAAGTGCTCCTGTCCAACCTCAGAAACTGTGCCAGCTCGACCTGCATTGCCCTTCCCAGCTACAGATGTTCTCAGACCCCAGACAGCAGACTGTTCTTCTGGAACCTGGCCAACATTTCAGCCTTTTAAACCCCCTATCGCTGCACTACTGTCAGCAGGAAGTAGTTAAGCCTCCCCTTTTCCATTTGCAAAAGGCTGAATTGGTGTGCTCCAGGCCTGGGCCAAACAGCTCCAGGTTCCCCCAACACTCCTTGGCATAACTTTTCCTTCCCCTTCCCTATACAATCTGGACATTTTTGTTGCTATTGCTTTTTCTTTCTCTCTTTCCCCTTACATGGCAGCCAAAAGCTGCTTCCAATGAACCTACATTTATATACTTTAACTTACCTTATATAGAAACAATCCAACATTGCTCATTAAAAAAATATTTTATTAATTTATTCATATTACATCTAAATAGTTATCCCCCATTTTTTAATGATAGGAAAAAAAATGGAATGTTAGGGCTCTGCTTCAGTCTGCCTACCTGTGATGTCATTGCTTACCTGCCATCGGGGTGTGGCCCTGCCCAGGGCCATATAAAAGAAAAGACCCTCCTTGTGGTCTCTTTCTACCCCCCATCTCTGCTCCCTCTTTCTCTCTCTATTCTCTTTCTACTCCCTCTTTCTTTCTCTCCTCTCTCTCTTCTTATTCTTCCTGTCTCTGTCTCTCTCTGGGGTACCCCTCACTCCTTTCCTTCTCCCCCCCCCATGCTCATTTAATAAGCCTCATATAACATAATATCTGGTACCTTGTATCTATCATTATCTGCTTCTCATATATAAAACTCAGGCCAGGTGTCCTGGCTGCCCACCCCCATTGACTGTCCGTTGATGGGGTGATGGCCAAACATCATCAGAGGTGAGTTGATTGAAGTACATTCTTGTGGGCTGTCTGAAACTGGAGTTCATGCCCAGGCCTCTTTCTCTTAAAACTGGAGTTTCCTTTTTCAAAAATGGGGTTACATAGGCCTCACACCAGCCATTTTTCTAAGAGAGTCCCATTTACCAATGAGGCGGATGTTGTTTTTTTGTTTTTTGTTTTTCTCTTCTCTCAGGTAAGGCAGTTGAAAGATTACGCAACCGGTCCAGTTTTTCAGAGCAAGTAGAGATGGGCCGTGGGTTCAGTTTGAGGCATGTGTATTCTAGGCACCTTATTCCTAACCACCCCAGGCACACCCACATATTTTAGCCTGATCAAGAGTAGATCACACACCAGGATTCCAGTCTCCTGACTGCTTATTCTGGGACATTGTGATGGTTAATCTGGCCAGCTTGACACACTTGGGAAGATGGAACCTCAATTGACCTGTGGGTCTGTCTGTGGGGCATTTTCTTGATTGCTAATTGAAGTTGGAAGGTCCAGCCCACTGTGGGAGGTGCCATCCTTAGGCACATGGACTTGAGAGAGGTCTAAGAGAGGTGCTGAGTGTGAACCTCTTTCTCCATGGTTTCTGCCTCTGCTCCTGCCAGAGATCCTGCCCTGGCTTCCTTTAACAATGAACTTTGACCCACAAGATGAAATGAACCCTTTCCTTCCCAAGTTGGTTTTTGTCAGTGTTTTATCAGAGCAACAGAAAGCAAACTAGAGCAGAAGTCTTTGATATTGCACAAAGCGTTTCAAAGTTTCAAAAGGCTCTGATGTTTACTCCTTAGTACATCTTTGTTTTTAATTTAAAAAAATCAAGGCATGGTTTCATATGGCTTAGAAGAGCCCCAAACAGCAGCAATCTTCCTGCTTCAGACTCCTGAGTTCTTGGATCGCAGGTACACACCACCGTGCTTGAATTCTGGTCACATCTTGCACAGGGCCTGTTGAATGAGACGCTGTAAATCTATGAGGTCACTGAGGAGTGAAATGGGTAATTGGTGCTTGTAGAACGTGCATCACGGATACATCTTTTCAGAAAGAAAGGATGCCTTCCTCACTAAAGAGAAAGTATAAACACATGAGCAATTTGTAGAAAAAGGAGAAAAGCACGCTGAAATGTCATAGTAAAAATTATTTTTACTGATGTGCCTATGAGTTGGCAAACTATAGCACCAAATGCCAGATTTGTTTCTCAAACTACTCTGGCCTTCTATTAAGAAATAATAATATTGTTGATTAGTCAAGTTGTTTATTTTGGAGCTTAATTTTTTTTTTTTTGGCAGGGTCTTACTTCCGTTGTCTGTAGCCCAGGCTGGCTTCCAACTCAAGGTGAACTTCCCACCTCACTTTCCTGTGTGTTGGAATTACACCACTGTGGCTGCCTGGTTTTACCCTTTCAAGTGATTACTTATGAAATGATCATATAATATCCATATGCATAATGTTTTATGTATTGCCTCTTAGCCTATAAAGCCTAAAATATTTACAGTCTGACCCCTTAAGAAAAGTATGCTGACATGCTGACTTCTGATTTAGATAAGTAAATACTTTGAAAAATCAAGCCTGTCTGCAAGTAGCTACATTTTCTATCACTAGCCTTTGAGATGTTTTTCTATTCAGAAGACATATGTTCTGCCTGTTTTTTTGTTTCTTTTTGTTGTTGTTATTGTTATTTTCTTCCTAAAATTATTAGAGCTGTAATCTTGGTTCCTAGGCTCTTAGTATATTAGACATAGGCAGTTATCACAGAAGGTTGTGACTCTTTCGAGGAGTAGTGAGTACTGGAAAGTAATGTGTGGATTTGAAAGGGACCATGTGAAAGTATTCCCTCATTTTACGGTGTACCCACAGAATCTATCATTAAAATTCCGAGCCAATTAGGACTTCTTGGCCTAGTAAACACACACACTTGGGCTGATGGCCCAGCAGTTACAGGTGTTTGCCACCAAGCCTGCACATGATCCTCAGGACCCACACGGTAGACATTGTGGAAGAAAAAGTGGTCTCTGACCTCCACTCGTGTCATGTAAACTCCCTGTGGTGATTTGAACAAGAACCGCACAGGCTCAGATGCTTGTCCTAATAAGGGTGGCCTTACTGGAGGAAGCATGTCACTGGGGACAGACTCTGAGGTTCTAAAGTCACGCTCTGTCTTCTTCATGCTGGGGTTTAAGATTTGCTAGCTCGCTAGTCCCCCTGCCACACCTGCTTCTGGCCACGCATCCCCACGTTGATGGGGATGAACTTTCCTCCCTTTGGAACTGTAAGCTTACATGAAACCTTCTGTAACTTGTGGACAAGATGTTTTTCATAGCAGCAGAAAAAGAACTAACGCACCTTCTTTATAAACAAATGTTTTTGAAAAACCAGACTTTCGCCTCTTCTTTCTTCCTGTTTTTTTTCTATTAAGATTTTTTTTTGCATTAGTACCTGTGTTTATTGACACATCAGACCTACATAATGAGTGCTATAAATGCCTGTAGCTGCTTGAAGGAACTTTCTTGAAAACAACTTGTCTTTGTGTGTTCAGGTCAGTTGTTATAGCTTACTATAGGTTTTCCCATTGAAAATGCTCATCAGGTTTGTTCAAGACCTAGTCAAAAAGAGAACCTCAAATTCCCCAACTGACCTGGGCCCTGGGGGCAGCCAGATCTCTGAGTAGGGTCCCCACTTAAGCATTTTTAGTGTTAGGGGAACGCCCTGCACATTGCTGAGAATTTGCTTCCTTCCTGTAGCTGTTTGATATCATGACATTTGGGGAAGAAAAGTTTGTTATGGAGAGGGCTGTGTTTGCCAGAGGTAGGGTTGGGGGTGGCTGTGGCACCTTACCTACTAGATTAAATAACATCCTTTCCTTCAAATTATGACGAAGACACCACCAACAAAATGTGGCTTCAGACATGGCAAAGTTCTCTGGAAGGCAAGATCAGTTGTGAACTGATACATCCTCCTGGTTGCTGGGCTAGCCCTGTGAAAAGTACATCATTTCCCACGGCAGTGTTCTGGAAACTTCAAGGAACAGCAAACCACAAACACCATACTGTGAGGGCAGGGGGCCGAAGTAGGAAACAGATGTGCTGAGCAGAGGGGGATGGGTGCTTGGGCATCAAAAGTAGCAGGAGTGGGCAAAGGGGGGAAAGGTGGACAGGCTCAGAGCAGGATGAGGGGGAGGAGGAGGAAGAGAAAGAGAAGGAGGAGGAGGAGGAGGAGAGAGGAGGAGAAGGAGGAAGGGAGGAGGAGGTGGAGGAAAAGGGGAGGCACTGGATTGAAAGTTGTTGCCTCTCACACTCCACTCCTTCCTCTATCCTTCCCTTTCTCTCAGAAAATATAGGTCTGAGTCCTGAGAAAGAAATCTGAGGAAGGGGGTGGAGGTGACATCCTAGTCCGAGAGAGCAAGTGGGGATGTTTGCATTTAGTGAAAATAAGTGTCACCTGACTCTCAGGAGGTGGTCATGCATCCAAGAAGACAAATAAACCTCAACCTCCCATCACCAGACTCTCACCACTAATTGACAGTTTTATTTTATATTAAAATTTGTTGTTCCCCCTTTCCCCTCCTCACACTGACTTTGAGTCTTCCTTTCTGCTTTCTGAGTAAATATTGCTCTTCATGGACTGGCCCCCAAGCTTCCGAGTCATTTTTGAATGCGGTGGTTTTATCACGTGGAAATGTACTCCAGACATTCAGAATTGCCTTTCCTTTATCCCCTTTAAAACATCATGACCACACATGCTTTGCTCTAAATACTATTAAGTATTTTTATTATTGCTATTAAAAAGTCTTGCCTCAGGCAGACCCCTACTACAGCTTAAGTAAAGGTATGTATTGGAAGAGCAGTAAGGCCATAGCTGTGGTACATTAAAATCTGAACTCAAGTATGGTTTTGACTGCAATTGAAAGTTATTTTTTGACCCACTTGACCAGGCTCTCTAGTTTTAGGGAATTTTTTTTTCTTTCCCTCACTCTAAACCATGTTCGGTTTTATTCAGTCTCCCCTTTCTTGGATAAGCATGCTAGTTTCCTCTAGGCTAGAGATTGTCTCTGTTTTCTGCATGCATCTTTGAATTCAGCCTGGTCACATAGTGATCAAGGAACTGCTCTGCCAGCGTGAACTGGTTAGTATGTGATTTTAACAGCTACTAGAGGAGCAGAGCTGTTCTCTTGAAGAGACTCTCATAGATTTGTACGAGGGTTTCTGTATTCAAGTGCCCCATACTCTGTTCAGTGGTCATTTACTAAGCAAGTGCTTCCATACATGCCAAAGCTCCTGTTTGCAGAGATTAGCTGCAATTCAATGCTCAAGCTGCTCTGGGTTTCTGTTGTCTATTACTATTACTTTCGTTTTATACCCCTTGGGCAACCTTAGACATATTTTCTCTATATCAGTGGTTTTCAACCTTCCTAATGCTGTGACCCTTTAAAACAGTATGGGTATTCACGTTGTGGTGACCCCAACCACAAAATTAGTTTTGCAGCTATTTCATAACTGTAGTTTTGCTACTGTTATGAATTGTAATGTAAATATTTTTGGAGATAGAGGTTTGCCAAAGGGGTCACAACCCACAGCTTCAGAACTGCTCCTCTGAAGAGCTCTGTGCCCAGTCTCTGTAAAAAAAAAAAGTGTGTGTGTGTGTGTGTGTGTGTGTGTGTGTGTGTGTGTATGTGTGTCTTTGTTTGTGTCGTGTGTGTACACAGTGCCCATGGAAGCCAGGAGAGGGTGTTAGATCCACCTGAAGTTCTAGGTAAAGGTGGGTCTGAGCTGTGAGGAACAGGCCTCACTTCTGCAAGAGTGCTCTTAATGTGTGCTTTTACCCACAGAGTCACATCTTCAGTCCAGACCCTCTGCAGTTCTCTTAATTTTGAGCCTGGCATCAAGAGCTCCCTTTTCTGGTGGTGCATGCCTTTAATCCAAACACTTTAGAGGCAGAGGGAGGAGAATTGATGTGAGTTCAAGGCCTGGTCTAAAAAGCGAGTCCAAGACAGCCAGGACTACAGGAGAAACCCTGTTTCAAAAACCAACCAACCAACCAACCAACCAACCAAACAAACAAACAAAACCCAATCCAAACCCAACCCAACCCAACCCAACCCAAACCAAACCAAACAAAAAAAGCTTGCTTTTCAATGATATATACTTTCTTTGTGTGTTGGGAATTAGCCCTGGCTTCAACAATGATCTTTGAGACATTGCTTTTTACATTGCTATTTAAGCTAGAATCTATTGTAAGATGATTTTTCTTTAAAGGTTGGAAGAGGTTTTTCATTCTGGCAGAGGCCACACAAAGAGAGTTGAAATGTAATTGTGCCCTGCCAGAAATGGCTCTGAATGCTGGTATTGTACCTACACTCCTAGCTATGCTCTTACAGGTGGGGTGGTCTCTACTGAAGTTCTTTCATCATGCATGTCAAGCTTTAGGTGATTTTAAAGACCCAGGCTTTAGTTGTTTTAAAAAGCAGAATGCCGCATGGTGCCTGGGTCTCTGCCAGTTGCACACTTGAAACCTGAGACCCTTTTCAATTGCTGCCAGGCGCAAGCCTCAGTGGGTATCGTTAAGATGCCTTTAAGCAGTGTGGATAGGTAGCATGATAGTGACGAACTGAGAGTGTCAACGCTTGGCATGCCACATTGGAGGGGGACACGAAACCCTTATAGAACCCACTGGTTTCTGCTTTACTAGACTGTGGCTATATTCGCATACCCGCTCCTTGATCTGTCATCCTGTGGATGTTTGTGTTTTGCATAGAAGACTTAAGGAGTGTGATTCCAAGTAATTGTGTGTCTTGATATGCAGGCACCCGAGGATAGTGTAGACCTGAGCTTTACTGGGCGTGGTGTATAACTAAGGAGGCTGGTGGAATCTCGGTTTTTTGCGTAGCCCTGTTGGGTGTCCTTAATACCACACATGGTTGTCGCTAGCACCACTGCTGAATGGGAGCACTCTAGGAGCTGGCAGGTAGCTCAGTGCTGTGCTCTATTCTGTGAGGTGGAGGTGTTGACATTCCCCTAGTGTTTAATCAGGGCAGCTAGGTAATTGGCCCAGGACCTCACAGGAGACTTGACCCATGAAGTGAGACACCTTACCATCACCTGTTGTGTAGGAGCCAAAATAACTTCCAGTCATTTTTTTTTCCTGCACAGTTCTCTCTGGTTTATTTTCTTTGAGCTTTTATTTTCTGTTAGATTCTTCATCTAGTCTCTGTTATGCCATTTACAATTGTAGTTTTTTCTTTCAGTGTTTTGATTTTTTTTTCTCTCATTTTAACCTTTATTTTTTCTTGACTTTGTGTTTCCTCTGTGTTGGTTTAGGGGTTGGCTTTGGTGTCATATTCCACACAGCTGTTCAGCACTTTCATTAGCAATCTGAAATTTATAAGACTTCCTACCTATCAGGATTTGAATCGCCATGCTTCCCCATTTCCTATAAAAGACTAGAACAGGATGCCTCTACAAATGCCATCCCTGTTCCCTTGAAGAAAAGGGAGGAAGGATGTCAGTTGGTCTTGTAAAGCTAGGCTGCTCCCCTTTCCCAGACCCCTGCCTTTTCTTTTCTTGCCTGTTGGCATTTCATAGGTCATGTGTTGGGCTCCAGGTGTTTGTACTGATCTGTGAAAACTCAAGGGTGACCTCTCTACCATCTTGGTCTTACTTTGCATTTTCTTATAGGCATTATTATATTGTGTGATAAGCATGTGAGCTATAGGGCACAATAAACTAACTTAAATATGCCACATTTACCTCACGGAATGTCTGCCTTAGAGTTGCTACTCTGCAAGAGATGGCGTAGTTTACTTAACACACATATATCTGTCTCCTTCCCAAGACAGTTTCCATACCCTGTTCGTGGCACTTTATCATGATTGGTATGTATCTGCCTCCTAGGAAGATTCTGTACCACTTGCCACTTATGAGCAGAGATATGTCTTATACATCATGTTAGACATTAAGTGATTGCTTATTTTCAAAACACAGAGAAGAATGCATCCCCTGGCATTTCAGAGCTTCCAGAGTCCAGTGGCATGGTGTGGCTCGTGGCCCATGCATCCCAGGCAACCCTGAAGAGTCTTCATGTATCACTGAACATGAAGACATTGTTTATTCTACCATCTCTCTACATAAACTTTTTTATTCAAATTTTTAAAATTTTGAGTATTTCATACATAAATACTGTCTTCACATGCTTCCAACACTTCCTCTCTCTCTCCAACTCATGTCCCTCTCCCCATTCTCTTTAAAGTTTATGATATCATATTTAACTATTGTTATATAAATATTGCGTACATACATACATACATACATACATACATACATACATGCATATGTATAAATTCAGCCAGCAGAGACCATTTAGTATTTATCGTATGGAGAGTCTATCAAGTCCTCTCCCTAGATGAAGAGCTACAGGCTGTTAATGGGTCCTGAGAGAGGGGGAACCAGTCTTCTGCACTCTTGGATCCCTCTGAGTTTTCATTCCTACTGCTCTTACCTTTGTTTGGCTCAGTCCTCCCAGTTTGTAATTAATTCCCATACTGTTGTCAGGATCTGTGAGCAGCCTCCATTGACTATTGAATAGTGCATACACCCCAGAGGAGGGGATATAGGGCTTCGCAGAGCTCATCTGTTCCCCCTGTTCCTCTCCCTGCTCCCTGGTCATGTCAGATGCAGGCTTTCTTGAGCAGCAAACCTCTGGTCTCTGTGTCAGTGCTGGTGAGCTTTGCCTGCAGCCTCAGCTCCCTCCCCCCTCTGTGTGGAGGAGGAGACTGTTGTCATTGTCACTGACATAGCTTTTTCAATCATGCATGTATGCTTGGTGCTGTTTTAAACTGTTACTATGTAGTAACTCATGGATTTTATCTGTACCACAGCCCCAGTGACGACAAACCTATTGCTGTCGTCTTGATACAGATGAAGAGCCTGAGTCACGAGGAGGACTACTCTGCCTGGGGCCTTGCAGGGAGTCACAGTCAGGGTGGTTACAAGGTTGTGTTTGCGGCCATCGGGGTACACTGTCTCTTGAGTGCATGCAAGGAGTACTATGGTGGGGAGAGGAGGTGTTTAGTGTGGCTCTCTAGATCTAGGTCTATAGGCTCAATTTTCTTAGCAACTATTATGAACTTATTAACTGACAGTACCTCACTTATAACCAGACTAACCTAAACAATATGAAAAGGAGATTAAAGAATACAATAATGAAACCATAAGGGTTATCAGTTCCGAGGAATGGTTCTCCTGGCATAATCAGCAGGATTTCTTCTGCTGGAACCTGGAGCAACCAGAACCCGGAACCTCAGCCAGAGCCCGGAGCCCTGAAGCTGTCCCTCGAGCAGGTCTCTCTAGGAGCGTCTCGAAGTGAAGCGATGATCAGCCAAAACTATCCCAAGTCTCCAAAGGCCCCGCCTCTTGTTTTTGGCTCACATTTATACCTCCTCTCAGAATTTGTTCAAGGATGGTTTTCAGCTGGTTAACAACTAGTCTTCCCCCACATGGTGGTTCAACTTCTAAGGGGATAAACATCACCTGCTCTCTCACAAGTCTTTTTCTCATCCCCCCACCATGTTTATCTCTCCCTCATAGGTCCATCAACCCAAATTTTCTCCACAGCTGGTCCCCATGCCAGTCCCCTTACTCCTGTGCCCACCACTTAGGAGTTGATTTTGAAAGTCCGTGGGGCTTTCTGAGGTTGAAGTTGGGGGATGACAGTGGGAAAAGACAGGAACAGGAGAAGTTTCCTTGAAGTAGGATTCCTGGCTGTGATTGTAGAAAAAGAAGAGAGCAGAAGTATCAGAGGGAAATGGTATTTAGGGAAAGAAAGGGAGGAAGGAACACAGTGATGAAAACAGAAGGAAGTACGTGCACAGGGATGAGAAGCCAGGAAGCTGAGTCTGCAAGGACAGGGAGCTCATTGAGGCCTTTGGGAAATGTATGTATATATTTGTTCTTATATTCCTTCCTCCTATAAAGTGACAGGAGGTTTTAACCAGACCATAATTTACTAAAATTATATTTAGTTTTCTTAAAGCGTATGCTGTAATCAAACAACAGGACATTTAAAGAATCTGAAGTTTAGTACCAAATATTAAATCCGAACTACCTTCTTGAGGCTCTGAACCTTGAAGATTGAGATGAAAGGTTTCTAGGTTGAGATTGGGGACTGTGTGGATAGGGTACAGATGTGGCACAGTCCCATCAGGATGCTGATGCTGATGCTGGCAGTGAGTGCTGCACAATCAGAGACGGGTAAACTCTGAGCTGCTCAGACAGGAAATTAAAACAAATTTTGTCTAAAAAAAAAAATCTTATCTTTTGCCCTTTCACGTGACCTCCAGTGCCAGAAAACAAAGACTGAGGCAGAAATGCTAGGCAATTTCTGAAGCCCTAGATTGTCATCTGCTACCTTGATTATCCTCATATATTGGAAGTATATTTTGAGGAAATTAAATTTCATGATGCTCTTGCCATTGGTTACATGCTATCAGTGGGTCTGTTGGGCTTTGGGAAGAAACTTTGAAATACAGATTCATCTTTGATCTCAAAACCCCAGCAGCTTTGAAAAAAATGTTTAAGTGAATGTGTCTTCTCTAGAACACGCCTTCTCGTCTGTGGCACTGTCAGTGTTCTGGGATGGCTGCTGCTTTGCTGTGCGTGGGTGCTGCCCTGTGCCTTGCGGGATGCTCAGCAACACCCCTGACCTGTGCCTAGAGAGGCCAGCCTAGCATCACTACTCCCCTTACAAGTTGTGTCTATAAAAAATGTCTCCATACATTTCCGGAAGTTCCCCAGGGGAACAGAAATCATCCCCGATTGAGAAACATTCCTCCTGAGCCTTGCTACCCCAAGTCCAACATGTAGCAGAAGTGTGGGCTCCTGGGCATTTGCTGGGAACGCACAGTTCAGCCCAGGCCACCGCAATCAGAGTCTACCGTGTAGCAAGGTCTGCCAGAGACACAGTGGTGCACCGGGCAGTACAGGGGTCAGAAAGAGAGAACTTTGAAGCCAGAATTACTGTTCATAGTGCTATGACCTTGAGCAAATTGGTTAACCTCTCTGAGACAGTCTTTTTCTTCTATTGGATGGGTCTAAGAATATTATGTTGTGAGTATTGAAGCCTCAATGGAAGTGGTGCCATAGGTGCCAGCCCACCCGTGGCCTCATCAGAGTGTCTACTGGGCTAGTTTCCAGTTCTCCCCTGCAGTACTGCAGTCACTGTTACTTGGAGTGATGAGATATCAGGGCAGAGAGGCCCCATGTCTGCCTCCGTGCCCCAGAAGGACAGCAGGTCCTAAGAAGTCTGCCTATTTACACAGCAGATGATGTTTGAATCATCATCTTTCTTCAAGCTGTGGCTCTCCTGGTCTTTCCCTCCTATCGCTTTGGAAACTGGGGTCCCTGGATCTGGCAAACTCATTATCGTGGGCTTTGTGAACTCTTAATGATCTAATTGAAAAGCCAGACTCTAAGGGTGGGAAAGGTGAAGTTGATGGCCAGGGAAATGTATTTAGGGAAGAAGCAGCTATACGGTAAACTCTGTTCCTGTGTCGTCTCTGCAACTGGATTTAAAATGGGCAAGTATTAACGGGGCGTGGTGGTGCACACCTTTGATTCTAGCACTTGGAAGGCAGAGGCAGGTGGATCGCTGTGAGTTTGAGGCTAGCCTGGTCTACAAAACAAGTTAGACAGTCAAGGCAACACAGAGAAATCTTGTCTCAAACAACCAAAATAAATTTTAAAAATAAATAAAAATAAATAAAAAATTTAAAATGAGCAGTTATCTTCACAACCATTAGTAAAATGTTTGGTTATACAAAATTAAGATGAATATATCTGCACTGGGGTCACAATCCCTCCAGTGGAGTCCGTATAACAAATACCACATGGCCTGAGGCTACGATCCCCCAAATGGGGAGAGCCTCCTGGACTGGGGCTGATGTTTCTGCCAGGAGAAATTGAACTACAGTTCTTTTCTTTTATTGTTCTAGAATCTATTCTTTTCTCTTAACTCTATTTCACTCCCAAATCAGGACTTTTCAGGCATGAACGTTGCTATGAGGTGACCGTAATGTGGGGCTGCAGCCAGGGACCATCCAGGTCCAGAGTGGTTCTGCTTCACTTCCACTTACTAAAAGAAACATGACTAAAAATTAATCATTACTTAATAAGTTATATTATGGGTTACAAAAAATAGAGTATTTCAAAAAAATTCCAGATAGTGGCGCTCAGATATCAAAAAAGGAAACCAAGGAAAAAACTGTCCTGACACATAGGTGCTGGGCATAAGTTTTGTTAAGAAGAGAACATCGACCCTAAACAAAAAGAACACATATGTATTGATACCAAGCCAGTAACTTAAAAGTGATGACGTCTTTGCTGTGTGTTCTGTACCCTGTATTGTTACATTCAAAGTTATAATTCAAACTATGGCAACACAATAACTTTACATTCTGTACCTGCACTGTGTATGCTTGATTGCTCACTGACTTCCTTGAATCTACTCTGTGGGAAAATGTAACCACAAGCCCCCCCTGCTTTTAAAATAAATGTACAAAATTTAGACTGCTTGACTCAAAAATACACTCAAGTACAGACTCAATCTTGAGTTTTGTCTCTGTCATCACCTTATCTTTGTCCATCGATGCTTCAAAAACTCCCAATCCCAAGGACCTATCCCCAACTGAGCCGGTCCGTGACACACTGGAAATAAGTTGGTTGCTCTAGAACTCCACCCCGCCCCCTGCCCCCGACTCTCTTTCTCCCACCATGTCATTAGGACACCATAGATATAAAATGTCCCTTCTTGATTTATCAAGAGCACCTCTTGCTCTTACAGTATCAGGGCATAATCTAACCTGACATAAATAATGATTTTTTTTGAGAAGTTTATTTAAAAATACCATGCTTTGTTTTCAGGACTCTCTATTTGGTATTGGATAACCAATTGGGGTGTGCTCTTTTCTAGAGAAGACTGTTTCTCCCACTCTTCTCCAGTGTTGAGGCCTCCCGGGCTCCGCCCTCCTCCTTCACCCCCCTCCCCCCACCACTTTAGCATGTCTACAGCATGTGTCTTGTTGTTTTCTTTGTTTAGCTTATGTGTAGGCACTCATGTTTCTGAGACCTTAAGGGTGTAGCTTCTAACATTCTTAGGAGATACGCTCTCACAGCAAACTCCCTATTCCTCAGGACCTTACAACCTTTCTGTGCCCTCATCCACCACGGTCCCTGAGCTTTAGGTACAGGAGTTGTTATATATACTTACACATCTGTGTAAGCTGGGACTAGGCTCCTTAACTTTGCATTTTGCTTGGTTGTGGTTATCTGTAATGGTCTCCTTCTATTGAAAAGAGACGTTTCCTTCCTTCCTTCCCTCCTTCTCTTCTTCCTTCCTTCCTTCCCTCCTTCTCTTCTTCCTTCCTTCCTTCCGTTCTTTCTTTCTGCTGTTTCATACATTTCTAATTCCCTTTCCCCACTTATTTATTTATTTAATCACTTACAGCCTGATCCCAGCCCCCTCCTTCTTCTCCTCCCAGTCCCATCCTCACGCCATCCCCCTCCCCTCATTCCCCCGTCTCCTTCTTCTCAGAGAAGGTACCCAAGGGCAACCAACCTACCCTGGCACCTCAAGTTGCAGCAGGACTAAGCACATCCTCTCCCACTGAGGGCAGGCAGACAAGGCAGCCCAGGTATGGGAAAGGGATCCAAAAGCAGGCAACAGAGTCAGAGACAGCTCCTATTCCCATTGTTACAGGACCCACATGATGACCAGGCTGCACATCTGCTACATATCTGCAGTGGGTCTAGGTCCAGCTCATTGCATGCTCTTTGGTTGGTTGTTCAGCCTCTCTGAGACCCCATGGCCTTGGTTAGTTTACCCTGTAGGTCTTCTTGTGGAGCCCTTGACCCCTCTCTCAATCCTTTCTCCCACTCTTCCTTCCACAAAACGACCTGAGCTTGGCCTACTGTTTGGCTTTGGGTCTCTGCACTCGTTTCCATCAGCTGCTGGATGAAGCCTCTCAGTTATGCTAGGCTCCTGTCTGCAAGCATAGCAGAGTATCATTAATAGTGTCGGGGCTGGCTCTCTCTATGAGGTGGTCTCAAGTTGGGCCAGTCATTGATTTGCCATTCTCTCAATCTCTGTTCCATCTTTATCTCTACACTTCTTGTAGGCAAGACAAATTTTGGGTTGAAGACATTATGGGTGTGTTGGTGTCCCCCTCCCTCCATTGGAAGTCCCATCTGGCTGCAGGAGGTGCCTCGACTTCAGGCTTCCTATCCCCTGCTGCTAGGAGTCTCAGCTAGGGTCACCCCCATAAACTTCCGGGAGCCTCTCCTGTCCCAGAGATGTACCCCAACTGATTTCCTTTCTCTCTCCCAGTCCTCTCCCTACCTCCACTCTCCTCACACCTGATCCCCATCCCTATTACCCTCCCCACCCCATCTCCCACCCAGTTCCCTCCCTCTATCTACTTCAAATGTACATTTTATTTCCCCTTCTAAGTGAAATTCAAGCATCCCTTGGGCCCTCCTTGGCTTCTTTGGGTCTATGGATGGTAGCATGCTTAACTTATACTTTATGGCTAATATCCGTTTATAAACGAGTACCTACTATGCTTGTCTTTCTGGGTCTGGGTTACCTCACTCAGGATGAGCTTTTCTAGTTCTATCCATTTGCCTGCAAATTTCATGATGACTTTGTTTTTAATAACTGAGTAGTATTCCATTGTGTAAATGTACACGTTTTCTTTGCATGAGGGGCATCTAGGTTGTTTCCAGTTTCTGGCTATTATGAATAAAGCGGCTATGAACATAGTTGAACAAGCATCCTTGTAGTATGGTAGAGCATCTTTTGAGTATATACCCTCCATTGCTGGTGGGAGTGCAAACTTGTGCAACCACTTTGCAAATCAATCTCGAGGTTTCTCAGAAAATTGGCAGTAGCTCTACCTCAAGACCCAGCAGCAATGGAGGAGTGTTCCCCTTGTTCCACATCTTTGCCAGCATGTACTGTCACTTGAGTTTTTGATCATAACTATTCTGATGGGTGTAAGATGGAATTTCAAATTAGTTTTGATTTGCATTTCCATCAAGACTAAGGGTGTTTAACATTTCTTTAATTGCTTCTCAGCCATTAGAGATTCCTCTGTTAAGAATTCTCAGTTTAGCGCTGTAACCCATTTTTTAATTGGGTTTTTTGGTTTGTTGGTGTTTAATTTCATTAGCTTTTTATATATTATAGATTTTAGCCTTCTGTCAGATGTAGGGTTGATGAAGATTTTTCCCAGTCTTTAGGCTGCCATGTTGTCCTATTGATAGTGTCCTTTGCCTTGCAGAAGCTTTTCAGTTTTATAAGGTCCCATTTATTAATTGTTGATCTTAGGACCTGAGCTATTGGTGTTCTGTTCAGAAAATTGTCTCCTATGCCAATGTGTTCAAGGATTTTCTACACTTTCTCTTCTATTAGATTTAATGTATCTGGTTTTATGTTGAGGTCTTTTGATCCACTTGGACTTGAGTTTTGTGCAGGGTTATAAATATGGACCTATTTACATTCTTCTACATGCAGACATCTAGTTAGACCAGCACCATTTGTTGAAGATGCTTTCTTTTTTCCATTTTAGGTTCTTTGTCAAAAATTAGGTTTTCATAGTTGTGTGAGCTTATTTTTGTGTCTTTGATTTGATTTCATTGATCAACATGACTTTTTTTTATTGCTTTGTAGTACAGCTTGAAATCAGGGATGGTGACACCTCCAGAAGTTCTTTAATTGTACAGGATTCTTTTAGCTATCCTGGATTTTTAATTTTTCCATATTAAGTTGAGGATTGCACTTTTAATGTCTGCAAAAAGTTGTGTTGTAATTTTGATGGGAATTGTATTGAATCTGTAGATTGCTTTTGGTACAATGAACATTCTTACTATGTTAATCCTACTGATCTATGAGCATGGGAGATCTTTCCATCTTCTGATATCTTCTTCACTGAGAAGTTTTTCTGGTGAGATGTGAGGACTACACTTACCTGTGGGCATAAGGCAAATATTTAGGATGGAGTTAGGGATTTTCTGGCCTAGTAAAGTGGTGTTTGTAGGCTCTTTCTCCAAGATCCATGACATCAAGAGCCCCAGATAGTTGGCTATGCTTACAGTACTGGCCATGATTTTCCTAATGCTGTGTGTGTGTGTGTGTGTGTTTGGTCTAATTACAGAGTTGTTGTTACTGCTAAGGCATGTGTGCCAGCACTGTATCCTTAGGGTTATCATTTGATGCTGGTTGTTGTGTCATTGCTGGGTGGGACTGTTTGTTGCTTTCTTTCAGGTACTATGAAAACTAGTCCTTAGGGAAGGAGGCATTCCAGTCAGTTCTAGCTCAGGGGCCTCTCTTCCTTGTCTGAAGTGTGTGGTGTCATTAGCAAAAGGACTTGTAGGTAACATTATACAGACTGAGCAGGTTGTATTCATATAAATATATTTATACATATAAAAATAGTATATATTTACATACATATGTAAATATATAATGATATGTAAATATTATGTGTTTGTACATTAAAAATATACATAACAACAATTAATGAAAACAGAGACCATGAATTTGGAAACGAGCAGGGAGGGATATATGGGAGTGCTTAGAGGGAAGAAATGATGTAATTATATTTTAATCTCAAAAGTAAAAGAATAATGAAAAATATCATGCAATATAGGTAAAAGATGTATACATATACACATACTCACATACAGTATTTGATCTTACTTATCAAAACAGACGTGCAGATCCCAAGAACAGTCATGTGCCACATAATTGTATTTTAAAGGTCAGTGAGAGACTGACCACACATATGACAGCAGTTGAGTAAGATTATAACATTTGAAATACTTCTGTTAATTAGTGATGGCCTAGCTGTCAGATGTTTAGATACATAGATGCTTGCCATGCCATTGTGTTGCTTGCAATATGCTGTGCATGCCTGCAGCCTGCAGCCAACTGACTATGTCACAGAACTGAGCTGTGTGGCAGGCTTTACTGCCTAGATTTGCACAAGCACAGTGACTGATGCTCACCCACTTATAAAATCATCTAGAATTGCAGTTCTCTAAGCATATCCTTATCTAGGTAATGCATATCTACACTTTAATCTAAAGTGCTGTGACTCTATAGATTTGAAGGGACCCTATACAGCGCCATTGTGTGGAGTTGTAGATAGGCACCGTGCAGCTCTTAGGGATACCATTTATATTGTGGCAGCCATAGATTTGCATGTATCTCTCAGCAGATGCCAACACATTCCCTCATTCTAACAAAATGAGTCTATGGCAGGGATGTTCTAGTAGGTGCCTGAACAGAGGAGTTCCTCTTCTAATTTTTACAGAGGCAATGTAAGCTAGCCGTAGCCCTGCCAATTCAGCTTTCTCTGGGAGTTCTACTTTGCTGTGAAAAGTAATGCACTTCATTATCCCAGAAGAAAGAATGGGGATATGAGCCAAGAAAAACATAATGTATTTCATAATTCATGAATATGGAAAAAGAATCCTCCGTGAAAAGGATGCTTTGGAATATCCTTTTCATCTTGAAGCTACTGCCAATAGCTGTATTTCTTCTGCCATCCTTCCCAGGTAGGCAAATCACTGTGGTGGTAAAAGAGGCTTGGCAGCATGGGTCCAGCAGGCAGCAATTAGAATATGCCTTCTGCATATTCAGTTGGCTTGAAGTGGTGGAAGATCAGCTGGTACTGGTTTGGGGCTTGGGAGGCAGGCTGTTCTCATGCATGAGGCTGCGCTTACTGTGTGCTGCATCTGGGTAGTAACTGGACAGAGAGCCTGGCATTTTCAGTTTGGCCCATTTAAGTGTAGCAGCATTGGTGTTGCAGTTGGCAGAGGGCTCTTCTGAGTGAGCAGAGTGGATGACAGAGTGCAGCTTCCAATGGGGACGGGGCTGGAGAAAGTGTAAACTGTAGGCTTCTTTATCTTGTATTTGCATGTCTCCCAGTTAGTTAGTTTTAGTGGCTTGCAAAGAAAAGTCTTACCTAGAGGATTTCTTTCTTTCTTTCTTTCTTTCTTTCTTTCTTTCTTTCTTTCTTTCTTGTTTTTTTTTTTTTTGAGGTGTCATTTTGTAGTTGTGACTATAGCAAGATTTTCAGTTGAGTCTAAGTTATGTTTTAAGGGAAAAACATTTTGTTCGTGAAATTGTAAATATACTAAAACTGAATTGTATGATTGCAATGGCATAGTGATATGATAGTAAGAAAATTTATGTGTACATATATAGATAATAAATGTATGTATAGGTTATTATACAGTGTGTTACATAGTTAGTAGAACATTTACTTTGGGCCTATACATAACCTTCAGTTAGTACTTACGTAACTCACCAAGGAAGGCCTCATTGTTTCTGCTTTTGTAGACATTAAGTCTGAGGCTGAGTAGTGTTAGATTCCCATTTCTGGGAAGCAGAAGGGGTGGGTCTGACCAGCTACGTCCTCAAGCACTTCTGCATAATAATCAGGTTTCTGAGTTCATTCCCTGAGGATATTTGAATGTTGCTGCTTCTTTGCAGACCCTCTGCCTCAGTTCCCTTTCCTGTTGCTGTGGTAAAGTGTCCTGACAAAAAGCATCTTAAAGGAGAAAGACTTTACTTGGTTCCCAGTCCTCATGCTGGAAATTCAGTGTCGGAAGCTGCATCTGCAGTCAAGAAGCAGGGAATGGTTCCCTCACAATTAAGACATGTCTTCCCTAAGCAGTTGACACAGGCAAGGTAATACCCACACCATGCCCGGAGGCCCGTCTCCCGGGTGATTCTAGATGCTGTCAAGTTGACAATGAACACTGCTGCAGTGACCAGCCATCCCAGTTGCTTTGGAGTAAGGATTTTCCTAGGATGTTAGACTTATTATTATTATTTTTCAACATCCAAAGCTTTTTTAATAACAGTAAGATCCAGGATTAGTTTTTGTAGCCTTGGCTGTACCTTTGGCTTCTGGCACGCTCGGATTCTGGACCTTGGAGCGGAAATAGGGTTTGGTGTGGCTGTGTGGGGTCCCTGGGGCCTTGCCAAAATGCCAGTACACCTCTTGGCCCTTCCGAGGGCCAGAAAGGAACACGGTGCCTTGGCCTTTGGGAGACTCCAGGGCCAGCTGGTTGAAGGTGAGGATCTTACCCCTGCTGCTCACCCATAGTGCACACACCTTCAGCTTGGGCTGTGACCATCCCCACAACCACAGCCGTTTTGTTTTCTCGGCCAGGAAGTTTCATCTTTCGGGTCATGTGCGACAGGGGCAGAGGTGGCCGGTTGGTGCGACTCATGAACAGCCTTTTCAGCACCACCTGATTGAAGGTGGAGTTGGTTCATCTGACCAGAAACATGTACAGCTTGACCAGCTGTCCTGGCTCTTGGGTTCCTTGCACCAAACCGTTTGGTCCTTGTTGTGACAAATGTCAACACCCATGATGGTGCCTCCTGCCCGGCCAGGTCCAAAAAAGCTAGACTTGCTATTAAAGCCAGAAAAACATCATAGGAACAGGGATGTTGCGTCCTCTTGCATGCTCTGGCAGGGGTTAGGTAGGTAAGCTTAGTGTGGAAATGACTGGAATGGTTTGTTATCCTTCATGGTGCTTCTTTAATCTGCAAAGTTTGTATTATGGTATAGTTTTCCTGTTAGAAGGTAGAAAAGATGTGAGAAGACAGTGCAGAGACCTTGGAGGCTCTGTCTTCATCTGTGATCTTCCTCATAGTCCTTTTAAGAGAAGGAGATGAATTATAGATAAATGCACAGATATTTATATCTGGTGAGCCCGCAGGAGCATGTGATCGCAGCTCAGTCTGGGCCATGGCAGTTGCCTGTCGGTTAGGTGGCTCCATCTTGGCTTTAACTTGGTAGATTTCAGTGTCTTTTATCCTCACATGAACCTGAATGTGAGCTGTTCCTCCCTCATTGCAGGAAGTCAGAAACTCAAGTTCAGTGTTTAGCAACTATCTACATCTTGGGAGTGGAAAAATTACTAATAAAGTTGTTTAGTTTAAAAGGGTAGCTTGTTATTGGAAAGCTTCTGCTCCTTTGGGGTGCCTCCTTCAGGTCTGATCACCTCCTGTTGCATGATCTGCCTGGAGGCCTGGCCACAGACAACAGGAAGCTTATTTGGTTCGATTTTTGTAAAAACAAGAGCAAATGCCTTCAAAGCTGACATTGTGCTGTCATTGGATACCTAGACATTTGGTTTTTAACCAAAGGACTACTGTGCAAATTTGGCCACTCAGTTTTTGAGTCTGTTTTGATTTTCCTCAGCTGGTTTTGGTACAGAGGACAGGAGATCCTGCTGGTTGCTGTGACAACTGACACTGGGACACTGCCCTTGAATGGCTGTCAGGGTGGAGTGTTCACGGGCTATTCCTTAGCCAGTGGAGTGAGAGAGAGTCCCCTCCTCAGAAAATGTCTCCTCAGGTTGGGCAGTTTCACCCTTTGCATGTCAAGCAAAGCAAAGCAAAGCAAAAAAAGCAAATGAACAACCCCCCCACCCCCAATGATTAAATGTTCTGAAGGAATCCTTAAAGGTGACAGCTGTTTAAATCTTCCTGCTGTCATTCACAGAAAGTGGCCTCTGATGACTGGTAGCTTTCCTTCTAGCTCAGAGCCAAGATCGGCAGCGTCTTTTATTACTTTTATCTATTAAATAGTGTGTATCTTTAAAAATAGTTTTAGGAATGCAGGATTTTGCTGTGAATCCATCTGGCTCTGGACTTTTTTGTTTGTTTGTTTGTTTTCAAGCTAGATGGCTTTTTATTACTATTTCAAGTGCCCTTTGTTGTGGGTCTGTTTAAGTTGTTGACTTCTTGGTTTAATTTTGGTGGTTTTGTTGAATTTAGAAATTCTAGTTTAATGGAGAAGAGTTTTTTTTTTTTTAAAGTATTCCTTTTTTGGTGTATCTGTTGTAATTTAGGTCATGTCTCTGTTTCTTTTAGTTAGTTGGGCCAAGGGTCTGTCTGTCATACTTCTCAGAGAATCAGCTCTTGTATTTTTTTGATTTGTATTGCTTGTTTCTATTTCATTAATATCTGTTCTGACTTTCATTATTTCTTGCTGCTGGTTGGGTTTGGATTTGATTTGTTTTTGTTTCTCCAAATTTTGAGTTACATCATTATTTATGCTCTGACTTTTTAAATATAGCCACTTAGAACTATAAATTTTCCTTGTAGGACTGCTTTCATTGTATTCTGGAGGTTTTGTTGTATTGTCTTTTTATTTACATTTAGTCCTAGGATTTAAAAAATTTTGTTTCTTGATTTCTTTTCCGACTCATTTATCATTCAGAAATGTTGCTTAATCTCCATGAGTCTGTGTACTTACTAGAGATTTGTTTGCTGTCAATTTTAAGTTTTACTGCACTGTGATCACATAGGATATACAGAGTTATTTCAATCTTTTTGAATTTATAAAGATTTATTTTGTTTACTGTAGAAAAACTTCTGTGTGCTGTTAAATAAAATATATATTCCTTGGGGTTTTGGTGGAATATTCTGTAGCTATACTAAGTCCCTTTGATGTATGATCTCAGTTAATTCTGATGTTTCTCTGTCTAACGTTTTGTCTAGATGACCTGTATGTTGGAGAGAGTAGATTATTAAAACCATCAACTATTAATAGGTTGATGTTAATCTGTCTTTAAACCCAGCACTATATATATTTTTAGGAAATTGGATTCACCAGAACTTGGTGCATATATGTTTAGGATAGTAATGTCTTCTTTAGGATAGAAGGGTGAGTTTCAGCGCCCTTATAGCATTGGGCTTTTGGAGTTATAGCCCTCATGAACTGATGGAATATGTTGATCTTCTCTCTGGGGGAGATTCAGCCACATGGCTGGGAAAAGGGATCAAAACTGGGTTGTGGTAGTGTGGTCTATGTAGACACTTAGACTCTGTGGCTACAGGAAGCTCCAGTGAACATAGCCAGGATGGAGTTTTCCCTGAAAAGGCAGCATGCACAGTCCAGATGCTGGCTGCTGCTGGCTGTGAGGACAAGCTGGGGTCGGATCTTGAGGGCCCTCACATGCCTCGAGAGGCACATGACTTGCTGTCCTCTGAGCTCAGCCTCACATAACTTTTCTGTATCTTAATGCACATGGTATAATCTGAAAAGCCATAGTTTTGGAATATATCTTTTGTGGATCCGTCTGGAACTTGTGGGGAGTCTAGCTTGGGTTGGTTTTTATACCTGTTCCCATTAGAGCCACATGACAACCTTTTGGCTTCTTAATACCTCTTCCCATAAACCCACAGTGCAAGGCCACAACTATATACTGTATCTGAATATAGCTTAATATCCTAGTATGTATCTAAAATCTATCAAAACTTGCCATAAACTCTGTTTCCCTTCACTCCCCACATTTGCTGTGTTCTAAGCCACTCAGATACAATGCTTTGTTTTAAGAAAACTCTTAATTATGTCTATTTTTCTTGTATAATAATCCACTATTTAGCCATGGAAGAGGAAGGGAAAATCCAGTTTTATGTGTTATGAAAGAGATATGTCTTTTTGATGTAAGGTGAATTGTCCTGTAGAATTGCAGTGAACATGTGTCTTCCAAGAATTAAATTTACTGTGTGAGAAAGATTATAGTTGGCATGATCCTAAGTAGTCACCTGGTGAGTGAGTAAGCCTTGGGTTTCATATCTTATCCACTCTGGTAAATATTGTGGGTAAGGAGAAGCTAAATCAAAATTCAAGTTGTTCAAGTGGAATTTTGGGCACTTCCCATGATTTTCTCTGTGACTCAAGACATGATAAAATGGTGTCTGTAGACTAGAATTAGCCAGCTATGGTCTATGCATCAGTCAAGATGATGTTTATTTTGGTAGGTGGAGTTCATTGGAGGCTTGGCATACCCATTCGTTTCTTCATTTTCCTTGCTGCTTTTGTGCTACAATAGCAGAATTGAGTCTTTGCAACAGAGACATTTGGTCTGTAAAACAAATTTGTTTGTTATCTGGCCCTTTTCAGGGAAGCTTCCCAACCCCTGGTTTTGATCATCTGGGGCAGTAGGTTTGTGACGTGTTCTGGCGGAATCCTGAAGTTCTTAGGGTGGGGGCCAGGGTCTTCCCAAGGGTATGATGGAGCAGTTGGGGCATATAGGGCCATGTCCAGTTTCATCTAGAACATTTTGGCTGTCCTCTTTGCTGTCACTCTTCTGTGTGTAACTTGATAGGAAGAAATCATTGTCTTATGTAAAGCTAATATCAGACATGCTGATCTGAGAGCACAGAAGGGCATTTGACAGAGAGAGAGAGGAGTTTCTCTGAATGTGTCTCTGGTTAACCTACCGTATTGTAGATTAAGATCGGAACGCTAACAAGAAATCATCAACTAAGTGAAAGAAGATCCTTGATGAGAATTTGGAAACTGCGATAAACTTCTGTTAGGTATTGGCTTGGTGGAGATTGTTTTAAGTCTCCAGTGGTCCATTGCATGTTTTGTTTTTAAATAGGCAAAGATGATCAACTTCCTGTGCTGCAATCATTGTTTAAAAAAAAAAAAGAAAAGAACAAAGGTGCTAGGTGTAGTGATACACATATTTAATCCTAGCACCTGGGAGGCAGAGGCAGATGGCTCTCTATGAGTTTGAAGCCAGCCTCGTCTACATAGTGAGTTCAATTCTAGCCAGAGCTACAAAAGTGAAATCCTATCCCCTCCAAAAAAACAGAACAAAACAACACCTAAGAAAATATGACTGTAATTGAATATACACACTCACAGGGTTGCTTACTCTTTTTTCTGTTATTGCAACAAAAACCCGTGAGGCCAAGTATGTTATAAAGAAGAGCATTTTGGTTTTTGCTCATAGTTTCAGAGGCTGGTTCAGTATCTGCACCTGTGGGTGCCTTCTTGCTGCTTTTCAACATGCCATCAAGGGGACAGACAGCTTGGATCTCTCTTCTTCTTTATTATGCATACTTATGTGATCATGAGGGCACCACTTTCTTTCTTTTTCTTTTTCTTTTTTTTTTAATTAATTAATTCATATTACATCTCAATATTTATCCCATCCTTTGTATCCTCCCAATCCTCTCTCCCTCCCATTTTCCCCTTACTCCCCTCCCCTATGACTGTGACTGAGGGGGACCTCCTCTCATTGTATATGCTCATAGGGTTTGAAGTCTCTTCTTGGTAGTCTGCTATCCTTCCTCTGAGTGCCACCAGGTCTTCCCATCCAGGGGACGTGGTCAAATATGAGGCACCAGAATTCATGTGAAAGTCAGTCCCCACTCTCCACTCAGCTGTGGAGAATGTCCCGTCCATTGGCTAGATCTGGGTCGGGGTTTGATGTTTACTGCATGTATAGCCCTTGGCTGGTGCCACAGTTTGAGCAGGGCCCCTGGAGGGGCCCAGTTTCACGGGTGTATCTGATGCTGGCTAACTCTTGTTTCCACCAACATAAAATTGAGGATTTCAGTTTGTGACCATCTGGGGTCCTCACGTAAAGCACAAGGCAACGGTGTGCCAGATCTCCTGTTTTTGGTAGCCAGGGTCTTGATGTGTAGTCCAGTCTTGTTTGGGACTCACTAGGTCAATCACAGGGACCTTGGACTTGTGATTCTCCGGCTCCAGCCTCTTAGGTGCCGTAACCACAGGTCTGTGCCACCACATTCAGCTCCTTTGTACTAATCCTTGAAGCATCAACAATATTAATTTGCCATGGAAACTGACATTTTAGTTGGCTAGTTTTCTCAAATATTTCTATTTTTGTAACTTTAAGATAAAAATGTGGGTTGATGGGACTCAGGGCAAGAGTGGGATGTTGAGGCAAGGCATCCTTTAAACTCTGAGTGGTCCTCAGCCCAGCCATGTCCAGCAAAGCTTTGTGTCATGATGCATTAAGCTGAGAAGCCAAATGAACCAGAGTTTGCTAGGGATTATGAACAGAAGCTTGAGACATACATTTGGGAATGTGTGTTCGGTGCTTTGTATGTGAAAGAATGGAGTTCATTGTTGCACAGGCACAGTGTGTGTGTAGATGTAGCATCTACTTTAAAGGGACATTTGGGAGGGGAGTCTGTGGGGCTTGCTTTATTCTAGAAGTCGCATTTAGCTCATGCAACCCTCATGTGTGTCTTTGAGATGGATAATTTTTATTTCCATTTCAGCGCTAGGAAAACTAGTTAGTTAAATCCTTCCTCAGGTCACACATGGGAACTTAAGCCCAGTGCTACCCAGTGCTTTCTTCTGTGCCAGGCTGCTTCCTGTTAAAAAAGAAATTGTAAGAAATTAAGTCACAGACTGCAATAGCAACAGAAGGCATATTATGGAGTTTCCCCAGAAATCATGAACAAAATCTCTTTCCTATGTTTGCTTCTGTTAAGTATTTAAAAAAATTACTCTTTGATAATCTCAGAAATCATGAACAAAATCTCTTTCCTATGTTTGCTTCTGTTAAGTATTTAAAAAAATTACTCTTTGATAATCTCGTACACGATACAGTATGTTTATATCATTACCTGCCCCGAACTGTCCCCTCCTCTCCCCCAGTTCCTCCTGGACCACCCTCTGATATTTCCCTCTGAACTTCATGATTCTTTTCTTTTTTCTTATAACTCACTCAGTCCAATCAGTGTTATCCATATGCATACAGGTATCCGGTGACATCAGATGGACCTTCGGTGGCTTCCTGTGGGCCACACCACTGAAGAAAACTGACTCCCTCACCCAGTGACCCTCAACTGCCGAGAGCTTACCTAGGCCATGAGGCCTCACGCCTCCCTCCCCTTTCCATGTTCAAGTGCTGGTTTTCTTAATCCTGTGCATGTCTTGTACTGGCTTTCTTTAGGTATTAATTACTCAAAATGTATGTCTCCATTGTCTAGATATTTAGGATAATTTTCACTAGGAACTATTAACCCTAAAGTCCATGTTAATTTGTTTGTTTGTGTGTGTGTGTGTGTGTGTGTGTGTGTGTGTGTGTGTGTGTGTGTGTGTTACTGAAACTGAACATTATTTCAGGTAGGTTGAATTCACCTGATGAGAATGACCATGTAGTAGGTTATTTTTGAAATATTAACTAGTGTCATTTTCATTTGTAGTAAGTTCCAGTGATTCCTGTTTGCCTGGTACCTCTGAATGGCAAGTCAAAGATGTTGGCTTTCCTGTCTGGAAGGGGTAGTGGTTCACTTTTGAGTTTCTGGATGGAGGTTAAAGAACTGTAGGGGTCTAGACACCAAGGGTTTTGATTTGCTGTGGCTGGCCTGTGGAAGGAGAAAGCTTTGCTTGTTCTTGAACTATAGTTCCAGATTGATGAGCTGACCGGGCATCTGTCATCCAGCCACTGTCTTATGGTGATGAGGTTTCCTTTACTCATGGATCTGGTCAAGTGCAATTTCTGCCTCACCTGATAACAGCCCAAGAGACTGTTATCTATTTTAATAGGTGCACGGTGGTGCCCTTGCTGCTGATCCACAGACCACATGTCAGGTCTAAACCCTAGAGAAGAGAACGCATAATGGTGGGGGAGGAGCTCCCACTCAAAAAAGGAAAGAGTGCATCCCACTGCAGCAAGAGGTGGATCAAAGAAGGGAAGAGGCTAGAGTCAGGGGGCATGTGGCTGCCTGAGAACAGAAAGATTCCTGTACTCTTGCCTGTTTCATGTGAGGGAGGCAACAAACAGATATGTCTTCTGAGATCCAGAAATGTCTAGAATATATTCCTTGTGAAAACATAAATCGATAGATACATACATACACATAGACACACATACATACATACACACATACATAGACATACATACATACACACATCTTCCAGGGCCGCTTGGGGAGACTGGCTGATGCACCTTCCATAGGTTCCATTTCAGTGGAGAGGGTTGTGGAAGCTGCATGTAGAAAGGATGCTCACGTGAAGAGGAAGCAGCCAAGCATCCCAAACCTCCCAAGTACAGAGAGGGCTGCGAGCCTGGGAGGAGTCGGGAGGTGAACAAGAAGGATTCAGAGTGCATGATCCCTGTTGGAGTCCAAAGGGGATATTACAGCCATCAGTAGTTGACGCCAGGCCTAACAGCCAAATAATACGGTACCCGCTGCTCTAATGTGATCTATGGGGAACAAGAATGCCATCGAAGTGACTTTCTCTGTGACAGCAAGGTAGAAGCAGATGAGAAGGTAAAAGCAGGTGAGCATCTCAAGAAACTGGTTCAGTAAATGGGGCTTGAGTTATTTCTGACTGCCAAGATGAAGTCAGTTGCATCTATCCTCCACTAGGGGGCGGAATTTATAGGCATCATTGAAAATCAGTTCTAGTGATAGAAAGTTACCTCAGTATTTTATAGTTTTCTTGTAATAGTTGATAAAACAATTCAATACCATACTCAGCGGAATCATTTCCTTTTAAATTAAAACTGTGTGTGTGTGTGTGTGTGTGTGTGTGTGTGTGTGTGTGTGTATGACTATGTATGTGTGCATTTGGGCATGTGCCACAGCATGCATGTAGAGGTCAGAGAACAACTTGCAAGCGTTGATTATCCCCTTCTACCTTGTGGGGACCAGGGATTGAATTCAGGTCCTCAGCCTTGGTGGTAAGCGCTGTTACCCATTAAGCCATCTTAGTGGCCCTAAATTATTATGTTTTAGAAATCACATCGGTGACTGACGTGCACTTTTGGAATGGTGAGCATTCAGTCAGCACCATTCTGTCTGCTAGTTAACTGAACTCAGAAGGTGCTTTCAGTTCCTGAGTGTTCTGAGACAGGTGCCCTTATCACCTCACAGGTCACACCTGAGAAACCCGAGACTTAGATAACCTGGCCTCCTGGTCCCAGCTCCTGCAACTTATAAACGAGGACAGACTAAGCACCGAACATCTATTTTTAGTTCTCAGAGCCTAACTTTAGATTTGACACAGTCAATATTTGAATCAATTAATTAGTTAGTATGTAAATGTGTCCAAAGACCAACTGTTACACGGGAAATCCAGTTCTGAGCAGGGTAGGAAACAGAAATGAATTAGACGTACCCTCTTCTCAATGAATTAGTTGTGACTGTCGTATGTGCATCCTAGCTCCGAGCTGAACCTCAGGGAATACTGCTGGGTCCTGTCTAAGTACAGACACGAAGAGCAAAGGAGAATCCATACACTGCAGCTCTGGAAATGGGGAAAAGTTTGTGGTTGGGGGCTGTTAAAGAATGTTGTTTATTCTCGGGCTGGGCATAGGGTGGGGCCCTCGGAAGAAGGGTCCAGAATATTCCAAACTTCCCATCATGCCACTGCAGTCCTGCCGGCCGGATAAAAGCAGGCAGGCAGACAGAGAACTCTCAGCCAGCTCCAAGTTGTGCCAGCTTGAAACTTGGGCGCCGGCCTTCTCCCGAAGCGTCCAGCCTAACTGACAAGGCTTTTGTCTGGCTCCCACTTTGCATTTGGGTCCCTGTTAATCCGATTAAAACACCAGTCCCACGCGTAGGTATTAAATTTCCTGTTCAGGCTTTGAGGTTGAGTTCCTAATTAAAGGCTTTTCTTCACCTACCAGAAGTACAAGTCTTGTTGAAAACTTACGGTTTTAGAGCTTAGGGAACCTTTAGGATTTGTATCTCACACACAGGTACTTTACATTGAAGTCTGAGTTTGTGTGCAAACAAGGGAATATGTCCAAAGCCTTTCAGTTGTAACACATGTTTGATGTGGACTGAAGTAGGCGGGGTTTGATTGCCTGCAGTTACCTCTGTAGCTTGCCATTCATAACTGAGGACCAGGAAACCCCAAGCTTTGTGCCAACTAGGATAACTATTTGGGGAAGAAAATATTGTGAACATAAGTTTGTAGGTTGTATAGTTGCATTTATGCAGTGCGTTCTTTGAGTTCAGTTTCAGTATATAAAAAATATTCATGATTAGAGGTATTGAAATGAATCATCTCCATTGACATTTTTCTTTCTCTCTCTGGCCTGGCTGATCGGGAGCTAATTGTGTGCCTTAAACTCTGTGCAATCCTCCTGCCTCAGCCTTCTTAGTGTCGGGACTATATATGTGAGCTACTCTGCCCAGATTCATTGTTTTAAATAAGAGAAAACGTAGATAATTTTCTCAAACAATTTAAAAATATTTTCTTAAACAAGTCATATATAGTGTGTATGCTGTCTGTACAAGAGCCTGTCCAGTGCCTGCCGAGGACAGAAGAGGGTCTGACCCTCTGGAGCTGCAGTTTCAGGCTGTTGCCCAGTGTGAGTCTTGGCAACTGACCTCAGGTCCCCTGGAGAGCACTGGGTGCTTTGAACTGCTCAGCTATTTCTCCAGCCCTTTAAATAATTTTTAAAAGTGAGATTTTTTTAAATAGGAGAAAGTTTAAATAAGAATCTAGCAGAAGTATTATACAACTACCAGAATGACTCAGAAACCACCAAGGAAGAGCTGGATATAGTAGTACACATTTGTCATGCTAGCACTTGGAAGGTGGCGGCAGAAATGACTGCTCCAAGTTCAAAGCCAGTCCGGGAAACATATCAAGACACTGTCTCAAAAAGAGCCCTCCCCCTTTAAAAAAAAAAGTACCAAACCAAACCAACTGAAAAAACAAAAGAAAACAGAAAAAAAAATACTGAAATAAAATATATAACAACTCCCCTCCCCCAACTTTATTTCTTTTGTTCATTCTTAATATTTGTTATTGCCAAATCCTTTTTTAATCTGAATGGACCCTGGGGTTTGAATTTGTGAGCATGTGAGCACGTTGACATCATCAGTGTGTAAGATGTGGCCGTGAAGAATGCAGGAGCAGGTATCTGTACCAGAGAGGAGCTCATGCTGTCCTGGGAAGGTGTGGCACTGGGGCCTGATCCTGACTGTTGCTGCACAGCTGATGCCTTATATGGCCTGGGATGCCTGCAAGCAACGATCGGCTTTTTGCTTTTAGTTTCTAGCTTTGTGCTTTGTATTTCATGTGTGTGTGTGTGCGCGTGCGTGCGTGCGTGCGTGCGTGTGTGTGTGTGTGTGTGTGTGTGTGTGTGTGTGTTTAGGCCATAGCTCAACTTCAGGACTATTTCTCAGGACCCATCATTCTGTATTTTCAGATAAGGCACTCATCAAATAAGCTAGGCTGGGCAGCCAGGGAATCCGCCCTGCTGGGATTACAAACACATATCACTACATACTTTTAACAAAGAAACCAACCAAAACAATAGTGCAAACTTGTAAGTTCTGGGGACTGAACACAGGTCCTCCTGTGTGTTGCAGATATTTTACCAGCTGAGCTAGAGCCTCTGCCCCCTTTATATTGATTTCTAAGTGAACAAACGTTTTTCATCGTATTTGTAACAGTATCCTTGGAAGCAACTGCCTTTGTGTTTCCAGCATTGTCGTCCCACATAACATTTGCCCAATTGAGGAAAGACCGTCTTTCCTCTTTTGGAGCTTATTATTTTGGGGTATAGTTCTTGGAATTTGAAATTTAAAAAATCACTATAAATATTGTTTTCAGGTTTACAGTTAAATAGAATATGTATGGAAAGGATAAAACAATAACTCTCACATACTCCTAAACTGTGTTTCTTCAAATACAGCAATGACAGTAAGTGTGTAGAGGTGAACTGCCCCCATGCTGGCACAGAGCACGAAGGCTGATGAAATACAGTAACTATCAGGATGTGTGAGGAGGGTATTATTTAAAACCAATATTTGATCTGTCCGTAATAGGATACCCTTCTAGCCGAACAGTTTCTTTCATAGCAGAGTATTAGTGCTAGGGAGTGGGAGGAGGAAGTCCTTTAGCCCCCCACCCCCTTCCACTCACCTGCTGTGAGTCTTGGCAGGCTTTAAGACAGTCCCTCGAAACCTGGCCACACCACTTTCGTTGCAGAAGTGTAAAGTGTTGAGGCAGGAGCTTACATGAGATCAGCATTTCCACAACACTGTTGTATGAAATTCCAGGACTCTTTGAGGAGTTTTGAAACATCCATCAGCAAAAAGCTTGCACGATCAAATTCAAGTAGGAAATGCCCCGTCTTCCCTTCAGAGATTTCCCACTGTGCCTTGGCATCTGTAGGGTGTGTGATAGTCTGAGATAAAGCTGTCTTTTCTGCAGATCTTAAGCCAGCAAGTCTCAAATGCATTTGATGACAGAATCCTGTTATCAAGGAATGTATTTTGGGAAACACCGAACTAAGTTTCTTCCAAAATTATGGGGTTTAAAACAGACCATCCAAACGTTGTGGAGGAGGCCTGGACGTGCCTCATTTCTCCCACTAGATGGCACTCGCGAATGAGCTATATTTTCCTACCAGCATCTCTGGAAGTTTTGGGATTTTGCTTTTCCTGTGGTACAGGAGAGTATGGGTCAGTTGTAAAACTGATCATAAGGTCTTTCTGGTAGCGTTTTATGAGTCATTTAAAGTAGAGAAGCGTCACTTGTTGAGGTAGCTACTAGCCAGGATCAAAATCGCGCCTGGATTTTTCTCATTAGTGCCATCTTTAAAAATGAATTCCAGATACTAGTTAAATAAAACCAGGATGGTTTCCAATCATGTTTCGGCCAGACAGAATTTAACTGGACATTTGGGTTGCACTGTTGGTCAAATATAAACACATTGGGTTGTGAGGCTGTGGTAGAAGCTGGTGGCGTTTGGGAACGGGTTTTAGTTTCTGTGGTGTGTAGGAAGAGCTGTCAGCCACCAGTAAGACTTTGGGATTTCTGCGGTTATCACATATATAGTGGAGACCTGTCCAAAGAGCTCTCCAGGTAGCCTGGGCAAGGTGTCCTCTTAAAGTCACCTTCATGTTCTAGTAAATTATTGATTGGCTTTTTATTGAAAATAGTGTTTTTAAGGTATACAGATTTTGCTGGTCTGTGGGTTAGTAAGCCTGTCTTTAGTCTTCTTGTAGGCTTCAACAAGTGCCTTGCAACCCCCTGCTTGGGGTTCACGGAATTTCACACATCAGTTTATGTATGCCCAGGAGTTTTAGAAAACAAAGGTAACTTTAGTCAAGAGTGGTCTTGTTTCAAGTTTGTTCATCTGAAGGATGTTTACCCACTAGAAATGTGCTCCTTTTTAATGATGGGAAGGGAGCTATAAAACCCTAATGAGGAGGCTTCCCCAACAGCTCCCTGAATTACCTGCCTTCTACAGATTTTTTGGGGGGAGGTGGGTGGGTGGGGTGGGCATGGGGGTGGGTGGGGTGGGCGTTGGGGGTGGAATCAAGCTTTGTGACAGGATCTTCACCTTGTTCTCTCAGTCTTACTTTTGAAGGTGAAATCTTGGTAAAAATTCTTAGAACTTCTTCCTGTAAATAACATTTCTGAATACTAAATAGCTCTCCAAGGATGTAATCTTTCTCCTACTTGCTGCAGGTAGGTCCTCAGTTGCTATTGTCTTAGTGTAAGCAGATCTGTGCCTGCTTTTGCACTGTGTTTTTTTTTTTTAACCCTGTAATGTGCCCTCTAGTTTCCCAGCTGCCTTTGAGCTTTAGATATTTTATGGGATGATGCAAAAGCGTTTGTGTGTTGTTCTCTTCTCTGGTTAGAGTAACCGTTTGAGGAATTTAATGGAGATCATTTTTTGCTGTGGTTTAAAGCGGAGATGTCAGATGAAATAGAAAATGGTACCTGATATGCATTAAACTCTTAGTGTTCCTGATACTTCATCAGCCATTTAAATGTGTTTTTAAATTTCAGTTCTCATAGCAACCTATAGGAAGTAAGTGCTGTTTCCCTGGCATGTTCCTATGGGGACACTGAGGGTTAAAATCATTAAGTTATTAATGTCACTTACTTGGTAATAGGCACAGCAAGAACTGCAAGTCAAGCCTCTTATGCTTTATATTTTACAGGCATGCAGATGATATGGTATATTTGCATATTAAAAGTTCTGGACTCAGACTCACGAATCTTTGTTAGATTGAGGCAGGCTGGACCTTGTAGCACACAAAGTAGCCCGAGAAATCTCCTAATAATGAGAACCCTACTGCCAATTTTGCCCTCAGCTCTAGACACCAAGATTTCTTGGCTGGCTGGCTTCATATTCAAATATGTTTGGCCATGTTTTTCAAAACACTGAGTTGCTATTCTTCACTTTAACAGTGCTTGGCTTTGTCTTTTATGCAGAAAGCCCCTCAGGCCTCTGTAATGTGCTAAAAAAGTTCTTGTCTAAAACTCAAGAAAATAAATAACGCAAAACTGTTCTGAATAAATCTGAGTGAACAGAACCCTTTTCTGTGTATACGTATTGCACACATGCAGTTGTGTGTGTCTATGAACATGTGTCCGTTCCCTTGCTAGGCCTAGGACCTCTGCTGTGAAGGCCATCTCAGAATTTCCATTATAAATTATTTTAGGAGCATATAACGAATACTGTAAAAAGCTCAGGACTGCCTGGACCTTAACGTTACTGTGTTTATGGGAGTTATTGCAGGATTGCAAGGAAGTACATAGGCTCGTGTGCACCTTTGTTCACAGAGGAGGCGTGATGTTTGCATTTTGTTGCTGTGAGTGTGAGGGTTGTCAGAAGGATGTCAAGGGCCTCAAAGATTCAGATGTCAAAGGCAAACACAACATTTGGATTTAGGATGCCAGCAGGGCAAGTGCAAGATTTGATCTTGATTATTGATTACAAATAGGAAGAGAGCACAGTGTAGTGTAAATTCCATAGGTGAATCCTTTTTTACCTTTTTTTTTTCAAACATTAGTTTGCCGAAATGATAATATTACTAGAATAATAAACCAAAAGAATGTATTTACTTTAAAAACCCAGTCTTGAAAATAATCTCATATGGAAAGCCTGCAGCAATTATAAATATGTATGGAAAGCAAACAAGTGAATAAACAAACTATGTATTGGGCAGGCACTGTTCTTCAGGAAAAATTCAACACTCTTTATATGTAGTCTCTCTTTTGTTCCAGTCAGCACTCTCATTTTGCAGAATAATCCACAGATCAGCCTGAGGAAGCAAGTACCCCCACCCCCCACCTCCGGCCTTGCAGTCCCACAGAGCAGGAACTGGGAGAAGAGCTGATACACTCAGAGGCAGGGCTTGTAGTGCCCCCCCCCATTCCCCACACCCCAGCCAGTCTGCGTGTGCCATCAGCACTAACACTCCTCTTGCTTTCTTGTGCTGAGTTCTGGGGCTCATCAGAGCCATCTGAGGTACTTTCTATCTCCTCTCCCCACTTCCTTCCGAGATGTTTCAGTAGCTGTGAGGTGGATTGTTCCTCTGATAAAAATTTTATTCATTAATAATAAATATATTTAAATCAGGCGGCGCTTTGTATGGACCGGACAAAGGTTTGGCTTTGCAGAGGACTTAAGAAGCAGATTTAAAAAGGATCATGCTGGAGTCCAGGTGAAGGGTTTATCCAGTTAAAGAGCTCAGCTAGATCTCAGGCACAATGGAGAACTCATAATAAACAAGTTGGTAAGATGAGTTTCAGGTCCCTCGAGCACCCGTTAAATAAACCGAAGGGCTGTTAATCTATAGAATATCACCATTAGCTTTGCCAGTTACTTTAAAAACATGTATGGAAAAATGGCCTACAGTTCTAAGTCATGATGTAGTCAGCTTGGATTTTTCTCCACTTTTAGTCGAAATTAGTATTTGCTATGTAAGCCGTCTTATCAATTTGTTTCGTATGCGAGCTTTCTAATATCTTAAAAGCAAGGACCTTATCTCTTAGCATCTCAGGACCAGTTTTTGACCCACCAGTCCCTGCAGGTGCTCCGTGAAGACACGGTCTGCTTGAACAAATGGAACTCAGGTTGAAGAAAATACAGCCTGTAAGAACGTGGTGGCTGGTCATACTTACAGCTTGTTTGTTATTCATGTCTGTGGACTCCATTTATGCTCCAGCCACACCGGTTAATATAGATTTTGACCTCCGGGAGGGTGCAAGAGCTCCTGCTATACCAGCAAGATAAACCTTAACTGTGGGCTGGTCTCCGAAATGATCTGGCAACAATCCACGGATGACAAATAGAGGCATATTACCCCATTGCTATTGATTCTGTGCGTTTCCAGAAAAAGCAAGATGCTTTAGTCATTATGAACTGAGAGCTGGGCATCAAAGTAGGCCTTCATGTTTAAAATGGAAAATTGTAAGGACTGAGTTGACGTAGACACAGGCTAGGAATGGTTGATGGCCAGTGATAAACTTTAACACGTATCATCTCTTATCACTGTAAATGAAACATAGACTAGACCACTGGGTTTCAGCAGAAGATGAGGGGACACTTGCCAACAATTGGGAAGAACTCCTGATTGGCACATGGTTAGGCTTTAGAGCAGTGGGTTCTCAACCCAGGGGGTCGCATAGCAGATCTCCTGCATATCAGATGCTTACATTATAGTTCATAACAGTAGCAAAATTACAATTACGAAGCAGCAATGATACAATTTTATGGTCGGGGGCCACTGCAACATGAAGAACTGTGTTAGGAAGATTGAGAACCACTGCTTTAGAGGAATGTGCACTACTGACATCTAACAGATGCAGATCAGTATCCTCTGATGCCCAGGGCCCCAACCCCCACATAGACAAGGGTAAATGTTGTCAAAGTTGAGAGAGCCATCTTAGTACCTAGCAAACATGTAAGTAAAATCAAATAGCCAACAGAAGTAGAAATGTCAAACTGCCTTGGTATAATATGAGAAGGCAACTCAGAAGACTAACTATTTTAGCGAGGAGTCTGGGGGCGGGGGTGGTGGTGACTATGACAACAGAGAAGCAGCATTGCTGGTGCAAGGTAAGAGGCTGATAGGAACTAGCCCGTGTTAGCAATGGGAGCTGGTAGAACAAGCCGAAAAAGCCATGAGTCTGCTGTTTGAAGATCAGATTGCTAAAGGCTTTAATTTCCGCCACCTCTCCAACTGCCCTATTGAAAAAGCATTCGGATAATAAAGGAATTTTTGTTATGTTAAAAATGTAACTACAGTAATATTTTCACTAAAACACACATGTGTTTGGCAGATTGTGTCTATAAGGTTGAGGTCATTTAGAAGTAACCTTTAGCCTATATCCACTTGTGCAGCAAGAATATTGATTGCTTGGCTGATGACTTCTGGGTCCTGCCTGCATTTCTCAGTATGATGAGCTTCACATATTTAAGCCCGAGTAGCAATACACTTTAATGAAGACTTGAATTCACAACTGGTACCCATAATGCCCCTGGTTTGAAGACCAATGCTGGCATGACCTTTAGTGCCCTGGGATATAAGAACTTATATTACAATATATAAAATGATTCAGTTTACAGCACATGTATTTGGTGTGTCACCTTTTAAAATATAACACATGTGTGTAAGGAGTGTAAACTCCTGGGTCCTGTCCCAGGTATTTTACCATTAGCTCTCTACCTACCTATTGGGCTCTGTTTTCCAGCACATTCTTCGCCCACACTGTTCTTTCCTTACTGCAAAGTGATGACAGCATGAAGTTAGCTCCAAAGGCAGTTTTCAGCGTTGAAGAAAATTTATATTGTGCTCAGATTCTCTCAGAAAAGAAGAGTCACGCAGTAAGCATTTGGTGACTGCCTAGCTCCTTACAAAGGATTTGCAGTCCACTCCCCCTTTGAGTGCATTTTTTTTTTCTTCCTTAACCCAAGATGTTTTGTCTTTTCAACTCATTTAAAAATCTTCTTGAACATCATAAACCCTTTCCTTCTTTCTTAACTCCAGTCTACCAATATTGGTCCCTTCTTCTTCAGTAGTCCAGAGGGCTGTGTCCTTCTGTTTGCTTTTCACTTGCTTGTCTTAACAGTGTCCTTGTCTCTGAATTGTATCCGACTCCAAGGTGGGAGCCATAGCTTTATGCCCTTCCACTGCGCCAGGACCTTGCACACAGTAGTAAGCACTCAAATCCTGATGGGATCATCTGGCGGGTCCTCCCCTTTTGGATAACTGGAGGCTCTGCTTGGCCCCTGTCCTTCTCACTCATGTGTTCACTGAAATAGTCCAGGAAGCTCAAAGTGTGCGCCATGCTATTTGGTATCCCCTTCCCTAAAGTTGCACGGAGCGTGTGCCTAGTAGATGTATGAGGAATGGTGATGCTTTCAAGTTGCTATGAGTCGGTTAACGCTTAAGTGTGACATGTTGTTTGTAGTGTGAATGGCAGTTGATGGTCTTCAAATCATCGGCCCAGTGCCATTGATCAAGATGTTCGATGGACGTCGTCCAAGCCAAACAGCTCGTGTGCATTTGACTCATATATGCAAGTTGTCAAAAGAGAGGGTAAAATGGAGGGTAAAGAGCTTTAGGAAATGGAAAGGAGCCTGAATAAGGACAATTATGGAAATGTGTGTGTACCAGAAGACCTGTCAGCCTGACAGAGAGGCCTGTTAGCCTCAGGTAACTGAAATTGCCAAGGCGCAGGCAGTGATTGCTCTTGCCTCCATGTCAGTTGATACTGGGAAGTAGCATCATGCAGCATGGCCTCTGCCCTCCACAATCTTGTGCCTTCGCATGCAGCCTGGAGAGCTTTTATTTATTCATTTATTTTTTATTTATTTAATTTATTTTTAATGACTAGACATCAATCTCTCAAGCTCTGCAAACCACTTGGTCTTGTCATTATTGAATGCTGCCTGCATAGCATGGAGGTGACTGCACCTTGTGCACAGTGCACAAATAAAAGGAATGTGATTGTGTTCAAATGAAGCGTTATTTAGAAAGCTAGACATTGATGTCAGCATGCCATGATTTGTTGACCCCTAGTCTCCGTGGTGGATATGTGTGTATATGGGCTTTGCATGTGCATTAAAAAACCTAGTTTTGGAATGGGTACTTTTTTGCTTGCTGCCATTTGTGAGAAGTCTGGGCTAGGGGAGAGATATGGGCTGGAGTGGTAAGGGAGGGGCTTGAGGGAAGGGGCTGTTTGCATGTCTGTGTGATCGTAGTTATAGAAAACTCCCCTGTTCCTGTTTTCCCATTGAGAAATTTGTGAAGTCACTAAGTTTTCTGTTTTCCTGTGAGTTATTTTCTAAGTGGGCATTCACAAGTACAGTCTGTCTTTTTCATGTTTGATGTTTAGACACTTCCATTTGCACTCATTTTGCACACTCACTGTTTCCGAACCTGGGGTCTAGGGAGCATCTCATGGTTGGTGGTACTATTACAAGACTTCCCTTTAGACCCAGGGTGTGGGTGGGGACCCAGGGTGTCCTTTTTTTTTTTTTTTTGCTAAATGGACATGATGGCAAACTATCTTCTAAATGCTTATGTGTATGCCCGTAGACGAGCGTTGTTTCAGAAGATGCTTCTTTTTGCAGTGGGTGGCAGTTAATCCAGAGACTCACAACTGGCCAAAGTATGGAAGATAAGTCACTGTTAAACACTCAGCCCCAAATGGGACACTTTTATCACAGCCTCCAAGGTTCAGGGAGCATCAGAGGAGGCAGAGCTGGGAGATGGGCAGAAGTTCTGTGAGTTGATGTCTTCTGGATCTGATGAGGCTATTATACTCATTAAATCACTGTTGCTGTGGTTACCTGTATACGATTGAGCTTGCCATCATTTCATTGCAGATGGGAGAGGGGCTATTGGCAGTTGATGGGAGAAGGGCCATCATCTTCTTCAGTGGTACAGCTACTGACAAGATGCCCTGCTCCCGTAAGCAATCAACTGTAAGTAAACCCAGCAAGTCAAAGATAGGCAAGTACGTAAGGGACTTTCTGGAAAGAGGAAAGGTCTGTGGGAGAAGGGTGTGTGTGTGTGTATGAAAGAAGGTGGTGAGGAGTGAAAACAACCAAAATGTATTTTATAACTATGAAAAAAAAATCAAAGAATAAAGAAAAATAGCAACAACAAAAATAAAGTGGAAAATAAAAAACATTTTCCTCCCTTCCTGGTTACAAGTTAAGGTGCCTCTTTCAAAACATAATAGTTTTGTAGTGCCTTAGGGCAGCACTGAAATAGTGTTTAGAACAAGACTTTATTTTAGGTATCCCAGTTTTTCCCTTTACATTTACTCAGTAACTTATTTGACACAAATACTCTGAGAAAATTTTAAATGAAGATTGGAAACACTTTCTTTCTCTCTTGAGGAAGTTTGTACCTTCAGTCGTGACAGAGATATGTCAGAATATATGTTTCAATTAGTGTTTTGTTAAATGAGCACCTCATGCCATACATGGCTCTTCATGTACCCTCTGGATAGACTTGGCTTGGTCCACACACTTCCTCTAGGAAGAGAAAACATGGCCCCAGGGAAGGAGCTGGTCTGTGTGTACGTACAGTGGCTGTAGCTTGGCCTGTGTTTCAAGCACAGGGTCAGAGATCTGGTGCTGGGATACATGCGCCTCCCCTGGCTTGTCTCATATTTATTTCCCTGCTTTTCAATTTTTCTAAAACTATGAGGTTCTTTATGCAGTCCTGGCCTAATTAGCTGAGGCTGGGGAGGTTTGTAGGAGTTTTGGGTTCGCCTTCTTTCCTGTCTGTGCAAATCAATTAAAACGGACGATGAAGAAACTCACACTCAAAACAGTGTGTAACTCTAGAGCTCACGGCCATGTGTTTGCTTCCTGCATTCTGGGAGGAGGTTCTGCTAAGCCATATGCATGATTTACGGAAGCCAGAGATACATTTCAACCAGCTTCGTGATGTATGGGACTAGGGCAGAACACGGAGACATTATTTATGCCTCTGATGAGAAGGGGAAGGTTATATCTTCTACTGTGCTTAACAGTCTAGGCAGTATGCTGCAAGACGCACATCTGTCCTTGTAATTAGCAGAAAGACTCACAAAAATTAAAACTCATTGGTATTTCACAACTGACGTCTCTGAATAGTGTAACTGCCCCTCATTAATAATAGTAAGTGCACCCCTGTGTCTGTGGTCATTGGCCGCTTTGGGACGCTCTCATTGACTTCCTCTCTTCAAAGCTGTCATTTGAACGCTCAGTTCTAAAATCATCTCTGCATCATTTTCCCATTATATATTTTATAAAAACTGCTAAGTTCAAGAAGGTGGCTTAATAGTAATTGTTAATTGGTCATTATAGAATAGCAAACCATGATTCTTATGCACATGGACAGTTGGGCAGTTGAGTGTTTGTGTTGTTATGTACAAGGACCTTTAAAGCAATCCAAGTTGTTTTTACTGACTGGCATTCTTTTTATAGGGCAGGAAACCTGAGAGGCAGGGAGGGCAAGCCTGGAGCAGTAATTCACCAAAGAGCTCTTCTTGAAACAACTTTGCAGAAATAAGTTTTTCTTTTGACATTTTGAGTTTCATTTTAAAAAGTCTTGCCTTGATTTTTAATTTAAAATTATGCATACGTGCGTGTCTGTATGCAGGTTTGTGTGCATGCCAGTGCGACACTCACGGAAGTCAGAGGAGGGCTTCTATTTTTTTTATTTTTTTCTCCTTTATTAATTTATTCTTGTTACATCTCAATGGTTATCCCATCCCTTGTATCCTCCCATTCTTCCCTCCCTCCCATTTTCCCCTTATTCCCCTCCCCTATGACTGTGCCTGAGGGGGATTGCCTCCCCCTATATATGTTCATAGGGTATCAAGTCTAGAAGAGGGCTTCTAATGTCCAAGCAGAGTCACATGTTGTTGTGAGCTATCTGACATGGCTTCTGGGAACCGATCTCCGCTCTACCTGAACACTACCAGGTGTTCCTAACTGCCAAG
Source organism: Acomys minous (assembly GCF_964271855.1). Lineage (NCBI taxonomy): Eukaryota > Metazoa > Chordata > Mammalia > Rodentia > Muridae > Acomys > Acomys minous. The sequence goes on along the minus strand of NC_140490.1, from coordinate 21,687,115 downwards.
CTATTCCTCCAGCCCCAAATTGTAATTTTTTAATGCCACTTTATCCTAACGGTACTCAACTGTAAATATAGTAATATTTTGCTTAAGATCCAAATTTTAGAGCAATTTAGTAGATAGACATTTCTCTTTTTAAGTTATGGAACCTGAGTCTGTGCCTAACTTGAGTTGGTCTAGGCAAGTACCATAGAGACTAAACATCCACAAACGATAACCCGAGGGAGCTCTGCCTGGCTTCCCAGCTGGATCCTGTAGCTCTTTGTCTCTGTAGGACCAGCCATGTAGGCTGTGAACCTTCGGGAGCGTGGATCTGCAGGTGCAGGCTGAACCCACGCCAGGACTTTTGGGCTCACCACACCCAAGATAGTGGTAATGTAGTCAAGCTCCCAGGGCAGGGCAGGCCACTTCTCTATGTGGGCCCTGCGTGTCAGGCTCAGGCCTTCCAGGAGTGCATCTCCAATGCCATTCTCTGAGCAAAGGAACGAGAGGCAGCAGCAGAGTTATCCTGGCCTCTCATGTTGTCTGTGGTTCCCAAGACAAGAGCTTCACTCTCTCACAGGTACTGGCTCAGTGTGCCTAGCAGGGGAGTCATTGGCTTAGTTTATTCCCAATTAAGATTGAACAGGAAAAAGAAAATAAGTGCATCTGTGGCTTATCAAATGCAGCAGGCTAGAAGCTCAGGCCCAAGTGCTTGTCCTTGCCTTTCTAGCCAGGGTGGCAGCCTGGTGAGGGTTGGACAAATCACACTGTGCGGCATGGTGACAAGTTCTTCAGCAAGGACGCATTTGCTCCTTCTGCGTTGTGACTTACAAACACACCTGTGCTAGAGTGCACGGGGCGGGGGGGGGGGGGGCGGGGGTGAGATAGAAAGGCAGGAATCATTTGCATAGCGTGCTATTCACAGCGGTCCCTCCCACCTCACGGTTTCTTTTCTTCTGCTGGATAAAGAGTTGTTAAAACTCACATGCACATGACTTCCAGAGAAAGGAAATCAAAACACCCTCTTGTGTGAAAATTTCCATTTCTTAGGGAATTCAGGTGTATGAATCACTTCCTTCTGGGTCCTGTCATAGAAAAAAATATAACAACCAAACCAAACCAAAACCAATGTGGCTTTATAGTCCAGCTGCGGAGGCCTGGCTGGTGTTTTCCAGGGAAGACTGCTTATCGCGGAGAAACGCTATGTTCTCAAGTGGATTTCTGCGTAGACCTTACAAGAACAGTTTGCAGATGTGGACAGCATGCCCAAGGAAAGATTTTTACAGTCACTGACATCCTCAAGACCTTCCCAGGAAAAGGAAAATGCGTCCTTTCTCAGTTTCACGTGTGCTTTTTCCCTGATCAAAAGGTGCATTTATCCAAGGTGGCACCTGAAAAATAGATTTTTTTAACAGGATGGCTTCACAGTAAAGATGAAAGTGCAAGCAAGTATTAGACAGGCCAACTGGAAAGGGCCCGAGTGGGGACCATTTTATGTTTGTTCTTGCAATAAACACATGTGGAGTCTGGGAAGGCTTGATGCTGTCATTTGGCGGTATATGATGGAGATCCCCACTGACGTTGGGAAAACACCAAGTCGGTGAAGTATAAAATGCAGCCTCAGGTACAGTTGTGGGTTGGGGAAGTGCGTTGGTAGGGATAAAATCTTAAATCTTCGTAGTTTTAAGGATTTGAGAGAGGGAAGTAGACAGAAGGGCTCAAGCTGAGAAGTGATGTATTGGGCATGTTTTGTCTCAGATATTGTATGTGGATGTCCTGGGAGAAATAAGCAGGGGGACTAAATGAAAGATGCCCCAGGAGGCTTTAAGCGTTGAGTGGCCAAGATGCTTTACCAGTGTTTCCTGGTCGCTCATGGAACACACTTGCTGAATATATCTTTTTTGTGCATTGGCTGCCGAGAGTATAGTTGTTTACATTGGCCTTGCTGCTAGGTTATATACTTCTTAGAATACGTAGTCCTCTGTTTTACTGTTCTCCAAAGAAGTAATGAAACGTGCGCAGTTGTAGCATAATAGAGGTTGATTGCATGGAACCAAAGAAGCAAGGTGACCTTCAGTCCAAAGATCAGACTGGAGACACTGCTCAGTGCTTAAGACCACTTGCTCTTCCAGAGGGCTTAAAATCCCAGCACCCATACCTAACCCTTCATAATTGCATGTAACTCCAGTTTCATGGGGATTTGATAGTCTCTCCTGGCCTTCTCTGGGTACCCACACATATGTGATATACAATTACATAGACATATACATATCAATAAAAACAAAATAAATCTTAAAAAAAAAAAAAGATTGGACCTGCCTCAGTATTTTGCCACAGGCCCACAAACACATCCCAGCTCTTGAAGCTATCAGCAGATTCACGACCCTAGCAACAGAGAATCTGAAACAAACCCTCAGAGGTGGCATGTCCACGACAGGGGAGATTCTCAGAAACTACCAGCAGTGCTCTTCTTTAAAGAAGAAGTCATTGTCCTTTAGATAGGATGCACTTCACAGTGAAGAACATTGACCGTTCCCAGAGATGTCAACATTCTGCTGAGCAGATGGCCTCTACAGTTAAGGTTTGTCTCCAGAAGCTGCCATTCTGAAATGGAGAGGGAGGAAGGGAGGCTTTCCGCGTGTGCATGCATCAGATGGTGATAGTTTCAAATGGTACGTGAGAGGTGTGGCAGTCTTGCTTGATGTCCAGGTTTCTAGGCAGACCATTCCTACTTTTGTAAGAAGGACAGCATAGTCATAGGACCTAATTTTCCGCTTTCCTTTTATAAGAAGGTATAAAATGAGATGAAATTATTAGGAAATATTTGATGATCAAAATTCTTACCCTAGGTTCCATTATGCATTATTCTTCCTGCCTAGATCACTTTTCCCCCCAACAACCTTCAGTCAACTAATGCTGACACATCTTTTGGATTCCTAGCTTTCTGGTTATTTCTTCAGAGGAACCTACATTTTTCTCATCTCATTTAAGCATTTTATTATTGTGTATTGTTTTATTTTCAATTTTCCAGTATTCTTTAGGTCATACATATCTTCTGTGCTGTACCTCAGTATTTAGCTTTGGACTGAGTAGCCAGTGAGTCAGTGATATTTATTGACTGGATAGCCGTTAAAAATAGACTTAAACAGGGGAGGGGATCACACTGAAGATGTGAGAGCAAAGGCATTGGCTCTTAGGCAAACCCTACTTGCTTTTCTGTATGAATAGCATATTGCCAAGATTACAAGGACCTCTCTCTTTATAACGCTGCACGTGGTTCCAGAAGCATGCAGGTTGTAGCCTTGAAAAGCATGCACCAAAGTGCTCTGAGCATGGGGGACTTTTGGGGAGCCAGGCATTTTTCTCTAAACACCAGAAGGGGTCAAGGAAAGAGGGTACAAGGCTGTAGGGGAAAGTGCTGTTTGTCATGGCTTGATATCCTGCTCTGGCTATTCTAAACGGATGCTACAGACGCTTATAGCTGAGCGGTTCTGGGCTTCATGCACTAAAAACATGTTAGTACTGTGAGTCAAGAGCTCGGGTTTTAGCAGTAGTTTATCCTGTTGAACTCCTGTTGGGGTTTTTGATAAAACATAGGAAGTTTTCTGGAATCTCTGGAGCTCATGCACAAGCCCATGAGAGAGGAAAAAAACATTGTTCATGTTACTCCACTGTTGTCTACTTTCAGCTGCTAAGGCAGTGGCTTTGAATCTAGAAAATCATCTAAGATGTATGGCATGTGAAGCAGACTTTCAAGGAAAGGGTGAACTATATATATATTGTTTCCTTGCTGCTACTCTGCTTTGCTAATAATTGAGGTTTTTTAGAGCTTTTCTAAAAATCACAAATTGTAGTAGTTCCTGTTCTGAGGTTGTTGTTATATTCCTAGAAGGAAAGAGATTCATTCAAAAGTGGTCACAGGCCTGATAATGGGTCTCAGAAACGTGGGCACCCTCATCTAAAAGCCTGTGCTGACCTTCTTACAAAATGACCTTGCTGATTTGATGGGAGTGAGAACCTCGAGGTAGGCAGACTCATCATAAATTGCTAGTGTTTGAGGGATATCCCCCTTCTGGCCAGGTAAGACAGTCATACAAGTAATGTAGCCTTGCTGTCACATGTGTCTCGCCTCTGTGAGACCCACTGTAAACTTCATGCTTCCAGAACTAAAAGGCAGAAATCTCTATTGTCTTAAGCCAGTAAGTTTACAGTGATCTATGCCAACAGTTGTAGGTTAATATGCCAATGAATAAAATGAATCTGTTTACAAAGGGTGGCTTTATTTCCACACCAAACATTGAAACAAGACAAATTGCTAACCCCATGGTGTTATTTGAGCATCTCCATCACAGGATACTGCTGTAGGCACTCTGGCTTAAGGGGTAAAGCAAACTCCATTACAGTGCAGCCCCTTAAAGTCTGTTCCGTAGAGACAAATGCCAAGTATCTGGAGACACGAGTGTTTAACCAAAGTGTAAGAAATGAAAATGCATATTCTCAAGGAGTGCTCAGAGAGGAACTTCAGAGGAAGTGATTTTTCTGGATAAGCTGAATGCTTAGTGAAATTTAGCAGGTGAAAGGAAACAATTCAGGAGAGCACTCTTGGTAGGAAGACCAGAATAAGTGAAAGACTGAGGCAGCAGACCCTGAAGAGCAGGGTATGTGGTTGGAAGGAGGAATGAGAAAGGGGTCTGTCAGAATATGCATTGCACGTCAACATGGAGAAGCTATGGTAACTGTTAACCAGGAAGGAGTCAAGCGTTGTAGACTACATAGCCTTTTTCACTGAGGTGTGGAGGAGGCATTGAAGAAGAGTGAGGATCAGTAGGATGAAGGTTACCATGCATCTTCTAAATTGAGGCTTTTCTAAGACTGAGAAGAGGTACTGTTAATATTTAGAGTATGACTATTAACTCGAACTGTCTCAAACAAAGTTCACAACTGGCTAACAGTAGTAGTCTGGATCATGTGGTGGCCATGAGGATGCCACTTAGCACATCATTAGAACATGCTTTCTTCTTTGGCCCTCTGTACTTATTCTGACATTAAAGTAAGACTTACAGACACTGTTGAACAAGCCCACTATGTCCCACTCCTTTCCCTGCTGCCACACATCCTTCAGCTCCTGCCTCTGGAGAGGTACCATACATAAGCCCCCCATGACAGCAGAGACACACTTCTGAGAACCCAACACTCTTTGGGTTTGCTTTGCTTGAGTTTCAGCTGGACTTTCTTCATCCTCTGCTAAGGCACTCATGGCTATCCCCACGGATAGATAGCATAAAGTCTGCTCTAGAAATCTATAGCTCAGCTTCCTAGTTCCTGCCAGTCTTTCCAACAGAGGGCATTCTATCAACATTGCCTGGAGGCAGCCCAGTAGGTCCCTCCCCTGGAATTCCTCCCACTCTGGCATAGAGCTTGCTTTGAGGGAAATAATAACAATAATCTCAGTCAGATATGTGAGTGCCATCTCTACATTTTGTATTATTTTGTGTGAACCTCAAAGTTTTTATTTTTAGCTTCTGGCACCATCATCATCATCATCATCTATTTAAGTCTGTGCTATGTCTGAGAAATTGCTCTTTTTGTATATGGTAAAACTTTCATGCATTGATTTTAATTGTTAAAGTATATTTTGTTTTGTATATTTAGAGGTTACAACATGATGCTATAGGCTACACATAGACAGTAAAATGGTAACTATGGTAAAGCAGGTTGACATACCTATCATGATGGGTAATCTTCATTGCCAGTCTGACTGGATTTTACCTAGGAACCCGGAGAGGCACACACCCCTGCTGAGGGGTCATCACTCACCTCCAATGCAATGATTACCTGCAATGATATGCGGGTAATATGGACAAAGTGAGCTGCACGTCACTGCTGCCACTGTGCTCTCAGGTCTGCTATGACTTGAACTGCTCTACTGTACCACGAGGGACAGCAAACTCTGAATCCATATAACAAATTAAGTCCTGAAGGGAGGGAGGGAAGGAGGGAGGGAAGGAAAGAGAAGAAAGGGGGAGAGAGAGAGAGAGAGAGAGAGAGAGAGAGAGAGAGAGAGAGAGAGAGAGAGAGGGAGGGAGAGAGAGGGCGCACAAGGGCAACTAAGACCTTAACAGTTTTAGGCTGTAAACGTGTCTGTTCCACAACCCTGTTCTGTATCCTTGAACATCCACCTCTTCTCCCCACAGCTACAGTTTCTGTTTGTGTATTTGAAGCTTTATTTATTTAGTGTCTGTTGAATGAGATGCATACAGCCAAATTCTTAAGGTCTGTAGTGAGTCAGAGGGTGTGCCTCTCATGATCTTGCTCCCCCACTTCACAGCCTCAGACTGTACTGCGGTCCCAAGGCATCATTCATTTTTAGCACGTTCTACAGCCTTCCACGAGATGTTTCTTTCTCTAGACTCTCCCAGTATGTTTTCACTGGGTTCTTACAGCCCATCTCAAGGCTATTTCCCCAGGGTATTGGTTTATGTTCTTTTCCTTCTGTGTCCAGTACTGTTTTTCTGTTATGACACTCATTAAGTTGTGCTTAGAAGGAGTTGTTGGCCCCATAGCTAAGCACTTATCAACATCCTTGAAGTGGGGGAAGAAGGGAAAAGTATATTTTATGCAAGCATGCTCAGGGAATGTTGTCAATCAGTGTTGCGTTGTAAATGTAAACCTTTCTGTATAATACTGATTTTCTAAAAATTCATACTTTACAGCACACTGATCTTAGGAGAAAATTCTTTGTTTTTCCATGTTAGTCTTCAGTTGTAATATAGCTTAAAAGGAAGAACTAAGAGTTTTAGGCCTTTTTGAAGTCAGTTTCTGATACAGTGCACATAGCCTTTAGTTCTGTCAGTTGGACAGTGTTGCTGTGAGGTCATTGCTGAATTTATCTTCGAATGCTTTTTCTCCAGACCCCTTGGGTATCCTAAGCTTTCCTTCTATGGGAGGCTTTCAGAAGAGTGTGGTTTGGTGTCCATGAATTCCTGGAAGTTATGGATGGTTGTAGGATGATTCACACAGTAAATATCTAGGGCTGGATTTGCAAATCATATGGTCAAATCTTGCAGGCATCATTGGCCATCAATCATTTCCTTGCTGGAAGTAAATAAAAGAGACTGGTGCCCACACAAATCTTCTCATTGTGGGTTTGACATAATGGGCACCGCTCAGGGCCAGAGTCAGCTTTGCATGGGCAGTTCAGCATCACTTTGTAATTTGTTTTTAACCCCCTACCATCTCAGGACCCCCATAGACCTGTTGAATTGGGTGCTCTGGGAGCAGGTCCAGCAATGTCTACCTTAAATCCTTGGTGATTCTGTTACAGGTTGAAGTCTGATAATCCCAGCCTAAGAAGATGGTGGCATTGCATGCATCGATGAGTAAGATCTGGGATAAGTTTGCTTTTCTTGCTTTTTTTCTAAGCTGCCTATCGCTGCCTACCAATTTATTTTGAACTTTTGCCTACCAATTTATTTTGAATCTAAGGATTGCTATCCTCAACTCAGTATTTGGAGAGAAGATCTTTTTTTTTTTTTTTAAAGGTGCCAGCTGGTAGAGATACAGGTATTAAAGAATTGACTATAAATGATTACTGTGACACTAATTACTTTGCTCACTTCTTGTTCTCTAAGTAAAAATAGTTTGCTTGTCAAAAGATTTATTTGGGGTGAGGGACAGAGAGATGCCTTAGAAACATGCTTGGCTCACAAGTGTGAGGACCTAAGTGCTGTCTCCCAGATCATGTAAAAAGCTGGGCATGGAAGGCAGGCAGAGACAGGAGGATCTCTTGGGGCTGCTGGCCAGATGATGAGGCAAAGTTCCAGGCCAATGAGAGACCTCGTCTCAAGCAAAAAGTGAAAAATGACTGAGAAATAACACTGGAGGCAACCCTCTGACAACTATGTGCACGTGCACGCGTGCACACACACACACACACACACACACACACACACACACACGCATGCACACACTTGTCATACCTGTAATTTATTTAAAAAATTTCAATCACATTGCCAGCAGACAAAACATTTTGGTCATGGTACCATGCTCAGTGCAAATGGCCCATTAGAAGCAGAACCTCTTTTATTGGTAAGCAAGCTGAGGTATAGGAGGGAAAGCTACTCATTTATTTTGATTTAATTACATTTTATTTTTGACAATATGATATCTATACACATCTCACATTTGCCCTATACTTGTTCATTATCCTCTCATTCCCTCCAGCTTTACTTCCTATTAACAATTTCCATTCCCACTTCATGTCTTTTTGGTTTGTTTGTTTTGTGACCTACTGGGCTTAGCTGCCTGCAAGAGTGTAGGTAGCTACCCACTGGAGCATGTGCAGCTCACCACTGGCTACACCTCTGACTACAATGGTTATAGTGACTCTACCTCACTTCTAGCAGCCTTCAACAGGCAGTGGTTCCCAGGGGGAGAAAACACCATGAGCCTTCCCTTCGTCAATGCTTGTATGTTGACCCATTTCATGCAGACTCAGTGCAGCGTATCTCAGCTGCTGTGAGCTCATGATTACAGACATGTCCAGACATTAGCGTTTCACAGCCCTCTTCCTACAGTCTAGGTCCTACATTCTTTCTGCAGCTCTCTTCTTCAGTGTCCTCGAGTTTTGGAGGAGATGATATAGATGTCTTGTTTAAGACTGAACATCCAACAGTCCATTATTATTAGTGCTGTGATTACCCATGAGCCTGTATCACCTACCGTTCACTGCGAGGCTGAGAGAGCATGCCATTACAGTCTGGTCTGTATGTCCAGCTCATGAGTGGCCAAGTTTGGGCACACTCGTGCCTGGCACCAGAGACTCTGCTTTTGATTACTACACATACTCTCTTATTTGCATTGTCAAGAAATTGTTGGTCCCTACTGTCAGAGGGGCCATTGTCGTCAGTCCCTTACCAGCTCTCCTGCCCTTACCAATCTCTCAATGCCTAGTCCATAAAAGTGATAGAAAAAAAACCTTAGGGTTATAAAGGAGCTGTAGATTTTATGTAGGATATTGGAGTTAGAAAAAAAGTACTGTCTTTCTGTTTTTTTTATCATCTATCTGAATATTTTACATAAATATCATCCATCCATCTATCTACCTATCAATCATCATCATCGTCATTCTGTGTCACAAAACCTTTGATGATTCTGGTTTTTAATTTTCCTAAATAATAATAGAAAAAAAACAGCAATTTTCTTAAACTACTATCATCATTTTTAGTTGTAGACCTTAGTTTTTCTTGTTCTTCTTCTTCGTCCCTGGGTGATCTCCTCCCGGTGTGGATCTAAATACCATCTGTTTACCAATGATCCGCAGATTTATGTCCTTGACCTCTACCTCACCTCTGACGTTTGAATCATCTGCTCACTTCTGCCCCACGCTCTGCTCGCGTGCTTCATAGGCATTATAATTCCCCACCACCACCGTGTGCTTTATCTTCTCTCTGTGTTTCCCGTGTAATAATGCCCAAGCTGAACCCTGACCATTTCTTTTGGCCTCTGTGTCCTTCACATCTAAGTCATGAATGAGTCCCGCCTGTTCTGTCATCAGCACTGGTGTAGCACTCAGCTGTCTCCTGCCATCTTCATTGCTGCTATGTCCTCCCACCAACCCTGCCCTCAATGACTGCTCGCCGTTTCTTGCCTCCTATTGGCTGTTTCCCGTACAAATCTTGAATTATCCCTTAAAAGTAAGTCCATATCCTACTGCTCAAAACTTCTCTATTGCTTGCACCATCCTCAGAAGGGTTTTGCCTGAGTCCCTCACCAGCTAAATAAGCCATGTTGATTTCATGTGATGAGATGACAAAGGCACTTTGCCTTGTGATATTTTTTTTTTTGTCCCTTAAAATCTTGGCCAAATACAAGAAAAACATTAGAGAAAATCAAAATTGATGACAAAAATAGATGGCCAGTACTCTTTAAAATTGCAATGCAAGACAAGCAAGGAGGGACTAAGAAATTGTAAAAGAGACAGATGACTGAATGTAGTGGAATATTCTGGAGTACTAGGCCCTGGAACAGAAAACAAAAATTAATGGAAAAACTGGCAAAGTTTGAATAAGACTATAGTTAAACAGTGTTGTACTGATGTTATTTCCTCATTATAATATTGAACTGACATTATTTTCTTAGTTGCCATAAATGTAGCACAAAAGTATATATATAAACATTAAGCAATAAGGTGAGGGATAGATTTACATAACTATTTAACTATTCCACAAATCCAAAGCTATCCTAAAATTAAAATGTATTTGGAAAAAGAACCATAATTCTTACAATAGCCTGTAAAGGTATGCATAATCTGAGCCCAAAGGATGTTGTACCTTTTCTCTGGAAGCACATTGTTTCAGTAGCACTCACCTCTCTCTTGGGTACGTCACATTTGGGCTTGTTTTTAGGCCTTTGTCTCTTACATGTGGAGAACTTGGCCTCTTTTATAGATTTGATCGAGTATCACAGTATATGAAAGGGTTTCCCTAACCTTCTACTTTCCTCCCACTCCTCTGTATCACCTTATGCTGTTTTTTATAATGTGTGTGTGAGTATATTTTCTTTCTTTCTCCTTCCCCTGGAAAGTAAGTTCCGTGATGTGGGTATTTGTTTTGTTTACTGTGTGTCTTCAGAGCAAGGCCTTGTAGATAGCATGGAGTTAGAAGAGATGCTTCTTCAATGAGTAGATTAGATTAAAAAAATGTAGTGAGCATCTACCCTCAGCAGAAGCAATGGTCCTTTAAAAGGAACACATTTAGCCTTATGAAAGATTCATAACACTGAAGATTTCTGTGTCGGTTCTGTTGTGGGCTGGTGAAAACTTGATAGCAGATTGGTGCTGGCCCACCAGCTGGGATTTCACAGCCTTGGGCTAGGTCTTCCCCCCTTCAAAGGAATATGGTATTTTGGTTATTCTAAACCCATGTTATCTGAGATGGTAGCCATTAACCACATGTGGCCATTGACATTTAAATTAATTAAGGCTAAATAAGATTAAAGAGAGCAGTCCCTGTTTCAACGCTCCATGGTTCCTGTGGCTTAGTGACCACTCTCTTACAAAGCACAGAACAAAACAATTGCATTGTTGCAAAAATGTTCCTTTGGCAGCCACTTAGAGACAGACAGACTTTTTTTCCCCTGCTTTTGGGTTGTAAAAATCAAATGATTGTAGAAACAACTATAATTTACTGACACTCTGTGTCAGGCACTGTACTATCTGTTTTGGAAGATTTCTTCTCACCCTAGATCCTTGGTAGAAATTTCAGTTTTTATTTTTAGATGGGAAAATTGAAGGTCAAGAATAGTAAGTTAAGTTTTCTAAGGTCATACAGCTTTGAAACCAAATGTCAAATCCAAGACTGCTATCAACATCAGACCTGTAAATGCAGCATTCGAGAGAAGCAAAAGTTCCAGCCGAGAGTAATGACCTGGTTTCAATGTATCTTTGAACAATCATGGCTTATGTTAGCAGGGCTGCTAGGAAGCTCATGTTTTTTTTTTTATTTCCAGTCTCACCAATACAGTGCATATATTCTTATCCTTAAATGCCTTCTTACTGTACTAATTTTGCAGCTGTCTTAGATCCTTCTCAACAATGTAAAGTGTAAGTTTGAGTCTCAGCTAAACATCAATAGGTAGGGAGGGAGAGTAGAGCCATATCATGACCAGGCCATGTCACTTTCAGTTTCTCCTTAGGGTCATTGCTCATATGTTCGAATGTTTGGACCCCATTTAGTGGAGCTATTTGGGAAGGATTAGGTATGGCCTTATTGAAGGTGGTGTGTCACAGGTTTCAAAAGCTCACACCACGCCCAGCTCTCTCTCTATCTGCAACTTCTGGATGAGATGTGAATTCTCAGCTACTGCTCCAGCGTCATGCTTGCCTTCCATGTTCCCTGCCATGATGGTCATGGACTAACCCTCTGAAGCTGGGAGTAAACCCTCAGGTAATTGCTTCCTTTTATAAGCTCCCTTGGCCAGGGTGTTTAATCACTGCAATAAGAACCCTAAAACAGGGGCCATTCGCGTTTAAACCACCACACAGCGCGTTGGAACACCATGCTCTATTTGACACCAGGAGAAGAACTGTGAGGTGTGCAGTGACTGGTGCTTTGAGACATGAGCTGTGGGCGAGTCTTCCATGTCTTGGTTTCTAGTTAACTTAAATATATGGTAGCTCCAGTTCTTACATCTGTAAATCAGTGTAATAATATTTTCTGGTCAATAGGGTTATTATAAGAACTAAGAAAAAAGCAAAGCATATGCCATGACACATATTGTTATTTTAATTAACTTTGTAATTATCACTTGGTAAGTACATCTAGAAGCTATCTTAATAGTCCATGAGCATGTGTGTGAGTTCCAGATTCTGTGGGTGCTTGTAAAGAGCATTGGCATGTCATTTGTTGTTTAGTGCTCTTAGTTGGCAGAGTGAACCTGGGGGTCGGGGGGGTGCTGAAAATGAGGTGGACTATAGTCTCATGCAATAGCCAACGTTATTCAGAGCATCAGATGATTTATACTTTGAGGATTAAAGAAGAGTCACCTGAGAAGTATATAATCACAAGGATTTAGATATGCATGTGGCAAGAGCATGTATTCTGTTTGAGCTTTTTTTTGTGTGTGTGTGTGTGTGTGTGTGTGTGTGTGTGTGTGTGTGTGTGTGTGTGCATGTGTTCATGTGCGCTGGAACATGTATGTCCATGTGCAGGCCAGAGGATAATGGTGGATGTCTTCTTCCATCACTTTTCTACCCTGTGTTTTGAGATAGGGTTTCTCACTGAAGCTGGAGATTTTTACCTGGACCAGACTGGCTGGCTGGTGAGTCTCAGGGATCCTCTGGTGTCCACACACACACTGTTGGGATTGCAGGTGTGCACTACAGACCCCAGCTTTATTATGTGGGTTCTGGGTACTTAAACTCAGACCCTGATGCTAATAAGCTAATAAGCACTTTAGTGACTGGGCCATCTTCCCAGCCCCTGAAGGTATCGGTAAGCATCACACTGGGACTTGTCATATCCTTGACAGTTGTAGGTTAGCAGTTATCTTTAGCTCCTCTCCATCCTCTTACTGTGTGTGCTGTATTTCTTTATAGACTTTGCTTTTTAACTCTCATGTCTGCTCCCTATCTTCTGATGGCCACTTTTCATCTGTTTTTAGTTATATAGGCTATACATTTTAGAAAATCTCTTGACTTATGCCATACGCTATGTGTGATGCTGAATGCTGGGGAGATGGTGGTAAGTAGAGGGAAGAGTGAAAACAAACCAAATAGAAAGACCCGAGAAACAGGTTAGAAAACATTTGTATGAGGGTGATTTGTATTCTTGCAGAAAATTACAAATAACCTGTCTTGATTGGGATCTTAGCCGCTTTAGCTGATAGCTGTTAAGATAGCCGGCCTGTTTCAATCTTTTTTTTCTTTTTTTTAAATTAATTTATTCATATTACATCTCAATGGTTATCCCCTCCCTTGTATCCTCCCATTCCTCCCTTCCTCCCACTTCCCCCCTACTCCCCTACCCTATGTCTGTGTCTGAGGGGGACCTCTTCCCCCTGTATATGCTCATAGGGTATCAAGTCTCACCTGTTTCAATCTTAAGGATGATAGTAGAACACCCCTCAGGATATCAGCTCAGTACAGGGAAAGGTGATGGTACTCAACCATTTTCATTTCCTTAAACAGTAGCACATGGGAGGCAACTTGCTATAGCTGAGGAGGGGACATTTCAGGTAGAGCCCAGGAATTTTGAAGGAGCAGTCGTTGCTCATGGGTGGCTTGGGAGCATCACTAGGACCACATTCTATTTCTTTTTGAACATACAACTCTCTTCCCTTTGGTTTCAGCAGTGGTGTAGCCGGGGACCAGGGAATACCCGCTGATGACCTCCTAAGATCTATTACTACTAGCAGTGAGGGAAAATATGCACGTTGCAGAATTTTGGTGGTTTTTTTTTTGGGGGGTCAGTAGTGAACATAATTCTACAAACGGGTCAGCGACTTATATCTGTAGGCACGGCAGACAAGAGCAAAGGTAGGTACATAAAGAGGTAGCCACTTATTTAACCAACTAAGGAGGATGTTTGGTACTTTGTCAGAGGCATAGTGGTCTTATCATTTCTGTGCTCAGATGTCTTGCCTGCTCTGTGTGGGCGCTGTTCTGTGAGATCTTTTATGTGTGGCTAGAGTTTAATATGTTCCACTATAAAGGACAAGCCAGTTTCTCGACATCAGGCTCTGTTTCTTTTTCTTTTTTTCCACAGCATTTTCTTGAAGCTTCGGGATTCCCATGGAATAGTTAACAAATGGGAAAAATGAAGGCACAGGCTAAAAAGTAGACTAAGTCTTAAGACAGAAATTCAATTAGCTGAAGACCTTAGAGATGGGGTGGAAGGTCAGGGTGAGGGCAGAAAAAAGTGAGGGGAACCTGATGTTCAAGAGAAAGGGCTTTCCAGAGGGGATATGCAAGGATAGATGGGGGCAGTGAAAGGAGAGGGGGCAGATCCCACCCACTGAGGCCAAGAAAAGAAGCAATGATAAGAAGTCTCTGCCAATGACCACTGGGGCTCTGAGAGCTCTCCCCAGCCTTTGAATTGCTAGCTGAGATCCCTTAGGGTGTGCCCGGGTCATACCAAGTCTTTGCGTCCCTCTTGTCTTTATTAGCACACTTGGCAGGAAGAGGAGGGCAGAAGAGTGTGATGGGCAATGGGTTCCCAGCTGTATCTGTTGAATAGTATGTTTGTAGAGTGATAAAAGGTTTGTAACTGTTGTCTTCTTGAGAGAAATTTCGACTCTCCTCTCTCCTCTCTCCTCTCTCCTCTCTCCTCTCTCTCTCTCTCTCTCTCTCTCTCTCTCTCTCTCTCTCTCTCTCTCTCTCTCTCTCTCAGTCTCTCTTCACCCCTTCCTGCCTTTCCCCCTCCACCCCTACTCCTCTGTGTGTGTGTGTGTGTGTGTGTGTGTGTGTGTGTGTTGGAGTCATAATCCACATGAACCAATCCTTGCATAGTGTCTCTTTCTAAACATAGCATTAATTTCAAAGTAGCTAAAAGTTCTGTTGTTAAATTCCTTAAATGCCATTATGAAGCTAGACTGGGCCACTTGTTACAATAGACTAGGACCCTTCTCACCTGCTCTCTTCCCTTCAAAATTCCCAGCAGCCATCACCAAGTTTTTTGGTTTTTAATTTTCTTGGGATTTGGAAATGTGGTTGTTTTTTATTTTCATAAATAATGCTGCTGTAGACATCATTTTACATAAACAGTACAGATCTTGTATGAATAAACTCATTATGTAGATTTTTAGCAGTGGAATTGACGAGCCAGCCAATTTAAGTATCTTCAGTTATAAATGAGTGTGCCACAGACATCTACCAACAAAGTTGAAAAGGGTTTACTTTTTTCTATTTTCTTGTCAGCCATAGCTAAAGTTGGGTATTTTTTCCTGATCCAAATGTAATCATGTGATACTACATAATTTTCTGTGTGTTTATACATATTATTTAATATATCTAATTTGTATGGTAAACATACAAAACGTTAAACTTACATATCACTTTCTATTTATCCTAAGTTGCTTTTGGTATATCTTTATATGTTATTGACTTAAGATTCTCCAATAATATAGAATGGTGTGAGTAAATTAACATGTAGCTTTGGCAGCTTTCGATTGGTGGAGATGATATTTCACAGAACATTTTTAAAGATGTGTGTGGTGGATAGGAAAATATGAAACTAATTTTTTGAATAGAAATATTCACTCAGGAATGAAGACTCTTGGAGAATGCAGTGGTCATCTCTCTTACCACCAAGGTTGCAACATAAGCAGTTATTACAGAGACATGCAAAGAGAGCTTCAATAGCTAAGAAGAAGCTGTCAGCAGGCAGTGGACTGAACAAAAGGGGAACCTTGCCTAAGTTGTAGGGCTGACTTTGCAGACACACTGGGACTTTCTCTTCCTGTCAGGTAGTACCATTTGAAGGGCTACTGATACTTCAGCTTTGGTAGTCTTCGGAGTTTTTAATCCTTTCATTCACTTGACTCTTCGGCAGTAGATGAGTGTGGCTTTTACTTCCTGGCCTTCAGTTTGCATGGCATCTTGGTTTGAGGGAAAATATTTCTCCACCTTAGAGGCATGATTCAATTGGTATAGTGTGAAATGGGGACAGTGGTTGATTGAGGTCCTACCACAATGCCACCAAGCCTCGCCCTCCCACCGAAGCAACCTTCTCAAGGGGGGCCATTCATTTTGACCTAGTTGGACGCTCTATTTCTGGTTTCCAGAATGTTCATTTTAGGCACTAAGCTCCTTTGGAAAGTGAAGAGGGAAGAGGTGATGACAGCCCAAATTCCACAGAATCCCATTTGTCAACAGGCCTGATTGGCTGCCTTCTATCTGGGAGGGAACTGAGCTCAGGCTGTGGTGGCACATATCTCCATGTTCCTGGCAAGGCATGAAGCACCCTGCTGGGAAGTTAGCTTACTGGGGCAGTGTGGGGGGGAAGATGAATACAAATGAGTACAATGTTCCAATCAGAAGCCAAGTTGTTCTGAGAACTGGTCGTTCTAGGGATATAGGAAACGTCTAGGCATTGCCTCAATCTTCATCAGGCGCAAGGGGCCTTGTCTAGACCTATCTTTTCTCCCATTTGATATTTTTGTGGCCAGAATCTTCTCTGTGACTGCAGGAAGCATAGAAATAATACAGATATAATATGTTTTTGATGTAGCTTTAGTAGCCATATTCATTCATTCTTCATTCAATCAGTTCATCTGCTAAGTCTTTTGGGGGCATTTGCTTTAGGAAAAGTATAGAGGATTATTGCTGACAAGATCAACGTACTCACTTTCCTGACCTTGTACCCCAGGGAGAAGCCCAAGCTAGAGAAATAGTTGAAATGTACTGATGGTTCAGAAAGGGCAAGGGCAGTGTTCTGAGGACTGTTATATAGAGCACTGTCATGAAAAGGATGGTGTTCCTCCCCCTTTAAGCTGCCAAAGTGACAGAATTGGCAAGTGATACACATTTGTAAGAGATGAGGCCTAATGGGATGTCCATAAGTCACTGAGGGTGTATTTCCCGAAAGGATGTATATTTGTCCCACCCTTGCTTTCATAACGAGTATCAAAATCTATCTTTCTTACATCCTGGCTCGGGATGTAAGGCACCCGACTAGTGTGTTTGCTATGTTGTGTTGCCATCCCCAGACACTCAGACCTATCTTTATTTCAGAAATAGTCAAGTACTCCATTATACATATAAGCTCACTACCATGGGTAGTTAGGGTTATTTTGAGCAATCCAGCAAGGCTGCCTTAAGTCAGTGTTGAAAACTTGAGGGAGGCATGGCAGCTGGCTAAGGGACCGTGAGGTCGCAGGAGGCAGTGGTGATGTACATGCATGTATGTGTGTATCCAAAGTGTTCCATGCAGGGTGGATTCATCTGCAGAAGACCAGGGAGAGGCAGAAATTATTTGAATGGGAAACTAAGAGGGTTATAGTGTGGCTAGAGAAAAGAGAACTTTGTAATTAGGGGTCAAACTATGCATTGTGAACATTTCTTCCAAACATGGAAACAAAGTATACGATCTGCTTTGTACAATGAAATTGCCTTTGGTGTTCGGGATCAATGCCAAGTCACTTGTAGCATCTTGAGTTTGAGAATGGTTGTTAGCACTGTTGCCTTTGATTACTGAAAACATTTTAATATATCCTTGTCAGTAAATGACATCAAGAGTGACACCTCTCCTTAATGCCAGTGACTACTCGACTTCACATGGCCTCTCAGTGTACTATTGTGTAGATTGCTTCAAGAGTTTAAAAATTGCTTAGAATTTGTGTAAATAAAAGAAAAATCACAGAATATTTGCACAGAGGTCGTTAGTGTGCTTCAGGATTGAGTGTGGTTTTGTGCAAATTTAGCTCTCAGTTTTTTTTTTTTCTTCTGTATTCAGAGGATGGCAAGACTCCTGTGCGGGACCCCTTAAAGCATCCGTTATTACCATCCTTGAGCTGTGCTGTATAAATAGACTTTTCAGTCGACAAGAGGCATAATGAGCAGATCATTTTTGTAGGTTCTGAAGTAACATCCTATGATTTTCTTGTTTCATAAGTTCACAAATTTAAATTTTTCGTATGAAGCAACACTCAGCCTTGGGGCGCATCAATGGTCTTCATGCTGTTCCTGTCTCAGCTGTGTATGCCTTCATTGCCTTCTGCTGCTTGCTTTGGGTCTCTGGTTTCTCAGCCAAGACATGCCTGCCCCATGATTCCTATAACCAAAGCTGCCCGAGTTAATGTTTGAACGTGGGTGGCTTCTATGCTACTGATGCTCACAATTCTCAGTCAGTGCTTCGTTAGCCTGACAAGAAGCAGAGCATCTTGGTAGTGGCTGCCAAATCATCCAAGTAAAATTAAGGATTTTAAAGTTTCTTACCTTATTGTGTGTGTAATGGATATTTATCTGTATATGTGTATTTGTGTGTGTGTGTGTGTGTGTGTGTGTGTGTGCACATGTGGAGGCCAGAAGTCAATGGTGGGTGACTTCCTTTATCACTCTCCACTTTTAAAAAATTAATTAATTAATTAATTAATTCACTTTACATTATGCGCCTCTTCTTTCCTCTCTTCTGTTCCCATCCTCCCCTCTCTTCCCCTATCCCCCCTCTTCTACTCCTCAGATAAGGGGAGCACACCCCAACTCACACTGGCACATCAAATGACATCAGGACTTAGCACATCTTCTTCCTCTATGGTCTGGTGAGGCAGCCCCACCAGGGAGAAGTGATGGAAAGGCAGGCAACAGAGTCCATGTCAGAGACAGCCTCCCACTCCCCTTTCTAGGGGACCCGCCCATCGGCTACGTATGTGTAAGGGGCCTTGGTTGGTGCTTCAGTCTCCATAAGCCCGTACCCCCACCTTGGCCCAGGTTAGTTGGCTCTATTGATCTTCTTGTAGAGTTCCTGTCCTCTCCATGTTCATCGGTCCTTGCCCCCACTTTCCCACAAGACTCCCTGCACACCACCCTATGTTTGGCTGTGAGTCTCAGCATCTGTTATGATCCGCTACCGGGTAGAGCCTCTCAGAGGACAGCTATGCTAGGCTCCTGTCTACAACCATAGCAGAGTATCATTAATAGTGTCATGGCTTGACTCTCTCCTATGGGCGGGTCTAGGGTTGGGCCAGGCTTGGTTCGCCCTCAATCTCTGACCTATCTTTATTCCTGCACATCTTGTAGACAGGGTACATTATGGGTCCAAGTTTTGGTGGTTGGGTTTGTGTTCCCTTCCCTCTACTAGATGGAGGGTGGCCTCTTCAGTCTCTATGTCCCCTGCTACTAGGAGTCTCAACTATACTCTACACTTTTTAAAGGACAGATTCTCTTGCTGAACAGGGAACTCTCCAATTAATTCAGCTACACTGGTTGGCCAGCAAGTCCCAGGGCTCCTCCTGTCTTCTGCCTCCCCAGCATTGGGGTTATAGAACCCATCACCCTTTCTGCTTTTCTGTGTGAGTTCTAGGGTGTTGAACCAGGTCTTTACAGTTTGCGTGGCAAATACCTTACGGACTGAGCTATCTCGCCCCATATTTTCTTTTTCTTCTTTCTTTTTTATGTCTATATTCATGTGTGTGTGTACATTTGTCTGGAGTGCAGGTGTGTGCATGCATGTGCCCATGTGTGGAGACTAGAGAAATAAACTTCTGGTGTCATTTCTCAGGAACCTTCCACCTTACTATTATTTTGACAAGGTTTCTCATTGGTTTGGGGCTTGTGGATTGGGTTCAGCTGGGTGCTTAGTGAGCCCCAGCCATCTCCCTGTTTCTACCTTCCCAGTGCTGGGCCGCTGCATTTGACCTTTAAACCTGGGCTCAAAGGATCCAAAATCAGGTCCTCTTTCTTTCAAGGGCAATCACTTTACCAACTGAGATACCTCTGCAGCCCCAGGCATTTGTTTTTGTGTGACTCCAGTGGGTTGTTTCACTTATGTAATACAGTACAATATTTTATACATCTTAGCTTAGCCAGTCAGGTGCCTTAGTCTTGGTGTGGCAGTGATGGAGTCTGTAACCTGGTAGGCTTTGAGACAATTGCAATGGAGCTAGTGGCAATGCCCATTAGTCAGTGTGTGGTGATGGTTTAGACAGGTCTGCTGGCTATGACAGTGCTGGGTCATGTGACAGTTTAGAAGAGTGCTATGAATGCTGGTCCTAGGTACTCTATTTCAGCTTGATTGGCAGCCCGCCTAGTGATCCCGTGAGCTACCCGATAATTGTTCTGCACATTTCTACTATGGTCAGCTAATTTTGTGCCGGTCACCAGAGTTCTATGTATGACTCACTTCACTTGTTGCTATGACAAACTACCTGACAAAAACAACTTACAGAAAAGGGTTCGTTTTGGCCTATAGATGGAGGGTGCACTCCATCATGGTAAGGAAAGCATACGTGTAGGAGCTCAGGGCAGCTTGTTACATGGTGCCGGCAGTCAGGAGCCAGGCAGATGAATCCTGGTGACTTTTCATGGACTATGAGGCACAGCACTGGATTAGTGCTGCTCACGTTCAGGTGGCTTTTCTCTCTGTGGTTACACCTCTGGAAACACCCTCGCAGATTCGCCTTGTGTTTTGACTTCTGTCAAGCTGATAACACCATCCGTCACGTATGTTTGTGTCAGCAACCATACTACAGGTGATGTTTCCAAAGCTATTGTCCATGTAACCTGCTTATTGAGTATTCCATGCAATTATTATGTTGTGAAACATGAATACCATGATGTAACAGAAATGAGGGATTGTGGTGAACTATGTAATGCACAGAGATGCAAGTCTCTAGATACTTTTTTTTATCTTATTTACTATATATGTAATATAATATATATAATATTTATCTATTAATATATTACCATATATAGTCATATAATAAACCATTAGTAAAATAGTAAATATCTTATTTACTAATACAGTTTAAGATATTGTGTGCCTGCTGAGTCTGCGGGAGGAGGATTGTGAATTCATGGTGAACCTAGGATACATAGTGAGAAGCTGTGTGAGAAGAGAGAAAAGATAATGTAGGGCATAAACCCACAGCTACTGGTATTTTTGAATGGAGTTTACACAAGATTTGCTTATTGTGTCAACAGAGGCTCTGCTTTCATTTTTCACTTTTCATATAAATCAGTTTATAATAATCATTCATCACATCCAGCTCTTTATGTTCCCTTCTTTCTCTGTACTCGGAACTTTTCAGGATTTTCATTTTAACCATCATAGCAACCATTGTGTGTGCAATGTTATCCATAAATTACAGGTGCAAAATGAGCCTGTTCCTAGGATAGAATAAATCGGCGGTGATTACTGGGAATAAAGCTGTGATTTGGGCCTGAAGCACATCATCTGCAGGGGACGACAGCCCTCTTCACTCCCTGATGCTTAAGGCTGCGTGCTCTCTCTGCATAGGTCTCCTCCCTTTCTGTGTCTCACTTGAACCTTCCTTACCTGACGGGTCTCAGCCTATGATAATTCTGCAAGAGGAAGGCTGGTCACTTCAGTCATGTGTACAGTGCTCTGGTTTTCAGTTAGAGCATGTTTCAGTGGAATCTTTCTGCGCCTAATCATTGGTTTACTTTCATGTTTCCTGGTCTGTAAGTCTGAGGAGCTAAAGGGTTAGGAATTTCCCCCACTACTGTGCAGTTGCCTTCCCCACACTCAGCAAATGTCTACTTACCAGATAGCTATCTCTGTCATGTACCTACAATAAGTCCAGTTTTCTCAGTCTTCTCATGGCTGCCTCACTAAAGAACAAATGAATGGAAATTCTCTTTGAGAAGACTTATTAGACATTAAGGAATTTGATGTTAAGGCCTAGGGGTTTCCCTTTCAACCGCTGAAATATCTGTGCCTTCCCCAGTCCCCTGAGTGCTATCACCACCCCCTACTCAAAGTAACTGGGTTCATATAGTTTCTGAGCTTCTAGATCTATAGGGCAGGGCTGGGCACATCTAATGTGTAGGGTTGCCTTAAAGACTAATCTTACCACATTGTCGAGGCTTGAACTTGAGGACAAGGTGCCCTCTATTAACTAAATATCAAGCGTGACTGCGAACCGTATCATATTATGCTACAGCTCTTAAAACATGCAGATCTGAAAGACGAGATATAAACAAAATAACTCCTACCAAGAAGGCACAGAGGTTTGTCCAAGGTCTCTGCATTTAATGGAGATTTGGGGCTCTGAAAGCTTATTTAGCTTAATTCTATCTTGAGTCTTTGTTTGTGGGGCTTCCCAGGGAATTGCCTGATAGTGTAATTGAAGTGCACAGTAGAAGGCCACACCTATAGTGTTACTCAAGGCATTACTCACTTTAGAGCATGAAATGTGAGGTTTTAGTACAAAGCACACCTCTGTGGATTCTCTCGAGGACCTGCCATCAGGCAACCATGAAGCTGTATAAAAGGCAGTTTATCCCTGTTCTACATGCGTTCTCTAAGCTTAGATAGATTTAGTGCTATAAATCTCAAGATGTGCCATTTCTGGCATACTCTTTTCTTTTCAGTCTGGCTCAACAAATTGCTTTTCCTTTGGGTAGTAATTTATATTAAAGAAAACATCACCAAGAGCATCTTGTAATAATTAGAACAAATCCCCTTCTTCTTCTCACAGATCTGACTTATCAGCCCCCGGATAGTTGATTCTTGCATAAAAGAGAAATATTGTCAGCTAATTTAGAGAAAGAAAAAGAGGAGGAATTTCAGTTATGATTTAATTTACAGCAGTGTGTTTTACATGTGCTCTGCTGAAGGCATTGCAGAGATGTCTGCTGGTTGAAAAGTGCTGTTAAGGTTTGTGCCTAAAGTGTTTATTTTTATACTGTAATAGAGTGTCAAGGGTGAGGCAAGAAGGGAAGTGTGTGACTATGTACCCTTACCATAAGCCTACAGAACACCCATCCTCTGCCTGCAGGGAGGGACTGCATGCCATGACTTTGTGAAAATTTCAGTCATACTTTTCATGGACAAATTGGTTGAGGATTCTCTGAAGCCTGGAAGTGATGGTTCTATTGATGAGCCGGATTGAGCCTTCTGATACCACTCACCGAAGCAAAAGTCAGCAGTCAAGAGAGACCTGGATCCCCAGACAGACCCTTGTTCTTTGTCCCTGTCAAAAGGGATCCATGGCAAGAGTCAATGCTAGGTCTTCCTTCTGAGCCCCTCTGGAGCCAAGCTAGCTGATTTTCCTGATGATGTAGTGTGCTTCCTGAGCACTGGTCATGTGTAATGTGCACACTATGCTAGGCTCTGGAAACAGAGCAATGAGCACACTTCCTTGTGGGATTTAAGAGTCTAACCGACGAGGTGGACAGTGCAAAGGGAATGTCCAGAGTAAGGATGTAAGCATGCACTGTGGTGTAGGCTATAGTGCAGATGCAGAGGCCACGTAAAGCAGCTGGATACCTGTACAGGGATTGGCGGTTAGAAGGGTAGAGATGGGGGAAGCAAGTGTGCAAGAGGCAGCGTGGGGCAAGAGATTGCTGCAGACCCCCAAGACCATGACTGAGGCTCTCCAGGAGCTAAAAGCAATAAACTGGGGAGCCAATGTAAGGGGGAAAGGAGGGATGTGTGACAGAGAATGGTGTGAAAGGAAGTTGGCCATGACACTTCCTTTGTGATGCATAGAGTCAATCCAGTGCTCACTGTGAGCCTGTGAAGGGTTTCAGTAGAGGAGCTAGGTGGGTAGATCCACTACTTGGATGCACTGTGGATTGAGTGGAGGATAAAAGTTGTCTCTGGGCCTCAGCCATGACCCAAGACACCTACTTTGTGACTGGCAGCTGAGGCTCTGGTCACCCCACAAGTCCCCAAACTGCAGATTCAATGCTTATCCTCTGGCCTGGGGGTAATGTCACTTTTTTTGCACAGACATCTCAAGTGTGTTTCTCAACCTCCAAGCTCTGCTTCCTGCAGTGCATAGACCCTCAACGTGTGTCTGCGCCAACCTTCCATCACCAGCAGCATCTTTCTGTGCGTGGGCTTAGTATCTGCCCTTTGGTGTTTCTAAGGAACCATTAAGGCATCCTTCGCCACCAAGTTACCTTCTGAAGCTGTTGACTCCTGGACTCAGCTCAAGGACAAGAAACGTCTTCAAGCGTGAACAGCAGTGCAGATGCCTCTTTCCTTTCTGCTGTTCCTTCACTGCTCTCTCTGAACACGTGGGGGCGTTCATAGCATCTTAGTGCTGTGTTTGCTCTTGCATCTGTAAAATGATAAGACAGAGCAAAGCAGGGCTTGAAAACTTTCTTGTGAGACAAGTATAACTAAAACAAAGCAGGTGTCCTCAATTCCCAACCTGTGGACTAAAGCAGAACCAAACTGAAAACAAAATAAGACAAAATAGATTGAACTGTGTCTAAACTGAGGGGCAAAAGCGTAATTTTAAATATTTGTTCCGAATCTCTCTATGAGATTTGGAATCGCCATCGTTTTACTCAGAAAAGAATGAACTTAGTATTTCTGGCAACAATTAATAGTCCATTTGTGGCAGCCCCTGTGACACCGTTATGATTTGATAGGATGAGTCATGGAAACTCTACCCTTCCCCGGCTTACATCTCCAAAGAGAGCGACTGGAAAATCTGCTTGAAGACACAGCAGTTTATGCCCGCATTGTCTGGATCTGATAAACTCTCCATGCATTTGGGGATCAAATGACCACAATTGACTTTGCTGTGTTGCCAACTAGTTTGCATGTTGCAAAATGGAAGCAGTTTACACATAGTAAAAATGCCATCTATGTAATAGTAAGACATAATTATGTATGTGAGCCCTTTCCTTCTTGATCTCCATTTACTCTTGAAACAACTCACAGTGATTGGGGAGTAGAGTTTTCTAGACTCTCAAAGTATACAATTTTTAAAGTATGTTTTAAGTGTGGTCTACAAACTCTAGTGCCAACTTTCTTGTTTTCTCCCTTAGATAAATATGTATGGCCCCAAGGACTATCCCAAGTAATTTAACACTATAACATGATTTTAACTTTAATTTTTGTTGTTATTGTGTAGGTGTGTGTGTGTGTGTGTAGGTGTGTATGTGTGTGTGTGTGTGCTCATGCAGACGTGCGTGTGCGCCCACACTTTCCATATCAAGTGTAGAGGTTAGAGGACAAATTGCTGGAGTCCTGGGGATCAAGCTCAGGTTGTTTGGAAAGGTAGGAAGTACCGTTACTCACTGAGCCATCTTGCCAGCCCCCAAAATTATTTTAAAGCATTTTTTATTGTTGAGAAAACTCATCTTTCCTCAATTTTATGTTCATGCTTCTAACTGCTAATAATATGCCTAAACTTTTGGAAGACATATTATTCTTATACCGTTGCATGCATTTTAAATCATTACATACATTTTAAAAGAAAACCTAATGGACAACATCTTAATATATTGAAAATGTTTCATTTTTTTATAAATGAAAAAAGGAGAACAAAAACTGTATGTATCATATCATACTAGTTTAAGTTATCAGCAAGTGCAGAAACAGATATCTCTAGTCAGTGGAAAGGACACCATAGGTGAGAGACTAAAGGAAAACACCCCTGTGTATGTGTGGGTGGAGGCTTTGTGATTGCTTCACCCCACTTCCAAAACCATTCTGTGTTTTTCCTATTTTCAGATAAACAAGATATTCCTTTATAATCTCAGGGAAATGTAAGATTGAATTGAAACAGATATTTACATAAAGTTATACCCACTCAACAGATTATGGTTTTGTAGTAGGGAGATCAGCAATCAATGATAATCCTGCTTCTTATATTTCAGATGTTTTCATCTCCTGTTTTTTCCGCCTTTTCTCTCTCTTTTTTGGTCTTTGGAGGCATGGTCTTGCTTTGTAGTCCTGGCTGGTCTTGCTGGCCTGCCATTATGTAGAGCTGGGATAGGCTCAAACTTGTAGGTGAAGATCTGTGTGCCAAGTTCCACGTAGTGTACCAGCTGAAGTTTCCAGGCTTTTGCACCCCAGGATAACATATTGGACGGGGAGGGGGGCACACCTAGTTAGTGATGGGAATAGAGGAAGCTGACTAAGAATGGGACAGCACTGCTGAGGTGACAGTGGGCTTGTGAGCTGAGGTTAAATGTACGCCCTCAAGGGTTTCCTGGGTCATCACATTCATGACGCTTTGTAGGTCATCACACAGAATCACACATTTGTGTAACACACATCTGGGGGTCGGCATGCTCTATTTGTTGTATATAGCCCAGGTGGGAAAGCACCTCTACTCTTTTCCTGCCAACTGGCTTCTTTTATGTGTTAATATCCATGTAGCGTTCTCTATTCCCTACTTTTTTACACCAGCAAACCTCCCTCCACCAGAGATTGTTCACAGACGTCTTTCTGGGAAGCAGAAGAGTGATGATGATTCAGTTCATCCCGTGCTGCTGAGAGACACAGCCATATCGCCTTCCTGCTTTACCTTTTGGTTAGAGAGGAGGAGGTAGCCATATTGTTAAAATATCATAGGTAGAGCTTTCTTGTCATTTCTAGGAGATGCAGTCTCGCAGCAGATTTCCTGGTCTTTGGGCTCTTATAAGCTTTCTACCCCCATCTTCCATGATGCCCTCTGGACTGTAGGTACAGGAGTTATATTGTAAATGTCGCCATTGACGTTGGACACCCTATGACCACTTGTTTCTTACATTTTGACCAGCTGTGTTCTTCTCTTTGTCTGTTTCTGGGGGCAGCTTTTTGATGAGGGGTGAGAATATAAGGATAAGTATAGTATTTAGAATATATTA
Organism: Acomys minous; assembly: GCF_964271855.1. NCBI lineage: Eukaryota > Metazoa > Chordata > Mammalia > Rodentia > Muridae > Acomys > Acomys minous. The sequence goes on along the minus strand of NC_140490.1, from coordinate 21,660,366 downwards.
GGAATTATGCCACCTTAATTAAGTAGTGATAGTAAGTTCTCCTGTGGGACCCATGACTTCATTAGACCCTGGTAGTCTGCTATGTTTCTAGTATCAGGCCTGATTTGTCTCATGTTGAGCAGGCTCTAAATCTAATTAGACAGCTGTTGGTTACCACTAAGACACAAATACCACTGTTGTGTTTTTAGGAATATCTTGTCATGCTGACAGTTTTTGCAGTTCACAGGCATCATAGCAGGGTAGGATGATAAATTGCTTTTCTCCATTGGCAGCTTGCCAAGTGCTTTCTGGTATTGTGAGAGCAAGTAATTATTTTGAAAAAAAATTTTAAAGCATATTAACTACTCCAAGAAATCTTTAAGCATAGGACTAAGTCAAGGTATCGGTCTTTCGATTCTAGGAATAGCAGAGTTTAGAGGACCATCCCTCAGGAATGAGGGCAGTTGTTGATGAAGACAGGATGATATGGGATCAGCAGCCTTCGTTTCCTGAGAGCCATCTGATTTTCCCAAGCAAAAGGGACTTTTTTCAGAGCACTTGTAGAACCAGAGCTGAGATAATTATTAACCAAGTGATATCTTAACTAAGATTGTACTTGTAGTTATTTGTTTTAAAAATTTGCTTATAATATGAACTGAATGTAATTTAGACTGACTCAACAGTTTGTATTTATATGACCATTTCCTTAAGCCAATGTGGTACCACATAATAGTTCTAAAAATGTATATGTATGTATACAACAGATATATACACAGTCATATATACGAAGGTAGATTTTTTTCAATACAGGGTTTTTCCATGTAGCCCTGGCTGTCTTGTAACTCACTCTCTGTCTGTTGACCAGGCTGGCCTTGAACTCACAGAAATCCACCTGCTTCTGCTTCCTGAGTGCTGGGATTGAAGGCATACACCACCACCACCTGGCCTATAAAGATAGATTTTGAAAAACAAACACCAAAGTAGATTTTGTGTCACTTGTCAGCTGTATTAGATGGGTGATCAGATCATTTTTATAACCTCATCAAGCCTTAATTCAAAATCTATACTTTAAAAGACATAATTTAAATTTTTTCTTTTAATTTTTTATACAATATATTTTGATCATGTTCTTCCCTCCAGTTTCTTTCATATCCTACTCATTTCCCTTCCTAATTTTTTTCATTCTATCAATTATCTATCTGACTGTCCTGACTGTCTGTCTGTTTGTCTGTCTATCATCTGTCTGTTATCTGTCTATCTACTATCATCTATCTAATCTCTCATCTATTTATCTTTCTCCTCACTATACTCTCAAAAACAAATAAACCAAAAAAAAAAAAAAAAAAGCTGGAAAAACAACAACAAACTCCCCAAATCTAAACAGAGAAACAAACTAAAATAAAGAATACAAAAGACAAGAAAAAAAATCAAGACAAAACAAAGACTGTACAAAAACCAAATCAGTCAAACAAACAAAAAAAGATAGAGTTCAATCTGTGATGGCCAACACTCCTGGGTAAGGGGCCTGCCCTGGAGGTGGTTCATGTACCCAGTGACACTTCATTGGAGAAAACTGACTGTTTGTTTTGTTTCTTTCTTTTTTCTTTTCTTTTCTTTTTTGAGCCAAGGTTTCTATGTGTGGACTTGGCTGTCCAGGACTCTCTTTGTAGACCAGGCTGGCCTCGAACTCATAGCAATCCACCTGCTTCTGCCTCCTCGAGTGCTGGGTGGGATTAAAGGCATGTGTTGCCATGCCTGGACTGACTGACTGTTTAGTTAACAGCAGGTATCCATTGGAGATAGCTTCTAGGTTAGGGATGTGTCCAGTGCTAGGACCGCATCTGGATTAGCCGGTACAGGCCCTGTGCATGCTGCCACAGTCTCTGTGCATCAGCCCCACTGTGTCTGGAAGATGCTATTTCCCTGGAGTCAAAGCCATATGGAAACCCACTACTGTAGAAGCGTTCAAAACCACATACATATATGAAAGGAATCTAAATGGAGTCGCTGTGTAATGGGGGAGACGATACCCCAAGTAAAACCTCCAGGGCCGGGAACCAGCCACATTTCAGGAAATGTCGCTTTATATAAACAAACAGCATTTTAAGGGTTTATAAAACATTTAATAGACTCAAAGATACCAATTTAGTGGGTTTTAAGATGGTAAGAGTACCTCAGTCCATAAGAACGTGCTTCTCAGGCCTTCTCCCAAACACTCATTTTTACACGTATGCACATACTTATTTTAAAGGCAGTTACACCAAGAAATAAGAACATTAATATTAGCATGCAGTTAAAAACATGTTAAGGGCCCACAGGTTTTTGTTTCTCAGTTACTTCACAAGATTCTAGAAACAAGCAGAGTCTAGTGTTTCCTGTCTGACCCTTCTTTCTCTCTACTCTCCTGGCTCTGCTGTGCCCTCTGCTGGGCCCTCTGTGGCCTAGTAGAGCTGCTAAAACCCCCATATGCCTCTGTGGTGGCAGTGAGCAGCTAAGCTGGCTGCCCCGGAACACTTTGTGGAAGGGGCCATTAGACACCACTCCCTGAACTCTAGCAACTCAAGACAGCAGGTGAAGGTATGGTTAAAACAAAACAAAAAGCACATGCTAAGTCTGGTGGTGATCTGTGAAGGCAGGAGTCATCTGGGGCAGCTTCCTGGAGACTTAGTGAGGAAGTGGCCATGTCCAGGGCAAAAGAAAAGGACTGTTAGAAGCCGTTACATAAAAACAGTGTATGAGCACGCACAACACAATTACAGCAGCAAAGTATAGAGGCTATGCTTGTTTACCTTTGGCTCAGGTGCCTTCTGTTTCCTGTCAGTCTGTCTCATTGGGTACCCTCAGTGCCGTGGTGGCGATCTTGTGTGGTTGGTCTCTTTCTTGAGGTCTTGGTTGTTCAACACTGAGAAGGCAGCGTTGAATGACTGAGTGAGTGGGGCATGGGATTCCTCTGGGAATTTGCTCTGCTAACATACTGTGAGGGAGAGTTTCTGGAAAGGAGGCAGTAACGATGGCTTATAGACTGATGGAAGAGCTTCAGTGAAGCAGAAAGGTTGGAATGTTGCAAGTCCAGGGCAAAATTATTCTGGGGCATCTCTAGCCCACTTCACAGTCCTTGACCGCACTCCTCTGTAGAGACTTGACATCTTTCTGGCCATTCAACAAATCTTTGGAAGGTATGAACAGGTTACTACTAATTCCCCACCAGCCCAGGGCTAAGAACGCCATCTTCATCCTAGGCCACGAGCAAAGTTCCCTGCTTTGCTCTAAGCTGCCTGCCTGATGTACCCACCAATGTATTTGAAAAGTGCGTCATCTTATGACTTTCTTTATTCTGCTATGATAAAAAAAATCATGAAATTGCTGCCTGACTGGAATGTGTGCAGTGATGTTTTAGGTGTCCTCAGAGATGCTTCCTAGTTTTTCCGAGTATAACTGAAAAAGGAACGTGGGCACCACCTATCCCCGGGAGTCCAGGGAGTTCCTTAAGGGGAGTGCTGTAGATGGCATAGGAGTAGAGATGAGTGACAGGATGTCTTACTCCTTGTGTGCCCCATAGCACTCAGTCCCTTCCTTTTGTTATTTTATTTGTGTAGCCCCCCTATCCTGGTACAGACTCTTGAAGGTCTATGGACAAGGCACACGGCTTATGATTTCTATTGTTGTGATAAAGCACCATGACTAAAGCGATGTGGGAAGGAAAGGGTTCATTTCAGTTTACAGCTTGTGGTCCATTATCCAGTGAAGTCAGGTCAGGAACTCAAGGCAGTAATATGGAGGCAGGAACTGTACAGAGGCCATGGGAGAACTCTACTTACTTGCTCCTCATGGCTTGCTCATCCCGTTTTCTTATGGCAGCCAGGACCACCTGCCCAGGGGTGGCCATTCCACAGTGGGTTGGGCACTACCATATCATTCACCAGTTTTAAAAAATGCCCAACAAATGTGCCTGTAGCCTGATCTTATGTAAGTGTTTTATTTCCCATGGTACTGGCGTCTCCAACATGTTTGGGTCTCCACTGCACCTGGGCTGAACCTTTACCTCTTCTGGGCTCTCTTCACGGACTCTGATCATGCCACATGGTGCCAGGTCTCATCTTTTCTCCATGAACACTTAAATACTCAGGCTTCTACATCAACCGAGTCTGCACGTTCACCAGTAGCCGCCCCTGGACTCTCATGGTTGCAAGCTGCAGCTGTTCTTCACGGGCCCTCTCATCCTTCAAAACCAGCACCACCTCAGAAATGATTACAAATAACCAATTATGGCTGCAAACATAAGGTACAGGCAGGAACCTGGAGGCAGAAGCTGAGACAGAAGCCATGGGGGAACATTGCTTACTGGCTGGCTTGAGTTCCGTCTTTCCCTCGGTGATGCACTCGTACCTGGAAGTGTAAGATGAAATAGACTCTTTGCTCCCCGTCGTGCTATGGACTGTGATGCTTTATTACAGAGATGGAAACCCTAGCTAAGGCAGCACTTAACATTTCTCTTAATTTCCTACAGACTAGGTCCAGATATGTATGGCGTTTTAGTTTAAGCTGTTATCCTTTCACCAAACTGTCCCCTCTGTGGTGTCTTGCCTCTGTGGTGTCACAGCCACTTTCCCCTTGGGTTCTCAGGACCAATTTTATTTTCGTCCTTGAAACTGCATCATAGCATGTGGTCCAAGGGACAGGAAGTGAAAGGGACAAGTGTCAGGGCCTCTGGAATGGAGAGAGAGAGCTCTTAAAATGTGACGGGTTGAAGCTGTCTTTCCATTCTGTCTACAGCATAGCTACAAGGGAATTAGAGACTTCTGATTTGAATCCCAGCTCTTCTGCGCTTATCCATTTCTATGCTGGTGTTTTAACCAATTGCCTACATTGTCCCTCTCCCAAGATGAAGTCTGAAAAACATTAAAATGCTATTTCCTTCTGAGACAGTGTCTTATGTCCTTCAGGTGGGCCCAGACCACTGACGTTCAGACCTCTCGTTTATCCCAGTTTAGACTTAGCTAATATCCCTGTAGAACAGTGGAGCGGGTCCTAGAATACTTTGGGTCCTCAGCTGTGGCTGTGGGTCACAATGAGCCCCGGCATAAAGAAAGGACAGGAAGGAAACGAGAAAGGGAGAGGCGCCCTACCACCAAGGTGCCCAGGCTCTCAGTAACACCTGGTTACAAATAGGAATGGTGACAGTTTATTAAGAAAGGGAGAGCATGCCTGAGTATGACAGTGGGCTGAAGGAGACGCATGTACTCAAAGTTGCTGTGCCCTGAGGTTGATGGCCCTGTATGGGTCATTTATATAGCACAAACCTCTCCCACATTTGTATATCATGGTCCTCTTTGTGGGAAATGCTCTGCTTGTTGCATGTTGCCCAGGTCTGGCAGGACTGCCAGTCTTTTTCTGCCAACTGGCTTCTTTCATATGTCAGTCTTTATGTGGCTTTCTCTATTGCTTACTCTCCTGCTACCCTGTTCCCCCGCCCCCCGCAAGCGCCCCTCAGTACTCCGGTCTCTCATGCAGCCATTACAGGCACATACGAAAGGTCCAGACTTTACTTTTATGCCCGGAGTCACCTTCAGTGTTCTTGCCTTCATGCACTTCTAATGTTTCAATTGAAATGTTGCCGCACGACATGAATCATGTGTTTTCAGACCTTTTCATAACCGTGTTGCATTTACCTAAACCTCTGCTAGGTGAGAACTTAAATATTTAAAAATGGTAAAATCAGTAAGGGTAGGCAGAATGTGAAAATCAGGTTCGTGTAGGATGCCATCTGCTCATGAGTGCTGAGGAGCCTCTTGATGGATCATCATCTGAGCATCTGGAGCCCACAGAGGGGTGTGTCTGTTTCACAAGCGCCACATATGCCCGTATGAGTGTATTTTATCCTTAGAATTGAACTCGGCTTCTCTGTAAGAACAACAAATACTTTTTACTGCTGAGTCGTCTCTCCGGCCCCAGTATTGCTTTAAAAAACTATACCTAAAAATTTAACTTTGTTCAAGATAAGATTTGACAAGAAAGGAAATAAAATGCAAAGGGTCAACCGAACAGTTGAGTAGGGACCTTGGGTACCACAATCTCTTACTGTACCAATGTATTATAGTCCACATTGTGCCAGCTATTGGTTCTGTCAAAATCATGGGGTTTGCTCCTAGTGTGCTTCTATATTTCCTCTTAAATGAATCTTTCCCCTGCTTTATAGTCTTTTTTGTGGCATCTGTTCCATCTGGCCTTGTGACCTGATGGTAGTCTTAGTGGCTATGCCCACAGCTGGCAATGCTGTTGTTATTTTAGTGCCTTTAAATAGTCTGTCTGAACCACAGGCCTTGGATACCAAGAGTCAACATTATAAAAGATAATGGGTCCTAGTGATGTGTGTTGCTAGGTGGCCAGCAGAGTTACAGATGGTCTTAATAAGTCTGGACAGACATTAATCAGACAGCGGAGTGCAGTGTACTCCAGTGACCCAAATTGCAAAATCTTCCCCTTCTTAGAAGAGTGCACTGGACTTGAGGACACACATTTGTAGGCAGGGTTAATGAGGAAAATTTCTATGAAGTTAGAAATATTGTCACTCATAACTGTGGAATACTCTGATTTTAATAGTATATGGCCTGAAAAATAAAATTCTGAAGACAATGAAGAAATGGTTACTATATTCCTTGCTAACTTATTTGCTGGAGATTTTGATACTTGCATGGTAGTTAGTAAGGATTGAGTGTGTTTTTTTGTTCAAAGAAATGAAAATTTTCTACAAGAGGCAAGCATTTAGGTTTGTTGGAATTCTATGGAGTGTTCGACATTTATGTGAAAATAATTTTGAAGAAACAGAGCTTGTTTCTTAAATTATTATTCTTTGAGAATTTTATACAATGTATTTTTACCATATTCACTTCTCCTTCCCGCAATTCCTCCCAGACCTAGCCTCACCTCCTGACATCCCTGCCACTTTTGTGTACAATGGTCTGTCTTTGTAGTCTTGGGTGTGGGCGTATCCACTAGAGAGTGGTCAACCTGTCAGGGACACACCCTTAAAGAAAACTAACCTTTCTTCTCTCGGAAGCCATTGCTGGTCTGTAGTTCCTCTGTTAGGGGTGGCAGCTCATAAATTCCTTCCTCGTCCTTGCTAGAATATTGAGAGGCTGGATCTTGTGCAGGTCTTGTGTGGGCAACCGCAGATTAGTTCATGAGAGCCTTGGCCCTCCAGTCCTGTGATGTCCAGAAGACCAAGAAACAGAATGTAAAGTCTTGAGTCCATCTTTGTGACGCCACAATTATACCCTCCCCCCCCATTCCCCCTTCCCTTCCTTTTCTCTCTCCTTCTCTGTCTCTTTCTGCTTTCCCCTTTTCCTCCCTTTCTCTTCCTCCCCACGCCTCCTCTTTGTTTCCATGCTCTGCTTCCTCTTTTTAACCTACCTCTTTGCTCACTGTAACTGCTGCTGTTGGAACAATATAAAGTTTTTTTTAAAGGAACTGTCACGATTTTTCAATGTTTTCTAAATATGCATCTAATTGAATGTTTATAACACATTAAAAATTCAAAGGAGTCCATGGCTCAGTGGGTAAGAAAACTCTTGTTGTTATGACCTGAGTTATATCCCTGGGACCACAGGTTTGTCCTGTATGTATCACATAAGTTGTCCTCTTACTTTCACATATATGCTGTGGCACACACACACACACACACACAGACACACACACACTACCACCACCACCACCACCACCACCAGTAATTAATAAATGCTAATTTTTAAAGGCATGAATTTTTAAAGGGACTAATTATAAATATTTGCGTGTACTTAATAAAATGAGGTCTTTCATAGAGTTGGGAGGGTACAAACGAAAATAAAATCATGCATCTAATACAAAAAAATGCGTTTTTAAATGCCAACTCTTTGCCAGGCATCTTGGAGAGTGAGAGAGAGTCTGATATGAGCAAGACATGTGTTCTTGCCTCCTACAGAAATTTGAGCGACTGGATGGATGGATTCATACGAGGTTGTACTGTGGCATTAACTCACGTCAACCCTCTGCATCAGGGTGCTTTTTGAGTTAGTCTTTGAGAATGCAACCGTTTTGAGACAGCATCCATATAGTTCTAACCAAAGTACCTTCTGTTCTTGCCCATGTGGTCCTCTGATATGTGCTGTAAAAAAGTATTGTGACTCCGGTTTGAAAGGTTTCATTTTTCCCATGTTTTTGTTTGTTTGTTTTGTTTTTTAATATGTTGCAGTTCTGGAGAATAATCTTAAAATCCTGGGATGATTCAGGAGGTATTAAAATACTGATCCCCAACAAGCACGGTATTAATAGGGAAATTTATTATGTCTGGAACATTTCAATGAATGCTTCAATAAGCCATTAAAAAAACTGTGATGCAGATTTTAATGAGATTGCTGCAAACTAACCTGTTATTTGAGCGTCTCATCACTTGATTGCATTCTTCCGAAATAAGTAGTTTTTCCTTCTGCTCTAATTAGGATGGATAGGATTAAACCATAACTTCTTCAGCCAGAAGTCAAGAAGAAGAAAAGTGGTTAAAAAAGTGTAGCCTTCTCCAGCTCCCACAGCTAACTCTTAGAGTTCCTTTAAGTCCAGACATTGGGTACTTAAAGTTTAATTATACTTAACATAGAACACATGTACTTTCTAGAACATATTCATTTATAAGTAACACTTTATATACATTGACCCTGTCCTGCAAACACCACCACTTTCTGTTTCTATGTCATCAAGTTTTTTAGGTCTCACACATCAGTGAAATAGTACAGTATTCATCATTTTATATCTGGATTATTTCATCTAGCGTAACGTTCTCTAAATTCACTATATTCAGACTTCCATGATTTTTGCAATTATTTCATGGTGTATGTATGTGTCAGGCATCCTGTGTATATCTTAAATTTCTCTAATTTTACTGTGTCAGTCATCCTTCAGATAGGCTTGGTGTAAGTGCACACATAAATAAGAAAAGCGAGGGGCTATAATTTATTTTTTATTTTTTTTAATATTTTTTGAGGGGCTATAATTTAGAGATGTTCAAAATGTCCTTGTTTGGTTGCCAGCTGCCCGTTGCTCTAGACTAAGGGACACGTGCAACTGATCTCCTTGGTTAGAACATTTCTGGGGACTTTCTACAAACACAAAGTCATCAGAATGATATTTTGGAAGTTTAGTTTACTTTTATGGGCACTATTTATATACACATATAGTATGTTTTGAATAATTAAGAGAAACTGGTTTCCATCCTTAACACGAGTCATTGTACCCTGTCAACAACCCCATAACTCATGTAAAGTTAAACTAGAGACTTTTAGTACCCACATGGATTTTGGTCTTGAGGTCATTGTTGGTTTTAAATGGTTAACAGGGAAACTGACTAGTGCCTTTGAAAGTTCCAGCAACTAAAACCGCGTCCACGCAGCTGGTCGGTAGTTTTTTGCCTGATCTTGCAATACCAAGGTTCCCCCAACCCTTGGTGAAGTGACTGACTGAATGCAGGCCCTGGAACAAGTTTGGTCTTCGCAGTTTGTCTCTGAGATCAGAGAAGCATTTGCTCTCGTAGGACCAAACATGTTAGGAAAGTACTATTTCTGGAACAGATCGGGAAAGCAGGCTCTCAGAAAGCAAGCAAACAGTTCTCTCAGAGTACCCTGACTGCAGAATGACTCTAGCCTGCTTTATAAATTAAAATATTGACTATGCTGGGCATGGTGGTGCTTTGATCCCAGAACTCAGGAGGTAGAGACAGATGGACCTCTGTGAGTTTCTGGCCAGCCTGCTCTACATAATGAGTCCCAAGACATCCCTGACTCCAGAGAGAGACCCTGTCTCAAAAAAATTGAATATGAGTGTTTTCATATAGTTTAATCAAATAACAAAGCTCAGTGAAACAAGTCTGTGGAGGGCACAGAAAGGATATTAAGGAAATGAGAATTCTCTTGCTTGATACACTGTAGATGGCTTTTGAATGGCATCTGTGAGGAAGCTGGCATTGGCTTGGTAAGGAACAACAGGCCAGGTGTTAGGGAGGTGACTGAATTTGCAGATAAAAGAGGAGGAAGGACAGAAATAAGAGGGGAGTCAGGCAGAGTGAGACAGCCGACTGAAGGGCAATTTTATTGTCCTATTTGAGGCTGCTAGGAAGACTGCAGCATAGAAACCACTTAGGACACTCACTGGACCACAGTGAGTGTCCATAAGCAAGAGATGAGAAATAATCTGCATCTGGTGACATCTGGTGACATACTAGTAAATGTTTAAGCCCCGGCTTTGGAAGGGACAGGAAGGAGTGTGCCTGATTTATAGGACTCACAGCCTTCTGTGGTGTAATGGCTTCCATCATTACTGACTGTAGCAGTCAAAATGATGCCTTTGAACACAGAATTGGGAAGATTGGCTCCTGAGCTGTTTGAGACCCAGTTTCAGAAAGTACTGAGTGTTGTGTGTGATGCTGGAGGCCCTCCCAGTCCGAACATTGCGCTTCAGCATGTTCACCTCAAGTCACCTCAGCCAAAGCAGGCGAGAGGTAGCTTACTAAGAGCTATGTGGCACTAATGTGAGGAATATTAGTGGAAGTGATTGTCAGGCCCCGGGATATGGCTTTTGCTCTTGGGAATTTCTAGATTTGCATCTGTAGCCAACAGCTACTTGGAGTTTGAGACAGGAGGCTAGGAATGCATTTTGATTCATTGCTGGGTGAGGGTGGCCTTGTGGGAGGAACAGGGGAGCATGAACAACTGTTACAGCCGGGGAGGGATATTTTTGTTAGTGAAGAGAAAGTAGGTAGTTTTCTGTCTTCTTTCTTTTTCTTCTTCTTCTTCTTCTTCTTCTTCTTTTTTTTTTTTTCTTCTAGAGAGTTTGAGTAGGCAAAGTGTGGGAGAAAGAAGTTGAGAATGTTCTAGGATTCCATGTGACGGAAGAGAGTAGAAATGAGGACAAAGCTGCTGTTAAACCTGTTGAGGGGAGGTGATGATGGAGGAAGAGCCAATAAGGGAAGACTACTGTATATAGCTGTTTACCTACTACTGTGCTGGCCCAAGTGGTATGTCGGTTATGTATAAACAGTGTCGTGTTTGTCTCTGGCAGCAACCTTGAAAGATTAGCATTCATCCACTTTTTTGCTCAATTTGAAAACTTCTGGATGCTCCGCCCATTTCATCTGATACACAACTGAGATCAGATGATTATAATTCTGTGTTAGTGTTCTGCTTCTGTGACATAACAGTGCATCAACTTCAGGAGCAGAGGTTTATTTTGTTCATGATTCCATTGCAGGTGGCTTGGCTTCCGTGCTTTGGTGTATGGTGAGACAGAATGTCACTGCAGTTAAGCCTGTGCCAGAGCAGGGAGCTCAGGAAGTTGTGGGCTAGAGCACAGGCCATGCACAAGGGGTGGTCCCCAAGGACACACCCCAAAAGACCTACTCTCTGTGGACAGGTTCTATCTCTCAAGTGTCTATCAGCTTCCAAAACTCATGCAGTTATGAGCCTATCAGTGCATTCATTTGCTGAAGCGTCAGAGCCCACATGAGCCAATTGCTTTCCAAATCATTGTTTCTGGACAGTGCGGGTGTTAGAGAGCAAATGCTGGACACATAAAAGCCTTTGGGGGACAGTTGAGATCCAGACCACAGCAAACTCCATTTCAAAGGCAGCTGAGTCGTCTCCCTGCTTCTAACCCCTCTCTAAATCCCCATCACTCACCTGCTGCTCAGGTCCCCAGCTCTTCACGCATTCTCTGCGGGGCAGTAAGGCATCTACAGGCTATGTTTTACCGGGTAACTCGTGTGTTGGAATGACTTGGATGGCTCTGTTTTCTTTAGTATGAGAGCAGGATTTTTCTTGATTAACCTCTGCTTTCTATATTGCCTCCACCCCTCCCTCGCTGCCCCAAGGGGCAGAAAGTTTTCAAACCTCCATCCATCCCCTTTGCCCTTCCTGTTTGTCAGGGTTCTGTCTCATCACTGGGTCGTGTGTATGTGCTGTTTGTTAAGAGAAGCCCTCTCAGACCTGTGATTTGGACATATCTTCTTCCCTGTGTGCTGCTTGTTTCCTTTGTAGACTCTACTATTTGGTTTTAACCACCCCCCCCCTTTTTTTCATCTGTCTTGCTCAGTAAACCCCTGGGAATGCCATATCTTCCTTATTTACCATTATTTCTTTAGTCTTTAGCACTGTGGTTTGTTTGCGATTCCAAAGACATTATAGGAATTTGATGAATGCTTCTAGATTCATGTCATCAATTTCTAGTATCTGAAGTCCTGTAACTAGATATAAAGACTTTTTGGAGAAAATGGAAGGTATCTAGTTTGTCCTTTCACTCTGTATTGTCATCGCTGTTGCCAACAACAGTGTGTAAACTTGCTTGGCCCCTAGTGATGTAAGAGTAATATAGGTTGTGGAAATCAGCTTATGAGCATTACAGTTTAGTTAAAACAGATTGGAACTCGGAAGATGAGGCAGGAACCTCAGTTTCCCACGTGGTTGGTGGAGGAATTACTTCACGCAGCTGTTGAGTGCATGTGCATACGTTTCTGTTGCTTACCAATGTTTTGTTTCCTCTTGTTCATGGGCACACGGTTGGACTACATTTCCCAGGTATCTTTGCATGTATGAGCGCATAACTACTCTTAGGCCAATAGAATTGTGAGCAAAAGTGAACAGGGCATTTTCAGGCCTGACCTGTAGAAACCTTGAGTTCAAGTGTCATTCACGTTCTTTCTTTGGCAGTAGGCCTGTTCCACAGTGTAGTTTAGAGGATTGCTGTAGGGCAGCCTGGACACAGTTCTGTCATCACTTGCTGCTCATGACCTTGCAAAGCTGTATTGTCACCATGTCCGTTTCATAGATCCTGAAAGTCAGGGCATGAAGTACTCAAGTCTCTTGCTCAAAGTTACACAGCAGGAGAGGAGTGCAGCACTGGGCTGCAGGCCGTCATCAGCTTCCTAGGAGGAGGATTTGTCGCATCACGGTCCACACCGCTAGCTTTGATCAGTTAGTGGTGGCTGGAGCTCCATCTCCACTTGCGGCCTGTTGTTCACTATCTGTTTTTACAAACAGAGTCTCTACAGACTCTGAGGCTGAGCTTGTGAGATGCGGCCCTGGAGGCTTCAAAGTGTCATGCTGGGGCTTAGCCTTGCCATCCGCAGGGATTTTCATGCGAGTCTGGCTGCCAAAACTCCCTTTCACTGACTGGGAAACGACAGAGGGGGGATAGTCCCATTTATAGGGGTGCGAGAGTAATTTCTAACATATGGCTCATGACTTACTGTCTCGAGGAAACATTTATCTGTGGCTCAGTAGCTAGGCCTCGTCAGACCCAGATGGTGAAAGTGTTTATGAGGAACGGACTTGCCGTTTCAATTATTATTTCAAGGGGTTGGCTAACAGGAAAATTATGCCCTTGGAGTTGTTCGAAGCTAAACTCCAGTAGACAGCTTGAGTGTTTCTAAAGTAGTTAATTCAATTTCCCCTATATCTTCCCAGTAATTCATCTCAAGAAGTTTTGGTCGTATGTATTACATATACATGTCTATGTGTATATGGAAGAAAGTTTGTCCTGTTCCTTAGGTGTGAATTGAGAGCAATCTGCCGGGCCCTGGATATCACTGCTATCAGGACCCAGTGGGAGGTGGGCTGTATTTTAATGTATTTTACATTTCCTTGTTGATCATAGTGAGCATTGCTTCCTGGATTTTCTCAGGATCTCTGCGAAGGGAGACTTGGGAAGTTTTCTGTCTCTGTCTGAGATGTGTCTTCTACAGTGTCACCTCACTAGTGAGCCAGACCTCTTCTCTGAGCGCCTTCTCCATTCTCTGTTCCTACCCAGGTCACCATTTTCGACTCTGCAGCAGCCCTCAGATGGAGGCAGTGGGTGCAGCCGTCTCCAGGCGTAGGTGGCAGCAGTGTGGGTTGGGAACAGTACGAACTGCCTGAAGCCTTGTGCACACACGGAAACCCAGTGCGCTTCTAATACTTTAAATCAGTCCAGCAACAGAACAGTTCTCCTTTCTGTACCAGGTCATACCATGTATACTACCCCACCAGGGTCCAGGCGCACCACTGCCCCTTTGGTTTATTCAAGGGACAGCATCATTATGACTTAAGATTAAGTTCTTATGGTCTGCTTATCCACATAATATATTTTATTGTCTCACTTTACTTAAAGAGACTACATATACATACCCCTGCATATACTTACAAACTGTGATTTCAAAGGCAAGAAATTCAGTTGCTTACAGCTCTTGAGACAGAAGTCTGACATCAGGCTGTTGACAGTGCCCTCAGATTCCAGAATTTCTAGAGAAGAATTCGTTCTTGCCCCTCCCAGTTTTGATGACTTCTGGTGTGTCTTGGTGTCCCTTGGCTGACAGCTGTACTCTCTCCTATCTTTGTCTCCACCCCACACAGTTTTCTCTCTGTTTTTCTGGATGTGACTATATTACTCTAATCTCGCCCTCTTCCTTTGATCCACGTCTTCTGCTGATTTCAACTCTCACTTTGTCTTTCTCCTTTGGAGACACTGGACATTTCTTGATTTTGGCCTACCTGGATAATCCTCTATTGTCTCATTTTGAGATCCTTAAATTTAAAAACATCTACACAGGCATTTTCAAGGTGAAGTCACACTGGCAGGTTCTGACCAGATATACTATTTGAAGATGAGGTGGGGAGAGGGATTCTGTTTAACACGCTAGATACATTCTTCCTGCCTCCCATCCTCTGAATTTAACCATTTGTTCCCAAAATGAAGTCTCTATGATTACTTAGGCTGTGTTGGACCACAGAGAATGTGGTGGCCAAGGCAGATGCTTTATTTTCCTTTAGGGACCTTGTGGCTTGGTAGAACTGTAGATACTGAAATAATGAAAAAAATTGACAAAATCTAATGGCTCCCTAATTGCATGATCTCCCTAAGCAGATTATCCCTATGGATTTCATTTTATGGGTATGTATCATGGAGCTAAAGAGAGTAGCCCCTAGACTGGGGAGATGGTTCAGTGAGTTGTGTTAGCTACACGAGCATAAAGACCAGATTTCAGCTCTCCAGCTCCCACATAAAAGCTTGGTCTATTTGAGTGTGTTTGTAATCCCGGCCTTTGTGGATAGAGACAGGCAGATTCTGGGGACTAGCCAGATAGTCATTCTACCCAAAATGGCAAGATTCAGGAAAATGGCAAGATTCAGGGAAATGGCAGGATTCAGGGAAATGGCAGGATTCAGGGAAATGGCGGGATTCAGGGAGACACTCTGTCTCAAAAAATAAAGTGGAAGGCAACTGAGGAAGACATCCTCATGCCAGCTTTTGGCCTTCACATGTACCTACACATCGGTGTGCACACGCACAAGTACACCTGTCCTCATATCACACAAACACATGCTTGTACACACAGACACACACAGACACACACAGACACACACACACAGACACACACAGACACACACACACAGACACACACACACAGACACACACACACACACACACCACAGAGGGTGTGGGGAAGACAGTGGAGAACGTCATCATGTTTAGGCTATTGTTGGGTTGTAGGGATCTGGAGCCCACATTTTGCCTGTTCCACCTTGGGCCACTTATGGTGCAGAGTGAGATTATAGGGAACATGCAGTGTCTTTTTAGGAAAGGGTATTTGCTTTGGGTTAGAGGCACTGTTGCCGACTTACTCCATCCTTGTGCCCACTCATGCATTCCTTATATGATATGAGCCTCACTCCTCTTGTCTTTGTTGGTTTTAGCATCTTCATTTGAAAATAAAGGTACTCACAGGACCTCATGGAGCTATGGGCAAGAGCTGCGTCAGAGTCAGCGAGAAGACATTTCGCAGCGGCTCAGGCTTAGGATGATTGGCAGTGGATGGTAGGTGCTGTTCAGCTAGCTGTGCGCACCTGTGCTCACATGACACTGGGGAAGGTCCTCCAGGTACAGACCCTGGCTTAGAACTTTATTCCTCTTGATCGTGTCCTGGAACTTGACCCCCGAGTACCACAGTTTGCTCATGTTTTTTTTTTCTCTTTCCCATCAATCTGCCTTTTATACCATCTGGCACAACATAGTCTCTACCAGGGACTTCCCTCTGTCATCTCTGGCTGTCTGAATGTCACCTGTGCCCCATTGCTGTCCTTCTGCCCATGTTGCTTCCTGCTTACTGTACTTTGCCAAAGTGCCCTTCTGCCATACTGTGACATCATCTTCTGTCCTTCTTTCAGAGCATGGGCGTCTTTTCCAGCTGCCCTTCTACGCTTGTTGGTCTCAATGCCCTCTAACTCCAGACTGTCAGGAGCACATTAGCTTTTCACTTGGGTCATACAGTAGAGTAAATTGTTAAGTAGCTAACATGTACTGAACTGTGCCCCAGATGCTCTTCTAGACACAGCTGCCAGCTGGCTTGCCACCTAGCGACCGTTTCCTTCTTACCTCTCAGTCTGATAGGTTCAGCTATCATCTATTCACACCGAGGCTGTGAACAGCAGAGAGGTCCAGCCCCTTGCTCCAGGTTTCACAGCATGCTTATGGCACACCCAGAAGGGGATAGAAAGCTCAAAGCCAGCAATTATATTTGTGTGTTTCAAAAAGGAAGGACCCACTCTCTATTCCCAGAGATGTGAAAAAAAAAAGTTCCTAAATGCCATATTGTATTGT
This sequence comes from Acomys minous, assembly GCF_964271855.1. NCBI lineage: Eukaryota > Metazoa > Chordata > Mammalia > Rodentia > Muridae > Acomys > Acomys minous. The sequence continues at coordinate 21,643,737 of NC_140490.1, read as the reverse complement.
GTTTTGGACACAATTTTCAGAACTCTCTTCCTGTGCAACGGTGATGATGTTGCCACTTCTCTCATATTAGAAAAGGATGTTGTTGTTTTCCTGCCTAAGGTGTCAGGTCTGTGCTAAAGAGGAGTCATTTCAAGCTGCAGAATCCACAGGTGCTACTTGCTTGGTTTGCCAGTGCTTCCCAGTCAGTCCATTGACATCAGTTTTCCACCAATATTACTCACATAATAAGAGAAACACACACACACACACACACACACACACACACACACACACACACACACACACACACACACACAAGGATCCCAGAGCTGCACAGAACTTTCTGCAAAAACTGGATGGTAAGGCTTGGAGCAAGTATGGCGCTGGCTAATAGACAATCCCAGCAGGCCATGTGTGTTCGCCATCTGTTTCCTGAAGCCCTACAGTCACTGCATGTATGACGAGTTAAAGGCTTAATCTGTGGGACAGCATGAGCCTGGTGTTTGAAAGTTCTATGAGGGATGCTAAAACCGCTGTGTAAGGCTCTGCTCTGGAGAGGTGGGTGGTCCCTGCTTGTGTAGGTGAGAAGCATCGATAGTGCACTGTCCTGTGCATGTGTAGACAAAGTTTCCAGTACCGGAGCATATTTGTTAGATGTAGAACAGCATCTGTTCTATCAAGAGTGGAGGAAGGAGTGATATTTTATAAGAAAGGTCCCTAGGAGAGAGATGTGTCTGGTCTGAGACAAGTGCTTACCTCCTAAGCTTGGATATGTGATATAGGTAGTAGTTCACCTTAAGTAATTAGCAAATGCTTAGACATTGGTATTGAAGAATGCGATCAAAGGAAGGAAAGTCAGAAGGATCGTATTTGACTTAACACAGCCGAGGAGAGAAGTTTTCAGTTAGCAGAGATCGTCTATGGAGGTGTGGCCACTCTGAACTCTCCCAAGCTTCAGCTCAGTGATCCACATCACTGCTATGAAGGAGCTCGGTGGGAGTGAGAACCTGGACCAGCTGGTTTCCATGGTGCCTTCCAGCTCTGTGAGCCCTTACTCTTGTACACTGTAAGGTTTTGTTATAGATGGGTGTTTGAATGACAATCTCTAGCAAAAGAAGAACCATGCCCTTTCTGTGTAAATGTTACTGTCACCACCATCATCACTGTTTCCTCCTATGGTCTAAAGTGTAGAGTATGTCTGTAGCCAGGGAAGTTATCTGCGTAGGAACTGCCCTGTGCTGCTCTTGTGATCTGCTACCATCTGGACTATGGGGGTGTGCAGGGAACACACTGTTGATTCATTTGCCATCCCCTTCTGGCACGCTGAAATAGGCCCTTTGGAGAAAGCTGGTAAGCAGCCAGGCCCTCCCTCTCTCTCGTACCTCCTCAAGTACTGGAAAGAGAAGAGGACATGAGAGAAAACTGGTGAAGATGCTGACAAGTGGCATGAAAATGTGGATGTTTTAAGGATGCCTGGGCAATTGCAGATCTTTGTTTTAGAATGTGTGCTGCCAAATGTGGTGCCAAGAAAGATGTTCTCAAATGGTGTTTGTGGAGCCCTGGGATGCCAAGACTTACTCTAGATGTTCTTGTAGTGGACTGTGTGTGGGCTCTGGTCCCAGACCTCTACTTGCCACCCTGCTAATCTTAGCACTACCACCATTTTTCTGTCTCCTTCTTCCCAGAATTCATGTATGTTTCATGCTGCATTTTTTTGTTTGGAGGGAAAATAAAAACAAATCTGTAGAGTTTTACAGCCACTAAATAGGACAAAGGGAATGGAATTTTACCCTAATCACTCCTTGCTGGTTCAGCTCAAACCTGCTTGTGTACAACTCTGAGTCACGAGATACAACAGGTGCTGATTTTTGCCTGACTCAGGGCTCATGGCAACACTTTGACTGAACAGGTATGCTGTCTCCTTGGGCTGTGGGAGCTAAAGCTATGACTCACAGCTGGCACCCTTGCCAGAGTCGTGCCTTTGGTGACTATAATGAGAGTTCATATTGCCTAGAAGCATCCAGAAGACTGTAGGCAGTGGCTGGCAGGAGCAGAGGCAGTGGGCAGCCTGCAGGCGTTGCCTCAGGGTGATACACCCTATGCCACACAGGTTTTTGTTTTTGTTTTTCCAGCTCTTCATTTTCTCTGCCCCAGAGGCAGCTCCTGTGCACAACATGCTTGTTTAAATTGTCTCTCTTTTTGTTTCTTGTTTTTTTTTTAAGTAGGGGTTTTCTTTAGTGCCTTCTATAACAGCCCTGGTTTAGTCCCTACCTCTCAGGCATAGACCTAAGGTATAGAAGTGGACCTAAGACCTAAGCCATAAAGGTATTACTGGGAGCACCCAATTTTACAATGAATGGATGGGGTAGGATTCATTAGTAAGAAAGGCTTTGCGTGTCAGAAGCTACCATTATGGCAGGGGTGAACATGGTTTGTTCTTTATGTCTCTGAGTGTGACAAAATCCAGTGTGTGGAAGTTTCAGAGCAATGTATTTCAGACTGTGGAAAAAAGTCTGACCAACAAGGTAAGTGCAACATTCAGCATGCTGTATTAGCTTTTTTTCATGTTGTTGCTGTAACAGGTTCTGCACCCTGAACAGTCTGTCAAGCACACGTTCAGCAGCCCCAGGGAGGTTCAGATGGATCGTCCCTTTGAGCTCATCAGGACACAATCACAGCGTTGTCTGCACCGTGCTCCCTTCAGGTGTCAGGAGGGCCCAAGCTCCTTTAGCCCATTGGCCTCACAGCCCATTGTATGGTGCTTCTACCTGACTGTGGCATAGACTCTTTCTAGAGTTTAAAATCTCTGACTTCCCCAGCTGTGGCAGTTCCTTTTCCTTCTAGTCAGAGTTCACAGATTTTAAAGGGCACAGATCTCTTATTAAAGGGCAGTATGTATGATCTTTTATTTTAATGCTCATAAGTGTAATCATAAACTATCTTTGCCATATGCTATATACCACCTGCATAGGAATTAGAAGTAGAGAGGGCTATCTTTGGAAAGTGGTATTATTCTATTTATTATAATCCACACTCTTCAGGATTCACTTCCCTCCTTAGTAAACAATAAAATTCACCTCAATCCCAAGATCACCAAAGGTCATCATCCATCCCCTTACAGCACCAGCTTGAAGCGTAATTTCATCCAGCTCTGTTCAGTTCTGCAGTCCTACTAAATACATACCCACACTGCGTATGAGTAGGTTCCGGGTGTAGTCCACAGCAATGGCCCCTGGGTGTACAGTTCCTGTCTGTCAGCGAGCCTGTGCAGTACAGTATCTGCTGTCAGCAGATGGCAGCAGGGCAGGAAGAGGACGGCAGTAACAGGCATTCTAGTTAAATGGGAGCATTAGAAAGTAAAATGGAGCCGTCAGTCTCATGCAGTATTGATCTAGCCGGGAAACCTATTAAATTTCAGGGCCAGGGCAAATTTATCTTTGGTCCCTCCCTCTTCACTCAAAGCCTACAGCACCCAGTATGCCCAAGTGTTCTCTCACCTAAGTTCCAGCCAGGGCCAGCTCTGTTATCTCTGGGATCAGGTGAGAACAGATGCAGAGGCTGAGGAAGAATAGTTGATAGCGTCCTATGGGAAATCATCAAGAGAGTGATGACTCCTGACAGAGAAAGATGACTGGAAAGTTGTCTTCCTGAGAGCAGGGGTCCAATGTGGTGTGTATGTTCCTCCATGATTAGGACAAGCCAGTGCACACCAGGTTTGAAGGGCTAGATTTCCATTCAGTAAGAGGAGGAAGAATGTTGTGAAGGGTTGTGTTTCTGCTCAGTAAAGGGGCAATCTGTCTATGGGAGGGGTGCAGAGATGGTTCATCATCAGGTCTAGGCGTTTGCTTCTCATTTTCTCCCATGGGCTGTGGTTCAGAGCTAGTAGAATCTTACAAAGGAACCAAGAAACAAACCAAAAATCAGATTAGCTGCACTTGAAAATCCTGCCTGTTTTGCAGATCATGAATAGCCGACAAGTATCAATATAAACCAAGTGTTAATACTTAAAGGTGTGAGTTTGAGTGTCAGACAGAACTTGCTCACACCTTCAAGTGTTACTAACTCTGATCTTGGGAATGTTATTTAACTCTCCGAGTGTGATCGTCTGACCCCTTTCCCATGGCAATGGTAGCACTTCCTATAGGGATCATGTGCCATTGAAATGGGCCTGGCATAAGGTCAGTGGCTCCTGTTGTTAATTGTTGGAATTAACATTTGTGGCATGGCTCCATATTCTCACTTAGCCCTTCTTTTGCTTTCAGACAGTCCAGCTCCCTGAGGGCTTGGGTAGTGTTTCATTTGCTTGCTGTGTTCACTTTGTCAGACCTGTATTACATATCTAGTATTTATTAAAACAAGTATGACATTATTTCTTCAGAGATATTATTAGTAAAATTCAGTAACAATTTAATGTATCTGAATTCTGTGAACTTCAACTGGCTCCCATAGTTACAGCATATAAAGCACCAAGAAAAATCTATAAGAAGAAAATCTTCCATGGGACTTCAATAAAATGAACAATTTCCATATTAAAGCAAATTAAGGAAAATGTATATGTACAGAGACAGAGATAGTATGGTGTTGAGCTTCCAAATAACAACTGTGTGTGTGTGTGTGTGTGTGTGTGTGTGTGTGTGTGTGTGTGGTGTGCATGTGTACATGCATGTGTGTGTGTGTGTATATGAAAACAAAAATTAAATTGCTGTTTTAAATAAAATCTCAATCATTCAAATAATCTCAATAAAGACTTGAGAGCCAGAAGCTGGGGTGAAAGCCTGTTAGCTCAGAGAGGCAGAGAAAGTACCCAGATGACTTTCCTCCTCAGGAAGGAAGGCTAAAAGAAAGGCTTGTTCCCCACACAGTCTCCAAAAACCCCTCAAACTGAATGCCCCTCCCCTCTACTTCCTGTGCATCTCCCTATCTGCCTTCCTGACTTCCTCTTCTTCTCTATGATTTTTCCCTGGTGTTCACTCCCTGTGAAGTGGTTGTTTGCTCGGCCTCTTGACCTAGGGTTGATTTCATTTAATTCAAGCAGAAAGCTCTTGGATTAAAGGTGCATGCTAGAGCTGAGCCACACTACAACTAGAAACAGGTTTTTCTAGTAAAAGCACGTATTCTTGGGGTTCATAGTGTCATCAAATATCTTGCAACATTAAATTACCAGTCAGCTTACATCATATTTATTATGTCCATGGAAACAATTTTACAGTCTATAGAAATTTAAGTTTCCTATGTGGGACCTATAAACAAGAATTCCTGGGAAGAAGACATGTCTGCAAAGACTGGCTGGCTGGTTGGAACTGTGCGGATGTGAGAGGTTGCAATGCTGCAAGTCCAGAGTCTAATTACAGTTTACCTGGTGCTGGCTTTAGCTCCCTAAATAGCCATTCTTTGTTCACCTCAGTGTCAGAACTATCACCCTGTGACTAATAGATTAAAAACATCTTGGAATGTAATAACTTAGCAGGTCATGAGCGTCCAACAAACCAAAAGCTAACAATGTCATCAGATAGCATCTGAGACCTATAGGAGAGACTCCCCATCTTGCTGTGACCACCTCTCGGATGTACTCACCGGTACGCTTTAAAATAGCCATGATTTATGACTGTCTTTGTTTTGTTGCTATAAAACTCCACAAAAACTACTTCCCCATGAGAACATGGGACCAGGGCAACCTAGCTCCATGATTCCTGGTCCTTAGTCACTCAAACTTGGTTCTAGGATAAGCCATCTCTTCTTCCCTTTGAAGTGAGAGCTGTTTTTGTGTTAGCGGAGCAGATCTTTATAAAGATCATCATGACCCTATACAATCTTCCTGCAGCACCGTTTCCCTTAGCTGTGGGCTCTCACCTCCTAGCATTCTCTTGATTACTATGTCCACTCTGACAGTATTTCCTGAGTGCTTGAGACATGCTATGGACTCCAATGAGAATGCACGTACTTGAATGTGATCCAAGGAAGGCAGAGAGGTTCTATGTGTGTCTTACACGGCAAGCACTGGGTCTTCAGTAGACACTTCTTTAATTATTCATCAGATCTAGGAGTAGTGTACATACAAGTATCAGGGCCCAAGACAAGTGGGAAAGGAAGGCATTCTGCCAGGCTCTGCTTCTAATAGCCTTCCAGGAACACTAATAAAGGTTCAAGGGCAACAATAGTAATAATAAGTTTCATTTGTTCAGGATGTCCTGTGCGGAACCCTAGCCAAGTGTGTCACAGCTTATTTTAACCTCACCACCCCCAGGAAATACACCCAATACAATGAAACAAGTTGAGAGTCAGAGAAATTCCAGAAACTTGTCCAAGATCACATTTCTAACTGGTCTCTGAGATGGGATTATCGGTTTCTTACTTCATGATGTGTAGAGAAGAATGCGGTCTATATCACTCGGCCTTTTGTAGTACATTTGGAGTATTCCTTGGTTGCTGCCTATATAAAAAGTCCTTAGATATTCCATGGGGTCTTGAGAGGGAAATCTGCAGGATCCAAATTTCAGAATAATTGCCCATTGATTCAGCAGTCCTTACTATTTAACTGTTTTAGATTATTTTTATAAAATGCTTCATCTGTCGAAGATTGTCAAGGTTGTTGTCTTAGAGTTTCTGTTGTTATGAAGAGACACCATGATCAAGGCAACTTTTATAAAGGAAAATTTTTAATTGGAATGGCTTACAGTTTTGGAGGCTTAGTCCATTATCGTCATGGCAGGAAGCATGGTGGTGAACATACAGACATGGTGCTGGAGGAGCAGCTGGGAGTTCTACGTTTTGATCTGCAGGCAGCAGGAGGCTGTGTGCCACACTAGGCCTGGGTTCAGCTTATGAGACCTCAAAGCCCACCTCCACAGTAACACACTTCCTCCAACAAAGCCACACCCACTCCAGCAAGGGCACACCCACTAACAGTGCTACTCTCTATGGGCCAACCATTCAAGCACATGAGTCTATGGTGGCCATTACTAGTCAAACCACTACAGTTGTTAATAGAGTGGAGTCTCAAAACATTAGTCCTAGGATGAAAGTCTGTGACTGCTCAAGTCTGTTATACAAAATGCTTTAAAAGATCTCTAGATGATCTAATACAATATAAGTGCTATACAAGCTACTCCACTGATGATAGAACAATGACAAGAAAAAGTCACCTTGCTAGATGCAGACACATTTTTCCTAATACTTGTTTTAAATAGTATTTTTAACTTAGTCATTGAAAAATTCATACATATATACAATGTGTCATGATCATATACACCCCCACCCCTTTCTAAGGAGTTCTCCCAAGGCTCCTGATGCCTCCCTCCGTCTTTCAATCACCAACAGAGTCTAATGAGTGCTTTCCACAGGCTCATGGGTTTGTGGCCATCTGACAAGTCATGGTCTGGACACATCCCCAGAGAAATCTTCCCCTCTCCAACAGCTGTCCACAGCCAATAGGTCCTCAGCTAGGGCTTGGGTCTTGGTAGCCCCTTCCCCATCCATGTTAGATTCCCAAATAGTTTTGGACTAGATGGCTAAATGTAGAGGTGAAATCCTCACAGCTAGAGAGCGTTGGCTTAGTTGGGACAGAATTGTTCTTCCTCCACCTCCATGCGCCAGTTCATGCTTACCTTTTAAGTTTTTGTATCTAATACGAATATCAGAACTTTGTATTTGTTATCGAGACAAATGTCTTTATGTTTTCAAGAACTGAAGAAAGCAAAAGCAAGTGGAAGGCCAAATCAAAGGAGACACAGGGAGGTTACTACACGGAATGGGACAATCGAGCTGTCAGCTTCCAATGTCAGATCAAAGCCAAGTGGCAAGCATGAGTTTTGACTGGCAGCCCAGGCTCTGGAGTCAGGCTGCCTGCAGTAAATCCCTACAGCTTCTCAGTCTTTCTTGGGCAGGTTACTAACTCCTCTGCTTCTGCTTCAAGTAAAAAGTGATGATAATAATAGTACCTGCCTAAGGAGGTTATTTTGAGAATTAAACACATTAATATTCATAGAGTGCTTAAAGGATTGCTTAGCACACAAGCCATGCATAATAACTACCAGCTATTATCCTTACAGCATCCTGCTTTTGGGTGAAAGCACTGCAGAACATCCAGGCTCCCAAGTACAATATCATTTGTTCTACTTCAGCGGTCAAACAGGGCTGAGCATCCACTCTTGGTAGGCACACCAGGATTTCCTAGAGTAGAAACAGAGAGTCTTTGTGGTCATGACTTGCTTCATACTGCTTGGTGGTTGACACACAGACATTAATCAGATATAAGCAATTTTATAGGTCAGTATAAATTGAAGCTATGTTTGGTGATATAAAGAAGGTGTATTTAAAACTATGAGAGGGTATGCGAAAGTGTGGAACCTACAGTGATCTGGAGGGTCTGCTAATGACTGTAATCTATGGGTGTATCACCCCAAATTGTTCATGGCTTAAATAAAGCACTGATCATGTACTGTCCTAGAGTCCAAGTCAGGAACTGGAGAAGTTTTTAAATTTTTAATTTTAAAAAATTTATTTTTATTATTATTATTATTATTATTATTATTATTATTATTATTATTATTATTATTATTATTTATTTTAGCTAGGGGGGCAGAGCCTAAGGCCACATGTGAGATTGCTGCTCACAGACTGGATGACCCACCTCTGTCATACATTATGCATGTAGCTCTTAGAAGGACGCCCCGATTTCATTTCACATGAACTTCTCCAGAGAATGGTAGGATCTTTATGACGGTGTATGGCGTCTCACACAGCAGGAGATATAAGAATGAGAACAAGAATGAAGCCATACAATAGTGTTTATTTTGTAATCATACTTATGTACAGAAAACTTAGACATGTACATTTAGTGGCGAGCTCTTTAGCCTTTGCTCTTTCCAGCTTGGCAATGCGAGCCACAGATTTAAGACCCAGGACGTTGCACCCCCCACCCCCCCCACACACACAGTGACAGTGGATATCGCTGCACCTCTCATTCTGGTTGGCCCTAATTGCTGCCGCCAGCTAAGCCAGAGCACCTTTGTTGTCCAAATTAACCTGTGTGAAGGCGACTGTGGTGCAAGTTTTTTTCTCTAGACAAGCTGCCCCAGCCTGGCTTTTTCTTGATGGTGCAGTAGGGGACCCCCATCTTTCCACACAGGACAGGTAGAACCATCCTCTATGTGCATTTTGACATTTTGTCTGTTTACCCACCTCCGTTTTATCTGCCTCTTGGTTATTGTGATGACCCTGTAAGCTTGAATAGTGCTGAGTTAATAGGTAAATGACTAATCGTGTATGAATGTCTCATATCATGCCTTGCCTTTTGTCAGATCTTCCAGTCTTGTTTTTCTACTGGAAAATCACTGTCTTCCCAGTGGACACCAAATATAGGGCTTCAGTATTTAAGATGGATATGGGTTGGTGTTTAAAACTATTCTTAGATTCTTATTAATTTCTCCACTTGGTTTTGGTCTATGAGAGTAATAGTCTTTGGGGGTTGTCCCCTCTATGATGCTAAGGCCTGAATCCAGAGCCTCACCCATGCTTGCAGGTACCTTCTTCCTGAGCTCTGTTCCCAGCCCTAAGAGTGGCAGTCATGAACTGGGGTTACAGCTTCTTTTGTGTCCCACCCTGGAATCTAGGAAGGGTTATTACTGCTTCAAACTGTAGACAACGGCAGAAGGATGCCGTAAGTTTAGATCCTCAAAGAAAATGCAATCTCCTGCTTATTTTTTAGAACTCTTGCTCTTGGATGCTTTTTGACTAAATGTAAGAAGTCATATCAACTTGAGTCGGCTATGCTTTGAGGATGCTCAAATCATACAGAGTGAGGCTTTATGTTGGTGCTCAGTGAGACAGTTCAAGCCAAGATCAGTCTTCAGGTTGCTTTCCAGCTACATAGAAAGACAATTTGGGAAAGGAACCATCTTGAATGTGGTTCAATCCTTCCTGTTCTGTACTTAATATATTCCTGGCTTATGATTCATGAACATAATAAAATATTTAATAGCACTAAGTTTTGTTAGCTTGTTGACAACATAGGCGACAGAGCTAGATAAAAAACAGTGATCATCTTCGGGAAGATAAAAGTATGTAGTACATATGAACACTGTTTTGCCAGGCTCATCTTAGAAGCTAGTGTCCATGCCAGGTACAGTGGCACATGCCTGTAATCCTAGCACTCAAGGAGGCAGAAGCAGAGGCAGAGGCAGGTGGGCCTCTGTGAGTTGGAGGCCTGGTCTACAAAGGGAGTCCAGGACAGCTAAAGCTACACAGAGAAACCCTATCTCAAAAAAAGAAAAAAAAAAAAAGAAAAACATTAGTGCCAACATTAAGTGCCAAGAGACTTCAGTGAGCCACTTGAGATTTCATGCCCAGAATTCTAGGCTCTTGGCATGTTTCCGGGTTGGTCACCTGAAAAGGCTGGTGGTTGGTCCTGCACTGTCAGTTTTTCTTTCTCTTTCTCTTCTGTTTTAAATACTGACAATGGCCATGACTAGAAATACCAGTCAGAGATGAGCATTTAAGAGTCAGCTGCCTACTAAATTAGTACTATTTTGGGGCTAGAAAGCATTGTAGTTCCATCCTCACCCACCTCATGGAGCTGCTTTTTCTTTGGTTCTGAGAGGGGGAGGAGGGATGTATCCAGCTCCTCAGGTGGGGGTGTAGGCTCCTGGCTTTGGAGTCTCAGTGAACTGCTCTTTCCCCTCAGCCCAAAATCCTGGTTCAAAGGTAAAATTCTGATCCAGGCCCCATGGAAAAATGAAGCCACTGCACACTGTGTGTGTGTGTGTGTGTGTGTGTGTGTGTGTGTGTGTGTGTGTGTGTGTGTATGTGTGCACCCACTCTAAGATAGAATTCACACTTTTAGAAGTTCATTCTTATAGAGATCTTTGGGCTAGAAAGTCTTGAGTCGAAGTGTACTTAAGATGAACTTTCTTACTCCCTCATACCTGGTGAGAACATCAGTTTCCCCTAGGGAAAGCCATTTGTTGTTTTAGAAGCTTGGTGGCTTGCCGAAGACTAGGAATGGTTTCATGTACCTAGGAGGGAGCTCACCTACTGTCTGTTTGGAAAAGCTTCGTGACATAGCCACACACTAGTATCTCTATAGCAATTCACAAGCTGCAAACAGTACATGACTGAGAGGATGCTCTTTTTCCCTGCAGCTATTATAGGGACTGAGGAAGAGAGCTGGGGTTTCTCCAGGTGAAACCTGCAAGCTCCAAGGCTTAAAATTCACAGGAGTTGTTCACTCATTCTTTTTTTTCTGTATGTGTTTTCAAATTGTGCTTCAGGGACCCAGGCTGCTGCTGCTTCCTCTTCCTCCTCCTCCTCCTCCTCCTCCTCTTCTTCCTCTTCCTCTTTCTACTCCTATTCTTCTTCTTCCTCTTCCTCCTCCTTGCCCTCCTCTTCCTTCTCCTCCTTGCCCTCCTCCTCCTCCTCTTCCTCTTCCTCCTCCTCCTTCTTCTGCCTTGCTATCTTCCTGGCTCCAGGAGTCCTTCAGCTCTGGATTAGCAGGCAGGGAAGGAGGGAGGCCTAGGAGTGTGTAGAAGTTTCTCTGGGAGGTGATTTCTTATTCCTGTCCAAGTTCCATTGACTAGAAAATTCAGTTTTGATACAAAGGTATGGTGGCAGGGAGCTGCCTAACAACTCTGCACTATGCAAGAGGGGCCTCAGGCTCACAGGCCCTCTCTCCCAAGGTGTGGTGAGCATTGCCAGACTCTTAGAGATGAATGAAATGCTAAGATGGCCCCTTGATGGTCCGTGCACTCTGCACACAGGTTATGATGTTTCTTACCTGACACTAGGGATCGAGGTGATCTTTACAAACTGAAGGCATGAGTGACAGACTACAGTGAAGGTAGGAATTACAATTCCCAGGTGCCAGGTACAGTACTTTTTAAAGAAGTAACATAGACAGCAGAGTCCAGTTTGGAGTTTGAGCTGTATTTATTGTGTCAAGGGTGGCATCATGATTAGAAAGAGAGATATTTCTATTTTTACAAGATACTTACACAACTTTAGCTTTTTTTATTGCATGTTTATATGCTGTCATGTTTTGCAGAAATTAGAGCAGTACCCACCTTGATCCTGTGGGTTTCATGTTACTTCCTTAGATTAGTGATTTCTGGGTTATTTTGACCATTTTATATAAGATTAACCTATTTCCTCTGAGCTTAGCATTGTTTTGTCTGTGAGATTTGATTGGCCTGGTGAACTGCAGTACTATTGGAAGCAGTGGTGAGGGTTAAGTAGATTTTTGGTTTTTTGGGGGGCTGGGGTGAGGCAATTAAGACAGGATTTCTCTGTGTAGCCTTGGCTGTCCTGGACTCTATAGACCAGGCTGGCCTCAAACTCACAGAGATCTGCCTGCTTCTGCCTCCCCAAGTACTGAGTGCTGGGATTAAAGGTGTGCACTACCATAGCCAGCTGAAGTAGTTTTCTCTAGAGGTTAGAGTTTACGTGGGATTCACCCCATGGTATATGCAGCTGGGTTGGTTGTGATCCATGGAGTCTGAATGTTGAAATCAGTTCTATTGGCTAGTGTTACAATTAAATATACAAACTCAGAGTTAAGTAAGTTATTATAAACTAATAATTTTCTCATTTTCCATTAGGTCATCACATTTTAAAAATTTCTGTGTCTTAGAAAATGCTATACAATGAAGTCCTATTTTACACTTTCTGCATATTCCACTCCCCCAAAATACCTGATACCAGATAATTTCTAAGACAAGTGATATATTGACCATTCATATGATCAAAGACCATACAGCATGGTGTAGGCTCCGGGAGGCCCCTGCCTGCATTGTGTCTTGAAGAATGGTCTCACGATGAGGATGCATGTGAGAGGGCAGGACCAAGTGCAGTTACAGAGTGCTTGAGGCACAGGCTTACTCTTGTAGCAACCTCTCAGGAAACATTCTAAGGTCCCATGAGAGCGCTTACTCCTGTCTGAGGACATTGTCCTTCGTCATCAGTTGGTCCCACTCAGCTGCAACACGTAATGTTCTGCCACCTCTATTTCTGTCACACTCAGAACCAACATTCTAATGCAGCTTTGGGGATCCAGTTAGACTGTATCTCAGCCAAAGCACTTCCCAGCACCCCACTAAGTGACACCGTGTAAGTGGCTTGAAGTGGGCCATGGTGATGCTGGTGCTTAAATATTTACCAGAAGCATCACTTTGTAGGTCATCTTCCTCATTTGATAGTGCCAAGACATTCAAGAAACAAGTAGTACCAGGGACAGTAGATGCCCAATAAAGGACAACTGTCCATAAGGTCAGTCCTTCAAAAGCCTTTGCCACCTCTGGGGTACTGAACGACACCCACATTACCAGATCCTTCAGTCATGAGCCTCTAGAAGGACAGAGGATCGCTCTCTGTTTCTCTCTTCATATAATAGGATCTGCAGCTCTAGACTCCACTTTTTCAGGGATGTGTTACCAGAAGAAATGTGTTGTCAGAGCTCTTTAATGATTAGGGGAAAGTTTTTCAACTCAGAGTTTGAGAAACAACGTTGCATAAGATTGCTGGTTTATGCTGCTTAGACCCTTGAGGGTGGGATATGCATCTCAGAACTCCAAGATCAAGTTGGTGGTGGTGAGTACCCACCCTGGTCTTTGGCACAGTCAGGAATTCTTGGTCCTGCATAAAAGGTTGCTCAAGGAGGGTCCTGATTAACGTTACCTGGTCATCTGCCTGGCCCTGGACAGGACTGCCTGTTAGTGTGGACTGTTTTTCTACCAGTTCTTACACCAGCGTGCCCTGTCTTTATGGGATGACTGTGACAGTACATGGAAGTGAAGAAAAGTAGTTAATTCAAAAATGCCTTCACGGGAAAAGCTAGGAGTTATACTGCTCCTCCCTCGGTTTTATAACATTAACGTTTATGATCCAGCAGTTCAAGTGCCTAGAGTTCTCCATCTTGAGGGTAAATTGGCTTTTTGGAACCAAAAGAAAAGCTTAATGGAATCTCTAGCAATGGCCTGCACCACAGCCTGCGTATGTGATTCCTGACTTACCCTCCTGGTAGAGACTTTCACAACACTGTTGATACTTGTTAAGGAAATCAAAGCATGACATGAGCAAAATGTGTATTTGTGTTTTTTCTCCTGCTAAGATGACTTTCCAGAGTCATGACAAACAGTTCCCCGTGAATAGAGCCATGTGGCAGGAGAGCCTTCAAGCTTCGAATCGTCACGGCACTGTTTGCTTGTTAGCTAAGTGAATCCCAGCCTTCCAGGAGTTCTTGGGTGTGCATCTGGCTTTGACCAGTTTTCTCTCTCCTTTGACATAGTTGGTTTTAATGCTAATTTTAATTTCTTGGCTTCAGGATCTGTAAGCATATCACCCACAGATGTGATTTCGAGCAAGAACCAAAAGTGTAAATTCAGAAGCGAGAGATTCTAAGGCGACTCATGAGACGCTCCGAAGAGTGTCACAGTCGTACTGAAATGGCTTTAAATTGCTCCCTGCAAACCTGCCTCAGTAGCAGAATGTCGTGCAGCGGCAGATCTGCAGCCGCGTTAGTCATTTCCTTTCCTCGCTCTCCTCGCTGTGTTTGTGCTGGGAGCACAGAGTAATATAATTTAGTAGATTATTACTTGAAGGCTGGGCACCAGCCCGTGTTGAACAGTGTTTGGACTATGATTACTTTCTGGCTTTGTCACAGTTGACATTAATTATTGATGGAAGTTTCAGAAATAGCGCATGTGCCAGGAGCCTTTCCCCGGAACACAGGCTTACAGGCAGGAGGGATACTGACGAGTGTGGGGGAAGAGGCACCTGTGGCTTGTTTATGTCTGCGCACGGGGAACCTGGGCCTGGTGGGCTGTGTGGTAGCTGTGTAAAGGTCATGGTGTAACAGAAGGATGAACCGCCAGGCTTATTTCTATCGTGTCCCTCCCCAGGAATTGCACCGAAGAAGCCAACTTCAGCCGGAGCCAGCCAAGACGAAGGCTCTCCAGACTGTCATCGAAATGAAGGTAGGAACTAAACGTGTTTGTCAAAGCCGGCTGTGCCTGGGAGTTTGTTGTGACTGGACAAACATATGCATGAATCCAATGTTCCCCCCAGACACCAGCCAGGGGGCTCTGCTTCTGGTCGTTTTGCTTTTCTTAGTGAGTTTCATTTATGGGCCCTTTAATTAAAGAGCTTTTCCAGGCAAAAGAATAAAGGGCTCAAGTAGCCCTTGTTGGAAAGGAGCTGGGCTCCTTCCCACAGTGTGACTGATGCCTTTAAGAGCTCTTTTGTTTGATCATTACAAATGTTTACTTCTATAGCAAGTGATCCTGCTACGCCCCCACCCCAATTATAAGGAAAAGACACCTTTGAGAAACTAGGATTTGACATGTGGTGCAGTGGAGTCATTAAATTGTGGAACTCTACCATCCCCAGTATTCACTTTTCAAAGAATGGCACTTTCTGTTAACTCCGGTAGTTTCTTCTTAGCCAGTCTAGAAGTAAGAATAATTTTAAATATTTGCAAAGTGTAGAAGTACTATTGAGAAGTAGAGAAAGAAGCTTTCAGGAATAAAAAAAAAATCCTCCTGGTGGAATTTAGGGCATGTGAGGGACAATCAAGTCTGTGGTGATGGACACATCCTGGTGTTGTATAATCAAGAAACAAATGTAAATGTCACATGTTTGATTTGCTGAAGTCTAGACATTTGAACTCTTGATTTCCAATTTTCTTTTATTTTTCCAGATGAGAACAAATGATAAAAATATTTATTTTAAAAATAAATACTTTTATTGGCCTATTAAGGAGAGGTTGTTTTCAGCATGAATATATCACAGTCTGTGCATTCCATCCTTGAGTTGGTACTAGGAGACCCCCAGACCCCACTGGCCTATGGGAACCCTAAGGCTTGCCCTCGGATCATGGACTTTGCCATCTCACAGAGCAGGGATTTTTTTGTTTTTGTTTTTGTTTCTTTTACATTTGAAACCTTTTTTTTATTTAAGTAATTTATTCATATTACATCTAGTTTGTTATCCCCTCACTTCTGTCTTCCCGTTCCCCCTCCCTCCCTCTTTCATCCTGTTCCCGTCCCCTAGGTCTGTGACAGAAGGGGACACAGCCTATCAGGTCTCTTCCTGGTAGCCTGCTTACTCTTCCACAAAGCAGGATTTTAAAGTCTGTTAAAACTTCCCAAGCCCTAGAGGAAAAACTTAGATGAACTGTTGAATTCTTGGCATATACAATTGTGACTTGAGATTTTTTTTTTTCCGTACACTAGTTAGTGACAGCGTTTTTACTCGAGGACTTTGTTTTATGGTGACAGTATGGAACACTGACTTACAGCTTCATGTCTCCAGGTCAGCGACCTGAATCTGGGTGCTCAGGAGACACCTGAAGAGGCTGGGTTGAAAAGTATCATTTGAATGAAATCCTAATAAGATTGAGCAGTAATGATTAATACTAGCTTGTGGGTTGCTGAGTCATGTAACTTTGATTTATTTTGAAATGAAACTTTTTCAGTACTTAGAAGGCAGGGCTTTATCACCAGGATTTCAGCTTCTCTTCCTATTGCAACCAAACCTGAAATTAGATTGAAGGGGGGAAAAAAAATCAAACATCAAAAACTAGAAAACATCAACAAGTGCACACACACACACACACACACACACACACACACAGAGAGAGAGAGAGAGAGAGAAACAACGACAAAGAAGAGGTATAGAGGCAGAGATGGGGAGAGACAGAGAGAAATGAGTTGCTTTTTATACTGTAAATGTGATTCAGCCCCCTTCTACCTACTTTATATTGACTGCCTCAGTGTTCAATACAAAAAAGCAATAAGAAGATGTATATAATCTATTTCCAATTTTCCACTTCTTTAAATAAAAAGAGAATTCTAGTAATCTCTTGAGAGGTATCTTGCCTAGTGTGGTAGATGTTTGCTCCTTTGTTAACTGTCACCAAAGACAATTACATTTTTGATGGGTGTTTAAAAGTAGAATTCTGTTTTATTCTATTTATTGTTCTACCTTCATATCTTACTACAGGACAAAAATAAGTAAAGAACATTCACTTAGTCTGGCTAAGTGGGAGGACATAGATTATAAGAGGGGAATTAATAAAAGTCTGAACTTTTTCTTTAATGCATGTTGGTGATGCTGATTGTAGAAATAGAATCACATTTTTAGGACAAATAAAGACCAGTGTATGTCTCAGGAAACAGAACCCAAGTTGTGTTGTCCTTCTGGATACCCCCTAGCTCTCTGCACAGGGAAGTCTAGTCCTGTTAGCATATAGACACCACACATCTACAGTGAATTATAGCAGCCCTTGGTGCAGGGCCATCCCCTCCAGCATGTGTGTTCTTGTGACAGGGGTCCTGACTGCATCTAATTTCCTGTGTTAGGAATTAGAGGGAGCGTTAGGAACCCAGACAGGACAAGCCTGGGAGGGGACTGCTGAGCAGAACTTAAACTCAGAGCTCGGAATTTGCGATGGTTTTTTTGCCTTGGCTTTGGCTGAGCATCATCATCGTTATCTAGAGCTTTGCCAAATCTAAAGTTAAAAAGGGATCAGGACTGTGTTTTAAAAGCAGTCTCATGTCTCATGTATCTCACACTGGCCTCAAATTTACTATGTTATCAAGGGTGACCATGAACCCCTGATCCTCTTGTGTCTTCATGCCAAATGCCAGGATTACATGTACCACCATGATCAAATACAAAAAAAGGGTCTCTTAAAGAGTCCCCTAGTTTCAGGAAAATGGACAGCTGACAAGATATCCCATACTTGCCCCTTGTCCCTTAGGGAATCTGAGGGTGAACCTCCCAACCCCACTTTTGTTTCCATAAACATTTGTATCAGCTCAGCAAAGGGGCTTGCTGTGAAAGTCTGCAAACTCCTGCTTCTCTCCAGCTTTGTTTGAGCTCCAGCCCAGTGCTCTCTGGGATCTCTCTGTGCCCACAGAGTTGCTGGTTTGTGCAGAAGTCTCTGCAGGGTGAGTCCTGGAGAAAGTACCTCAATTCCAGTAGGGGACAGTCCTCTACAGACACACCTCCAGCCACCCAGTTGACCCTGGGGTGAAGTCTCCTGAGGGAAAAGGAGAGGAAGGAAGGAAGTGAAGTCACTGATGGTTTATCTTCTTGCAGGAATCTCCACATTTTAAATTTGGCCCTGATTTGGTCTGGCAGGTACGTCCCACCTTTGCACGTAGAGAACTGTGTGCTGCACACCTCTGAGAACTTCCTTTCTTCTGGAGTTCCTGAGGCTTCTTTTCTGACTCTACAGCCAAAGATTCGTTACTCAGCTCCCTTCTGCTCAGCTGGAGGACTGCCTACAGGGACAGTTCAAAGGCCGGGCTTTACGTTTTCTCTGTTTAACGCTAATGCCTTTGAAAGACTATACTCTTAGCCTGTTTTCATTCTAAATTTGATGTGACGTGAGCATGCTGTCCTAAGCTTTCACTTTCTTGAGTTCTTTGATAAGCTTTTTCCATTTTTAAAAGTAAAAAGAAAATGAATTATATGGATGGCAGTACTTGTCAGCTACTTTTAAAACTTTTTTGTTGTTGTTGTTAGAACTTTTAAGCCAATGAAAATCTTAATTTACAGTTGCTGAAGTCAAAAGGAAATTTATCGGCCTCTTACCAAACCAAACCAAACCAAACCAAACCAAACCAAACCAAACCAACAACAACAAAAATCAAATCAAAACAGAGTATGGCTCCAGGCGCAGTTTGGTCCAGCTTTGCTGCCAGGTGGCCAGCCGAGGCAGGTGTCCCATGGGCCACCTTGAGTATCGAGTATTCCTGAAGGCAATGTTAAAGGAGAATCAGTACAAGAGTGAGCTTCGATACGATGCTCCAGTGCCTGTCCCTAGCTCATAGAAGGCTATATCTGCATTCAGCTGTGACTCTGGGCAGGAGCTGGCTTCTCTTACTATAAAACTGAGCATTGTGCCTTGTCCCTGTGCCTTGTCAGGTGACTGTTCTTCTTTTGTAATGGTGTCCTGCAGGTGGGTTCAACATTTGATCAAATTTAGTTCATTCACATATAGGGTATAGGGGAACCTTTGAATCTACATGTGGTTCAGCCACAGTCCAGTAACTGTCATGAACTGAGTCCTGAGAGCTAGTCAGAGGTACTGAGAAGTGGCTGCCAGGCTTTGTTTTGTCTTGGTTGGTTGGTTGGTTTTGTTTGTTTGTACTCCAGACCCTATTTAGGTTTATTTCATTCATCTTTGGGACAGCTTAAGGTCTTAATTAAAGCAATTTCTTCTCTCAGGATGCTCTCTATATTCATAGGAAGATTTGTACCATATACAACTTCTGGTTAGGCCTCTCAGCTTGAATAAGACGCTCTGGGGTTGTGACACCATGACATGTGTGACACCCTGCTTTGATCCCCCATGTTGTATGCAAGTAAATGAGCAGCAAACAAACGACCATGTTCCTGCTCTTTTTATGGGTAATAAACATGAACAATAAAGCAGTAACATCAGTATGCAAAGTGCCTCCTGTGCCAACAGTGAGCTCTACTCCCACATAAAGAAGCTAAGCAGTCACAGTAAGCCTGGGAATAGACACGATGATCCCATTACAGATGATAAAGCTGTGGTTTAGAGAAAATAAGGAGTCCGCTCCAAAGCCTATAGCTAGCAGGTTGGCAGCTAGGATTTAGGTAAGCACTTTCCTGAGCCACACCAGTGTTCACTGAGTGCCTGTCCTGTGCCCTCTACTCTATGGTTTGCTCATGGGTCAAGTGGCTTTTCTTTCAACACTTATTTGGGAAACTGTGCAGAGACTTGTGTCTTAGAGCAGTGGAGTCAGCTCAGACAGCTGGCAAAGCCCAAGGTGTGCTTGCAAAGGGTCAGTGCTAAACTTGGTGGGGGGATGCAGGGCCGGTTCATCTCACACACGTGTTATCTGTCCTTTAGATATGTCGTCTGCAGTCAGCTGTGTCCTCTTTCCCACTCTGAGTTCTGAATCCTATTTATCGTGAAGTCTTTTAACAGTGAGGCATGACTTGTTCTGACTTGCAGAGCTCTGTTTTTTTTTTCAATAAAATAAGCCTTTAAAATATTGTTTCTAATTAGTTTTTAGAATTTCATGCAGTTTGATCACACGTACTCTCCACTTCTCCCACTTCTCCCCTAATTCCTCCCAGATCCCCCCCACCTCACTACCCACGTCAACTTTATGTCTTTTTTTTTTTTTCATTAACCCACCCAATCCATTTTGTGTTGCCCATATATTCCTTGATGTATGGCCATCCACTGATGTGTTATTGACCTAGCAGGGGCCACAGACTTAAAGAAAAAGAATTCTCTCTCCCTCAGACACCATCACCTTGCTATAGTTCCTCACTTAGGGGGAGACATATGACTCAGTGCTAGGATGCTGAATGGTTTCGTATTTTGGGGGTCTTGTGCAGGCAGCCACAGCTTCCGTAAGCTGGCAAGTGCAGCAGCTTTGTTCACCTGAAGACCATTTTGCTCTGATCTCCCCAAACCTCTAGCTCTTAAACCCATTCTGCCATGATGGGATGGCCCTGAGCCCTTCGTGTATGGGCGTGATGATATCGATGTCTCAATTTTGGTCAAACACTGTCAGCACTTACTCTGGAAACTTTTACCGGTGGGTGTTGAGTTTTGTGTTAACCACCATCTACTGCACAGAGGAGCTTCTCTGATGCAGCCTGTGATCTGTGGGAAGAGAGGCACAGGCACCGCGAAGTTTGACACTCTGTCCATTTAGCAGACTGATTAGTAGTAGGGCCATCCCTAGCGCTGTGAGCTCCCAATGTGGGTTCTTGGTTAGATTTACGTGCCAGGTATGTGTTTCCGCCTCTGTAGTGGGTCTTAAATCCAACCAGAAAAGTCTTTAAAAATGTGCTCCATTCATTTATGATACCATAATTATCCTGTAGCTTTGGTTTCCCCCATGGGAAATTTCTTCATCTTCTCATCTTACAGCTCGAAACCTTTTCTGTCCCATTTAGCTATTTTTTCTTAAATAAAATGGAAATTGTGGGTTGTAAGTGACATCCAAAAAAAGCAAAAACAAAATGTCCAGTTAAATGTAGTTATGAATGATATTTAATTGTATTTAGAACGAGTAAGATTTTAAAGAAATACAGCGTTTTTCCTTTCTTGCTGAAACTCTTTCTATGATATATTCGACACTAATTGTTTGACTGTTGCCAATTAATAATTACTGCCATTAACTTCATTAGTTATGAAAATATCACTTCTGAATTTGAACCACACATACCAGTGTTTATTGAGTAGTTGCCTTGTGCACAGTACCATATGGTGGATCTTTCAAAAAAAAAATCTGAACTATAAGCCATTCAGGTGCTAATAGAAGGAGTGGACACCAGGTTACAAAATTAGCCAAGAAAGGCAGAAATAGGCTGTGGGAATCCAGAGGATGTCAAATGGGGGAGGACAGGGAATGCTTCCTGGAGAAAGTGGCATTTAGAGCAAGGCCTTAGAAAAGTGGCCCAGTCGTTAAGAGGGGGTTGGGCTGGGTTATGGGTTTGTAAGCATGAGGGCCCTCAGACTGAAGACAAGGAGGTAAGGACGTATAAGGAATGGCTGGGAAGAGCCAGCCATACAGTTTGGTGAGAGGAGACTTCTTAAGCCTAGAAGCAAAGAAAGAGAAGAAACCAAGAAAAAGCAGAGGGAAGGAAAATAAAAACAAAAGTCAAAATTAGTAAACAGAAAGGTCAACATTTTCTAGCTAGGAACACCAAAGCCAAATTCCAACCGTCGGAAGAGATTCCCAAAGATGACAAATCCCACTTAGAAGCCTCAGCAACAGGAGAGAGATCAAATCACTAAAGCTGGAGAGATGGGGACATCATTCAAAACCTTCAAAGCAAACAGGAGAATAGTTAAGGAATGATTCATGATAACAAAATTGGAAATTTAGGTCAATGACCAAATTCTATTGAAAATACAACCTGCCAAAACTGTGGGAGTAGAAATAGAATATCCAAGTGTCCTAGAGTCTAAAGAAAGTGATGATGTCATTTAAAAACTCACTACCAAGCCAAAGAAAAACCCCTCAGAACCCAAACACAAATTCTGTAGGCCCAGATGTCATCTTCAGAGAATTGTACCAAATGTTTGTGAAGGGAGCTAGATGGATCATAGGAGAAGTATTTCTAAATGGAACGGAAGGGAGAACTGCCTGTCCTGGATGTTAAGGCCATGCTTCTGCCCAGCCCTAGCGAGCACTGGAAGTAATCGTCTGAATAAACACCACTATGAATTATCTGAGTGAAATGAAGACAATGATAGATGACCCAGAAGACCACATGGAGGAACAAATGAAGGTGACATAAGTAGACACAGAGAAAGCCTTGGGCGAGGGCAACTGCAACAACTGTGAAGACATCTTGAGATTAGAAGTGGAGCATTGTCTTCACCTAGGATGGACCAGCTACAAGACAGCTGTAGCAAGCACATCGCACATCAACGGTTGATCACTTTTAGTGTAGAATGGGAACAGATGGGGGTTGTCTGTTGCTAGGTAGCAATACCACAAGTCTAAGGATTAGAAAGAAAGAATAAAAGCATTTTTATTTAGAGGCAGAATGATTGTAAGTACAAGTGTGTGGTGTGTGTGTGTGTGTGTGTGTGTGTGTGTGTGTGTGTGTGTGTGTGTTGGATTAAAAATAAAAAATTTAGCCAAATATCTGGCTCATATTTAAAAACCAATCTTCTAGGCAGATTTGGGCCCAGGGGTCCCGCTCAAACTAAGGCACCAGCCAAGGACAATACAGGCGGTAAACCTTAAACCCCTACCCAGATCTAGACAATGGACAGAACAGTAGAGTGGAGAGTGGGATATTACTTTCTCACATACTCTGGTGCCTCACCTTTGACCATGTCCCCTGGAGGGGGAGACCTGGTGGCACTCAGAGGAAGGACAGCAGGTTACCAAGAAGAGACTTGATACCCTATGAGCATATACAGGGGGAGGTAATCCCCCTCAGGCACAGTCATAGGGGAGGGGAATAAGGGGAAAATGGGAGGGAGGGAAGAATGGGAGGATACAAGGGATGGGATAACCATTGAGATGTAACAAGAATAAATTAATAAAGGAGAAAAAAATGAAAAAAAAAAGAAGTGAAAAAAAAAACAACTATGAAAGGAAATTCATAGAAGAATGTCAGTTTTGTTGACATTTAACAAACTCAGATCATCTAGCAGTAACTCTTAACAATGATTTATAGGACCTAGCCTATTCATTCCACAAACGGCCATGCAGCAAGAAGTAGCAAGCTTAGTGCTCTATGAAACAACACCATTAATGCCCACAAAACACTTTGAAAGAATCCAGATCCAAAAGACCATGAAAAACACGATGTTCTGCGTGTCAGTCAAAACTAATTAATGGTGTGAAAGACTCAGATGGTGGCTACTTTAGAGTAGAAGAGGAATAGTCAGGAGCCAGAGAAGAGTGCCCTGGTGCTGGTGCTCATGTCCTCAGCTGTGAGCTGGTTGGCATATGCCCAGTGCTCACTTTGTTATAATTCACCAGAAGCAGGAAAAACCACATGCATTGGGTAACTTGAAATATATATTACATTTATGTAAAATACTCACTTAAAAGGAGAAAAAGCTCAACAGTGACAAAGAGATAACCCAATTAAAGGTTGGACAAAGGAGTTAGATGTTCTTCAAAAAAGGTGTTCAGGTGGATGACATGAACATCAAAGGGCCCTAGGTATCATTACTTATTAGAGAAAAAAAATATATCTAAAAGTATATTTAGATTAACTCTTTTCCCCCATAAGATGGCTAAAATAAAAAGACAAATAAGCAGTATTGAGGAAGATGTGGAAAAATTGGAAGGGTCAGATGCTCCCGTAAGGATGTAAAATGGTATGGTCCATTTTGGAAAGCTGTTGGGAAGTATTTTTTTAAAAAAATCCTGCATCCAGGCAACCTACCAACAGAATTGGAAATGAATTCTGTTGTAGGTACGACTATCATTTTGTCGTACCTACAAAAGTAAAACCACCGAAGTGTCCACCATGAAGAAATTACAGTTGGAAGTATCCACACAGTCAACTGCTACTCAGCAAGAAGAAATAACGAATTACTGACGCATCAGCGACCTGGAGAACTGTGACGACAGTGCTGTAAATCAAGGAAGCTAGTCACAAAAGGCCACCCATTACCTGATGCTAATGATCTGATGTGCCCGATATGGGCAGATGAGTGGCAGGAAGATGAATGGCTGGTAGTAGCTATGGGGAAAGGAGGGAGAGGAGCCTCTGCTAGCGGGTGCAGTGCTTTGGGGACCTGGAAATGTAGGATTAGATAGTGATGGTGAATTAACTGGGTGAATTTTATGTTGTGTGTATTATCTCTCTATCTCAGCTGTTATTTGTAGCTTGTCTTTTGCTACTTTGTGTGTGTGGGTTCTTCTTTTTCCCACCCTTGATCCCCCTAGTTTGACCCCTTTTCACTAGATAGGAGAAAAGGACAGAGGGGAGAGAGAGAGAGAGAGAGAGAGAGAGAGAGAGAGAGAGAGAGAGAGAGAGAGAGAGAGAGAGAGAGACAGAAGGGGGGAAGGAGAAGGAGAATATCTGTGAATCTGATTCTTTTATTTTGTTTCTTCTTTAAGCACGACTACTAACAAAATGTACCCAGCGCCACCTATCAGAGCCCTAGCATTTATATACTCTCTGAAAATTTCCCACAATTCCAAATGTCACACAACACAGAAACTATCTGCACCTGGCAAAACCACGCCTCTGCTAGAACATGAGGCAAATCATAGCCAGTTGCTACAAAGCAGCTGCACATCCCCACATCTGGGATTAAGACAAAACCATATTCTTATAATATTTGTTTTTTAAAAAAAGAAACCAAAATTCCAAAATTCTCACTACAGGCAGGTTTTGAACTAAACTCAAATAGTCTTCCTGCCTCAGGACCCTGGATTGCCAAGATACTACAGCTATAACATATAATTAAGTTCTACTTGCCAGTATAGAACAATTTTTGGGAAAATTTGGGGAGAACCAAATAGTTGAGACATAAAATGGGTACTAACATTATTTCCCCCCTTTCTTTTCCCCCTCTAAATTGTCATGCTTCCAATTATGTTGCATTTATTATGTAGGGACAGTGTATAGGTATCATTTAGGAAAATGGCAATAAAGTAAGTAGTTAAGAGAAAATCCATTACCTGTGAGTATGATAACACACACTATCTGAAGCAAAACAGACCGACAACAAGCACTCCCCAGCACATACTTATCATCAGCAACAACAAACCATCGTTAAAGACCTTAAATCATTATTCTTGTTTTCTTTGACTAGACTGTGAAGATTACAATGGAAAGATCTTGGTATCTAACAGTTACTCAAGGGATCTTATTCTCCTCACCTCTTTCCTTTTAATCTGGAAATTGAGTTCTGCAATCTTATATATATATATATATATATATATATATATATATATATATATATATATATATATATATATATATATAAAGATGTTACATTTGAGGAAAAGGCCACCAGAGAAACAGAATTAAATAAGCTTACTTTAGGCAGAGCGTCTCAGCCCTGAGCACAGACATGATTTGCATGTGGAAAAGACTTTCAGATGTCTTTGAGAGAATAAACCAGTGGAGAAAAAAACAATAGATGCATCGTATCATAAGAGCATAATGGTTTGTAGCATAATAAATGACCAAGGGTCTTCTATCCCGTGTTTCCAAGCATCTGGCAAGACTCCATCCATCTACCTCTCACTGCTCTCATTCAGCAAATGAGAAGATTGGAGCAAGTGTCCTGCTTTAAAAATTCTACCAAGTTTGGGGGCTTTATCCTGGTAATTTGGATTCTCAAAAGAATGTCTCTGTTGAGTCTGAGTTGAGGTGACATTCTTGTAGCATTGAAACCTTAGCTTTTTGTCTTGTGTCTTGGTCAGCACAGTCCAGACCAGCAGCCACTGTCTGCTCCATTGCTGTTCCACAGTGCCCAGCCTATTTATTGTTTATTTAGGGTGTGCAATTTCCTTCCTGGCATATAACCCTACCAGTAGGGTTGAGAAGTCAACCACAGGCCTCATGTGAACTTCCCCTTTCACGTTGTGGTAATGACAGTGTACCGGCCATCGTAGGCCTCCTCCCTAAGGCACGATCCCCTTTCCACATCCATCAGGCCACGCTGCTGATGGTGTGGGCTGAATTCCTTTGCTGCCTGTTTCTTTTTCCATGAAAGAGGTTGGTTGAACACAGGAGGATTTGTGGTTTGTTTTTAGAGATCCCAAGGAGGCCTCTACCCCATCCAGGGCCATGACTAGGGCTAGAAGGAAGAGGACGAATAAGTTCAGGTTGGCCACATGGCCAGAGACCATCTGCAGTTTCTGAAACCTTCTCACACCTTGATCTCTCCCTGACATCTTCACAGTTTCCTCTTGAATATACTCTGATTTTCAGACAAACAGTACTCTGTGGAAGGAAGAGCCTGAATAGGCCAAGTGTCTAAGTGGAATTCCTTCTCTGAAGCCAGTCTTGTTTGAGGTTGGTCAGGAGACAGTAGGGTCCTAGAAACCTTAGTTAAATATTTTGCCAGTCTCTCCTGTCTGGTTATTCAGTGTGTTGTAAGACCTGTCAGGGGCAGGTTTTCTTTGCCTGTTGTTAATGTCATGCATATACCCACATTTTTCTTATTCTCAGAAAAGGAGAGAATGTCTGTGTTTCAGCTGTATTTATGTCATTTCCTTAAAAGATTCTGATTACAAGTCCAACCCTAGGCCTGTCGCTGAATCTTGAGATACATGGTTCTTACCTCCAGGCAGAGCCAAACAGTTGAAAATCCACTGTAGCCCAGAAAGTTGGATAAATACAATACCCCAAAGGAAAAGAACTTGGTCAGACAAAGGAGAGAACAGAGGTACCCACAACAGGACAAACAAAACCCCAAGTGCTCGCTGAGCAGAAGTGCTTCCTCTGTGGTTGCTAGTCCGGAGGCTGTCTGTGTTTGCCCTCCATTCTCATAGCCGTGATTAGGAACAGGCTCACCAAGTCTGATAGAAATAGAAGCTGCCATCTTGCCTTGCATTGCTATTCAACTAGAGAGTTAATGGAGACAATATTGGTGTGGTGTGACAATGGTGGTGCCTTTTTATGGTTATAAGTGTTTTGCATGCATATATATATATGTACCATGTTTATGCCTATGCAAATTACAGAAGGTTGTGAGCCTCCTGAGTGTGGGTGCTGGGAATCAAACCCAGTCACTCTGCAAAAGCAAGTACGCTTAATAGATAAGCGGCCTCCCCAAACTCCACTAGCTGTTTTTGTTACACTTACATCTATTAAGAACAATAACAAGCTGTGCATGGTGGCGCAGACCTTTAATCCTAGCACTCAGGGAGGCAGAGTCAGGCAGATATCTGGGAGTTTGAGACCAGCCTGCTCTACAAAGCAAGTCCAGGGCAGCTAAGGCTACAGAGAGAAACCTTGTCTCGAAAAAAAGAAAACAGAAGAGGGGGGACTATCACAGTTCATACACACATGCCATGCTTTACCCTTTCAAAAGCCACATTGTAGCTAGCTAGTACTGCAAGGGACATGCGCTTTCCTCATGTCCCATAGCAGTACCATGTACATCAGAGTCACGGTGGCAGGAAGGACGTGGCCCAGAGTGAGGGATTCCTAGGAATGAGTCAGTCAGTGTAGACAAGACTGTGATAAGAAGCCAAGTTGTGTTAAATTGACTCGATTCTAAGCTGATTCTGCATTTCTACAGTTTTTTTTCCAATGAAGAAGTAGATACTTGTATAAACAGATAACACAGAAATGTCATCTAAAACCTGGCATATTCCTTAACATCTATTTCTAGGTCCCTATCTGTTCGTAGTTTGATAAGGACCAAGAGGTTGAGCTTTTGGTTTCTTGTATACATTTTTTTCTGCACATATGTTGTGGGCCTAAGCCAAATTCTTTCTAGAGTACTTGGCTGGGCTTCCATGGCCATGGTTACCCTGCACTGTAGGTCCTTCTGGAGGTGTGACGTGACTCAGCTAGGTTCAGACTCAGGGCTGCGCAGTTGTGTTTGCATCTACAAGTAGATGGCTTTTGAAGGTTGAGCCGTCTTAAGCCTCCGTGATATCCAGCAATAAGAGTTTAGAGTTCTAAGTAAAATGTAATATAATTATGTGGGGCTGTTTCCTGAGCATTAGATCATATCTTCTTTAAGCCAGTTTGGCCATTTGTTTGTTGATTGATGTCTGTAGACTGATCTACGGCCATGGTGGGTTCCCTGCTCTGAAAACCATTTATAAATTCTCTCTTGTCCTGATATTAAAATGAAACTTGTCATTCCTGTTGTATTCAGAGGAAAGTACATTGTGATGCTCAGAGATCACATAATTGTTACTCTTTGTGTCTAGCTGATATTTCTTTTTAAAAGTGTTCCACCCACTCGCCATTTCAGCCTTCAGTTCCTAGAGAGGAATTGAAGTGTTCCTTGCTACTTAGGGGGAACATAATGTTTGACAAACACAGAAAGAGTGACAAGGACATTCTGACTGGTACAGCTGCTTGAGGCAGTTTATGCATAGGATTACTGCACCCGTGTGCCAAGTTGAACAGCTTTTCAAAGTAGGTTTATATCTGCACATGACCATCCAGAGACCGTGCTATGGTCTCTGCATTGGTTGGTTTTGTCTGCTGTACCTGCTGGACCCTTGCAGTCATTCAGGACACTGGCATCACCTTAGGACCTTGGGGAAAGGCAGGTTAAGATTTCATAGTTTTCAGTAGGAGCCTGAGGTTTTGCATGTCTGAAAAGATTGCAGGTGATCCTCATGCTCCTGGTTGCAGGCTCCTTTGTGAATAACAAGGACATAGATTGTACCCCCTCTCTAAGAAAGAAGGGTACCCATAAATCTTGTTTGCATTTACCTGGTATCTCACATTCCTGGAGAAGTGGTTGGTGCACAGCAGATGCCCAGTGTACATTTATTGAATGAATGGATGGATGGATGAGAGCTCTCTGTGTCTAAGTTTAATAGCAATCTGAAACCATACCTATTTTAGAAAACTCTAGATTTTTTAAAAAACAAACTTACTGAGTATCCATGCTCAGCTTGCATCTCCATTGCTCTTGTGATACCTAGTGGCCATTGGTAATGATCATGGTTTGGTTAAAAATTAGCATGGTGAGCCAACAGTAAATGGCTGCTGGGAGTGTCATCTTGTGGGTTAATATTCATGTGTACATCAGATACTCATTTTTATTGATGGATGTAAAGTGGTCTTTAGTTCAAACCATTAAATGGAAGCTACAACCTACCTTTGTGCAAAATTATACAAGAAGTATTTTATGCATGTAGGAGAAGAAATAACTTGTGAGAGACCAGACTCTTCCCCTAATAGGGAATAGAAAAATATATTTTAGTTTTTTCCTTCTCAATACTTCAAAATATTAGTACAGTTTATAGCCAAAACATTGCCTGAAAACAAAACAGCTCCATGCCTGTTGAGAGACGTGAGATGGTGCTTCCAGGAAGAGCATCTTAGTTTATTATTTTATCACTCTAGTCACTGCAGGTACACGGTCACTCTCTCCCTCCCTCTATACATCTTCCCTTTCTCCTCCTCTCTACCCTTTTCACTTTTCCTTGTTACTCACTACTTCCTTTCTCCTGTATCTGTCTATATAGCCTAAGCCTGCCTTGAACTTGTAATCCTCCTGCCTCTACCTCCTGAGTGCTAACTGGGGCTATAGCTATAGGGGCTATAGGCCTGTACCACAAAGCTCAGTTGGTAATCATTTATGAGTGAAGTAAGTAGATATGGTAATCTGAATATTTTAATATTAATATCTTTAGTATTTTAAATTGAGATATTTTATCTCACGTAAAAGGAATATTTTTCCTTGACAAACCCAAATCATTGTTTTTTAAAATTAAGACATGTAATTGTGTGTGTGTGTGTGTGTGTGTGCGTGTGTGTGTGCACGCACACACACATATTGAGGTCAGAGGTCAATATTTGGTGTTTTTATTGATTTCTTTCTACCTTATTTTAAAAAATTAAACATGTTTTATTTTTTACATATACATTTGTATTATTACACATATATACAGTAAACTGCCTATAGCAAGAAGAACTATTACACAACCAGGAATTATATAAATGCTATATTCTTAGTGTTTTGGCTATTTGTATTTGACAGGATTGAGGAAAACATCTTTCCTCTCCTGGTGCATCTAAAATTCTGAATGCAAATCAATCTCCATCATGTCTTATCATCATCAACTTAAAACATCTACCTAGACTTAAAAACTTCTTAACCCCTAAATGACTAAGCTTCATTGTGAAACTAAGTTACCTGGTCTTCAACCCCATCAGGGACTTCAGAAGGAATAATCTTGATTACCTGAGTATGCTGGGAGTGCAGTTAGTAGCTTTCCAGAAAGAGAAGATGACAGAGACAGTTTTCTACCTGAATAGTCACCTAAAACTCTCTATAACACTGAAGCATCTTCTTCAGCCTTCTGGTCCAATATATCTGATAGACATGTTTGTGAGGCAGGAACTATTGAGGACTTACTTACCCTGTCTTGGCAGAGTTTGGTCATCGACTCTGCCTGCATCCATACTTGCCCATTTTTAGGCAGAATTCTGTCTGCGGCAGAAATGAGGACATTTTGCCCAGTGGTTTATTTGCCACATTTGAAGCCATCTCCATAAAGAGGTTCTTTGATGCTCATCATCCTCTTTGAGGTAGGCTTGTGTTGTCAGGAGTTAACCTGTCTCATTGTCAGTGAGTCTTTAAAATAATAAAAACATTTTAAAATGCCATATTCTGTATGTCTCTGAGTTTTTGAAGACCTTATCTCACTATTTTATCTTATTGTTCTATAGAATCATATCTATCTGTTGTACCTAAGATGTATATTCTTGTGGTAAAAGTAGACTAGTAATTGACAGGACCATGATTTGATCAGCTAACAATTAACTTGTATAACTTATTTATCCTAAACAGCCTGCAAGAGCACTTTCAAAGTACTGGAAGTAAACCTTGTATTGTAATTGAGCTATATGAGTACAAAACCTCATGTTAGAGTAGATATAATGTATGTGAAGAATAGTCTTATATTTGAATTCTACACCACTGTATCTAAAATTAAACTTACTTTGCATCTACATACAAAATTCTATACCAGTGAATTAAAAATAACCTTGTGAGTGACAATTGAGGCATTAAGTTGAGTAGATTCACTAATCTACTTTTTGTTCTATCTTCCCTATATTTTTCTATATTTCTCCTTCTTTCTTTTCAACCCCTATCTCCAAACATAAGAATGGAAGGTAAAGGAAAAGAGAGAGATCCCTGAGTCTAACCTTGTTTTCTCCCTAATTAAGACCAATAATAACGTGTATCCAGTTCCCATTGATAATAACCCCAAATAGCCCAAGAAAGCAGCCAAAAACCTACCCAACTCTAAAAGGGAATGGGGCATCACTCTATTAAGGCTTCTTCTGGCTGATTTGGGATGAATAATATTTTGTAGGGGCCAAAAATAAAACTGGGGTAATTGTTAAATAACCTAGGAATAGCATTTGTGATCTAGGTTCTAATGTTGAAAAATTCCAGGCTTAATTAGAGTCCTGTGGGACAGTCTGAAATGCTGCACCAATTGCGATCGGAAGCTTTCCTCAAAGGTATTCTAGGAGCTGTCTTGTTCTGATGAGGAACAGCAATTGAAGCACTTGGTGTTGGAACATGAAGGATATAGGATGTCAGTGTCCAGCATGCTGAGAGGAATGAATCCTGTCAGGTCTGATCCAATGTCAGTGTCCGGTTCTTTTGTTCTGAAAGCATATAATTTCTCACAAGCATTATACAGTCCTAAAATTATAAGTGTATAAGGTGTGCGTGATGCAGAGAACAATTAAAGCTGGTTTTCTGCTCTTTGTATGAGCAGAAAAAAATAAGCATCTGTAAATCTTCATTCATGCCATATGAAGAATGGCATCTTATAATAATTCATAGGGGTTCTTTAGCCAACAAAAAGCATTGTCTATGCCTAGACATTCATGTCTCAGCCAGTCTCAGAGCTATTGGGATTAGCAATATAAGTTACCTGCTTGTTCTGCAGTTTAAATTCTTTACATCCTGATTGTATCCCCACCCTCATTCCCTCCCAATCCCCTTCCCTCCTTCATCCCCTCTCCCTCCCTCCCTTAGTCCTCAGAAAGGGGAGCCTTCCTCCCATAACATCTGACCTCAGCCTATCAAGTCTCATTTGTATTAGCTGTAGCCTCTTCCTCTGTATCCTGGCAAGGCTGTCCTGCCAGAAGGAAGTGATTTAAGTTCGGTGGCCAAAGTGCATGTCCGAAGTAGTCCCTACTTTACACATGTGGGACCCACAAGGAGACTGTGATACTACATCTGAGAAAAGGGTCTAGGTCCACATCATACATGGTCCTTGGTTGATGTTTCAGTCTCTATTGTAATGTAGTTATCCTGTATTATATGGCTAATATCTGCATATGAGTGAGTATATACAATGCGTGTCTTTCTGGGTCTGGGTTACCTCACTCAGGGTGATCTTTTCTAGTTCCATCCATTTGCCTGAAAATTTAAAGATTTCCTTGTTTTTAATAGGTGAATAGTATTCCATTGTGTAAATGGTTTTTTTTAAATCTATTCTTTGGTTGAGGTACATCTAGGTTGTTTCCAGATTCTGGCTATTACGAATAAAACTGCTATAAACATAGTGGAGCAAATGTCCTTGTTGTAGGATGGAGCATCTTTTGAGTATATTCCCAGGATTAGTATGGCTGGACTCTAAGGTAGAATTATTCCCAATTTCCTGAGAAAGCACCAGATTGATTTCCAAAATGGTTGTACAAGTTTGTACTCCTGCCAGCAATGGAGGAATTTCCCCCTTTCTCCACATTGTTGCCAGCATGTGCTGTCACCTGAGGTTTTGATCTTCGCCATTTGTTTTGGTGTCAGATGGAATCTCAGAGTCATTTTGAGTCAACATCCCTGGTAACTATGGATGTTGAGCATTTCTTTAAGTGTTTCTCTGCAATTTAATATTCCTCTGTTGATAATTCTCTGTTTAATTCTGTACCCCATTTTTAAATTGGATTATTTGCTTTGGTGGTGTTTAATTTCTTGAGTTCTTTATAATTTTGGATACTAGCCCTTTGTCAGATGTAGGGTTGGTAAAGATCTTTTCCCAGTCTGTAGGCTGTTGTTTTATTCTTTTGACAGTGTCCATCACCTTACAGAAACTTTTCAGTTTCATAAGGTCCCATTTATTAATGGTAGATCTTAGGGCCTGAGCTGTTTGTGTTCTATTCAGGAAGTTGTCTCTTGTGCCAATGAGTTCAAGGCTCTTCCCCACTTTTTTCTTTGAACAGATTTAGTGTGTCTGGTTTTATGTTGAGGTCTTTAATCTATTTGGACTTCAGTTTTGTGCAGAGTGGATCTATTTTCATTTTTCTACATGTAGACATCCAGTTAGACCAGCACCATTTGTTGAAGATTCTATCTTTTTTCCATTGTATGGATTTGGCTTCTTTGTCAAAAATCAAGTGTATATTGGTATATAGGCTTATTTCTGGGTCTTTGATTTGATTCCATTAATCAACCAGCCTGCTTCTATGTCAATACCATGCTGTTTTTAT
This sequence comes from Acomys minous, assembly GCF_964271855.1. NCBI lineage: Eukaryota > Metazoa > Chordata > Mammalia > Rodentia > Muridae > Acomys > Acomys minous. Next base: position 21,610,125 of record NC_140490.1, on the reverse strand, counting down.
TACTGTTGCTCTATAGTATAGCTTGAGGTCTGTGATGGAGATTCCTTCAGAAGATCTTTTATTGTACAAGATCGTTTTACCTATTCTTGGTTTTTTGTTTTTCCATATGAAGTTGAGAATTGATCTTTGAAGGACGATAAGGAATTGTGTGGGTATTTTGATGGGAATTGCATTGAATCTGTAGATTGCTTTTGGTAAGATGGTAATTTTTACTGTGTTGATTCTCCCAATCCATGAGCATAAAAGATCTTTCTATCTTCTGAAATCTTCAAATTCTTTCCTCAGAGATTTGACTTTTTTTCCCATACAAATCATTTAATTTTTTGATTAGAATTTCACCAAGATACTTTATATTATTTGTGTCTATTGTGAAGGATGTAGTTTCCATAAATTCTTTCTCAGCCTGTTTGTCACTTGTGTACAGGAGGGCTACTGATTTTTTTCAGTTGATTTTTTATCCAGCCACTTTGTTGTAGGAGTTCTTTCCTAGAATTTCTGGGGCCACTTATGTATACTAGCAGATTATCTGCGAATAGTGATAGCTTGATTCTTCTTTTCCTATTTGTATCCGCCTTGATCTCCTTTAGTTGTATTATTGCTTTAGCTAGGCTTTTGAGTACTATGTTTACAAGATATGTAGAGAGTAGACAGCCTTGTCTTGTCCCTGATTTCAGTGGAATTGATTTAAGTTTCTCTCCATTTAGTTTGATGCTTAGATATGTGCTGTGTATCCCTGATCTATTCAGGACTTTTAACATGAATGGATGTTAGATTTTGTTGAATGCTTTTTTGGCATCTAAGGAGATGATCATGTCTTTTTTTTTCTTTCAGTTTGTTTATATGATGAATTACATTGATGGATTTCTGTATATTGAGCCACTCCTGCATGCCTGGTATGAAGCCTACTTGATCATGGTGAATGATAGTTTTGATGTGTTCTTGAATTGGGTTTGCAAGTGTTTTATTGAGTATTTTTTGCATCAATGTTCATAAGAGAAATTGGCCTGAAATTCTTTTTCTTTGTTGAGTCTTTCTGTGGTTAAGGTATCAAGGTGACTGTGGCCTTATAGAATGAGTTTGGAGTGCTCCTTCTGTTTCTATTTTATGGAATAGTTTGAATAGAATTAGTATTAGCTCTTCTCTGAAAATCTGGTAGAATTCTGTGCTGAATCCATCTGATCCTGGGCTGCTTTTTTTTTTTTTTTGAGACTTTTGATGACTACCTATATTTCCTTAGGTGTGATAGGACTATTCAATTTGTTTACCTGGTCTCGGTTCAATTTTGGTTGTTGGTAGCTATTAAGAAAATTGTCCATTTCACTTAGGGTTTCAAATTTTGTGGCATATAGACTTTTGAAGTAAGATCTGATGATTCTTTGGATTTTTTCAGTGTCTGTCATTCTGTCTCCCTTTTCATTTCTGATTTTGTTGATTCGAATACCCTCCCTCTGCCTTTTAGTTAGTTTGTCAAAAGGTTGATCAATCTTGTTGATTTTCTCAAAAAACCAGCTCTTGGTTTTGTTGATTCTTTGAATTGTTTTCTTTGTGTCCAATTTATTGATTTCAGCCCTGAGTTTGATAATTTCTAGCTGTCTAATCCTCTTGAGTGTGTCTGATTCTTTTTGTTCTAGAACTTTCAGGTGTGCTGTTGAGTTGCTAACATGGGGTCTCTCCAGTTTCTTTATAAAGGTACTTAGTATTATGCTTTCTTCTTAGCACTGCTTTCATTGTGTCCCATAAATTTGGGTATGTTATATTTTCAGTTTCATTGAATTCTAGGAAGTTTTTAATTTCTCTTTTTATTTTATCCCTTACCCAGATGTCATTGACTAAGGAGTTGTTCAGTTTTCATGATTTTGTAGGCTTTTGGTTATTTCTTTTGTTGTTGAATTCCATCTTTAATCCATGGTGGTCTGATAAGATGCAAGGGATTATTTTGATTTTCTTGTATCTGTTGCGGTTTGCTTTGTGACCAAGTATGTGGTCAGTTTTGGAGAAGATTCCATGAAGTTCTTGAAAAGAAGGTGTAATCTTTTGTGTTTGGGTGAGATGTTCTGTAGACATCAGTTAGGTCCATTTGTTTCATGATGTCTATTAGTTTCCTTGTTTCTCCATTTAGTTTTTGTATATTGGGGAGGAAGTGGTGTTGAAGTCTCCCACTATTAATGGGTGGGGTTCAATGTGTGATTTAAGCTTTATTAACATTTCTTTTATGAATGGGCATAGATATTCAGAATTGAGACATCAGCTTGGTGTATTTTCTCTTTGATGAGGATGTAGTGACCTTCCCCATCTCTTTTGATTAGTTTTGGTTGAAAGTCTGTTTTATCAGATAATAGAATGGCTTCTCCAGCTTGCTTCTTGGGTCTGTTTGCTTGGAATATAGTTTTCCAACCCTTTACTCTGAGGTAATGGCTATCTTTAATTGTTGAGGTGTGGCTCCTGTTTTCACATCCATTCTGTAAGCCTGTGTCTTTTTACGGAGGAATTGAAGCCATTGATGTTAAGAGATATTAATGACCAGTGGTTGTTAGTTCCTTTTATTTTGATGTTGTTGGTGGTAGAGTGTGTGTGTGTTTCTGTGTTTTGGAGTTGTGGATGTGGAGTTATTTATTTTCTGTGTTTTTCTAGGTGTAATTAGCTTTTTGAGGGCATTGCTTCTGTCCTGGCCCTTCTAGCTTTCATAGTCTCTGTTGAGAAGTCAAGTGTAATTCTGATGGGTTTGCCTTTATATGTGACTTGACCTTTTTCTCTTGCAGCTTTTAATAGGCTTCTTGTATGTTTATGGACATTTATTTCTTTAGGTTGGGGAAGTTTTCTTCTATGATTTTGTTGAAAATATTTTCTGGGCCTTGGAGCTTGGGGTCTTCTCCTTCTATTCTTCTTATTCTTAGATTTGGTCTTTTTATAGTGTCCCAGATTTCTTGGGTGCTTTGTGTCAGGAACTTTTTAGTTTTAATGTTTTCTTTGATTGATCTATTGATAACTTCTCTCATATCTTCCACACTTGAGATTCTCTCTTCCATCTCTTGTATTTGGTTGGCGTGGTTTGTGTCCATTGTTCCTGTTCTCTTTGCTAGGTTTTCCAACTCTAAGATGGCCTCAGCTTGTATTTTCTTTGTTGCTTCTGATTCCCTCCTTAGGTCTTGAATAGTCTCATTCATTTATTTTTTTCCCCTTTTGATTGAATGTGCCTGTAATTCTTTATAGGAATTATTCAATTCCTTCATATGTTTGAATGTATTTTCCTGTGTTTCTTTGAGTGATTTATTTTCCTCTTTCAAAGCTTCTATCATTTTCATTACCTCAGATTTAAAATCTTCTTGAGCTTCATGGGTGTTCATATCGCCAGGGCTTGCTGTGTTAGGATCACTGGTTTCCAGTGCTGTTATATGGCTCTGGGTTTTGTTGCTAGTCTTCTTGTGCTATCCTCTAGGCATCCGGTTGTCTGTGGTGTTAGCAGGCCTAGAGCCTCCTCCAGTGAGATCGCTGTCTATGTCCCACATTGGCCAGGCAGGTCAGGAGCAAGTAAAGAGAGCTCCAAGCCAAAGTTTGTTTGCTAGGGCTCCACAGAAACCTCCTCATGATGTTGGATAGTGGGTGTTACAGCCTGCACCCAGCTGAGCTCAGCTGGGTTCCCTGACTTTATCCTAGTCAGGCAGGAGGGGAGTGGGCTGATATATTTCCAAGCCCAAAGTTGCCCAGGTGCCCTACAGTCTTTTTTGAGATGGTAGAGCTCTGTCTATATGCTCTGTGTTCCAGATAGGCCATTAAGCAGTTTGAAGGCTGTGAGAGATTCAAGCTTGAAGTACCCCACAGACCTTTTTGAAATGGCAGCAAATGTCAGTCTTTGTCTGCACCAGACTCAGCTCTGTCTGTCTGCTTTGTATTCCAGATGGGTCAGGCTGGAAAGCAGCTGTGGGTGCTGAGGGGGACCAGAGCCCAAAGCTGCTAGTGTGTTCTAGAGGCCTTCTTGAGATGACAGGGCTCTGCTTATCTGCTCTGTGCCCCTGTTGGGCTAGGCTGGTAAGCTGCTGGCAGGCAGAGAGAGATTAGAGCTCAAAGCTGCTCACAAAACAGCAGCTAACGTGGGGTGCGGCATGCACAGGTTTTTGCTCTGTGTGTCTGCTCTGTGACCCAGATGGATCAGGCCAATAGGCTGTAGGTGGGTAGGATGAGATCAGAGTCAGAAGCTACTAGCAGGATAGCAGCTAATGAAGACTGTGGCCTGAGCAGGTCTCTGATCAGCCTGTTTGCTTTGTGTCTTAGCTGTGTCAGAGCAGTATGTTTCTGGTGGGCAGGCAGAGATCGACCCAGGCCCAAAGTTGCTCACAGGATAGCAGCTAATGGTGATTGTGGCCTACACAGATCTCTGCTTAGCCTGTTTGCTTTGTGTCTTAACTATGTCAGAGTAATATGTTTCAAGTACATGGGTGGAGACAGACCAAGGCCCAAAGTTGCTCATAGGATGGAGGCTAATATAGATTGTGGCTGGTGCCTGGATTCAGCTCTGCTGGTATGCTCCTTGTTACAGATGAGCCTGGCTGATAAGCGTCTTCCGGGGGGGAGGGGTTGCTGTGAGAAATTGGAACTCCAAGCTGCTCAGAAGCTCCATAGGCCCTCTTGAGATGGCAGGGATCTGCTTATCTGCTCTGTGTCCCAGTTGGGCTAGGCTGGCAAGCAGCTTCAGCTGGGGGGGGGGGGAGAAGGGAGCTAAGAGAGATCAGAGCTCAAAGGTGCTTGGGTGCTCCACACTCTTTCTTGGGAGGTAGCTAATGTGGCTTGTGTCCAGTGCCAGGACTCATCTCTGCCTTTCCACTCCCTGTCCCAGATTTGGCAAGCAGTAGATGGGTGGTGAGAGCCCAGAGCTGCATGGATATCCCATAGTCCTTCCCAAGATGGTGGCTAATGTGTGCTGTCCCCTGGGGTTTTGCTATGGGTTAGCTGGGTGACCTGTTGTCGGACCCACCCATGCTCCACATAATGTGAATCCCTCTCTCCTGGGAATCAGCAGCACTGGTGTTTTATAGCTCTCAGTTTGGTCTTTATATAGCTGTGCAGTCCTGGTTTTCCTGCTAATCGGACTCAGCGTTTGATTGGTCTACCACCTTGTATCCCCGCTACCTTATTTTTGAGTCAGAGTCTCTCTCTGAACCTAGAACTCACCAATTAGGCTGGGCTTGCCAGCTAGCAAGTTCTAAAGAGCCTTCTGTCTCCGCCTCCCCAGCACTGGCATTTATAGGAGTGTGCCACCATGCCTGTCTTTTTAACATTAGCGCTAGGCATCCAAACTCAGGTCCTTGTGCTTATATGAGAAACGTTGCGGCCAACTGAAACACCCCCGGTAGCATCCAGAACTGATGCTGAGGGTGATGAACAGGACAAATGTGAGCAGGATACTTGGCTGCAGGATTTCTTAGAGTTGCAGATACTGCTGTGCCCTGAACATCTCCAACAGGCATTTCTCAGACTCACCAGGCCCTATCAGAGATTTTGGGTGCTATGAGTTATCCTATATCATATTTTATTTCTTTGTGTCTTTGACATGAAGGCAGTCTATAAATTTTGTGTCTCTGGAGGATGTTTTCTTGTGAAATAACCACTGTATGTTTGGAAACTATGCAGACTGTTTCAAATGTGAGTGATGAGCAAGTGTCAGTGTTCAGATTACTAACGAGTGAATGCATCTCTACCTTCCAGAACTCAGGATACCACAGCCTGTTGTTGCTGATCGCACACCGCGGCTTAGAGGTCCTGTGGGTGCTCATTTAGTACATGCTTTCAAGGAGAATATGTCAGCACACCACTTTCAGCCACTCCGGAGTAATGTGCACATCCATAGTCCTGGATGGATGCTGTCACACATATGTCATAGCCTTACAAGCCTTTTAAAAAACAAAACATAATGTTCCTTCTCCCCAGATTCTTAGAGTGGAGGCGTATAAGAGGTGAGAATGTGCCAGCCATTGCCTGCTCTTCAAGCTTAGTTTCCTCACTCTCTGGCTTGACTTTGAACATCTCATAGGTAGCCAAAACCCAAACCCTCCCTCTACACTTTGTACCTGCCCTCTGCTGTGGACCGTAGTATGTTGCCCTATTTAAGTTTGTCTTGGCTTTTTCTGTGCTTACGAGTTTTGGGGATGTGTTTAGTTGCCCATTGGAGTAGATTTCTAATGTAGGAACCAGACTATAAATAAGGACAGAAAAAACAGATCCTTTCAGAGTACCCATTTCCTTTTTTGTTCTTCTTTTCCTTTTTGCATTTTGGGATGCCTGTGTTTAAATGAAAACAAGTTTATGAAGAAAAGAGAAAAATATTATTAATTTAAGGAAATTATTGAAGTAAAAAATAATATGTTCTGTGCCACTGTTTAAACTCAGATGCATGTAGATTTAGAAACTTGGCTCTGGGAATAAACTAACTGTTTTGACCCATTCTGATTTTCCTCAAAAGTCTGTAATGCCTCAGCATCAGGTGGAGAGGAGCCTTCTATCCTGTTTAGGATTTGTCAGCTGTGGCTATTGCTAACTAGTTCCTTGGGGTTGACTAGGAGCAAAACTGAAGTCTCATAAAAGGCAGGTTCTTTTCTTTTTGCCCACACAGTTGAGACCTGAAATCTTACCAGAAGGTATTAGAAAAGTTTTGTCAAATATATGAGAACTGCAGGTTTTACTACTGTAAAACACACACACACACACACACACACACACACACACACACACACACACACACACACACACACACTTAGTCACCTAACTGTGGTTATTGAAAGCTCAGGAGATATTTTTTAATATAGGAGAAAAAGCAAGGAAGTTGGATCTTCTCGATTTAATGCAGTTAAGCTCTTACAGTGATTGCATTTAGCTTGTGTAAGGTCTCTTTGATTCTGTTTAGATACTTGTAAATCTCATCAATGCCAGTTTGTGTTTCAACAGAGAGAAAGGGAGCATGAATCCTATCAGTCAGTCTTTTTATGTGTGTACAGTGTGGTACAAGTGTATGTGCAGTGGGCATGCACGTGTGTATGCTTGCATGTGGACGCCAGAGGACAGTCTCATGAGTTTTTTTTTTTTTTTTTTGATGCAGTTTAGTTTGGGTTTTGAGACAGGGTCTCTCAGTGGCCTGAGCTAACCACAAAGGTTAAGCTGACTAGCCAGTAAGCCACAGGGATCTATTGTGATCCTCCATCATGGCCAGTATTTTTTTTTAAATGTAGGTCATAGGTCTTTGTGCTTGCAAGACAGTCACATTATCAATGAATCACTTCCCTAGACCATACTGATTGCTGTCCTAACTAATATCTTTTCTTATGCTTTAAGGTGTAAATATAATCTTAAGGTTGTCATGGGATTCAGTAAATGTATTAATCATAATTGTCATGTAACTTTTAAAGTTTTTTTTCTTTTTTTTTGTTTCTTTTCTTTTCTTTCTTTCTTTCTTTTTTTTTTTTTTTTTGAGACAGGGTTTCTCTGTGTAGCCTTGGCTGTCTTAGACTCACTTTGTAGATGAGGCTGGCCTCAGACTCACAGTGACCCACCTGCCTCTGCCTCCCGAGTGCTGGGATTAAAGGAGTGCACCACCACACCCGGCTTAAATATTTATTGATTATTTATACAGCATTCTGCCCAAATGTGTGCATGTACACCAGAAGAGGACCCAGACCTCACTATAGATGGTTGTGAGCCACCATGTGGTTGCTGGGAATTGAATTCAGGACCTTTGGAAGAATAGACAGTGCTCTTAACCTCTGAGCCATCTCTCCAGCCCACTTTTCAACTTTTAAATAGTCTTGAATATGTCTCATTTGTATAGTTAGGAAAATTTGTTAACTTAAAATAACTCACTTTGAAGATTATTATGAATTTTTAGAATTTTTATAGCCTTTTGATTATTGCTGCTGCTGCATCTCTTCCTCTTCCCTGGCTTGAAACTAAAACAAGTCACTAAGTGAGGCTCTGGGTGTCTGTCTCCTAGAGTTTCCTTTCTTACCAAACCAGACTGGAAGGGTCACCAGTAGCCCTTTAGAGGCTGGTGTTAGATCAGGACACTAGCCTTGTGTTCTGGTGAAGACCCTCATGATTTGCACATGGCTGCCTTCTTCCTGTGTTTTCTCCCAGGAATGAGAGAGAGAGAGAGAGAGAGAGAGAGAGAGAGAGAGAGAGAGAGAGAGAGAGAGAGAGAGAGATTGAGAGAGAGAGAGAGAGAGAGAGAGATTGAGAGAGAAAGTCCATGTGTCTTTTCTGATGAGAATACTACTGTCATCCTCCCAAGGGCCCTATACTCAAGCCTTTATCCAACCCTATCCCCGTACACTGTATCCAGATACTATCACTGTAGAGGGGAGGGATTCATAGAAATTCAAGAAATAGAATTCATGAAACTAGAAATTACATTTAAAAAGCTATGTATAAAACACAAATAGTGGTTAACTTTGGGTAGTAAGATTATAAGAGATTTCCTTAATTTTTAAGTAATTGAAAGAATGCTGGTTTTATAGTTAGAAAAACACAATAGTGTTATTTTTAAAGGAAAATAAAACTACAGACTGTAGGATTTTGTAGTAGTATTGAAATTTTCAGATTTAAATTGTATTTGATAGGACTTTCCTGAGAATTAATGAAGGTAGCTACTGCATTAAGCGTTTTGGTTCTGGACCCATAATAAAGCCCAGTAAATATTGTTATCTTTCCTCCATTTCTCCTCTTTAAATACATTTACATTGTGGATAGTATGATAATTACTACTCTACTGATATGTGGGTTATGCTGAACATGCAACGTAAAAAAAGGCACAGAAAAGACAGGCACATTTGTTTTAACATTTTAAAACTGAATTAATAATCACATGAGCCATGCATTATAGTTACTATGGAATTACTATTTCATGTTCTAAAAAAGAAAATTAGTTAAAGAATTATTGGCTTGTTTTCATTAGCATTTAATGACAAATTTAACATGGATTCATTGAATCTTTGTAATATAATGCAGTCAAATGAAGACAGTGGGAATGCTTAAGGCAACTTTGGACATCTTATCTCTCATTCTGGAAGCTTAGGGCAATGTTTTTTTATTGTGCTTGGTGGCTTGCCCTGTAAGCGCCCCCTCTTCCGTGCTTCCTCAAGCATCAGTTCTTATTATGCATTCTTGTGTGTATAGAATCTGTCACTGGATGTTTTTTCTCAATTAATTCCACATCTGAATGTAATATTTCTAGTTTTTCAGGTCTGTAAATCAATAGCTTAGAAATCGCTTGCAAGGTAGTCATGTTTTTTGTCACGTAGGGACCTGACTGCTCGCCACATAAATTACGACGTTGTGATATATTATTTCCAGTTGTTATAAATTTTCAATATTTATTGTATCAGTCATCCAAAGTCGGGATTCAGTTATTTAATTTCACTTAGGTCTGTATTTGAGATGAGAATCCCTCTCTCCACTACTAAGTTCAAATTTGCTTCTCTCTTAGAGTCAAATTCCATGCATGCCTGTTAATAGCAGCCACAGAATATATGACAGAATAAACAGAAACAAACTGCCTTTGTGTGTACATATAGACTGAAACATGTACCTCCTGAACTAGATCCAAAATTATGTTTTTCCACTGAAATAGTTTTCTGTTTGTTTTTGATATATTATAATATATAATATATTAGATTATAGATTATTTTTTTGCCACTGTTGATGAGTAATTTGGTTCCTGGACATTAGTAAAACACATCCAGGTTACTCCCTGTATCGTGGACACATAATGTTCACTGAGCATTCAAACAGTTACCTGACAAGTGATCCTCAGACGCGAAAACACAGACTCTTATAAATGTGGGGCTAGTTCTGCAACATGGCTAATGCCACACTACCAGAGTTGCATTCCTAAATTCTGTTTTGGCAATGATGAAATAAAACAAAACAAAAACCCTCTAACTTTCTCTCCCTTTTATCAACAGGACACAAAAATTGCTTCATTGGAGCGAAACATCCGGGACCTTGAGGATGAGATCCAGATGTTGAAAGCCAATGGTGTTCTCAACACGGAGGACCGTGAGGAGGAGATCAAACAAATCGAGGTGTACAAAAGCCACTCCAAGTTTATGAAGACCAAGGTAGGTCCCTGAGGCTCAGCCTTTCATGTGCTCAGGGCGAGAAGAGAGTTCTGGCTTACCTGTGTACTTCTGCACAGACCCATAAAATCTGCCCCACGTGGAGTGAAATACATGGAGCAAAGAACACAGGAACATTTAAATTCAGAAACAAGGGGGTCCAAGGCTGTCCTTAGTGGGGTTTCTACTTTCTGAAGTTCAGGTGTGCCTCCTTTATGTTTCCCTGTCTCCGGAGCCAACTGATTTTTATTTAGACTTTTCTGTCCCGCGTTTTCAGCTACCGTCTCCCCATTCTTTTGAATTGCTCCTCTTCCTGGGTTCTTGTCCATCCCGGACAGTGCTGTCTGAAGCACCACTCAAAAGTCTGCCAGCACATTTCAGTGTTATTAAGATATTCTGGTTTTAGCTTAAGACTTAATATTTTTAAGCATCAGCGCTTCCATTTAGTCAAATGATTCAACTTTTCTCAGCTGGGTTCTCTTTATTTGCGAAATAGGGATGAGAAAAGAAGCTCCATCATTGAGTTGCTCTAATAATCCCCAGAGATTATTCAACTAAAGGAGCCAGTCAAGCTTGTCTAGTCTCCGGAAAGCTGGTCCTAAGTGCTGCGCATGCTGCCTGTGCTCCTGCCTCTCCCTTGGTTACTGTCAGTAGTTAGGAAGCATTAGCAGAGTGACCAGTGACCTGTTCCTTTAGTTTAAACCGGTATTGACAGTTCAAAGAACTGGCTTCTATTTGTTCAGACTTAACTTTGGGCTGTATGTTGGTGGAGAAACTGAACCGGTCAGTTGTACATATATATAAAACCATTAAGTTTATAAGTAGCCACTAATATACTAATATGTCTTTTGTGACTTTGGGAATGCTTTTTTTTATTCCCCTGTTAATCTATTTTGCTTCTGAAAATAATCATCACTAATTCATTTCATTTTCTTTTTCTCTACTTTTATGTCCTCTTTAAAAAAATTTTTTAATATTTTAACCCTTATATTTTAATAATCTTTGTTCCTGTGTTATAACACTCAGCAGAGTTACAGAAAGTGGTGTGTATGTGTGTGGGCGGGGGGGGCATCATTAAGCAATTTTCTCACATCTGAAACACATTCATATTTTATACAGACTTACAAATTATATGAAGAAGTAGTATACCTAACCGTTACTGCATGCGTGCATGTGTGTGTACACATGGATGCTTCTTCAAGGAATTAAATCACGCGCAGTGCTTTATTCTGAAAACTACCTTTTTACGTAGGCATTCTAGAATGTCAAAAAATGTGAGTCAAAGATCAGAGTTGACAGAAGTAGAATGTAGCCATTTCCTTTCAGAGATGCAAATAGCAGTGGCATCTGCTGTGTAGCCTCCCTTGCGGTTCTTTTCCTGCAGTCATGTCTCGGAGGGCTAAGTTTCAGGATAGCAAGCACAATCCTAAAGTGACCTGTAAACAGTGTCCAAGTCACTCTGGGCTGGAAGGTGAGAGAGGCACAGCTCTGAGTAAGATTAGGAAGTTTTGGCTAGTATTACTGTTTTAGATTAAGCTCATTTTCCCACTCTGCAGCTTAACATTGGGAGACTGAGTGTTCAAGCAGCACCCACAGCTGAAAATGTACACAATTGGCAGGGGCTGCCCTGCAGTGTGGACTCCGTCCAGGTGAATATAGCACTCACGTAGTCTTGAGGAGGAAGTCATGACGGCTGCCAGCCCCCATTTGTCTGATGCCATATCATTAAGTTGCGTTTCACTTCTCGTGGTAGTTATTTTAAAGGGTTCCAGAAATGGTCTGAGCTGAGGAATGTTGAGGGGGTCTTGAGTAAAGTGGGAAGTGTTAACTAAAGACCCGAACTGTGTCAGGCCCATCTTCAGCTTGACTTTGCTAGCAGGGAGGATCTGATGGTTATGTCATCCAGCCATCCTGTCTGCCACTATATAATGGGGCAGCACCGCCAGGCTCAGAACATGGCTCACAGGGATTAAATGAGGGTTAAAAAGACAATGTAACTAGGTACCTAGGTTGAAAAGTGGCTAATAATTATAAACATTCTTCTTGAACTATAACCCAGTTAATAATAGTGATGAAATACTGTTATTGTTGAGCTGACTTGGAAATGAATACAAATAAAAATGTGTTATACCTCATAAATATGTTCCTTGTAGACTGATAAAAATTAGCCAAAATGTACCAGTAGGAGTCAATTTTTATGTTTTCTGGTTGAAAGCATGTCCTTACTGGATTGGACCATAACATTTGTAACTCATTTCTTTATTGACTTTTCTTGATTCTCCTACAGTGAGGAGTGAACAGGATTCCTCATTTAATCCTGGAACTGCTGCCTGCAGGGGGTTGGAGGGACGTGTTTGAATTAGCAGTGGAAAAGTCCATATACCCTTAGTTTGCTATTGACTAGAGGTTAGAACTGGGGTGGGTAGGTGATGGCGCCTGAAAATCTCTGTGGTTCAAATTAAGTAGCATTTAAAACCAAAATTGGCTCCTCCCTCACCCAGAAAAAATGTTTTTATAAACACGGCACTATAACAAAACCAGGACAGCATATTATGGAGAAGGTGGAAGACGAGGTGTAAGAACAGAACAGCAGAGTTTTAGAATTTGAACTGGTATGAAGGCAGAAGGAGCAGACACGACGGCCAGGTGGGAACCCTGCACCCAGAAAGCCCTTTGACACATAAACATTGGCCTCAGGACTTCCTGTCCTATGCAGCCCTTCCTTGATGGAGACTCAACTTTCTACTCTCACCCAAAGCTAGAGAGGATTTGGACCGTAAAACCCAAGTCCAAGAGGCCATGGAAAGCACTAGTTACTTTCACGTGCATCATCAAATCTCTGCAAGTGTAAGGAAACATATAAATAAGGCTTTTTGTGTAGAAGGCTTCATTCCTAGGCTAACACAGTTTTCATCTACTGACTTCAGTACCTCTGTGCTAGCTGTTCCCTGTCTGCAGTGTTCGTCGACGTTGCCTGTGTGCTGTTATGGATTTCCCTTTCTATGCTGAACCTGTTACACGATTTTTTTTATAAACCTCTGACAGATTATAAACCTCATAACCCTCCACATGATAGTAAGCATGTCACTTTCTCGACACCAGGGGATGTATCTGGAGTCAGGGAAAAGCCGTTTTCCTTGGCGGAGTGGGATTTTTAGGGTGTTGGTTGTGTCACAGTCATAAGTGGGGGAAGAATTCTCAGACAGAATGAAGTGTGCCTGATGTCCACATGGACTTCATATGATGCAGGTGATGTAATTCCAGTGGGCTTTTCTTTTGTACATCACAGAGAAGCCTTCCCTGGCTTCAATCCTCATGTATGTTGGATTGCATCACTTTCCATTTTTATTGAGTTTATGGCTGTAAAAGAAGCAAAAGACATATTTTTGGAAATATGTGATTTTTTTTGCCCTATAAATGTATTCCCTTCAGGAAAGCCTTTTGTAGTTATTGTCTGCATAAATATGTATTTAAAATTTACCTCATGGCAATGATAGTCTGAAAGCTATTTAGAAGAAATTGCCTGTTTAATATTTATAGACTGAGGCAGCTTTATCACCATCAGCCCATTTTTGTGGAAGAAAGTAGGTGTGTCTGGAGCCTGCCACATACTTTCTTCCTGTTCACTCTCTTCTGTGAGTGTGAATTCACGGGGAGAGTGCTTTTATTCACATTCATTTCTCCATACCCCAGCCCCTCAGCAGCTTGCTGAGCTGACAACCTCTGGAGCTTTATTTAAGTGCGATGAGTTTCATATGTGTGCCAACTCCATGCTGTACTTCAGACGAACAGTCTGGGATTGGGGGCTAGAGCCCCAATCCTATGGATCACACCAGAACTTAAATTTTTAAAAATTATCATTTAAGGTAATCCTAATTCTGACCAGCTTTCTCTATTTGCATTCTGTTCTTTTCAGTCCTAGGTCAGAAAAGTGGCTAATAAGTCTAAATATTGTTCTTGAAGAACTATAGCCCAATTAATAATGATGATGAAATACTGTTATTGTTGAACTGACTTGGAAAATGGCTTTGTGATGAAATACAAATAAAAATTTGTGTTATACCTCATAAAAATGTTCCTTGTACACTGATAAACATTAGCTAGTATGTATTACTAAGAGTCAATTTTTATATTTTGTGGTAAGAGGGAACTCTTAGTTCTTTTCTACACAAAAGTGAGTGTGAATTCAGAGTTGCTAAACTCAGGTGTGTGCACTTGGTACATAGCTCACCCAAACAGTGTTGCCTTGGCCCACAGTCCCATCACTATGTAACTGGGACTCTCCTTAGAGCCTTTCAGAATCTTTCTCAAGACCATTTTCTCTTCAGCCCTCTATCAACTCTTTCGATTTGGTGAGCTAGAAGAAATGTGTTTGTTCCCTGATGTCATGAGACTTCCTGCCAGTGGTTTTCCATCTGTACATTCTGCTATAGTTGCTTTTCTGGTTGCTGTGTGAAAAGTCTTATAAAAAGGTCAACTAAGTGGAGAAAGGCTTATTTGGCTCTCAGTTGCAGAGCATACTCTGTCATTGCTAGTTTTCCTACTTCAATAAGTCCGATTAAGAAAATGCTTCACAAAGCTTCCACCACAAACTTACCCTCCCTGAAAGATGTGCAGGGATAAAGACAGAGCAGAGATTGAAGGAATATCCAACCAAGCCTGGCCCAACCTGAGACCCAAGCCATGGGAGACAGCCAATCCCTGATGATATTAATGATACTCTGCTATGCTTGCAGGCAGGATCTAGCATAGCTGTCCTCTGAGAGACTCTGCCTAACAGTAGATCAAAACAGATGCTGAGACTTATAGCCAATTCTTGGGCCAAGGGTAGAGAGTCTTGTGGAAAAGTTGAGTGGAGGATAGAAGGACCTAAAGGGGACAGGAGCTCCACAAAAAGTACAACAGAGCCAACTAACCAGGGTCCAGAGGGGCTTGTAGAGACTGAAGCACCAACCAAGGACCATGCATGGACTGGACCTAGGTTCCTACACAGATGTAACCAACAGGCAGCTTGGTTTTCCTGTGGGTCCCCTAATAAGGGGAACAGGGGCTGTCTTTGACATGGACTCTGTTTTTGATCACTCCCCCTGGTGGGGCTGCCTTGCCAGACCACAGGGGAAGAGGATGAACTCAGTCCTGATGCGACTTGTTGTGCTGGGGTGGGTTGGTAGTGGGGTGGCTCCCCTTTTCTGAGAAATAGGGGAGGGAGAATAAGGGGGGAGGAGGAAGGGGGTACGATCTAGATGTAAAGCAAACAAACAAACAAACAAAACCCCAAATAAATACATGAAAAGAAAAAGAAAGAAAAAAGAAAATCCTTCACAGTCATGCCAACTGTACAACCTAGGCTAGACAGTTGCTCATTGAGAGTCCCTTCCTAGGTGAATCTACAATGTGTCAAGCTGCCAATCAAAACTAATTGCCACATCTACCTTGCTGTTCCAGAACCTTTTTGCAGACAGACATCTCACTCCTGGTGAGGCACCACTCTGTTCATAGGCAGCTGCTGCGTGAGTGGCTTAGGTATAGATTATGCCATTTTTATTGTTGCTGAAAACAGCACAATTCTAAGTAAAATATATTAAAAGCATTAAGATGTATGAGCTGTAATCTCACAGGCCAAAACTAAGCCATAGTGGAGCATGTGTTATAGGCAGAGAACATGTTATTTATTTGTGTTGCCATTTGTCAGATGGGCAGACTTGAGCTTTGGTTCCCACAGTCACAAGGACATTGGAGAAAGGTGACTGGTTGGGCCAGTTCAGATGAAGAATGTCAGTACCACCTAAGCCTGGAATCCCAGACAGCTATCCTCTTAGAGCCACAGTAACCAGAGTAACCCTCCTACGCCATGTACCTCCACTTCTTCTAAGGGACTCCAGGAAAACTGGCTTTTTTAAAGTTTTGAGCAAAGAGAAATTGAAGAAGATTTCTCTCTGGGAGGTGGTTGTATCATGCACGGAGGCACCATGTGAGCTGATCCAGAACTTTCAGGTAGGAAATAGGCTGAAAGGGTCCTGGTTTGGGAGTGTCTCAGGGACTGGCAGAAACAAATGTTCTGGATGGTCAGATGACTGTTGGTAGTCTCAGAATATCTCCAGACAAAGTTCTTTCTTTCTTTTAAATCATGCAGGCTGCAAGAAAAATCACAGAAAGGGGAAAGAACAGGAGTTATAGACTTCATAAGTTAGGCGTTATAAGTCATAGCCCATGAAATAATTATGCTCCATACCTTTAAATAAATAGCATGATTTAAATATGAAGAATGATCAAGAAACTCTAGAAATACCAAGCAGTATTCATGATAACCAAATAAGGTATCTAGAAATGGGAGATTATGAAGCAGGGATTGGATAGCATAGTCAGGAGTTTAAACATTTGATCCGCCATAGTGGAAGGGAGATTTAATAAACTAGGAAACAGAGTAGAAGAAATTAAATGAGAGAAATAGAATACTTGTTCAAAAATGATTGGTGAATGGCTAGGAAATCTATGCCAGCATAATAAAGATGTCTGTATTTAGCATTAGTGATTCAAAGCATGCAAATTGCAGTGAGGTACCACATGACACTCAGGAGAATGACTGTAATTTAAAAGGCAGGTTATAAGTATTAGTGGGTTTAGGAAAGAAGTCAGAGCTTTTGTACATTGCTGGTAGGAATGAGCAATGTCACAGGCTTTAAAATTTCCTTAGCTGGCCATGGCGGGAGACAGAGGCAGGAGCAGGAGGATCAGGAGTTTAAGATCATCTTCAATATAGTGAATCTGAGGACAAGTGGAGCTGTGAGTGATACTGCCTTAAACAACAACAAAAGCACCCACCACCAAATTCCTCCAAATACTAAGCATTTTGTTGCCTGTGGCTTAACTATTTTGTTCCTGAGGTACATTCAGGAAGTGAAAATTGTGTCTATAGAATCCTGTACATTAATGTTTTCAGTGCCATTATTCAGAATAGCAGGAGTAGCTGGGAGTGGTAGCATATGCCTTAATCCCAACACCCAGGGAGGCAGAAGCAGGAGGATCTCTGTGAGTTCGAAGCCAGCCTGGTCTACAAAGCAAGTCCAGAACAGCCAAGGCTACACAGGGAATCCCTGTCTTGAACCACCCCCAAACCCCAAAACAAAAACCACACAGAGTAGCCAGGATACAAATATATCTAAGTGTCTGCTGCCTACTAAATGAATAAGTCTAATGTACAATAGCCACACAGTAGAATGCTGTTATGTGATAAAAATGAATGAAGTGCCAACCCATGTTTCGACAGAATGATTCTTGTACACAGTGAGCTGTGTGAAAGGAGCCATTCAGTCATTGCTTAAGTGTTCTATGACATATACAGGACAGGACAATGCCCAGAGACTGGAAGGGAATCTCAGGGTACATAGGACTAAGGACTAGAAATAGAAAACCAAGGGTGACTGCTTCTAGGATCTCTTTAATCTCAGATGTTAGTTTGTGATGATGCTACCATAGCGGTGTGTGTTTCAAATAAGTGAGTGGTGAGTTGTGCAAGAAGTGGTGGGTAAGTGGGGGGAAGCCCTGGCCTTGAGAGGAGTCGGTATGCAGTGATAGCTTGCTTCTCGTCAACCTATGGCAGCCAGGGGCAGCTGGATGGTGAGCACTATGCCCAGAGTCAAGACCTCTCTTTAAATGTTTAAAAACGTTATTCTTTCCCCCTAAGTGTGTGTGTGTGTGTGTGTGTGTGTGTGTGTGTATGTGTGTGTGTGTGTGTGTGTGTGTGTTTACAGTGTTCCTGTGGAGGTTTGACGACAACTTGCAAGAATTGGTTCTCTTTTTCTACCACTATCCAGGGATTGAACTAAAGTCACCATGCTTGGTGACAGGTGTCTTTACCCTATGAGCAAGCATAGTGGCCTCTGGAGAATAAACATCTCTAAATTAGGAAATCACTTTTAGCATTCAGTAATACTACTCAAGAAAAAAAATAGAATTGAAGGTGTTTTGTTTGTTTGTTTGTCTTGTTTTTATAAGACCCTACTAAAGCAAGAAAAGTTTTTTTTTTAAAATGGGTTTTCCCCTGAATATTTTAGTTTGTTTTCTTTTTTGAGATAGGTTCTTGCTTTGTAGCCTAGACTGGCCTCAAAGTTATGATTCTCCTGCTTCAGCCTGTAAAGAGTAGTTTTTAAAAGATAGAACATCAGAATTTATTCCTTATATCCAACTCCAACTTCTGGTCCATGGGTGAGCCTTTCCCTGCCTTTCCTTTTCTCTCTCCCCTGGGTCAGCACTAATGTGTGCCCATCCCCTATGGCCACAACCTTTTCACATTTTACATACAGATGGGATCATGAGATATTTGTCCTTCTTTGCCTGACAAGGATTCTTTCTCTTTTTCTGGCTGACTGTATTCCATTCTGTATTTGCACTACACGTTCTTTATTCATTATTTCCAGTACACTCAAAGTATTTCTCTTTCTTGGCCATTATGATTGGTGCTTTCATGTACTTTGGAAATAAAAATGTCCCTGCAATGTACTGACCCATTTTATTTAGCTATGTGTCCCACAGTGAGGCTGTGGGACCAAATGAATATTATATTTTTAATTTTTTGAGGAATTTCGCATTGTTGTCCATACTTACCATATGGATTTAGTTCCTACCAGCAGCGGGAAGGATTCTCCTTCCTCTTTGCATCTTTCTGATAATTGTGATGTTGAACAGTTTTCACACACTCTGGCCATTTCTTGTGTCTTTCTTTGAGCAGTATCTTCTTAGGTTTATGCCATTTTGAAGTTTTGGCTTTTTTTTACTTCCTTATGTATTTTGAATAGTAACACCATGTTTGATGTGTAAGTATGTACTTATGTGTTCCTTATGTGTTGACTCATCCAGGGATGGGTCAAACGTTCTGTGTGGTGTTGTATGTCTGCAGTCCCAGCAGGCAGAAGAGTCACAAGTTTGAGGCCTGTGTTGTGCTGGACTGGGTTCCCTCAGAACATGCCTCAACCACAAAACAAAGTCAGAATGAGAAACAAGAAAAGGTAGTGGTACGTTTATGAGTAAATTTGAACAAATGTAGACTGTACAAAGGTGATAGTGCTCAGGGCTAGAGAGATGGATCAGTGGCTGGGGGGTCACTTCATACCCTTGCAGGTAAGCAGGGTTTGGTTCCCAGCACTCATATCAGGTGATTCACATGTACCTTTAACTCAGAATCAGGTGATTTGACTCCTTTTTCTGGCTTCTATCGGTACCCACATACATATATGCTAGCACATGCACGCGCGCGCGCACACACACACACACAAATAAAATCTTTTTTTAAAAAATGTAATGTCATTAAAATCAAAGCACAACAAAACTATAATGACATAATAATACTTGTCAAGAGACTGGCAATTGGGCTCTTTTTATTTGTTTGTTTGTTTGTTGAGACAGGGTCTCACTATGTAGTCCTGGATGTTTTGGAACTCCCTTTGTAGGCCAGGCTGGCCTTGAACACACAGAGATCCTCCTGCGTCTGCCTCTGCCTCCTAAATGCTGAGATTAAAGGCCCATGCCACCACCACATGGCTAAGCGGCTGGTAATTGGATCTGAGCTCAAGAGCCTCATGTTATTCAGGAAGAAGTTAAACATAATATTGAAGATACGTATAAAAGATAAATTTTATAATTTCTAGAGCAGCTGCCTAAAGGTTTAAATAAGTTAAGTAAAACAATGAAAATATTTGTATAAACTTTTAAATTATTGGGGGAAAATGAGGAAGAAAAGTGATTCCAAACAAGGCAGAAAGAAAAGCCAAGAGAGGAAAGATAATGTGGAGAGAAATCCCAGGTGGCACACTGAACTAAAATCATGTGGCTGTAATAAATAGTCCACTTAATCTTGCCAGACAGAATAAAAGGCTGTGGAGATTGCTGTTTACAAAGCAGTATGAACAATACAGGACTAAAGAGCCATGGAAAGTTTGAAGAGATGCCTCAGTGAGCAAGAGTGCTCGCTGTGTGTGCACACACATCCATGTAGAAGGCTGGTTGTGTCTCTGTGTGTAACCCAGTACCATTGAGTGGGGACATGAGGATTACTGGGACTTACTGGCTGCCAGCTGATCCCTAGGCTTTGTGAGGGTCCCTGTAAGGGAAGGGCACAGAGGGCTAGAGCAAGACGTTCATGTTTCCTAATGAACATCAAAGTTAAAAAATTCAGTCTTTCACAAAAGTTCTCAGAGCACATTAAAACAAGCTCCCATAAATAAGCAAATATCATATCCCAAGAACAGCAGCGGAGATGGAAGCATGACAGAACATTCTTGCCCCAAAATAGATGAAATCATGAAAGAATATCTGAAAGCTGAATCCATTAACATTGACAAACATTGTATGTCATGACTAAATGAAGTTTTCCTAGAAATACAAGAAACGGGTAATGTTGAAATTCCATTGATGTTACTCATTACAAGAGCATATCAAAGGGAGAAAAGCATGGCATGGGGGCAGAATGTTGGAACAATATTAAGCATTCTTTAGTGATTTAAAGAAACTCTTGAAATGATTGAATTAAAGAGAACTTTCTCATACGTAAAAGTGCATCTTCAAATATCTAATTATTACATTTGTTAGTAAATAACATTATTTTTCTACATGTGAAAAATCATATGTCAAACTAAATTATGAGATGTTGAAAAATTTCTTCGAGACCTAGAACAAGACAGGCCCTTCTTCCTGAATGGCCTTTTCATGTGGCTTGTGTGGACTTCCATATAGTGGAGTTGTCACATGGATGTTGGCTTTGTATGACATTGGCTGGATTCCAGCAGGGGGCAGTTGGGATTGCCACAATCTAGCTTTGAGCATGGGGACAGAAGCTGCCAGTTGTATTCTGGGTTAGGGCAAGAACAGAGGTACTGGTATTTTGCCACATTCAGAATCACTGTTCAATACAAGTTCAAGAGTTAGAAAACAGACCCAACATCTGGTTTGGAAGAGTGACAGTTGTAAAGAAGAGAGGGGAAGGAATCATCTCTGAAGGTACCATGACTCACATCAGTGGACAAAAACATAGTGATCTGGTGACATAAAATACTGGGAAACTAGGATAATGACATATTTACATGCTACTGTGGTCATGCAAATCAATATAACTGCTTTGGAAACTATTTTGGTCTCATCTGGTAAAATTTGATTAAGATGTTGTAGTAGTTTGAGTGAGAATGGTCCCGTAGACCCATATGTTTGAACAAACAGTAGTTTGTTGTTGTTGTTGTTTTCAAGACAGTTTTTCCTCTGTGTACCCTCGACTGTCCTGGACTTGCTTTGTAGACCAAGCTGGCCTCAAACTCACAGAGATCTTCCTGCCTCTGCCTCCCTGAATACTAGGATTAAAGACGTGTGTCACCACACCCAGCTGTATTTAAATACTTAGTCATCAGCAAGTGGTAGGACTTGAGAAGAATTAGATGTGGCCTTGTTGGAGAAAGTGTATCACTGGGGGCAGGTTTTGAGGTTACAAAAGCCCAAGCCAGGTCTAGTGTCACTCTCTCCTTGCTTCCTACACATCCAGATTTAAAACTTTTAGCTCCTTATGCAACACCATGTCTGCCTATGTGCTGACATGTTTCCTGTTATGATGGCAATAGACTAAACCTCTGAAGTGTTAAGCAAGACCCAGTTAAATACTTTCTTTGGGAAGAGTTTCCTTAGTCATGGCATCTCTTCATAGCAATAGAATAGTGGCTAAGACAGACATTGGCATCATGAGTGGACTATTGTGACAGGCCTGGCCATGCTGTTTGTTGGAGGAATAGGGAAGACTTTGGGGCTTTGTACTAGATAGTGGTTGGGTGCTTTAAGTAGGGAACAATGGGGCACCAACATAAGAGCATGGAAGGCAGTGTTGGGGGCAATTTGAACTGTGGGGTCCGAATTAAAGAAGTTTCAGATGGGAAGACTATTAGTAAGTGGCCAAGAGAATGTTATTGTGATATTCTGTGGGAAGTATGGAGCTGCTTTCTATTTTTGTCAAGCAACATCTGCGTGAGGCTAAATTGAAGAGTTTGGATTAGTGGTGTTGGCAGAGGAGATTTCGAGACAGCCTGGTATTGATTCTGTTGCGTGATTGTTAGTGGCCACTCGTTTGCAGACCTATAATGAAAAGGAACAATCTGAGGAAGGAAAAATGCAAAACGTACAGTTTGAGGAGAAAAAGGAGCACCAGAAAATGAAATGGAGCTAAGTCCAGTGGTCAATGAGATAAAAAGTTTAAACAAAACTCTGATATTAAGAGGAATAAAGGGTGGTGACTTGAGTGGTAACCCACTTAGTTAAGCTTTCATCTTATAAAAAAAAGGAATTAAAGAAAATCTTAAGTAGTGAAGGAAACTATCAAGAACAGAAAATGAATGCACATGTAATTGAATGAGGGGGTCCATATTCCAGCCCCAGCAACAGAACATGGCAGCTTCAGCCACATGGTCTGTCTTTAGAGTGAGGAATACAAGAAAAGGGTTGTGGAATCTCCCTCTGAAGCTAAGGAAAGCCACTGAGGTCAGGCATGTTTCAGGGGCGTCTGTGCATGGAGGCTTAAAGAGGATATTGTGTGAAGCTATGAAGGTGAAGCCTGGATTGTACTAGAGATGCCAGAGTGGTGGGATACTTGACAAAGAGAGCTGCTAACAGGATGTGTAACAAGCCCAAGAAAATGTGCTGCAGTCAGCAAAGCTCAAAGGATCTGGAGATCTGAGGAGCACTTTGGCATTTGACATGCAGCTACAAAGATTTGGCCCGCTGGTTTTGTTCTTGTTGTAGTTCATCATGTCTTTGCCGTGCTCCCTTTCCTCCCTTTTGGAAAAGTAATGTGTATTCTTGGAATGTTGGAAGTATGTGGTATGCTTTTTCATTTGATTTTCCTAGTGGGTTAGGGGTGCGTACGGTTAAGAGCTTGCACAGTCTCAGGAAGACTTTGAACTGACTTTTAAACAGAACTGAGACTATGATACCCTATGGTGTATTTTTTTTTTGAAGTTGGACCTAATGCGTTTTACATTATGATATACATTATAGTACTCTATTTATTATATTATGGCTATAAGCATGTGGGGTCCAAGGATTAGAATGTGGGGTTTCAATAAGAATGGCCCAGATAGGATTAGGAGGTATGGCCCTGTTGGAGTAGGTGTTGCTTTGTTGGAGAAAGTGTGTCACTGGGTGTTGGCTTCGAGGTTTCCAAAGCCTAAGCCAGGCCCAGCTTCACTCTCCTCATGCTAAAGATCTGAATATAGAACTCTCAGCTCCTTATCTGGTACCATGTCTCCCTTTGTGCCACCATGGTCCCTGCCATGGTGATAATGGGACTGTGGAACAGTAAGCACTTGCTTACAAAATGCTGTGCTTTGTAAGAGAGCCATGGTCATGGTGCTTCTTCGCAGCATAGAACAGCGACTACGATGGTACATGCTGCGTGGTGCAGCAGCTTCTCACCTGGATGGAGACGCTGGAGGATGACGGGTGTGTGATCGGGTTTTGTGTGTTTTCAGAGTAGCACTGTTGTAAAGACTAAAAACCTAGGACAACACCAGGTCAACAGCAGAGTTGGTGAATAAATTGAGGTGACCTCTTGCAGTGGAATACTTTTCTTCAGTAAAAAATGATTAAGTTCTGTGTACGTGGGCTTACATGGACATGATTTAATCTTTAGGACCTAAACACTTAAGGGATATACAACACAAAATTTTGATATATGAGAAAGTAATAAATATTCTGCATGGATTAAAATGTTAACGATAAAACTAAAAAACAATCTCAAACTTTGGCGACAGTTCCAAAGAGGGCTAGAAGGAGATAGATTTGAGAGGGAATTATATTGATTTTAATTATTTTTATTTTTGGTTACTGAATGATGACTGTTTCTTACATTGCTTTTTCTTATAACACACACACACACACACACACACACACACACACACACACACAATTTCTTTTGTCTTTATGTTTAATAGAAATAAAATAAGGGCCTTAATATCTTAAATTATTTTTCTTTTGAGGATTGTCTTTAAATTATACCCTTGAATTACTGTCCCCACTGGGAACTTGTATCTCGGGTTAAGTTGCCCCCCTCCTACTGAAGTCTGCATAATGACAGTAGACTTCGGGGTTTCAGAGACAAGTAGGTTTTTGGCAGGAACCTTTCATGTCATTGCAGACCTATGGTCTCAGTGAGGTGGAAGGCATCTGCTTACACACTTGTCCCTATAGAGCTTCTTCCAGACCGGCGCTATCTCTTTAGGCAGATTCATGGCATTTCCTGCTGGATTTAGAATTGCTGGCTATTGAAAACAGAGAGAAACGAGCAGTTGTCAAGTATAAACTGTTCGAACAGGATTTTCTAAGATGTTGTGATTGTCTTGTTTTGCAGATTGATCAGCTGAAGCAGGAACTTTCCAAGAAGGAGTCAGAACTTCTTGCCTTACAAACAAAGCTTGAAACCCTTAGCAATCAAAATTCTGATTGCAAGCAACACATTGAAGTGCTTAAAGAGTCGCTTACTGCCAAAGAACAGAGGGCTGCCATCCTTCAGACAGAGGTAAGGTGCTGCCTGGGCCTCTGGAGAGCAGAGACCCTTAGCCATGTACATGTTCATTCTGAGGCATTCTGGAGAGAACCTAGTCCCAGAACTGTTGGGGCCAGATGTGTTTTGGAATTCACAGATTTCTGGATTCTTTTTGGAAGGTGAGACCTGTTGTGTGTATCATAGATTTGTGACCCTCCCATTGAGGTTGCAGCAATACCACAGACCAAACAAGAGAAGACAGTCTCACATGGAAGTGGGTTAAATAAAGATGAAGACTGAAGTCATTATCTCCTGTTGATTTGTGTCATGTTACACGTTTTAGGAGTTTGTTTCACATTTAGAATTTTTCTATTTTATTTTTTCCATTGTTGATGCAATTTTTCTTTTAAAAATTTTACATGTATTATAATTTATTCAGATTACATCCCGATTGTTATCTCCTTGCTTAAATCTTCATGTTCCCACCTTCTCTCCCTCTTCTGCCCTTTTCTCCTCCCCTAGACCTCTGACAGAAGGTGACCTTCTCCTCCACCATATGACCACAGACTATCAGGTCTCATCCAGATAGCCTGTTTCCCCTTCCTGTCTGCCCATTGGGCTTCCCCACCAAAGGGAATTGATCAGATCAGGGGCACCAGAGTTCATGTCAGAGGCAGTCTCTGCTCTCTCCACAACCGTGGAGAATGAGCTGTCCATTGGCTAGATCTGAACAGGGGGATCTAGGTTCTGTATGCATTGTCCTTCGTTGGTGCCACAGTTTGTGCAGGCCCCCTGGGTCCAGATCTGCCAGCCCTGATGGTCTCCTTCTGGTGTTCCTGAACCCTCTAGGTCCTTCCATCCCCCAGTTCTTCCATACCACTCAGTGTTCCACCCAGAGTCCAGCGGCGAGTCCAAGCATCTGTCCCGATCCCGATCACCTACTGGATGGAGTCTCTCAGAGGACATCTACTTTGCGCTAATATCCACTTATAAGCTAGTATATATCATGTGTATTTCTGGGCTTGGGTTACCTCACTCAAGAAGATCTTTTCTAGTTCTGTCCATTTGCCTGCAAATTTTAAGATTTCCTTGGTTTTAATAGCTGAGTAGTATTTCATTGTGTAAGTGTACCACTGTTTCTTTATCCATTCTTCAGTTGAGGACCATCTAGGTTGTTTCCAGATTCTGGCTATTACAAAGAAGGCTGCTATGAATATAGTTGAACAAATGTCCTCATTATATGGTGGAGCGTCTTCCAGGTATATGCCCGGGAGTGGTATAGCTAGGTCTTGCAGTAGCACTATTTCCAATTTTCGAGAAATCACCAGATTGGTTTCCAAAGTGTTTGTACAAGTTTGCACTCCAATCAGCAATGGAGGAGTGTTCCCCTTTCTCTACATCCTCTCCAGCATGTGCTCTCACTTGAATTTTTTGATCTTAGCCATTCAGGTAGGTGTAAGATGGAATCTCAGAGTCATTTTCATTTGTATTTCCCTGATGGCTAAGGATGTTGAGCATTTCTTTAGGAGTTTCTCTACCATTTGTTGTTCCTCTGTTGAGAATTCTCTGTTTAGCTCTGTGCCCCATTTTTAGTTGTATAATTTATTTTGTCGGTGTTTAATTTCTTGAGTTCTTTATATGTTTTGTATATTAAACCTTTGTTGGATGTAGAGCTGGTGAAGATCTTATCCCAGTCTGTAGGCTGTCTTTTTTTTTTTTCTGTTGACAGTGTCCTTTGCCTTACAGAGGCTTTGAGTTTCATAAGGTCCCATTTATTAATGGTTGATCTTAGAGCCTAGCTGTTGGTGAGTAGAGCTCTTCTCTACTATTTCTTCTAACTGATGTAGTGTGTCTGGTTTTATGTTGAGGTTGTTAATCTACCTGGACTTGAATTTGGTGCAGGGTGATAAATATAGATCTGTATGCGTTGTCTACATGTAGACATCCAGTTAGACCAGCAACATTTGTTGAAGATTCTATCTTTTTTCCACTGTATGGTTTGGCTCCCTTGTCAAATATCAAGTGTCCATAGGTGAGTGCATTTATTTCTGGTTCTTTGATTTGATTCCATTGATCAACCAGCCTACTTCTATGCAAGTACCATGATCTTTATATTAATTTTTCTCTATAGTACAGCTTGAGATCAGGGATGGAGATTCCTCTGGAAGTCTTTTATTGTACAGGATTGCTTAGGTTATTCTGGGTTATTTGTTTTTCCATATGACATTGGGAATTGATCTTTCAGGATCTGTAAAGAATTGTGTAGGTATTTTGATAGGGATTGCATTTGAATCTGTAGATTGCTTTTGGTAGAATGGCCATTTTTACTATATTGATAAGAAGTCTTTCTATCTTCTAGTATCTTCTTCAATTTACTTCTTCAGTGATTTGAAGTTTTTTTAAAAATACAGGTCTTTTACTTGCTTCGTTAGAGTTACACCAAGATATTTTATATTATTTGTGGCTATTGTAAGGGTTTAGTTTCCCTAATTTCTTTCTCAGCCCATTTGTCATTTATATACAGGAGGGCTACTGATTTTTTTGAAAATTAATCTTGTATCTGGACACTTTGCTGAAGGTGTTTATCAGCTGTAGGAGTTCTTTGGTGGAATTTTGGGTGTCACTTATGTATACTATCATATCATCTGTAAATAGGGATACTTTGACTTCCTCCTTTCCTAAGTGTATCCCCTTGATCTCCTTTTGTTGTCTTATTGCTCTAGCTAGAACTTCAAGTACTGTATTGAAGAGATATATAGAGAGAGTAGGCAGCCTTGTCTAGTCTCGGATTTTAACGGAATTTCTTTGCGTTTCTCTCCATTTAATTTGATGTTAGCTATAGGCTTGCTTTATATAGCCTTTATCATGTTTAGGTATGTTCCTTGTATCTATGATCTCTCCAAGACTTTAAATATGAGTGGGTGTTGTATTTTGTCAAACTGCTTTTTCAGCATCTAAGAGAATGATCATGTGGGTTTTTTCTTTCAATTTTTTAAAAAAATATGGTGGATTACATTGATGCAGTTCCGTATATTGAACCATCCCTGCATGTCTTGGATGAAGCCTACTTGTTTTTGATGAATGATATCTTTGCTTTGTTCTTGGATTTAGTTTGTGGGTTACTTTATTGCATATTTTTGCATCCATGTTCATAAGACAAATTGGTCTGAAATTTTCTTTCTTTGTTGGGTCTTTGTGTGGTTCAAGTATCAAAGTGACTGTGGCCTCATAGAATGAATTTGGTAATGTTCCTCCGTTTTTATTTTGTGGAATGGGTTGAAGAGTACTGGTATTAGCTCTTCTTTGAAAGTCTTGTAGAATTCTGTGCTGAAACCATCTGCCCCTGGGCTTATTTTGGTTGGGAGACTTTTGATGACTCCTTCTATTTCTGTAGGAGATATAGGACTATTTAATTTGTTTCCCTGATATTTTGATTCAATTTTGGTAAGTGGAATCTATCAAGAAAATTTACCATTTCATTTAGATTTTTCAAATTTTGTGGCATATAGACCTTTGAAGTAAGACCTAATGATTCTTTGGATTTCTTTAGTATCTGTTGTTATGTCCTCCTTTTCATCTCTGATTTTGTTGACTTGAATAGTATCTCTCTGACTTTTATTTCATTTGACTATGAGATTGTCTATCTTGTTGATTTTCTCAAAGAATCAGCTCTTGGTTTTGTTTATTCTTTGAATTGTTTTAGTTGTCTCTAATTTATTCATCATCTCTGAGTTTGATTATTTCCAGCTGTATAGTCCTCTTGGGTGTGTCTGCTTCTTTTTTTCCTGGGGCTTCCAGATGTGCCATTAAGTTTTTGCATAAGATGTTTCCAATGTCTTTATGAAGGCACTTAGTGCTATGAACTTTTCTCTTAGCTGCTTTCCTTGTGTCCAATAAATTTGGGTATGTTATACTTTCATTTTCATTGAATTTTAGGATGTTCCTTATTTCTTTCATTATTACTTCTCTGACCCAGTTATTATTGAGTTGGTCAATTTCCATGTATGTGTAGACTTTTTGTTATTTTTGTTGTTTTTGAGGTCCAGCTTTATTCCATGGTGGTCTGATAGGATACAAGGTATTACCCCAATCTTCTTGTATCTGTTGAGGCTTGCTTTGTGACCTAGCATGTCATCAATTTTGGAGAAGGTTCCATGGGGTGCTCAGAAGAAGGTAAAGTCTTTTGTGTTTGCGTGAAAATTTCTGTAGATATCTTTTATTCATGACATCTGTTAGCGTCATTATTTTTTGGTTTAGCTTCTGTTTCATTGACCTGTTCTTTGGTGAAAAGGGGGTATTAAAGTCTCCCACTATTAATATGAGGGGATTGATGTGTGCTTTAAGCTTCACTAATGTTTCTTTTACAATTGTGGGTTCCCTTTCATTTGGGGAATAGGTGTTTAGAATTGTGATGTCATCTTGGTTGAGTTTTCCTTTGATGTGTATGAAGTGTCCTTCCTCGTCTCTTCTGATTAATTTTGGTTGAAAGTTTATTTTATTAGATATTAGAATGCCTAATCCAGCTTGCTTCTTGTGTCTATTTCCTTGGAAGACCTTTTCCAGCCCTTTACTCTCAGGTAATGTCTATCTTGGCTGAGTTGTCTTTCTTGTATGCAGCAGAATGTCAGATCCTATTTACACTTCCATTCTGTTAGTCTATGTCTCTTTTTTGGACAATTGAGACCATTGATGTTGAGCGAGATTAATGATCAGTTACTTTTAGGTCTTTTTATTTTGATGTTGATTATGGTATGTGTTTGTATGCTTATCTAATTTTTATTTTGCTAAAGTGAAGCTATCTATTTCCTGAGTTTAGTTAGCCTCCTTGGGTTGGAGTTTTCCTTCTAGTATCTTCTTTAGGGCTAGGTACTGTTTAAATTTGTTTCTGTCATGAATAATTTGTTTTCTCCATCTATGGCTATTGAAAGTTTTGCTGGGTATAGTAGTCTGGACTGGCATCTATGATCTCTTAGGGATTGCAAGACCCCTGCCTAGGCCTTTCTGGTTTTTATAGTGTCAGCTGAAAAGTCGGGTATATGTTACTTGGCCATTTTCCTGTTACACTTTTAATATTTTTTCTTTATTCTGTACATTTAGTGTTTTGATTGTTATGTGCTGGGAAGATTTTCTTTTCTTGTCTACTCTATTTGGTGTTCTGTAGGCCTCTTGTATGTTTATAGGCATCTATTTCTTTAAATTGGGGAAATTGTCTTTTATAATTTTGTTGGAAATGTTTTCTGGGTCTTGGATCTGGGCATCTTCTCTTTTCTTAATTCCTATTATCCTTAGGTTTCATCATTTGATGGTGTCCTTGATTTCTTGGATGTTTTGTGTCTGGAATTTTTTAGATTTAACATTTTCTTTGATGGTTGCATCAATTTCTTCCATTGTATCTTCTACACCTGATATTCTTTCCTCCATCTCTTGTATCTGTTGATCATACTCACCTCTGTAGTTCCTGTTTTTCCTCAAAGTTTTTTCTTTTTGGGATTTTCTCAATTTGTGTCTTTACCATTGTTTTCATTTTCATCTTTAGATCTTGAACTGTCTTATAATTTTCTTCACCCAATTGTTTGTGTTTTCCTGTACTTCTTCCAGTGATTTCTTCATTTCCTCTCTATAGGCTTCTGTCATCACCTCTCTAAAAGCCTCAATAAGTTTGGCTGTATCTTCCTGTATTTGTTTACAGATTTTATTCATTTCCGTAGTTATCATCTTCATTACGAATGATTTAAGGCCATTTTCTTATGGTTCAGTTGTATTTGAGTTTCCAGGGTTGATTGCTTTGGGATAACTGGGTTCTGGACACACCATATTATTTTGGCTTTTTTTGTTTGTATTTTTATGCTGGCCTTTAGCTATCTTGCTGTCTCTGGTGTTGGGTGTTAGTTTCTGGTGTCCTGCACTGGCTGTTGAGAGCAGCTTATAGATGAGTGACTATAGGTTGAGACCCCTCACCTGTGGAGGATCAGGGAACTCTTCAGGTGGATGAGGCAAGTGACCTACGTGCAGACCTGGGAACTTTCTGCGGACCAGCTGGGTAACCTGAGGTCAGATTTACCTGTGTTCCATATTGTGATGTCTCCTCTTGTCAAGAAGACTTAGACGCTGGTGTTAGTTCCTTCTGAGACACAGTGTGCAGGTGCTGCATGCCCTGCCAGGCATTCAATTCAGGTAGACCTTGGAGCCTGTTGCCATGTCTGCGTGGACCCGGAAACTTTCCTTGGATTGGCTAAGAGACCTGAGGTCAGGTCAAGACAGGGTTTCTCTGTGTAACAACCATGGCTGTCCTAGAAGTTACTTTGCAGACCTAGTTGGCCTCAAGCTCACAGAGATCAGCTTGTCTCTGTCCCCAGATTGCTAGGATTAAAGATGTGTGCTACCATGCCTGGCTTTAGAGCTTTTAGTTGTTGTTGATGATGATTTGAGAATCATAAGGACTTAGATCTGGAATTATTACATTTGAACAAATGTTTAGTATGATTAGACTAGCCCATATCTTATTTGATGCCATTTGTAAAAGTAATTCGTAATTTACCAATGAAGAAACTTAGCATACTTAGAGGAACAACAAAAACAACCCAACACCCCATACCAAGTAAACACATTATTATCCTCTTTTCTTGCTTCTTCTGGTTGGATTACCCCTTTCTGTCTTAGAGTAGATGCAAAACATGCATTAGTTGTAAATAGAACAGCTGACAAAAGCAATGGGCAATATAGCAAAGATGGTGGTGAACTAGGCAGATTTATGAGTTTTGCTTTGTGGGCTACTTTGTGAGAAGGTCATGTAATTGATATGTGTGGGATCTTTGCACCATGTCTTTATATATATAGATTTGGCAATGGGTAAGGATGTGTACATTTGCCTTAGAAATTAGATGAGTTGTTGATTAGGTCTATGCCCTCAGTGAAAATTTCATGGGAATGTTTTTAATCACATGGATGTATAGCATAAATTGGAAGATGACTTAGATCTCATTTGAAAGGGCAGCAGTACAGAGTGTCTAGAACTCTGCTATTCAGTGCTGAGCCATCTGCCACACGAGGCCATATACATTTACTTAGCAAAGTCTAAAATGCAGTGCTATAGTCAGAATAACAGTGCTTTTCACATTTAGTAGCGTCATGTGGCTAATGCTACGCTATTAGACATTTCTGCCCTCTAACCGTTGCCTAGAACAGGTATTGACTTGGGATCCAGATCTGGCCCTTTGCTTGATTTTATAAAATCTTATTAGAACCCACCATGTCTATTCATCTACTGGTCTGCTTTCTTGCTGTAACAGAGCTGGGCCGCTGTTGCAGAGCCTCTGTGGCCTACAGAGCCAAGTGTGTTTACTGTCTTATCTTTCATAGGAAAAAAGTTGCTGACCCTTACAGTGTGACCTTTGTGAATCAGGTCAAATATGCAGGCATTAGAGTGTCCAGCCAGGACTCCTTCCATAGTGTATAAAGGCCAAGTAGCTTGTTGATTCTTATCCAAAAGCACAACTTTTGCTTTACAAAGCACCTTTTTTAAATACCTATATTTTGTCTTAAAGTTATTGTAATTATTTTACTGAGTATGGGGCAGCACACAGGTTCCCTGACAATTCCTCTGCAGCAGGCAAGAGTGAGGAGAGCCAGCTCAGAAAGGTCTCCCCATCAGGGTCGTACACTGATGCCTACAGTTGTCTGTCTGCTACCCATCCTTCTATCAAATCAACACAGTTTAAATTAGACCCATACATACGTCATAATAAAGACAGAGGTGACATTATGTGGGCAGCTTCTGTCCCACGTTCAATAATTAAGTGGTGCAATGGAGAGACGGTGCTTTGAAGTAGAAATGAAGTCACTCTCTTGGTGAGAACAGCGAGATGGTATTTCTACACTCCAGCTTTGAAGTTGAGAGTGTGACATAGTAAGTCTATCAGCGGAAACATCCAAGGCATTTTCTTTTGTTTTTTGTTTTTTTCCTTCTATTAAGATTGCTGTGTATAGGCAGAGGAACAAGTTACCTACATCTGTCTCTTGAATAAAGCAATTTAGTTGAAATTAGCTCTAATTGGTGGATCATGGGGAAAGGATCTCTGGTGGCAGGGTAGGATACAGTCAAGTGCTATGTCCTCCCATCAGCTCAACAGGAAAACCACAGTCTCCCTATCTCATGTGTGGTTACACACAGGAGGGTGGTTTTCGGATGAGATAGGTTACATCTCATTATGTCCTGTGTTGAAAGATGTGACTTAAAACACACCCAAGGGATGAGGAGCTTATTCTCAGAAAAGGTGACATGGAACAGTTGCTTGTGGTTTGATTTCTGACTCATTCCAAAAGGCTCTTGCCAGCACAGAAGAGAATGGGAAAATTTTTGCTGGCTTCTCTGGGACATCTATGCTGCTAGCTGGCTTTAGCCATATATCTGTAATATAGTATAAATGACTGCTGTCACTGGTCATTCCTTTAGGACACAGTATAAATGGCCGCCGAGCTGGCATAATAGATCCTCTCTGTAAGAAAGATTCTGCAACCAGGACCTTTGTGTTTGGGAGGTGGTGGGATGGAGAGTGGGAGGAGAGGTAGAAGGAAAATTGTCTGGGTCTGTGGCTGTGTGGCTTGGCTCTTTGGTTGGTGAGTTTCAACTTGTACAAATACCCAGGCTCTTTTTGACATGTGTACAATAAATCAGTGGGATAATAATTATGCGCGTACAGAGATATGCCACATGCCTCTTAACATAACATTTTATTTTTAAAAATATCTTCAAAGAACCCCACAGCCACATTTCTTATTTTGCTATTTCCTTTAATGTTTCCTACACACCATCTTACACCATCCAGAGTTCACGCATTGCTCAGCAGTTGGGGAACTAGTGAACTGGCTTGTGCTTTGTGTCATCTTTTCTTGTTTGTAAGTAATTACCAATACATCTAAAAAAAATAGGAATGATCAAGTCCTAGCATTTGGAATTAAAATGTTTTGAAAAATGAAGGGACAAACCGCTTAGGAGTGGGAGGTATGTGAATATGTACGATCTCCCTCTTAACATTTGTGTGTGTGGGGGCATGTCTGAGTTCAGAAATCAAGAAAGTGCTCTCCTTGCTTGTAGTAGAATGTTCCCACTGCGAGTTGAGTTTCCTACATCGCTGCTATTGTTGTTGCTGTTTGTTGATAGGATACTTGAACAAGTTAGATTACTTCTCATCTATCCTATTTTAACCTTGTGAGTTTCATAAGAAACTTCAGCCTGTGTGTTTATAGACCCTAGACGCCCACAGTTCAGTCCAGCTACATATTTAATGTCTTAAATTGAAGCAGAGAGATAAAAGTACTGCCTAAGTGATCATTGGCTCTTTTCTCAAATGAAGACTTTGTTTCTGCTTTTTTTTGAGCATCTTTCTCGCCCACTTAGCTTGATGCCAAAACACTAGTTAGTCATGGCACTGCATAGGCACTCTTTCTAGAAGATGTGTTATAGTCTACAGGACCATCTGTCTGTTTCGTTTTTTTGTTTTTTGTTTTTACTGATTTGTGCCACAGATAGGTCAGGGAGTTGGTCCACTGTCTAAATGCTTGCTAGCTAACAAAGAATATAGAGGTTCCTCACTCTGAAAGGTGAGGCCACTTAGTTGTGTAGGCCACTGAGTGCCATGGCAAAGGCCCATAGCTTTTATTTTTAACATGTAATCAAAGCAGATAAAAACATACAATCTATAGATATTCATTGCAAAAAATTCCTCATGGTAAAGGCATACTTATATTCACATGCAGTGATACGTACAGGTTCAGGTACCTTGTGGCTACTCCAAAGTTGTCCTGAGAGCAATGACTTCTCCTCTATAGAGTGCATGCATGTTTTTACTTAGCACATATTTTTGTGCCACATATGGCATGAACATCGTTTATGTGTTATTGTAAGACACAACAACCAAACTGTTCTCATTAGGCACACACTCGATTCAGCACATGGTTATATGATGCAGAATTGGTTTATGGAGTCCTAAACTCCCAGCAATTTCATTACCACTCACTACTGGTAACCCCATGTAGATTCTTAGCTAGACTTCATCTTCTTTCTGTTGTCTAAGAGCAGATAAGTAAAGGAAGAAAAGAAGATGGTAATAAATACATAAGTAACTAGTCTCTTAAGAGCTAAAAGTTTGAAAACTATTCAAAATGTCCACTTATGTGTACTATAATTGAAGCTAAAGTCAAGGTTTCTCAGAAAAGGTACATTGTGTGGAGGTGCAGACTCCTGGGCTTGGCACAACAGAAGTTTACTGCCCATGCTTGGAGATGCCTCAGATGGTTGTGTAATTCACTCAGGCCTTCCTTCAACCTGTAGCATAGCACAGTGTGCCATTTGTGGGTCTTTTATTGGGCCTCAATGATGTTCAAGGTGCTGGTCAATAGGGACGACTCCTAACTTCAGGAGTTTCTGGTCTCTCTCGTTCCCATTTGATCCATTACCAAAATGTCTGGCTAGTGCTCTGCGGCTGCCGAAATGAGTTCTAGAAACTGTGGGTTAACATTTTCCGTGTGATGCCTGTGCTTAAACCTGATTGTCACCTATGAAAGCACTGTCCAAATTGTTCTGGCTTAAGGTTAAAAAAAGAGAGATCCAGATAAGGATGTGAATGGAAGCAACTGGGGTTCTAAGTATTGAGCTGTTTTCATCAGGAAAAAACTGTTTCCTGGGAGTATCGTAACTGGATGGAGGTTTATGCAGAAACCTGGTGAAGTTTTATAATTATATCTTAATATATGAGTTCACTAGGCAAGACACTGTTCTAATAAGAAGAAAA
Organism: Acomys minous; assembly: GCF_964271855.1. Classification (NCBI taxonomy): domain Eukaryota; kingdom Metazoa; phylum Chordata; class Mammalia; order Rodentia; family Muridae; genus Acomys; species Acomys minous. The sequence continues at coordinate 21,574,729 of NC_140490.1, read as the reverse complement.
AAAAAAAGAATAACCCAGGGGCATGAATCTTCAAGGTAACAACTGCAGCTATAACAGTAACACTATATTCACAATAATTAGGCCATCACTCAAAGTCTTAGAGATGTTAACATATTTTAGAAAGTTTATATTGTTTATTTAGGTCTTATTTTTAAGAGGTGTGTGTGTGTGTGTGTGTGTGTGTGTGTGTGTGTGTGTGTGTGTGTGTGTATTCTAAGTACCAAAAATAAAAGAATGGATGGCAGTTATTTACTGTGCTCTCTCTTAGAAGCAGAGACCAAGTGTTCCCTACATTTTCTGTGATATACAGATTGTACTTTTCTAATGTAAACATTTCATTAGATTCTTAGCAAAAGTGGCATAATCATCCCAGGGATCTTATGGAAGGTGCTGATAGAGGGAGGATGTGTTTTCTCAGCCCATGGTGGCATCTTTCAATGTCTGAGTCACCAGTGACTCAGTGTGATAACTTGACCATGGAGCAAACTTGAATTATAATGTCTTAGGATGACTCATAAAACCACATTTCTAACAATGAATATGTTAAACAGATAAAAGAGCACATATCCCTATTCTTTAGTCTGTCTGCTCTGACACCAGCTCTCTGCCACACTTTACAGTGACATGAAGGTTAGTGTGACAGGGAGTTGGGAACACCATATGGCCTCTAAGACTAGATGCGTGCATTGTGGCACCTTGCAACTGGTCCCCATATTCAAGAACCTCGAGGCCTTTAAGACCCACAAGCTTGGAACAGGAGAGTAGTTCTCTTGTTTTATTTTTTTTAAATGTTTGCCATAATATATTTTTTATTTTATGTGGGATTTCCAGAGAGGGATTTCTACTTCCTGTCTCACTTCCTGCCCTGCTTCCTGGGAAGTGACTTTCTCACCACATCAGTTCAAACTTCAAGAGGTGATCAGTACTGTCTTTCTTCAGATCGACGGCTGCAGATTGCCCTGCATAGTCAGTGCATTTTCAATCGCAGGTGCTTTTTTAGACTTCCCTAGCACACAGCCAAGCCAGTTTTGCAGGCTGCTCTTAAACACCCTTTTGGCATTGTGCGTACAGTGTTCTGCTTTTAAGCCTTGCATGGAATGCCTTTAGAATTAATAAATTAAGGGACTTGGTTGAAAAAAAATACAAAGAAAGTCCGCCTGTCATTTATATTTTTTCCAGTTCAGTCCCCTTATTGGTTTCACAAGTTTTAAATGTTTTTATGTGGCAGGGGGAAAGGCATCGTTTGAAATTTTTATTGATAACATTTTTAACTGCAAGAAAAAGACATAAACCTGCAGAGCAGGAACTATCATGGTGGCCACAGTTGGGAGGTCTGCAAAATGCTTTATTGCCAATAGGAAAAAAAATGTTGGGAACCACAGTCATTATAGGGGTCACCACCTCGGCTGCACACATCCCACTCCCATTTTGAGAGCACGGTTGATGGCAGCATCAAACTCCACACTTTCCTTCCACTAATGTCCACAGGTTTTGTTTTGATTTTTTCTTTATTAATGATGTGGAAAGTTGGGGGGGGTCACATAAAAATGAGCCAAGGTCAGATTTTGTGAGACCCAGTGTGGTAAAAGTGTCCCTGTATCTAGCCAGAGAAGGACCTGACTTGGCCCTCTGCTCTTTATAGCTGTTTTACAGGTTTTCCCTATCCTGCTGACTTCGGCAGGCAGCCTCTTGCTCCCCTGAGGTACAAACAGTAACGACTTGTGGCAAAAGAATCAAAATGGAATGCAAGGATCGTCTGAGCTGTAGTGAAAACATTCTGTGGCTGTTGCACGTCAGTTTCTGGGTCATTAGAAGATGGTATAGATGCCCAGTGACACCATCCCCTTCCACAGGTCAAGAGTCTAGTACAGTTGCTGTTCCTGTTCTCAGAAAATGGTGTATTTAACACCTTGTTAGGATGAAATTGCTTCTGACTTTATAAACACAGGTGTTCGGTTTGAATCCTAATGAACTGTGAAATAGGTAGATGTCTAAAAGGAAATTCTATAAATTGTGAACAGGGCTCTGTCAGCACACTAAATGGATTAGGAAAATTCATTGTCTGCCCTGTAACTGAACACCAGTGTGATGCGTGGCCCTGAATTAGTCCTGAAAAGCCAATAAAACAGAGGAAGAAAGTGGAGCCTCAGAGATGTTGATTGTGGGGGTTCCCCACCACAAATGAATCTGGTGCAGAAGGGATTGGAAATCAGAATGGCCATTCAGAGAAAGGCCGAGAAGGAACACATATGAGCAGACAACACAGAATTTATGGAGCAAAACCACAAACACCTTATTTTCCATTGTACTGAAATAGTGCTATTTTACACTACTCTTTTTATATGTAATTCTGCTTTCAATTTTATATTGTTACTGCAACTCAAATCTCATTATAAGTGTTCCAACAAAAACCCCCTTTTAATCAAAAACTTTCCAAGACCTAGTCATTGTAGACATCTTTTGAGCAACCTATTTTTCTACTGGAACAAAAGAATGTGGTCCCCCTTTTTGAGCTCATGGGGATGTTATTTGACCCGGGTGGCCAAACATGTAATTAAGATAACTGAGTCATTTTAATTTCTGCATTAAGCCCTTTCATCATCTGCTGCCATTGTTTTGGGGCAGAGAGATAGGGAATCAGAGTTCTTTTGTTTTCTTTGAGAGAAAAATAAATGGATCCTTACTGCTTTTGGTGGTTGTACTTCTGTTTGGTAAAGGTCTTGCCTATCACAAGTTGTGGCTAGAAGGGACAGTGTCCAGTTAACCAGTTATCTATGAGGACATCCATACCCATGGATGAGTGTTAACTAGTGTTAGACTGTTTGGGGGATCGGCTATGTCTGTGGGAAGCTGCCCCACTATTGAAAGAGGGTGGCAGAATCAAGGGGGAGTGCTCCAGTAGAATTTTCAGGCTTGCATGCTTTCCATTTGAAAAACGAACATTCTGGGAAATAGAATTTACTAAGTATTTTCACCCCATTTCCCCCCTTTTGTGAGTCTGCATTTAGAAAGCAATTTAGAGTGTGACTTTGCTCCCCAACACTGGCTCCCTGTCCACTTCTTGTCTCCCTTGAAGAAGAACCCAAGTGATACAATTAGATTTTTTTGATGGGCATTTCCACAGCAACCCCAAATGCCAGTTATATCACATGGCAGGGCCTCTGCAAGAAAATGCCACTCCTTTTAGCTGCACATTTTTCTTTGGATTTAATTCATATATTGATTTTATATAGATATCTCTTGCTCTCCTTTTATCTTTTTTTTTTAAGGCGATACAGCCAAGGTAGTAAATTGTACAGATTTTAATCCTAGGGAATTAGTTTTATTTAACAAAATATATTGAAGTCTACAAAAATTTTGGCATTTAACTTAAAATTTTAGATTTTATTCATTATTATTGGCATATATGAATATGAGTTAACTATCAGGGTTTTTTCTTTCCTCTGTGAGATCCTGGGATTGAACTCATGTCACAAGGCTTGTTTGGCATGCTTCACCTACTATTTTCAGATGTAGGCAATTTCTCAAGTTTCTCTAATTAGCATTTTCCCCACACTGTTACTTGGTAGTTGTTTATTTATAACTGAATGGACTGTGACTTGGAGTTGTGACATCTTCCCAGGCATGCTGAGGGTGACTCCTTGGTTGGGTACCGACCACACTGGCTATCAGGAAGTCTCTCCATAGCAATGACGTCAATGAGTGAGCGCCTTTTCAGCCATTCAGTGAGCATTTCAGAAAGGGAAGTGGGGGAGGACCCAGCTGTCTCTGACAGTATTGATGAGGCTGCCTTGGCTCTCCAACCTGTTTCCCATCCGCAGCCTGGAAGCCCATTTTACATTAACTACATCACTTTTAACTACTTGGAAAACCTCAAACTGCATTTGTACTTCCTATATACCCTATGCTCTCATGCACTTGCATTCACATTTCTGAGAAAGACAAAGCATTTCAATAAACTATGGGCATACAGAATCATTTTGGTAACCTAACTTGATCTCTGGTAAGTTATTTCTAAGGTCCTTAGTATGTGTCTGGCATGACACTAGGGCAGAAAGTTTAGAGCAAGAATAATTAGGAAGCTTGATGTAAACCAGTCTCTTAGAAATGCTTGCTCAAATAAGACCCAAGCAAGGACAGTATTGTTGACTTTGTTAATGTAGAGGTGGGAAAATGTTACAGGGTCCTCCACCTAGACAAAAGCTCTGGAAGGAGAGTTAGCCTCTCCCAAAGGCGAGTCCTCTATTGGTTGTCTAGTACCATGGTTAGTCTTGAAACCATATATTCATGGACAACAAAATTGGACTCATTAGGTTGCACTTACATATATTTGTACATATGTGTGCAACAATAATAATCAAATAAAAAGATGCTACCAACTTGAGCATTGGGAGGACACAAAAAGGGTTTCAGGGAGGTGAGCTAAGATGGATTGGAGGGAGTGGAGATAGTGATCTGATTCTATTTCAGCTGAAACATAAATACTTGTTAGAGCTGAAAATTCACTATTATTCTCTTGTATCTCAGAGGTACCTGGTCTTAGGCAATGCTTTCTGTTAATACTAGGAGAAAATGTGAGTTAACTCTTATATAGATTAGAGGAAATACCTTTAACTAAAAAACTTTTTTCTTTTTTCTTTTTTCTTTCTTTCTTTCTTTCTTTCTTTCTTTCTTTCTTTTTTTCTTTCGCTTATCTGCATATCTGTTGTGTGCATGCATGTGTACACACACATACACACACACACGTGTGTATGTGAAAGCTAATGTTACATGTCTTCAATTTTTTCCCTACTTTTGAGACAGAGTCTCTCACTGAAACTTGGATTTACCAACTTGGCTAGACTGGCCAGGCAGGCCCAGGAATCCTCCTGTCTCCATCCCTGCTGTTCTGGGATTGCAGAGCCATTTTGCAGTATCCAGATTCATTTTTATGTGGGTTCTGGGATTGAATTGAAGTCCTCATAGTTGCCCAGCAAGCCCTTTACTGAGTCATCTCCACAGCCTCTGACAGAGAATTTTATATGAATGATGTATAAAAAAGAAAATTTGGTGGCAAACAGTTTTTGATCGTGACAATTATTGAGCACAAAATCAAAATAAAGGGCTATTATTTCTAATGAATGCAAGTTTTGAAAATAGATAGGCAAGGAACCAAGAGCCTTATAAAAAAAATAGACCCAGCTGCAATCGGCATACAAAGACGTGAATGTAAATGTATCCGATGCTTTATGCTTAATCTGATGAGATAAATGCACATTATAACTACATTGAAAAATAATTTTCACCTGATGGGCAAAAGTCCAAAAGTTTAAAATGTTTTCTGTTGGCAAGACGAGGGGAAAACTAAACCTCGAATAATGATGGCCTTCAAGCAGAATCATTATTTCCTTGGGAGGATTTGGCAATGGTTACCAAATTTTCCGTGTTTACCTTTGTCTTGGAATCTCATTTCTAGAAATAGCTATCAAAGGTACCCTGGCAAAAATATGAAAATACTCAGCATTCATAACTCTTATCCACAAACACTGGAAATACAGGACATCTACCAGGACCACACTGCTTTAACTAATCACTGTGATCTATAAGAGGGAATGCTATGCATCTGTGCAAAACACAAACTAGGTCGTGGCACACTGATAGGGGTGATGCCTAGATTACACTGTGAAGAGGAAGAAGAGCAGGTGAGTAAGAGGGTTGTGCATGCTTGTTTATATATGGGTTAAAGGGCTATCATGACATCTATATGGATGCAAGCAAATAATAAAATCAGTAATAAATACTGGAGTTGACAGGGGCAAGGCCTAGATATTTTTTTTTGTAGGGGAAGGGGGTTCGAGACAGGGTTTCTCTGTGTAATAGCCCTAGCTGTCCTGTAACTCTTTTTGTAGACCAGGCTGGCCTCGAACTCATAGAGATCCACCTCCTTCTGCCTCCAGAGTACTGGGATTAAAGTGTGCGCCACCAGGCCTGGCTAGACGTTTTGAATGAACCTCATATTATAGGCTTGTCTTTGAACTGTGCAGGTAGTTTATATAATTTTAGAGCCAAATTAAATCTCGAAGCATAATCCTCAAATAGAAGAAAATGAAGCATTCCTTTATGTGCAATTTGAAAAGCAGCATTCTAGGGAGCCGGTACCTTGCAAATGCCTTGAGTACAGAGTTCTTTGTGTGTCCATCTCTAGTAGGTTTACTTGAGGACAAACAGAAAGGTAGAAACTCCTTAAGAGTCCTTTGGTAATTACACTACGTGTTGTAGTGTATGCATTATTGTCTAAACCGATGTATCTGACAAGCTGCACCCAGTGAGTACTGCTCTTGATGTCATTTGGAATTTTCAGCATAGGTTAGAGGAAGTGCATAGACCATTCTAATCAGCAAGGGTTCATATTAGACTGGAGTGTCTCAGTTCATACTCTCAGGTGAACTCAGGGTATGTATGCTTCATGCTGAAAAGTAAGCACATGCATATTTTATAAGTGGCATATCAGGTGATATGTGCTAAATATACATAGATATGTACTAATGCCGCATACTTCAGCCATGCCTCAGAAAAATCCTAGAAATAAGGACAATAAGGAATGCTTACCACTGCCTCATCTCACTGTCTTCCTAATCAAGGCTTTTTAGATGTGGATGAATCCATGTCTAGGTCAGGAAATGTTGCCTGGAATGGCTTGGCCAGTGGGGAGGGGGGTGCCAATTACTGACAGCACTAGGAAGGGACTGAGGTGAGTAAAAGCTACAGCTGTGTTGGCACATGCCCGTCATTCCAGAGGTGGAGGGAGGAGGACCAGGAGTCCAAGGCCAGCCTGGGCTACAACAATGGGACACATACAAGCTAATGAAGCCATCCTGGGCTACAACAATGGGACACATACAAGCTAATGAAGCCATCCTGGGCTACAACAATGGGACACATACAAGCTAGTGAAGCAGTCTTTCTGAAGAAGTGTGATGCTTACGGAAGTACTAAAGTCTAGGAGGCAGCTGGCAAAAGACATTCAGCTGAACATTGTCAATGAGCTCCCCACGAGGAAAACTCCCCATCACATAACTTAGGCTATATGCTTTGACTAGAGAGAGGCAGCGAAGGGACCTATAGATTAAAAAGACTTAGCAACGTGTCACTCATTACAATGTATAGACCTTACTATGGTTATAGTTGAGTAAATGGAATGGTAAAACTGTGTGCCAACTGGAAAAATGTAAAGGCTCAACAAATAATATATGAAGGGATAATTGGTAAATGGTTTTACGATGTAATAATGGTTTTGGCTTTTGTAAAAAAAAAAATCTTTATCTTCTAAATAGGTATGACAGTGTTTACAGATGAAATAAAGTAGCGTTTGTGACCCAATTTTAAATAATGATGGAAGCTGAGAAAGAAAACAGCAGCCCAGAAGAAGTGAGCCCTGTTGTATGTAGTTTTTCCCCTAAAAGGAAGATTTCAAAACAATACAATGTGTAGGATAAGCTACAGCGCAGTTAAGATCAGGGCCACAACATCCTGTGGTGTCAAGTAGCTCAGCAGGCATAGCAGGGAAGGATGCTCAGTAACTTGTGTGAGATCTGAGGGGAAGACAAAGCGTAGACTTGCAGGGACCTGTGTCCTGAGCACTCTGCTAGAACACCAGTCCCGTGCACGTCCACATGAAGCCTTTCTTCTGCGCACCGTCTCATTTGCATTACCTCCAAGATGAAACTTACAACTCAAGCTGGGAATGTTTCTATAGTTCATAGTTTTCATTTTTCCTGGCAACGTGGTGCTTTTTACTGGTGACTAACATGATTAAAGTGCTTGTCACTGGAAAAATCAGTGGGATGAAGTCACTAATGACGTTAACACAATCAAACACATTCTGTCCAACAGGAATTGTCATATGTCATCAAAACTAAAATGATAGAATCACATCACATTATTAAACACTTATAGGTGCCAAGCCCATTTGTTTTTTTGTTTTGGTTTGGTTTGGTTTGGTTTTTGGTTTTTGGTTTTTTGAGACAGGGTTTCTCTGTGTAGCCTAGGCTGTCCTGGACTCACTTTTGTAGACCAGGCTGGCCTCGAACTCACAGCAATCCGCCTGCCTCTGCCTCCTGAGTGCTGGGATTAAAGGCGTGCGCCACCACGCCCAGCCTGCCAAGCCCATTTGTAATGTCAAATAATCCCCAAGTCCATCCACTGAGGTTTGTACTTGATGCTGGTGGGTTCATTTTATACAACATTGTATATGCGAAGTGTTCATGGTGAGAGTGGACCTGCAAATCATACATATTGACTGGGAGGGCCCAGGATTGGTTATGTGAAATCCACTTGTTCCTCGTCTCCCCGCTCCCCACATGTAGTTCCAGAAGCAAAGACAGTATTGTAGAATAAACTGTACATTGTAGGCAGAGACAGGAAGGTGTAAAACTCTGGCCATTAGTGTGCCTATTAGGAAGCCTCCAGAGAGACTTCACAGAGGAGGGGGCACTTGATGTAGAGCCCAACAAATGAACTATTTACTAGAATTGAGGAGGAGGAGGCAAAAAGAAAAAAAAACAGCAGAAGACAAAATAGCCTAGGGCCTCAGCGGGTAAGAATGCTTGCTGCGCAGCTGTGAGGATGTGAGTTTGATCTCCAGCAGCCATGTACAAAGTGTGACAGGTCACGCATGTATTTGTAACCCCAGTGTGATGCGGGGCAGAGACAGAGGGATTGCTGGCCTCCAGTTGAAGAGAAACTAGCAAACTCCAGGTTCAGGTAGAGAGCGTGCCTCGAAGGACTAAGGAGGAAAGTGATAGAGCAGGAAACCCCAGATCTTATCTTGGCTGCCACATGCACATTCGTGCTCACTTGCACACATGTGTATAACACACACACACACACACACACACACACACACACAGAGTAGGTGGGGAAGAGAAAGACAAAAGAAAAGTTCATGGAGTGAAGAACAAGAAATAGTAATTTCTTATGTATGTAGGTGTAGGGGATAGCACGGGGTATAAAACGTAGCAGTTGAGATTATAACATGTGGTGACAGACACAGCTTGGTTTAGAGTCCAGCTCTCAGTCTAATGAGAATTTTCATCCACTTTTCACTCAATAGATATTACAAGACTCTCCTAAATAGCAGCAAAAAAGAAGTGAGCCAAACAGGTAGACTCCATTTTTTATGGAGCTTACACTATGTTCTGCAATGCTAGAGTTGTGTGTTGTGGATCAGGTCAAGGAGAAAAACAAAAGTGAAAGGTCCACCTAGGTGGTGTGTGTGTGACTGACTCTGCAGTGATTCTGGCGTCAAGGATGCAAGGACTGAGGTGTCAGGGATGAGTGGGATAGAGTGCCACTGGACACGGAAAGCAGTGCCCCCCACGTGCAGTGAGAATGCTGTGGGAGTAAACTTGGAGAGGCTGGAGGTCCCAGACCACAGCAAGAAAACGGAACTGGTGCACAGTACAGTGAGAAGTCACTGGGGAGAAGAAGGCAGTAGATAGATGATGTGATTTCCAGTCCTAAAAGGTGGCTTTGCTGTGTGTGAGCCTGTTGCTTTGAGGCCACAGCAGACACTGTGGTTTGGTGAGATGATGGCGTAGACCCAGTGTTAATGTAAAAGTGAGAGAAGAGCATCATCCAGATAACTCGTGTAACAAAATCCCTGGGTGCTGGTGCATTTCTTACAGTTTTGGAAGCTGAGAGGTCCAAGGTCAAAGTGCCAGTAGAAGCAGAGTCCAGTGACAACCAACGTTATGGTCTTTAGAAGTGTCGTTCCCCATGTTGTTCTACATGGTAGGTCTTCAGAAGCTCTAATCCCAGGCTTGCGAGTTTTGCGCCCATGAATAACGGCCTCTCAACGACTCCCTGCATCATCACCTTGGGAAGTGGCATCCTGAAAAGTGGATCACAGCTGAGCCAACATGCAGACCACATCAGGCTAGAATCAGAACGTGTGGGAGGATTGGAGATGGGATTTAGAGGAGAACTCAAGGTTTGGTTCTCTGGTATTTGCTTAGAATAAGTGTGTGGGCAAGTCATGTATCTCCTCAAACACCAGAGAACTTTCACATGGGTCAAATGCGATTAGACGTATGTCTGTGGTGGATGCATTGTTCTGTCAATCAGATATGTTTTGTGTTCTCTTGGGGTACCTGAACTTAATGAGGAACAAATGCCCATAGGTTGGTAGAGAAGTTGAGGTGGGCCAAAGAGGAGGCATTTAGCAGAAGGCAGGAGGTGGCCGAGCAGAGAGGAAGCCGGCGCTGAAAAGGAGAGCACCAGTAGGAGCCACAGAAGCAATGGGAGTGAGACGGCAGGACCTGGATCATGCGATGCTCCTGCAGATCGGAGGGGTTTCTGTGTGGGGGTACTGTTGCCCACAGTTTTGGGGGCCTTCCTTGTTCCATTATCCCTTTTTACTTGGTGAACCCTTAATTTGTCTCCATTCACTATAAACTGAATGAGCCCGACAAGACAACCAGACTTCGTTCTGTCTATTGGAGGGTACGTCTTTATGCTACTAATCGATTTTTATCCATTTTAAACTATAAAATTATGAATATACATTTGCATTGTCAAAAATAGGTTTTTGAAAACAAAATACTTTATTTTTTTCTATCAAACAATTTATTTCAATTATAACATGGCTTAATGTGGTGCTTTTGCTCATTTTAATTTTTTTCCTGTATTTACTGAATCTTTTAAATCTTTTTAAAAAGCATTCCCTCTACTTTCAGGAATTTCTTACACTCATCAGAATGGCTAAGATCAAAAATTCAAGTGACACCACATGCTGGCAAGGATGTGGGGAGAAAGGAACACTCCTTCATTGCTGATGGGAATGCAAACTAGTACAGTCACTTTGGAAATCTATCTGGTGCTATCTTAGAAAAAATGGGAATAGGGCTTCCTCAAGACCCAGCTATTCCATTCCTTGGAATATACCCAGAAGATGCTCCAGCACACAACAAGAAAATTTGCTCAACCATGTTCATAGCAGCCTTATTCATAATAGCCAGAACATGGAAACAACCTAAGTGTCCATCAAAATACTTTAAATAAATGTTCCTCTCAGTACTTTTTTAGGGTCTCTCTGTATAGCCCTGGCTGTCTTGGAACTCACTGTTTAGACCAGGTTGGGCTTCAGCAGATACCTGCTTACCTCTGCCTCCTGAGTGCTGGGATTAAAGGTGTGCGCCACCACATTCAGCCCCTCAACCCTTTTTTAAAGGTTTGCGTGTGAGAGAGGGGGCAGGGAGGGAGGGAGGGGAGAGAGAGAGAGAGAGAGAGAGAGAGAGAGAGAGAGAGAGAGAGAGAGAGAGAGAGAGAGAGAGAGAGAGAGAGAGAGAGAATATGCCAGAGAACATCATGAAATCCTTACATTGCAAGGATTTCAAGGATTAAACTCAGGTCATTAGGCTTGGTGTTAAGGACCCTGAACCACTGAGCTTACTCCCCACACCGTTAATTCGTCCTAGGCACACCAAAGCTGCATCCTTCCCTAGGGTCTTTATTGGAAACGTTTCCTCATAGGCTTGGTACAAGCTGTGCACCTGTGCCAGGACTTGTGACCGTGTTTTAGAGGCCCTTCCAATGTAATGAGAGCATACTGGATGTGAGCAGAGCAACTCCCCCTTCTTTCAACTAGGTCTTCCAGGGATCCCTGCTCTGTACACATGGTGCTGTCACACTGTTGCCCGTCAGGGTATAACTCCACACATAGCTGCTGCAGTGAATCGTTCAATCGTAGAGGGACACAGTTTATTTTCAGTTCTTCTTACATTATAGAATTAGGAACTGGGCTGTGTTATTGTGGAAACTTTCATCCATTTTGACAAAGCCAAATAATCCTAGAGAGGTCCGTTGACACTGGCTATGCAGTGACGTGTGTTGGCACCGGAGTATGGCTGAGATCTGAGTGGGCTTGTGCTGGTGCGGATGGCAGTCAGCATCCATGGTGAGAATGTTTATGTTTTATGTTGCTTTAAGGAGGAATTAGAATTCCCAGCAAGGGAGCTCAGACATTGCCGTTTCCTTCAGAAAAACTTCAAACCCTGCCCCCCCCATTAACAACTAGTTTTAGAAAAAATATATATATTTACATACATATATTAGCTTTTCTAAAGAAGTCTTCTAAAGATATGTTTAGCAAGTAATTCTGAATTAAAGAGCTTGATTATACATGCAAAGGATAAACATTATCTTCAAAGCTTAGCCTTACCATGAAATAGCATGCTTAAGAACGAAAACATCAACTGTACTAAGTGGTTAAACTTTGGTATCTTTGAAAGTTGAGTATTTGTATTTTTGTAAATCAATAAAAAATTTAAATAACTTTGGAATGGAGAGATGGCTTAGTGAGTGAGAGTGCTCACGGCTTAAGCAGGAGGACCTGACTTCAGGTCCAAGGTCTGATGGTGTCAACAAAGTGGCTCCATTGGTAAAGACACTCACCACCAAGCTTGATGGCTTAAGCTCCATCTCTGGGACCAGGATGGTGGAAGGATAGAACCAACTCCAAAAAGCTGTCCTCTGACATCCATGGCCTTGGCATGTGTGTGGCACACACACACCAAACAAACAAACAAACAAACAAACAAACAAATCTGCAGTGAAAGCTGACAATGACCATAAAGGCCCCTAACCCAAGCACTGTGAAGCAGGGAAAGACAGTGTCTGGGACTTGGTGGCCACCAGCCTTGCTTCAGGCTCACTGAGATACCTGCCTGAAAGAGAATAGAGTAGAGAGAGAGAGACAGAGCAGGATATCTGGAGTCCTCCTCTGGCTTCTACAAACAAACTGTGCGTATCTGTACACATGTGCACACATACCACACACATAAGTCACAAATGAGCAGCACTCACACACATAAGTCGTAAGAGAACATGGTAAGTGATGAAATCAAGGAGTTTCCTAATGTTTTTTTAAAATCACACTGTAATGTCTTAAGTCTTTCTATCTGTCTGTCTATCTGTATATGTAGGTATTCAGTACTTTATAGAGACAAGACTTCATATAAGCAGATCATCTTTCCACACCTAATGTATGGAGTAGGGAGAGTGCAGCAGGAGCTTGTTTGTTGCACTGCTTACACTCTGACTCTAGTGAAATCCATAATGGCCCCTCAGAGCAGAATCCCCACCTTAGTGCACAGGTCAAAGAGCTGAAACCCAGAGAGACATAAATGCAATTGTGTCCAGTTTCACCCGCTGACTTGTCTGCCTTCATTGCTCTCTCCACTGCACAATTATGGAGCTGTTCTGTCTCTGGGTTTGCCATAACTATAACTACCAGGAGCTAAAACAGTTACCCTTTTGGTACCCATGATGAACAGCACCATGGCCTGAATTCAGTTCTCTCGGGTCCGGCAAGCAGTTTTCCGACCTCTGCGATTCATCGGTCTGAATGAAATAAACACTGAGGTTTTGCACCTGGATGACTTTTGTTAACTCTTTGGTGTCTGTTGTGTCCCCTAATTATAGGCCAGAACATTCCAACAGGAAGTGTCTCCATCCGCACCCATGAGTGTCCCAAACTCATTCCTTCCTTCTCCTGTTGCTTTATTCATAAAATGAAACCTACAGTGAGAGATCTCTGCCTCCTCAGTAGGTTTTCTGTGGCCCAATATCAATACTTCAGTCACTGTCTTTCCCATCGCCATCTCTTCCTTCTTTCCTCTTGATATCTTCTCTAAGGAAGCTAATCATTTCCTCTCGTCCTTCTGCTCAGCTTGTAGCTCTTGTCTCCTGAATTGCCTCGAGTGTGTCTCCTTATAACCCAGGGCCTTCTGTATCAGCGTTACAAGGTCCAGCCATATTCCATAAAGCACGGGACTTGGCTCAGCTGGGACTGTGGGAACTTGGGGCAGAGCCCCCTCTGTAGGTGATCCTTACTTTCAGGAGCTAGAGGCCCAGTGCTGGTAGATCCTCTGACTTTTAAGAGTGACAGGAAATCTAGACTTGTGGGATTTGTTTTCACTGCCTCATTCACACATTCATTCATCCCTTCCATGGCTTCTCAAAACTACTGGCAAACAACTGAATTATTTTATAACAGTGTGCATATAAAACAAGACGCATCTGTTAAACATTACTTGCATTCTTAGTAAACCAATAAAATTTTTTTTCTGATTTTGAAGGTGATTGTCCGGCTCAGCTCTCTCCATATTCTCTACTTTTCGGTTGATCATTTCTTTGGTGTCTTTGTTTCCCATGAAGGTTGTCCCTAGCTTCCTGGCAGGTAATGGAGTGTTCTGTTTAACAGTAAGGTATGGGTATCAGGAGGCCTGAGCTGGAGCGTAGCTGTCACATAATGAGTTTGATATGTATTTTATGCGCTACAGACCACCAATAAAATATGACTAATAAGGACTTATCTGAATTGCTCAATTACCTACTTAGTAACTATATTTCATTCTAACTAGATATCTGACCAGTGGTATAGGTATTGGTGATAGATACCACATGAATAACCAGATAAGTGTTTACATGGTGTCCCTGAAGATTACTGCCCATTGGAAGAGAACGACAGTGGTGAGGTATCAGCAATGAAATTGTATCGAAAAGGGGACGTTAAATTACCTGCAGGGGTGAAAGGTGGATGTAGGCTGGGCTCTCGGTGGGAAGAGCTGTGTGATTTGAGATCTGAAAGTGAAGCTGTAGTAGTAAACTAAGTGAGAAGGGTTAGGGGCATATTTCTAGCCAACGGTCTGCGGCTGTGTGCCTCCTCTGTAAGGAATTGACCACAGGGCCTGGTTCAGCCAGCTTGAATAATGATTTAAACCCAGTCAGCCTCACTGGGTTTTGGCTTAACAGATCTTCTCACAGAGAAACAGCAAAGCAGCGCTGCCTCTTCTCAGGAGTCTCACAAGATGCCCTTTGTCAGTGCAGTTCTAGCTTTCTATGGTAGTGTGGTCCAGTGTGCTGCAGTACCAATTTGAAAACTGTTTGGCATAATGTAGTGGTTAAAAAAACCTGGCCAGCCACCAGTAGCCCAGGTCTAGTTGCTGTTTGCTATTGTAAAGAATGCTTTATTGGAATACAACCATGACCTTTCAGAATGTGTTATTTGTGGTCACTTCTCATTAAAATAAAGTTGATTAATGCAAAATCAAAAATATTTACCATTTGGCCTTAGCCTCCCTCTCCCCAAAATAAACCAACATGACAAAATCCACTGATGACTGCTTACATGTATTGGTGAGAGCTCTCTTAGAAAAATGGAATTATACCATGTATGTGTGTCTCTGCATGAGGCTGCGTAAAGGAAAGGATTGCCTGGAAAACACTTAGCTTGATAACTGCTACATAATATTTTGCTGCTATAATAATAATAATAATAATAATAATAATAATAATAATAATAATAATAATAATAAGTAGTAGTAGTAGTAGTAGTAGTAGTAGTAGTAGTAGTATCCTCTTTGTTTTTCTTTATTTCTTGGAATTCCTTCCTCTAATTGCTGAATCTGGTATATGTTAGTATCATTATGATACAACCAATACTAATGGACCTCATGGTTGCTATCCACCTGTGGTGTTTAGATCTGTCCCAGGAGCTTAGAGTGCACTGGCATCTTGACAATAATCTCATGAAGCAGAAGTATACACGTTTATAAGCCCACATTATTAGCAACAGACACCACCATTTGCTGCACGTTAACTCTTTGGCCACTGTGGTGCTCATGTTCTGATGACAAGCAGCTGAGACCAGGGGTTGTGGGCTTGATTCTCACAATTGGCAGAGCCAAAAATTCTAACTCTGCAGCCTTGAATGCACCCTCCACCACTGTGCTGGCCCATGTCCTATGGCTAATTATGGTAGAACAGTTAAAGGATGGCTTCAGCTACTTGTGTAGCCCAGCCTGCCTGTTGCCTGGCTCAGGGGTGCCTGCTTTATTGAATTGCCTCTGCTTGGTGGTGCCTCCCACTGTCTTGTGTATGCTTGCCTCTCAACCATGTGCTTTGGAGAAGCTAGAAGCTGGTTCTCTTGTCACCAGGCCCCTTTCTCCTTCAACCTTGGTGAGCACTTGGCATGAGCTGACTGTACAGTGTGAATAAGAATGAGTCTTTACTGACAGGAGCTCACTGTGGGTTCTGTGCATACCCAGTGAGGTACAGGCATGAGCTCACTGAGCTCACTGTGGGTTCTGTGCATACCCAGTGAGGTGTAACTAGTATCTCTCTTTCTCTTTCCTCCTGCTTCAGAGGACACGCTATGCTGTATCCAAAGACAGTGAGGAGAATGAAGAAAAGACAAACATAGATAGAAACACCGAGATTCGGTGGCTTCTCTCTGATGAAGAAGCCGCAGCATCCTGGAAGCAAGCATGTTTGTTATACACAGTTAAACAGGGCTGTGGGGTTATCGCATACAGCTGAATCAAGGAGGCAAGGTTGGCTCACAGTATACATCTGAGCCAACAAGACAGGCTTAGCTAATCTTTGTAGAAGCAATATCTGCAGAGGAGCAGACTCCAGGCTTGAAATATCCAAGGGGAGAAAGCTGTGATGGACATTTTCTGCATTCACTGCCAGCATTAACACTCGGATCCCCAAGGAAGGCTTTGCCACCCACATGCAGTTTTGCCACTCTCATGGCTGAGGCCTTAGAGTTCTTGTCATGCCTGTGTCCATGGCAACAGCACACATTCCCTCAGGACTTCACTCATTCAGAGCCTCCTGTGCTGTCCACAACCCTGTCCTTGCACTGCGTGCCATTTTCTCATAGTGGCCTTTTGAGAAAGTTCGCTTATCAGCCCGCCTTACTAGTGCTAGGATGCGTGATGAGGGACGTGGAAGTAGACGTGAAACGTCAGAGACATAGTGACTCAGAGGCCGTGTTCTCTACTCATGGACTAAATCCTATCTATGGACTAAATCCACTAAAATGCCCATTTTATCTGTTGTCTTCATCTTAGTAGCTACTCCTATGAAATGAGGTCAAATATATATTTTTTCCTCAAGGATTATGTTAAATTTGTATTGACACAGGGAATGCAGGTGTGGCTTATTTCCAGGTAAATGGAAAAGCATGGTGGAGAAACAGTAACAATTTACGAATTTTCAGACATAAACAGAATTATTTGTTCTGTTTAATAGACATTAAGCAACCCTGTTTAAAGTGAGCATTAGGCCAAGCACAGCATGGCAGTTGCCAATGGGCTTGTACAATGTGCATCCCAGGAGGGGCAGCATCGTCTGTTCAGAGAGGACCAGGTTCCAGAGGACCAGGTTCAGAGATCCAGACTATGTCACATGATGTATAACTTGGGTAATCTACTTAACCTTCTAGGATAGCTGTTTCCCAAACAGGAACAATAGATACACTTGCCTTGGGGAGCCACTGGTAGGATGCAGGTTCAAAGCTTGTCATCTGTCTCACTCTCAATAAACTCTTCACTGCTAGTTGATGCTATTTAGAGTAGAGATAAAAATGGTTCCCAAGGGGTGGGGCTAAACAACAGAAGGGAACAGGAAAGTGGCATGAGGGAGGATGGAAGAAGTCAAGAAATCACCACTTCAAGCTGGGCAGCAAGAGGGAACACTCCGCTGTTGAGATAAACTGGGATTCAAAGATAATAGAGTCCTGGTGATGGGGTGGGGGCAGATAACGGCTAGGAGAAGGGATGGCATTCCAAGCCAGGAATGGGGTGAATGAGATATGGAGGTAAGAGTATGGGTATATTCAAGAATTCCTCATGTTTTTTTGTGGCTGAAAAGGGAGAGTGAGAGCAAGGATGCTGATGAAAGCAAATGGCCCTGATGTTATGAATGTCGGACAACACATTCTAGAGCTCATGGCTGCAGGGGTGGAGTTGTTGGAATGAATGTGCCTTCTGTAGAAGCCAACCATCTTGGCCACTAGAGACTGGTACAAAGGCTTGCTATTCTACTCTGAAGGCATTGGTGACTTGACTCTGTTACCTACAGGGCAAGTTAAATTCCAAACCACAGGTCCATCTGTCTTTACAACATGTAGTAGACTATGGGCCCTTGACTATAGACATTCCTGAAGTCAAGCTCCTGGGCACTCTTGCTTGACCTAGAATAAAATAGAGTAAGTGTGGATTTCTTAATGATTAAAAATAGATTTTATTTTCATTCAGTTTTAGTTAGGCCAACCAATTTTGAGTCTCCCACTATTGAAATGATAGTTTGTTACCCTCCTCCAAAAATACCATGTGTGTCTTGCCATGAGGGGGCCACACAGGCAAGTACTGAGGCCAGGCAGTGGGCAGAGGAAGCCAGAGGATGAGTCATAAGCATCCATAAATGATGGCCAAATGGGGTGGATGGAAGTGTGGCTAATGTCAGGACCCACTATTTGGAACTGACATCTGAAATACAGACTGTGTAGCCAGTCTATTGAGACCGTGGAGCTCCTTCTGTCTCCAGGTAGATAGCATCAGTTAGAACTGAGATCAAATGTGGGCCCATATTTGGTATCCTTAGAAAACTGGAGGATTGCATGGTGCATGCACACACACACACACACACACACACACACACACACACACACACACACACACACACACACACAACCCCTCTGCTGCAAAGCTGTGGAGTTTTGGTTATCTGGGTGTGGATTGCAGCTGGCTTCCATATTGTAGGCATTTCCCCCATAATTGCCAGTGGCAGCTGTGAGGCATTTTCATGGTGGTCAGAGGTGACATCTCTAAGGTCATAGGATGCTCCATGTTTCTGAGACAACCTGGAAAAAAAAATCCACCAATTCATCTCTTCAGTACCTCCCACTAATACCACTGAGGTTCTTCAGACTGAAATTTCCAGTTGTGCTCATTTGTTTATCATGGCCTTTTCCTTAATGCACTCCTTCCCAGCTTTAAGGAATTAAGAAACAGAACTTAGAAATCTAAGAAAGCTGTCACAGCATCTGATGTGTGTAAGCCATGGGCTGTGCACCCTCGATGTGTTTAATTTCCCAGACGGACATTAACATACTCATCTGACAGACAGAGACATGGGTATGGGAGTTCACACTGACGTCCCACCATCTATAGGACAAGAGACAGAAATTCCTCGTAGGGTTGTCAGATTGCCTTTTGGAGACAATTTCCCTGAAATATCAAGTGATTTGGGCTCGTTCTCCCACCAGAGTAGCTACGGCCTCTGTTGAGGGCATCTTTGGACAAAGATCTAGTTCGTTAGGTCATGTTCGCAGGTGTCCAAAGTGCAGTGTGGCGGCCTGCTAGTGGGAACGGGAGTGGCAACTCCTCCTCCCTTCCCCATCATTATGATTGGAGAGTACTATGTTAACAGCCGCTTGGTTTTCTCATAATGTATGAAGCTGGCCAAAGGCACGACTTTCTAGCTCCTCCTTGAACTGACATTATTTAGATGGTGATCTTAGAAGTCCAGGGTCATCTTAATCATGACAGTTAAACTGCTTAGCATGACTGTCTTCTTAGAGACCATAACAGCCTTTCACAGAATTGTGTGCATGGATATGTGCACGTGTGTGTAAGTGTGTGCATATGTGTGTGCTTGTATGTATGTGCGTGCATATGCATGTACATGTGCACGTTATTTTCTCAATGTTTGCCACTCTCTGAGAATGTACTATTGCCCAGAACTACTTAATTAAACATGACTTTAAAAAGTTTGAATTCTCCTTTAAAGTAGTGACAGAAATTGTTTAACATGATTTCTTGGTTCTGTGCTGCCTTTGGAATGGCAAGAAAGCAGAGTCAAGAAAATCCAGCCACTCTGTTAAATCTTTATTTATTTTCTAAGGAGTGAGAGAGCATTTTTATCCAAGCGATGAGAACCTCCTGGAGTTGATTGACTTAAATTAGCTTGATTGCTTTTTATCAATCACAGCTGTGCTGTTTAGCATAAAAATGCAAAACATCTAAAAAGCATTTGCCTTGCAGCATACTAGAAAGATGTTTTTAGTTAGTTTTAAGATGTTTCAAATTTTTATTCTGCACAGATTCTCTAAGAATGTATCCAGAACATATCTAGTTACAGAGAATTAGTACAGATATTGTAAACTTTGAGAAAATGAATTAAAGAAAATATGCTGTTTTATGAATTACATATTTAGAATTTGGGCTTTTTTGCTTTTAAATGTCCCTCATAAGTTAAACAGTTCAGCAATATTTGTTGCAGTGACCAAGCCACCCAATTGCTGCTAAAGATTAAGAAACAGTCCATGGGACTTTTCATGTAATAAGCCATTTGGCCTTTCTTGAGGAGCTGTTGACGCGGTTCAATGGAAACTAGTTGTTATGCTGTTAGGTGGAACCTCTTTGTCCTGAAATCCTATGAATGAAGTTCAGCCCATCCTTTGCTGTCTCCTTGGTTTTATCTCTGGTTTCCATGGTGTCATGAGGAGTAAGGACAATCAATATCCTCTTACGCTGTGCGAGTGGCTGCTCTGCATGGTGGTCCAGGCCCCTGGCCCTGCCGCTTTGCATCACTTCCTCTCACTTGACAGATTTTGTCCTTTAGTAGTTTCAGGTATAAACAACGAGGTTAGCCCCTCAGATTTGAGAGGGAGGAAAAAGTCATCCGTGGCACCGGCTGCTTGTCCTTTTGTTTTCACCCAAGTGGTTCATCTGGCTTCCCGGACAGATTCCCTTGCTGGTCCTGACACTCAAGTTGTGGGACGTGAGTTTTCAAGAGATGAGCGTTTTAGGCCCACCAGCTCACATTTCCTCAGACTGGCCACTAGCTCACAGTGCATGCCTGAAAAACAAATCTGTGTGTCCTGGCCAGGCACTCCACAAGCCTTGGGTGTGAGAATGACGTGTGCCTACCTTTACTGAGCTGAGGATGTGAAGTTCCTGGATCTAGAATGGGCACACTGGGGCCACCAGCTTTCTGTTGGAGAGAGCATAAGGTGCAGAGTCCCCTTCCTTAGGAATGCACAGTATAGAGCAGTGGTTAGATAAGCAGTCAAAACAGGTAGTAGTCACCAGAGAGATAAGTGGGGACCCTCATAAACGCTTGTGCCACAGGCTCCAGAGATGTGAGATTCCAAGGCTTTTCTCCGCTAGTTTTTTTTAATGCAGGTAAGCCTGAGATGAATATCTGTGTTGCTTTTAGACTTGTGTAATCAAATTTCCAAGTATTTGACATATAATTGTATTCCGGGAAATTAAAAAATAAAAATACATTTTTTTTGCTCTTGCTACAAACCATTTTCCAAAAATAATTTCTCCTACTATGAATATATTATAATTATACTATTAATGTTTAAGTCGTTTATAACATGAACATTATGACAGAATTTAGAAAAATCTTAAGTTCTCTTCCAAAAAAAAAAATCTGTTCTGTTGTATATACATTACTTTTCACGTAATTATTTCAGTAATTTACCTAAAATTTAGATGCTTTGTTTTTTAAGTTAGGTTAATGTCATTAAAACTGTGTCCATGTGGTTTTAGACCCCCTCACTGTAACTTAATTTAATTGATTAGTTAATTTTGTATTTTAGAAGCAGGATTCCATGTGACTCAGGCTGATCCCTAACTCCCTCTGTAGCTGAGGCTGATGTTGAGCCCTGTACCTCATGCCTTCTCCAGTGTGCACCACCACACAGCTATTTGCCTTTTCCCCCCTTAATCTCAGTATTTGGCATGCTCTACCTGGCTGTGTTTCTATGTTCCGTCATTGTGGAACTTTCTAGTCTTCCTCTGATGCAGTATAGTGTCCTGAATGTCTGGACTGCTGGATCACAGGGCTACCTCAATGCCGTGAACTGTAGACTTCTATATTGTTGTTTTAAAATTTAATTTTATTTTGATTGTCACACTCTACATATTTAGGGAGTACAATGTGATGTTTTATTCATGTATACCTTGGGGATAATACATATATACTTGGTTTAAGGCCACAGCAAAAGAATAAATTCCCTAGTCTTCCTAGCTCTGGGATTTCAACATAACATTATTGTGCTTTGTTAAAATTATAATTGTTACACAGGGTTGAATATATTTCCATATTCTTTTGTGTGTATCTTCTTTATTGTCTGTACAGATTACATAATAATAGATCATTTTTGCTGTGATTATACATTAGGGTTATTAATTATTTATATTAGTGAAAGCAAATGTTTCCTCATATTCTTGTTTGCCATTTTAGTTTTATTTTTGTGCATTTCCCTAAATTTGGGGCTGTACGTATAGCTGATTCATCACACACTTCGTAGAGTTTCCAGAGATTAGACGTGTTCTGCCCTGCTTTGTATATGTTTTCTGTCTTGATATGTTATAGGTATTTTTTTTAGAGTTTATTTATTCTTTTTGAAAGTAAAATTCAGGTGCAAGGTCAAGGCAATTGCAACTGGACCTAGCCTGTTCCCATAGCAACTGGACCTAGCCTGTTCCCATAGCAACTGGACCTAGCCTGTTCCCATAGCTACATACCTGGATTCTCTTCATTTATCTCTGTGCTCAGAGCTCATTCCAGCCCAGGTTTTCTCTTGTTTAATACATTTTACTACAAGCTGAGGATATAATTCCTGTACCCAGGTTCAGCTTATGTAGAAAAATAATAAACTTGCTATTTAGAACCTACCAAATCTAAATCAATTTATGTCCATTTTGCAAATTTATCCTAATGTAATCTATTTAATAGTCTTTATTTACTTATTTTTTAAACGTATTATCTGTCTTAAGATATTAGTTTGAAGTATGTATATGTTTATGGATTGTGCATTTGTACATACATATGTGTTCAGACCAGTCTTACTCTAGGTATGTATGTATGTATGGGAAAAATAATCAGTCATTTTGAATTTCTTGTGGTATGCTAAGATGAGTAATGTGTATCTCTTTTTTTGTTACTGCTTGTGCTTTGAGCATCTTTGTGTGTGTGCTGCCGTTATGCAGTTCTCTGTAACTGAGCGTTTTGATAACTTTATTGGGTTCTTTTACCTGCCACTCTTCTCCACCCCATTTCCTTCCAGCCCCCCAACACTAGGTAGGAGAGAAAGACGGATGGAGGAGGAAGGGGGAGTAAATCTCTTTAGGCTACTTCCTGCTGGTTAAGGATGTCCAGTTCCTTAGGGCAAATTTAATCTTCGTGGACAGGATATACAGTTTCTTCTACTCGTCACTTTGCGCACAACCACTTGACAGCACACAGCAGCAGGGGGAGCAGCCACTGCCTCTTTGGAGCTCCTCCTCCTAAAGTACCTCTGGCCCCTCTCAGGGCTCTGGCATTTTAAGAGTCCCCAGAATTCCAAATGAAAACTAACCTCCACTTGCCAAATCACGCCCCTCCTAAAGCATGAGACAAATCAAAGTCAGCTGCTGTGGTCAATCTGAAGCAGCCCCGTATCCCACACCTAGGATTGAAACAAAGACATTCACATAACATAACTGAATATAAAGAAACCAAAATTCTCGCTACAGTTCTGCAACTTCCAAATGGCACTGTATCTTGGATCTCTTTTGTCATAATTAAAAAATATATTTTATTAATTTATTCATATTACATCTCAATTGTTATCCCATCCCTTGTATCTTCCCATTTCTCCCTCCCTCCCACTTTCCCCTTACTCCCTTCCCCCTGTATATGCTCATAGGGTATCAAGTCTCTTCTTGGTAGCCTGCTATCCTTCCTCTGAGTGCCACCAGGCCTCCCCATCCTTATAGGAACACCTGAAAAGTTTCTTTAATAATAATACCATGGTTCATTGCTGGGAGATAATTTCCCTTCCCGGCTGTTCTGTCTGCCCTGAGTATTTTCATTCCAGATGGCAACATTGCTAACCTTCTTGTATCCTTCAAATGTCACTACTCAATGTGGTCTGTTCTTCTGATCCTTTTAAAACTGCAGCCCCTTTCAACTGTGGAATTCTCCTCTCCCTGCTGTTGACACTGACCCAAATTTTACCTAAAGTATTCACTACACTTATTTCTTTCTCCCCCTGTTACTGCTACTTCTCCCACCGAAATAAAAGCCATTTTATTCACCAATAATACCAACATGTAGAACTGTAGCTGGAAGACATCAAGTACCCAATGGAGGTTTATGAACATCTGAATGGAGTTCTGATACAAAGTTTTAAGACATAACTGGTTATGTTGGCTTCCTAAATATAATGCCCCCAATTGTCTAGTATCCCAGGTAACCTAATCTTTGTCACGTTCAGGCCTGGTGGCACACAGAAGGAGAAGCAAGCTATCCGGATGAGATCTGATAGGCTGTGGTCTACAATTGAGGGGCTAACGTTTGGGATGTAATCTGAACAAATTAAAAATTTTAAGTTAAAAACAAAAACAAAGACATGCGTCCCAGTAATTGAAGTAACTGAAAAGTGACTCTATTTGCTGAGTGAGGGAGCATAGCACCTTGACAGAGCCTTATCAGTTCCTAACAGGAGATGACAGATGAGCATTTAGAATAGTTTGGGATTTAGTCTCCAGTGGTTTGAGATAAGTCTTTTGTGTTTAACACTCAGCTATCTTTTATATTTTTAATTTTACCCTGATCTCTGAAAATTCTGACTTATACTACAATATCTAAATACTTGTAGCTTCTTGGAGTCCCACAAACTCCTCATTATTCCTTGAAAATATTTATATATACACTAGCTTGGTTTTGCTAGTTTTCCTGGACTTTACCCTCCAAATGTTTCCCATCCTGTTACCCACCAGCTGTGAACATCAAAATTGCCAGCTTTCTGAGCCACCTAAAGAAAGGTCCAGAGAAGGCATCATTCTGAGTTTCCATCGTAACTTTAAAAGGGAAACTTCAGAGTGGCTGGAGCCTTTGAGTTTTTGAAAGTGAAAGAGGATGTTTTAAGTTTCTTATAGTGAGAGCCCATTTAGGTGTCCCTGACCTTGGTTCCCGGATGAAAGGGAAAGTGATGACATGTACTGGGCTAGTTAGCCATCTTATTGCTGTGAGCTGACACAAAGCACTGGAAGGAAGGGCTTATTCTGGCTTACAGTTTGAGGGGAGCCTTTCCATTATAGCAGGGTTGGCAGGGTAGCAGGACTTTGAGGCAGCTGATCACATTGCATCTGTAATCAGGAAGCAGAGAGGCAAGTGCTGTCTTTGGGCTTGTTTTCTTCCTTGTATTCAAACTGGAATCCCCATCCATGGTGATGTCTACATTCAGGGTAAGTCTTAGGCCCTCAGCTAAACTGTTCTGCAGTTTCCCTCCTAGACACACTCAGATACATGTTTTCATGGTAATCCCAAGTTTAGTTAAGAATGAAGATTAACTGTCCCGATGTCTTCACTATAAATCTGAAGGGAGCCTGGGAGGAGTTTCTTCCTCCCCTCTTGTCACTGTTGCTATTGGAGATGTTGATGGCTGTATCCAGAAACATCAGCTAATTGTCTGTGATGAGCTTGATGGCTTGCTCATTGTTACCGGAACTTGCCCTAACCAGCTTCTTGCCAGCTCCTTGTAACCACATTTTCTGGTGATGACTGATCCCAGGGCTGGCCTCTAGTCTCTCACAGAAGCAGCTCATCTTAACTTGCCTGACATTGTAGCATTGGGGTATTTCTAGCATATGTGACAAAAATGGGGCTCCACTGTCATTTCTGATGTGGTTAAGACTGGCCCAGACAATTGTTCACATGCATGGCACCATGTCTTGTGACAAATCATGAGAGTTCAGGGACCATCTCTACTTTCACAGACACCCTGAGGAGGTTGAAAGGACAAGAAAGCTGCTGCTGCTGCTACTGAAAAAGGCATGGCCAGTGTAGTAATTTCAGGACAGGATTCACCCAGTGTATTTCCCAGCCCCCCAAACCTGTGAAACATAACAGAGGTATATGTAAAAAGAAGAAGAAGAAGAAGAAGAAGAAGAAGAAGAAGAAGAAGAAGAAGAAGAAGAAGAAGAAGAAGAAGAAGAAGAAGAAGAAGAAGAGTGCACAAAGATAATTCAACTTAAAGGACCAGCAAGAATCTAACAGCCTCAGCATTTTTAAAGAAAAGGGTTGTTTCGAATAGAAAAATAAAACAAAAACTGTGTCCTTTTGACATTCTGAACTTTTAAAGTACACAAAAGTTTAAGTTTCTTCTTAAAAGCGGAGAAGTTCTTATACAGCAACCCTAGCTAGCTTTTTAAAACTCATTAATATGAATAAGAGGGTTCTTTGTTTACTTTTTAATTGAAACCCTAATTTTTAAAGGAAGCATTAGCATGCCAGGGTTATACTTCACTTGTAGAGCTTTGCCCAGCGTGTTCAAGGTCTGTGGTTTCATTTCTAACACCACATTAAAGGTGGTGGGTGGCATTATTCACAAAATTTAGGTTCATATTACTTGGAAATGCTTGGTCATTTTTAAAATAAATACCAACAAGGGCCAAGAGTCTGTGTTATCTCCGAGGAAAGGAACAACAATAAGAGACAAACTTGCCTTCATCAACGGGCTGATAAACTAGATGGAAAGATAGGGAGAAAAATGCCCAAGTCAAACAAAGGTTGGTTGCCTTTTACCGCAGAGGAAATAGAGGATAGAGTGGGAGTCCCCTAAGTTCCCCTGAGAGGAATTAGTGCCACCTGCCTGAAGGAGGAGATAAGGAAGCTATGGCACAAGGGACAGAGGGTAGCAAGGTAAAAGGATGCTAGAGGCAGAGGAGATCTCAAATGTAGATCCTGGAGCTAGCATGACTGGTTTGAGAACCTGGAAACAACCTGTTGCGTCCGTAGCGTTCTACTGATCCACAGTGGGGTCGGGTCGGTCAAAGTGAAGCAGATGAACTGGGCCACCAAAAAGATTCCGACTTTGTTCTGACAGCAGATGGAAAGGGCATGGACAGATCTGTCCTTGAGAAGAGTTACTTTTCACACCTCTACCAACTTGTGGGTGTGTGTGTGGGGGGGGGGGGGGCAAAACCTTACTCCTCTTTGTAAGAGGGAAGGAAACATTACCATCTGCTGAATTAGGTCTCTGCCTTCCTTTTGTTGTAAGTTTCAAGCCGTAGAACAAGCTGATGAGAGCCTCTCACTCAGGTCTACCTTACCCCCTGGTACATTTGACAGTGTCTAGAGACCAGGAGGCACCTGAGCACCTGTAGTCAGGCCTCTAACCTTAAGGTTCTGTGGAAGCAAATTCAAGTTCTGGGAAGATCCATTCATCCTGAAATTACTGTGAAATTATCCTTTGAACCTCTTCAGGATATCCGTGGAAGTAGAGAGCTCTGCATGGACTCACTTAGTGTTCTTTGCTTTGGACTTTATTAATTTGTTTTTTTTTTAAGCCAGTGAAAATGAAAAACATAACCAGAGCATTTCACATAATAGTGCAGGTTTCTAGTCTCTTAGCAGTGTGAAGCTCTGTGGAAAGCTTGGCTTCCTCTTGGCACCCTGAGGCAGGAGCTGAGGGGCATCTGGCTGGGCCTTGGGCTAAGAGCTTGCTCTGCAGCCAACTCAGGATGCACACAACCCAGGTTATTCCTTACTGTATCTCCATAGCCAGGCAGTTTCAACTGAAGTGTTTAGTCTGAGTGAGGAGGTAAAGGGAGGAAAAGGTTAGCCAGTGAGCGCATGAATAAAACATGAATGTGCAGGAACAGCCAGGTGACACGGATCCGGTGACAGGTGGTATTGAAAGTGTCCCATTTTTGTGGATCCAGAGTTTAATTCCATAAAGAAGCCAACTAAAATCTGTTTTGTGTTCCTCAGAACAACACTGGTTGAAGTACTATGATGCTTGTTGGCCATGACAGATGCAGTCTGGTTTCGTCTGCTCCTGGTCTGAGCATAGCCCTTTCTCTTCTTTCTCCTGTGGCTCAAAGAAACCCAGTTTCCTCTTGCTGGAACATTTTCATCTCTAATGAATGACTTCCTGCCCTTCATTCTGGGGCATGGAGCTCTAATGGCTTTCTCAGGCCCTTATTTGGGAGGCAGAGAAGTTTAGGCTTTGGGACTAATGTTTCCCGTGTCCCATCCGCAGTTCCTGCGCTCCTCTAATGGGCCCTTGGGGCTTGCTTCTGACTTAGAGTGGATGTGAGGTCTCAGCTGAGTCCTCCACTTTCCATCCCTAAAACTGGAAAAATGATGCTGTCTTTCTCACTATCAGCAATGACGTGATGCTCTTAAGCCTTTCAATAAATAGTGGTGTTTTGTTATGATTACCCTACACTTGTTTTAAATAGAGAGTGCAATGAGGCCTCTCAAATACCATCACAGGGGTTCTAAAGCACGCATGTGAATATGAGACTCCTTTGAAGGAAAGGAATCTTTCTCATTCATAATGTGTTGTTATTGTCCCGCTTGCAGACACTCTTATCTTCCTCAGTGACAAAAGTAGCTTTTGTAGTGTCTATCTCTACACTGAGGTGGAAAAGGAATTTGAAGGTCACAGTGAGGTCCCCATGCCCACAGCAGAGATTCCCAGCACGAGCAGATCCTGTCTGCCAACACTGACCTCATAGGGATGTGACTGGTTCCCAGAGGAGACATCACCCTGTCCCATGAAATGGAACTTTATTTTCATAATCTTGGCAGAGATTACAGAGAACAGAATTCCATCCATCTTTGCCTGGAAAAGAACTCTGTATCAAGAATTTGCCAAAAGGAGAAAACAGGGGAGGAATCTCTTTTTCTCTTCTCCTTAATTTGATTACCCCAAATTTCTACATTAAAGACAATTGTCAGAGGTATGAAAATGGTGTGTTTAGGTCCCTTCTCTCGTAATCCTGTCTTCTGAATAATTTGGATAGCATGTGTAATCCTGAAATAAGCAAGGGATTTTTTTAACCTTTTTTTACTTTACCTTGGTACAAGTTTAAATATATTGCAACTTACTAATGTTAATGAAAGTGGCTAGTGGGGAAAAGGCATATATAGAAAGGATTCACATGAAATCATCCCAGATTTTGCTCTTCTAAGATATTTCAAAAGTATCTTGCCCTCACAGGTTCATAAAGATTCTTACAAATATCACAAAACTTGGCATTTGCAAAAAGAGAATTTTATAGGATATTTTACCCTTTGTGTAAACTTTCCTTAGCATTGCTGGCAGTCAAAACCCAGTATCTTCTGGAAGGATTACTCTAACATTTCCAGTATGGTGGCCAGTCTGTCATTTGTAGTATGTGTAGATGATGGCATTTAAACCTCTGAGGATTAGGATGTTGCTCTGAATGTTATGTTCTCAATGACTCCCGTGGTGCCATGGTCTTAGCTCTCCCTCCAGACTTGGTCTCTTGTCGTCTGAGGACATTGGCTAAGGTTTGTGCTCCATGATAAAGGTGTGGCCTTCTGGTCTTGAAATGGGAAAAACACTTAGACTATGTGCTTAGCCCACAGATGTGTTGAGGACCTACGGAATATATAGTCAGTGTAATAATCTTACATTAAAAAGTAAGCATTTTCCACAGGATGTTGCCCAGGGTATTACTTGGATATTACAAAGAAGAGAGCACTTCTTTTAGAATAAGAGCCTCTTGAAGCCAGGATGGTATTTCATTTATCTCTACACCCCTCATAAAAATTAAATATTAATTGATACATATTAGATGAAAGGGGACAATATTTTATTTTATTTTGTTTTGTTTTAGTGTGTGTGTATGAGAGAAGAGAGAGAGAGAGAGAGAGAGAGAGAGAGAGAGAGAGAGAGAGAGAGAGAGAGAGAGAGAGAGAGAGAGAAGACAATGTTTAATGTCACTTTTTGAGTTAGGGTCTCTCACTAACCCTGGAGCTCACTTCTTTGGCTAGCCCGGCTGAGGAACAAGCCGCAGGGGTTTGCCTTTTTCTACCTCCTCAGCACCGAGGTTACAAGCAGGTGCCACTGTGCTCAGCTCTCACATGAGTGCTTAGGATTGAACTCAGGTCCTCAAGCTTAAGCCATCTCCCTAGCCCAGAGGTTTCCAGAGCCTTTCAAACAGATAACCATCACCTCGGTGGCTTAAAACCTTAGAAATGCACTGTGTGGAGCCCAGACGTGACTGGTACAGTGTCAGCAATGGCGCATTGCCCCTGAGGCTACAGGGGAGAGTCCTCCTTTTCTGACTTAGCTCCTGGAGCCTCCACTCATTCCTTCACTTGTATTGCATAACTCCAGCCTCTTCTTTAATTATCATTTTGCTTTCTCCTCTTCTGTGTCTCTTCTCTATGTCCCACCCCCATACATAACACGTGTGCCTCTGTGTGTACATGTGTGCAACTGCATGTGGTGGCCAAAGTTTACATTGGATGTCTTCCTTAATTGTCCCACACCTTGTGTCTTGAGAAAGGGTCTCTCACTGAATGCAGCTCTCACTGGCCACACTGGGTGACCACAGAGCTCTAGGAATCGGCCTGTCACCACTAACAGCATTGGTACAGTTATACATGTTCACCGCCACATTTAGCTTTTTTACATGGGTGCCAGGGATACAAACTTAGGTCGTCATGCTTTCTCATCAGACTTGTTACCAACTGAGCCGTCTCCTTAGCCCCTATGTTTCTTAAAAAAAAAAAAAAAAAAAAAAAAAAGCACTTATCATTGCATTCGAGGCCCACCTGGGTAATACAGAATGAGTTCATCTTGAGATCTTGAACTTAATTGTATCTTGAAGGACTGTTATGCCAAATCTACTCATAGGTTCTAGAGCATAAGACACATCTTTTGGGGGTCTTCCATTCCCCCCACACCAGTAGTACGTTTTTTTCACATTGGAGAATGCTTAGCAATGTCTATTGTATGAGCAGGTAGCAGGCTGTGCTTGGAAGTGTGCTTCCAGATTCAGGGCCGCATATTCTAGGTCTAGGGGTCCAGTAGAGGCCTGTCATTGCTTTCCATTGTCTGTCTAGAGAAAGGCCATCGCTGCCTCGTCCTCGAACTTTCTACAGAGGCTGGTGTGGCCTCTGAAGCGCCAGTCTCTTCTTTCATCTCCACTTGGCTGGCTCTGCCATGTCTCTACTATGTGCTTAGTTCTTCCTGAAAGGCTCTGAAGCTGGTTTCAATTGACCAGAGTGAGCTTGTGAGGGAAGAAAACAGTGCCCGAGAAGATCAACAGGGCAGGTTTTCTAAGAGGCAAGAGCACATAGTTTCCTTGCAAGATTTCCTTAAGACACCATGAAATTTAAGCTTAAGGGAACTGGTTCATGAAAATATTTAATTCAATAAACCATCTTCCTCATAGGGAGGGGGTAGGGGTGGGATGGGGTGGTTGCCTGTATTCCAGGCATTTCCCACAGAAATGACATACCGAGTAAGAAGAATTTCTGGAGGGAAGGCAAATGTCTCCCTCCCCCATACTGTAACTTATCCCTCCAGTAGAGATCAGGACCACCATGGTTAAGGCGATTGCCTCTTAAGAGATGCCGATTATGCATCCTTAAGGTGGGAGTAAAGGTGTCTGGCATCTGTGTTCTCCCCGTGGTGTCTTTACTCATCTTGTCTCTGTGCAATGCTGCTATATTTGACCCGCAGTTAGAATGACGGGCTGAGTGTGCTGCATTTGGTTTATCCATCATCAGAAGATGTACTTTCTAGACATACTTTCCCCCCTCTGTCTCAGACGCTACTTCCTTTAGATTACAGCTCTCATTTCTTGGGTATTTCTTGTGTTTCAGCTAGATAGGACGCTGCCAGCACATCCCTCCCCCTTCCATAAAATTGGTAATTGTTAAAGGTAGAGCCATGAATTTTAGTGGTTTTCTGTCTAAGACACTCTGCTTAAGTGTCTAAATGGGATGCAGAGTGCTGCCTGTAGCTGTCCCTAGACTGCACTGAAAATGCTTGCTCCTCAGATGTCTAAGGCCAGGTTTGCTAAGAGGACATGAAGCTGCATAGAAGTAACAGTTCCTTAGTTTGTGGGTGGCTTAATGGCCCCTGCATCACAGAGCATGCATTAATAGTACGGAATCTTAAAATCACAGACTATCACGTTTGGAGCTGACTCAGTGAGCTCCACTCTCTTATATTACAGATATGAAGACAGTGTGAACTCTTTACCCTCAACTTTTACACGTTGGACTCTCAGTTTTGATGTCTCCAATAGAATTGAGGCTATTCCTATAGAAACCACAGCTGCAAGAGTAGCCGAATATGACGTAATCAATATTCACATTGGAGAGAGAGAGAGAGAGAGAGAGAGAGAGAGAGAGAGAGAGAGAGAGGAGAGGGAGAGGGAGAGAGGGAGGGAGGGAGGGAGGGAGGGAGGGAGAGAGAGAGGGAGAGAGAGAGAGAGAAAATGCATGATAACATATTTCCCATGCTAAAATATTCATTGCCCTCACAGTGTGATCATGAAAAATATTTTAGCAGCGATGATGGTAAACCCAGAAGCGGATGGCCATTGGTCTGTCTTTTTAAAATGACCGAAGACAGATGAGTGAGATGGCACAGCAGGAATAGATGTATTCTGCCAAGACTGGAGGATTCCTGGATCCCACATAAAGTTGTAAAGAAAGAACCAACTCTATACGGTTGCTCTCTGATCTTCACCCTTGCACCATGATACACATACTGCTGTGGAGTGTCCACCAGAGAAGACTGCTTGGCCATGAGTTTAAGACAATAGCAAGTCTTTACAGGCCAGCCAACGACTGCAGTGGGTACTCAGGACCCAGTGTAGCCCTGAGCCTTTCTCAGGGTGAGCTTTTAAACATAACATTGAAATGCAAGGTTAACACACTTTGTTAGCAAGAACAATTATCTAGAAGCAGATGTACAGAAGCCAAAAAGCAAGGTTAGTACATTTAGAGACTTTCCCAGAACTATGGACTTTGATGGACTAGGTGTTTATTGTCATTTTGTCAGGTGGTGCTATCTGTGTGCTCAGTTTTATGGCCTGAATGGTACTTGTGCAAAGGTCTGGGGGCCTGTTACACTCTCCCATCACCACAATAAATAATAATAAAAACAATAATAATATCTTAAATGACCAAGGCGTGTAAGTATCATGACTTTACTTCTGTTTCACATCCTAGTTTTTATAGTGACTGTGTTTTTCCCTGTGGGGCTCACTGTTTTCTTTCCCTAGCCACCCCCTCCCCCAATTTGTTAGTAAGACAGTACTTTCAAGTTCCTCCAGAGAGAGAATTATTTGCTGTGGCCAAGGTAAATTTTCATAAGGTTAGATGTAACTGCCTCTTTGAAAGTCACTTCTTCCCTTCCTTAAAGGTCATTGTCCATGTGAACTTCATCTTGGCTTAACTGAAAGAGCATGCTCACAAGTCTTACACCTGCCTCAGTAAAATGTGTCGCAGTGGAGCCTAGTTCTAAATTCTTTGCCTATTTGTGTATTTGAGCCATGTTTCTGAACATCTGAGGCCAGTATAAGTGCTTATATTCTTTTGAAAAGAAAATCTATGAAAATTACTTCAGAATTAAATATTGGACTAAAGTGAAACCATCACTGTATGCAAGAATTTGCAGAGGAAAGTTGCACATTTGTGGGTGGCATTTGGAGGATTCCCTAGTTGATAGCACTTTGGGGCATTTTAGACTGGATGAAGAGTGGGGATGTGTTTTGTACTCTGTATAGCTTTTAGTCTATCTCTTGTCTATCTTGCTATGTATGTGAGTACATATGTGTCTATCTGTATGCATGGACCTATATATCTGTCTGTATATAACAGCAAATACCAACACACATATATAAATATATGTACTATTTAACATATACATGCATGTTTTATAGATGTATTTTTATAATTTGGAAACCTCTAAAGCCTTAATACTTTCACCTATAAATGATATCAACCTGTTACATGTATATTTATCTATCATCTGTCTATGTATACATCCATCTGTCAGCCTCCTATCAGAAAGGATAATGTGCATGTTGTAATTTGAGTATGTTTATTATCTTTCCCCTTCACATTACATCCCTCTTCTCTCATGTGTTTGTCATGTGTGCTGTGATGATCATGGTGGACCATTTGGAAATTGATAGACACATGAGCAAGTCTCAGGTATGACGCCTTAGTTTGTGACTTTTCCTGGGGAGACATGAACAAATATCTGTTCATCTTAGAGAAGGTACCAGTGCCAAAGAAGTGATTCCGTACATGTAGCTTGGTGGAACCGTGAATTTATAAGAACACTTTCAGGAACATCATGGAACAGCCTATCCTAGCACAGGTAACAGCTCCTGAAAACTGCAGCCCTGGAGCTCCCTGCACAGCTTGCCAGCAGCTTGGATGGTGAGATAGCTGGAGAGTCCTTTTCCCACCAGCACTTGTTACTGCTTATATCACCTTGGGGAGAGGCCTTGTAAAATCTTGCAACTTTGTTAGCTTTCTGTGTCTGGTAAATTGTATGAGCTTCTCCATCCAGGAGTAAGTGTTTCAGTTTGAAGGAAAAGGTTGCAGGACACAGTCACAGGCCATATGGCTTTGGGGCTTATAAAATAGAGAACAGGAAGTCTTCTTATCTCAGAAGCTCATGAACCCCTTAAAACTGCTTTGCAGGTATCAGGTGGTGCCACTACCATTGCTGTCAGCATGATTAACCTTTAATTGTACCTGCTATATAATTCTATAGTGATTTAATTTACTAATCTTATAGAGATGGTGGCTACATAATAACATAAAGTATGTTACTATTTCTTATTAAACAGCTACTGCTACTCATTGAGTATTTCTGCTTTATTTCCTAACATGTGGTAATGCAACACTTGGTAGGTCATGTTTCAGTTGGACCTTAGGTTTCTGTATCATGATTCTCATTTTATGGATAAAGAAATGGATTATCTGTTTCTTCAAATAGTAGTGAGTAAGAAGAGGTTTAGGTTAATATTTGTCCTGGAGTCTCGCTTGACAGCATTTACTTTTAGCTGTTAATCTTTCCTGTCTTAAAAGTTCATATTTTATTCTTGTTAGTCCTGTCTTTTATGCTGTATAAGCAAATAGTTACACACACACACACACACACACACACACACACACACATACACACACACACATGCATGTGTGCAATATTGGATAGGTCTTTTATATCTAAAAACAAAAAGGGACGCCTATATTTTCTTTCAGCACATTTATGGCTTTATTTTATTTTACTTATAATTCTTTATGCTTACTGCATTTTAAAGGTAATCTTGATTGTGGAGCATGAACCTACTACCCTTCACCTACAGTACTATGGACTATTTTTAAAAAATGTTTTAAGCCTTAGAGAAGTGGTTCTTATACTTGGGAGGATATTTGTTTTAAAGAAGAAAGATTCCCGTAGTCAGCCAAGAATTATACTATGTAATAATGATTGTTTTGATAGCTTAGGGCCGGAGACAAACATAACTGCTAAGTATGTGTTAGCTCTTACTGATCTATGGAACTGAATAAAATTTATATATAAAATGAAAATCCAATGTCCAACTTAACATTTAAATGAATGATATTAGTGGAAGATGAATGAGGATGGTGATTGCTAGACATGGCTTCATACTTGATATGAGTGTGACCCCGACTGCACTGGAGGTCTGTGGGCTGGCGCACCATGCTGATTCAGGCCTCCCCCCCCCCTCCACAAACTCTAGTGCTCAAGAGCTCATTTTATGCTCTCCATGATGTCTCTTGATGGTACTTGGAGTGAAAATTCCAATGGATAAATCCTTTCGTGTCTTCAGTTCACTTCACCGCAAAGCAATCCTAAGACAAACAGAAGCATGTACAGATGCTCCTGGACTATGGCCGGGCTTTGTTTTTATAAACCCCATCATATGATAAAAATGTTATTGTCAAAATTTAAAATGAGAGCTTCTAAAGGATCCAGCTGTGAAACTTCTCAGGATGCACTAAAAGCAGTGAACATAGCATACAGCAAAGATGCATGCACGCACATCTTTATCGTTACACTTCCCACAAAGGAACGCTATGAAGCCAGCCTAGGCATTCAGCAGAAGATGGACGGCTAATGAAAATGTGGTATCTTTACACACTAGAGTTTTATTTGGCCGGAAAGAAAAATGAGATCATGTCATTTTTTCAGGAAAGAGGTGTAACTAGAGATAAGCAAGTTAAATAAAACAATAAATTAAATAAGCCTGCCTCACAAAGGCAAATATCACATATTTTTTCCTTGTATATGGGATCTAAGGTAGGAAAAAAGAACATGAAAATAACAGTGGCTCTATTAGGAATGTGGAAGGACAAAAGGGTGCTGGGGGCAAAGAGTTAGTAGAGAAGTCAATGTTATAAAAGTACTCCATATGTTTCTTAGTTAGAGTTAACTGTTGATTTGGTGAAACGCCACGAGGACAGCTAATTGAGGAGGAAAGGGCTTATTCCTCTTCTGCTTCCATATCATAATTCATCATCAAAGGAAGTCAGGACAGGAACTCAAGCAGGGCAGGAATCTGGAGGCAGGAGCTGATGTAGAGGCCATGGAGGAGTGCTGCTCACTGGCTTGCTCCACATGGCTTGCTCAGCCTGTTTTCTTATAGAACCCAGGACCACCGGCCCATGGATGGCACCACACATCATGGGCCGGGCCCTGCACCATCAATAACTAATTAAGAAAATGCCTTAGAGCTGGATCTTATGGAAGCATTTTCTCATGGATGCTTCCTTCTCTTTGATGACTTCAGCTTCTATTACTAGCCAGCACAGTATGCCTATGTAGAAATGTGTCAATGAAACATTACAAGTGGAAAATGCATTTATTATTCAGAACCTTCCTAACATCAGAGAGTGGCAACAGAGCAGTAGAGTGGGAACTTTGACTTGTTGCTGCTGCCTGGGCTTGTGAGACAGGTTTTGGCTGCTTTCCTGACAAAATGTAAAAGTTCAGTGCATGGATTTTTTTTAACCAAACATGTATTTTTTGGACACCATCATAAAAGTTGAAACAAAAAAACCAAATCATTGTAAATGGTTCATTAAAGAACATTATTTACAGGAGGCAGAAGAGGTTTCTTTAACTTTCGAGATAACCATAGCAATGATGCCACAACATAAAAAAAAGTTGTTTTAAAATCTTATGAAAAATTAAACAGTGGTTCCCATTTTCTGGAGGCGTATCATAGATACAAATCTTAAGATCTAGGACTCAAACAAGGACAATGTCTGAATTGTTACTCATTTGTAAACATTTCTATTGTGCATTGTTTGGATTTACTAAAAAACAAACTTCGGTCTGAGAAGTCACAACATTATCATTTAATTCCAGTACTGAATAATCAGTGATTTAAAAATCTTTGGACTTTAGTCATAGTTCCAATATTTTTTTCAGTGCTGAGTATTGAAGTCAGGGTTTTGAGCATGCTAATGGTTTAGAATTTTTATGGCATATCTAAATAGATCTAATACTTCAAATACTTATGGTAAAATAATTTTGTCTTTAATTGGATGTGCTTCTTTGAAGGGAAATGAATAAGACTGATACCTACATTTTCTTTAACTTAGATCTTACTGAGAATAAAACATGGACGATGGGCTTTGAAATGGTAGGAGATGCTAAGATTGATAGTTTCGCAAATTGGCTTTAAGTATTTGAATTTATAACTATCATCGTGTTGCAAAATAACATTGATTTTGGAATGGCTTACTTCCTTTTATAGTAATTCAAAACTATGACAGCGCTGGTTTTATAGTGAGCATAAAAACCAGTGAGGTAAGTTCAATGAGGTAAGGTTAGTGTTGGGAGTTTTATTAACAGAATTTTAAGTATTAACACATGACTTACAATTCCCGTGTGTTTTCAGAAATTTTCTGGAACTGAACTGAACATTAAATTTTGAACTTTAGACTAGTCACTTAAAACCATTTAATTTTAGCGTAAGAAGTAGCCAAGAACCTGAGTAAGAAAACAGTCTTTATAAAGCGTTGGCTGGCTTACTAACCCACGTGTGATAGGAATTCTACGTTGCTGATACAAAACACTCGCACTCCAGTTTTGTTGTTTTCGTTATAGTAAGTGATGTGAAGGGCTCAGGTATAATTTTTTTGGCAGGTAGGTAAGACAAATACCTCTTTATAATATGAGAGTATAACTTGTGTTATTAATAAGCTGGTGATTGTAATTTTGTAAGCACAGTATGTGGTTGTATAATACTAAAGATCCCCAAATTTTGGATTTGTTAATATTATTTAAGAGAATAAATTATGAGAAAAAGATACACTGTGAATCACAAACCACCCTAGTACAGCTGCTTCTCTTTTTGCTGCTTGCATATTTTAAGTACAGTGCCAGATTTTCCCCACTTATCTCGTGTACAAACCTCTGATGCTAGCAGAAAGCTACAAGTAGGTGGGATTATATGTGCTTTTCCTTCTATGCAGTGTTGGTGCTGACTGCAGTGGCCTGGAGGAAGACATTACTGACATTCCCCAGTGGGCCTGAAAGGGTTAACTGAAATGACCCACTCTTGTCCTCTGCAACTGTGAGAGGCAAAAGGCTGAAATCCAGGGCTCTTGGGAGAAAGGGACTTCTGCTGGTTCCTGGCTGGATACAGTCCCTTTGCTGAACTTTGTCTTACTTGTTTGTTTGATGAAGCAAACTTGTTCTTTTTTTCATTAGTTTACTTATTTTTTTCATTTTACATCCCAATTGAAACCCTATTCCCTCTTCTCCTCCCAGTCCTACCCTCCCACCCACTTCCCCCATAACCTTCACCCACACCCCCTGGGTACCAACCCACCCTGGTACATCAAAGCTCATCTGGACTAAGTGCCTCCTCTCTCTCTGAGGCAAGACGAGGCAGCCCTGCTACCAAAATGGGATCCAGAAGGAGGAAACAGAGTCCAACCCAGAGACAGCACCCACTATGATTTTTAAGGGACCCCTTGAGGACCAAGTACCCCATCAGCTTCATACATGTAGGGGGCCTAGGACCAGTTCCATGCATGCTCTGTGGTTGGTGGCTCAGTCTCTGTGAGCCCCACGGGCCCAGGTTAGTTGGCTCTGTAGGTCTTCTTGTGGTGTCCTTGAGCCCTCCCGCTCTTCAGTCCTTCTTCCAGCTCTTCCACAAGACTCTCTGAGTTCCGCCTAATGTTTGGCTGTGGGTCTCTGCTTCTGTTTCTATCAGCTGCTGAATGAAGCCTCTAAGATAAGTTATGCTAGGTTCCTGTCTGCAAGGATAGCAGAGTATCATTCATAGTGTCAGGGATTGGGTCTCTCCTATGGGGTGGGCCTCAGGTTGGGCCAGTCATTGGCTGACCACTCCCTCAGTCTCTGTCCCATCTTTTATCTCTGCACATCTTGTAGGCAAGACAGAGTTTATGTTGAGGGTTTTGTGAGTGGGTTGGTGTGCCCCTCCTTCCACCGGAAGCTATGCCTGGCTACAGGATATGGCTACTTCGGTGTCAGCATCCCCTGCTGTTATCAGTCTCAGCTAGGGTCACCCCCATGTTTTCCCAGGAGCCTCCCCATCCCAGGTCACTAGCTTATCCCAGAGATGCCCCAACACCAATTTTTCTTCTCTCTCCCAGCCCTCTCCACCCCTGTCCCTGCTCTCCCTACACATGATGCCCCGCCCCGTTCCCTCTCCAGCCCATTCCCTCTCTCCTTCCACTTGTGCTGTCTGTTTTATTTCCCCTCTCTTAGTGGGATGGGTGTGGGTTTATAGACATGCACAAGTTGCCCTAATCAGTTTTCGAGAGAAGCGTTCCCACAATCCTTAGCCTGTTCCTTGTCTACACACAGCCTCACCTCAGGACAGGTTCTCCATGTCAGTAGTTGGGGGTCACATAGTCTTTTGTCTTTTGGGGGCTTCCAGCCATCACATATTGTAGGAGTCCCATCCTAAGTTCTTTTTTAAAAAAAAAAACTTTTAATCGAGTCTTTGTGAGTTTCGCATCATGCACCACTTATCTCTCTGTTCCCTCATATGTGTCCTTCGATCTTGCAACCTCTCCCCCCAAATGAACATGGGCGCGCGCGCGCGCGCACACACACACACACACACACACACACACACACACACACAAACACACCCGCCCCCAAACAACTCATTGTGGAAGCTGTAGCACGTCACAGTGTGTCCCACAGTACATCCCTCTGTCCACACATCTTCACTTGCAGGTGTGCATTGCAACGAGCCATTGTTCTGGTTCAAGGTCTCTGGTTTCTGTGACACAGTCAATACTGGATCCTCACCCGGTTGTCCTGTTGTTGCACAAGGGCATATTGTGTGACACACTGTGACACACTGCAGCTTCCATGACAAGATGGGTACTTTTGTTTGTTTGTTTTTCTATATTATATTTTTTTTACAGGGGAGTTTTAAGGGCAGAGTGCAGATGTGAAGGGATGGGGAGATGAGTGGAATTTGGGCACATGAAGTTTACAAAGAATCAATAGAAAGTTAAAAATAATAATGCAGACGTAATACTTAGCTGCTCTGCTCTCACCTGCATTCTTACAACTGTGCAATTCAGGAAGGTGCAGACATGGCCGCCCTTCTAGAAGGCCGTATTTCTAACACTCCAAGTAGTGGCTGACCCAAAATTACATCTTCCTATTTATTGACCAGAGATAAAAATGATATTAACAGAAAGGAGATAAAGAACTCAGGGTCACCACTGAGCTCGTAGTAAGCGATAAACATGCTCTCATCACTAGAACCAGTTTTTGGTAATGTAACTGCCACAGAATATTTTTCCCAGAAGGTAATTTTTGATATAATTAATTATTTATATCAAAGTTTTTCAAGACAGTTTTTATTCTGAGTTCTCATCTTTATGCCAATGAACCACCAAGCTGATGCTCTTACAGTCCGTCTCTCAGTTCTCTCAGTAGAGGCCCCTGGTTTCTGATGGTCATAGAAGGGAAGCCTGTAAGACACCAGCCCTAACCACTACATAAGTCCAGTCTGTGGCCTCTCCAAGCACTCCTTGAAGTGTCTGCTCTGTCCTTCCAGGGGCCATGCAAGCATCAGCCTAAGTCAATGTGATGACATTTCCAAAGCAGAGTCAGAGAACCCTTGTTTGTCGCTGGACAGAAATGCTGCCTGGAACACTTAAATACAAAAGACTCTAAAATTCTAAATGAAGTTTTATGTTCCAAAGGCTGGAACTCAGAGCCCTGCTAGAGTCACGGGCCTGTGCTTACAGTGTGATAACCATAGGCCTCGTGTGGCTGTTGAGCTCTGGAGGCTTGGCTGGCCCTTACTGAGATGTAAGGAAGTTCAGAGTAAGACTCGATTTTGAAAGCAATCTAAAAAGTAAAGTAGCTCATATTTTTCATATTGATTATATGCTGAATAGTGATTTTCTAGATATAATGAGTTGCATTACATAATGTTATTAAAAATTACCTTACTGTTCTTTTTAATAATGTAGCTCTCAGAAAATTTAACATTCCAGATGTAGCTTACATCCTCCTATTTACTGTGGACACATGGGCTTACATTTGTTCCCGGAGGAGTGGACATGCCTGCTTTAGCCAGTCTACCAACTCCACACAGCACTCACCTCACCAAGGAAAATCACTCCTCACATCAATTCTGCTGAGGGACCAGTTTTTAATCTCCAGATGTTCATCAACTGCATAGAATATCAAGGTAATTTTGGTAGCCGAGTCTGGAACTCTAGCTTTCAACTAAGGTCTATCACAAACTAACTAACTGCTCTGGAGAATTTGTTTCCAGTTGGGAAATATATGTTGCCAGCCAGCCACCTCCCACCACCTACACATATCATGCATTGTGTGTCGAAACATTTTAAAGTCAGTGTTGGACGATATACAGTACTCTGGTACACGTTAGAGCACAAGACCTTACCTGTTGGCTTTCTAGCCTCCCTGAGGGCTGTTGATCAGCCAGCCTTTATTGCATCCCTACAGTATATAAATCACTGGATTAGAGGGTGCAGAAAGCACAGTAATAAATTATAAATACAATAGCAAAGAATGTATTGAGTGTTCCTGGGTCCTGCGCACTGTGCTAGGTCTCTTCTGTTATTATTTGATCCTCAAAACAACCCGATGAAGGAGGGACCCCTCGTATCTTCCTGTGTCGTAGCACACACTCTTCATGCGGAAGGTCTGTGCGTGAGTTCATGCTCATTGCTGCGAGCTGGTCGGACGTGTGTCTGCAGTGCAGTCTGTGAAGAGCTGTTTACTGGAGCACTTGCTTATCTCTGCATGGCCCTCCATGCCATGGGCATAAGGGGATCCTTCATCTTCATTCCCATTCTTTCTCTTTCCCAGGCCCACGCTATCTAAGTAACATGCTCATTCCCAGAGATTCTGACTCGGCTTCTTTTGAGCTTTGTCCTTGGGCCTTTTCTTTTCTTTTTTTTTTTTCCCCTTTCTTTCAGTATGGAGTGAAAGGGGGAACTGAAGTAGATTTTGGGGGGGTCCTATGTGTAGAAAGAGTCAAGGAGAACAAGGACTTTCATTTCTCCTGGGTTCATGGTAATGTGCACAACATCTAGTTTTAAGATGCCTACGTCTTATGAGATCCAGAAGCTATGGTAACAGTTTCTATGTGGTATAAGGCATCATTCTCCCCTTTCGTCCCTGCTGGCATCGGGTGTTGCTGGAGGAGTTCCCGCCTCTCACTGTCCCTTGAAGATACAGACGTTCAGAGGTTCTGGCATCTTGCAGCTCTGCCATCCTCCAAATGTAGCCTTTAGGAGTTCTAAGGAATGGCAGAGTACCGGTACAGCACCAACAGGAAGTGATGTGCTGTATTTGGGCACACGACTAAAATCCCAGACTTCGTTGTTCTGCAAGGGGCCTAGAAATCCCAGTCTTTCTCACCAGTCAGGAAGGAAAAGCGTTGGATGTGAATGAGATCGAGTGGTTACCACCACAGCAAATTTGGGGTTTGAGGTTATTTTGGCGTTTGTATCTTTGGAAGCTGTGTACGTTATGGATCCCTCCAGCTTTGAAGCTATCTTCTCATTTGAATGACTGTGAGTTGAACCAAATTCAAACAGACCCTTAACTCGAGTCTACTATTAGGGAAAACAGACACAAGGACTTTGGGTGTGCAGTAAACTGTCTTGGGGACTTTTGTGAGCAGTCTAGTTTCATCTTCTTTAAAGTTGCTCTTTGTAAAGGCGTGGTGGTTTTATGCCTGAAGAGTGGTCAAGTAAGTTTCAGGTGGCTCCTTTTTCATCCAGTGTCTTTCTCTCAAGTGTTGTCATTGTAAGATTGACACTTGGTTCTTAAAATTATTTCTGGTGCATCAAGTGGCACGGTGTTTGGTCACAATCTTAAAACTGTTTCTGAAGTCCCGCATAACATATGGCAGAGAGGGCGGGAACCATTTCTATAGAAATTTTAGAAGCATATCTCACTGTTGTAACTGGTTATAATTCCTGGACAATGATGTGACGATTAATAATGCTTAGCTCCGATTTTGGCAATTTTTGCTAATTTCATTTCGCCAGTCCTTTCTTTTCAAGTTATTACCTGGAACCTAAGTGATGGCAATTGTTTTGTTCTATACGGCCAGATAAAAAAATTGTTTTCCGTGTTACATGCTTTTATGAACACACAGAGACACATACACATTGACACACACAACTGGATAAAAAGGAGATGAGAAATTCTCCTAAAATGGAAAGCTGTTACTACTTTAAACACTAAGTGGCAAGGTCTAATGTGGTTAAATGATATGGGAAAAGTGAGAGTTCAACCGTATGGGTCTTTGTGCATTGATTGTATCATGCAGTCCTCATTTTCTTTTCTTTTCTTTTTTTCCTGGGAAATGATAGCACTTTTTGCTTTGCCAAGTATTATTATTGAGTCAACTGCCAAAGTTTAAGAAAGAGTGTCAAAGGCTCTAAAAGTTATTTGGTGTTGAGTGAAGGGGCAAAGAAAGGTATTCCACATTCCCAAACAGTTCAACTTTTATCTTTCTACCTGATGTTGGGCCATAACTAGACAGGAAGGCTTTTGGCTTTCCTGACTTCTGTTTTTTTTTTTTTTAAATAATGCATACTATTGGCAGATACCAGCATGCTAGTAAGCACAACTTTAACCCACTCGTTAGTACCCATTTTAGAACTACACGGTCTAATTTTCCATAGACTATGCTCTTTCCTGCCTCTTCTTCACTATCTTTAAACCTCTGAGCATCAGAAGGCCTGCACACCGGCTTGTGGTTTTGCACCATCTGGAAGTTCAAGTTTGTCTTTAGGAATGATGTCATACTTGCTTACTGCAAGCTGAGTTAATGTTGGTTGAGAATTGGATGCAGTTCAGGTCAAAGTTTTTTATTTAAAAAAAAAAAGACCCTCAAGGTTTTTTT
The DNA here is from genome assembly GCF_964271855.1 of Acomys minous. Taxonomy (NCBI): domain Eukaryota; kingdom Metazoa; phylum Chordata; class Mammalia; order Rodentia; family Muridae; genus Acomys; species Acomys minous. Next base: position 21,530,669 of record NC_140490.1, on the reverse strand, counting down.
TTTCTTTCTTGAATCTAGGAGACTGTACAAAGCTTTAAAGATAGAATGAAGGTGATTGAAGGGCACGATCCAAATTCCTTTGAAGTCAAGTTCATGCCTTGTGGCTCATGGAAAATAAACTCCCAAGCAGAAGGCCTCAGCTGGCACTGGTATCTTCCTGCCATGTTGAGTTTGGGTGTTGTGAGTAGTATGTTGATCGCAGCCAGGCTTGCTCTCTGTTTTAGTTCAGGGAAAAAATGCTCATAGAGGGGCTTGTTTTTAATCTCTTCTGGGCTCAGGACAGTTTAGCAGGGCACTGCCAGATCACAAATGGTGAAAGTGCCATGAATGTTATTTGTGTTAATATTCTTTCTTGTGGAACCTATTCCAAATGCTCTCCACTTCCATTCTTGGCCTCACCTCTCACAGTTCTGATGATGGGAATTCCCTTTTGGTTCACAAATAGACCATGCTGCTTTGATAGGTAGGATGCAAGGCTAAGTCAGCCATGGTCAATCATTTCTTCTCTAAATCCCACTGAGTATGTCCATGTGAAAGTACCTAGTATGGATTATAACTCTTTCACATGACAGCTATAAAATGAAACACTATGCCTGCTGTTTTTCAAGGAGCTGACCAATTATCTTGCTTTGAACATGCAGTGAAAATCATATGTTGTCACCAGATAAGAAAACTCGAAGAAGTCGTGCTCTGTTGGCTGGTGATGCTAACTTTAAATACTGATGAGCCACTTCAGAATCTGAGATGCTGAGGCAGAAGCTAAGGGTTTCAGGAAGACATGAGGATGTCAGTCTTTACTGTTAGCACATGTATATCCTTGGCCAATGTGTAGGAAGAGGCATGGCTATCATATGTGAAGAACTTGCAGTTCTCAGTCTCTGATCACAGAATGCCAATCCTCTCTAGTCATGAAGACAAAACTGCTGCGCCTCATGGCCCCAAGTTCCTGGCATCACTCCACTGTGGGCATTCCCAGCTTCATCTTATTTCCTGGAGGCAGAAACTGTAAAAAACCTTTGATCTTTTAGAATACAGCTTTGGTACACACACACAGACACACACCATTTTTGGGTAGCAAAGAAGATCCTAGTCTTCTTTGTCTTTAATATTATCCTTCCCTAACAGAGTCTACCCAAGCCTTTAGAGTCCAGCAGCTGTGGCTGGAGATTGGAGGAGGGATGCTTTGCCTGCTGTTGTCGTCACAGCTGGGTAGGAGCAGGCCTACCTAGCACATGTGGGCTTGTCCTGTTTCAAGTTGCTTCTTCACTGTACCGTCATAATGCTCACAAGCTTTCTTAGTTTGCATAGTTATGATATTCTAGTAGCCTGCACTTTTTAATTTTTAAGTCTATACTGTACTATGCAGAAGCAAAATTCTCAGCATGAGTTGACAGGAACACAGTCATCTTCTTCTTATGGACACTGCACCCTCTTTGCACCCCATTTTGCTGCTGCTGTTAACTGCTGGTGTTCTGTTGTGGTCATGGTATCTCCTCACAGCCACAGAGCAGCGTCTGAGACAGACGGAAACATTCAGATGCCCTTATTCATGTCTGCTGAAATGGCAGTGCAATAGTGTTAGCAAAGATGCCTAGTCTTTTCTTAAACTCTAATTGAGAAAACAAATGCCCTAGGGAGTAATGTATTAGATGCCATTGTTTAGCGAAGAGTCTCCTGGGAAATGTGTAGGCAGTCAATGATGCCTAGGGGCAATAAGACTTCATATGACATGTCACCACTGTTCTTAGAGACTGGCGTCGTATGCGTTTGTAGACATGAATGAGAATGTGATGTAAATCGGTAGAGGAGACTCCGAAAAGTCTAAAATTTAACTTAAAATGATTTTCATATTCTTTGTATCATGGATACTTGTACTTTTGATACTTCCGTGATTTTCTTCTATGATCTGACCTCAGCAGTCTAGTCTAGAGATAAAACTTACCCTGTGCACAGTATCCAGAATGTTACATTATACCAAGGGCTTGGGGCTGGGCAGATGGCTCAGTCAGCAAGATGCTCTCTATGCAAGCACTAGGGCCTGAATTGGGAATCCCAGCTCTGAGGGAAAAGCCAGTGTGACAGCAGCATCTATGCTCGCAGTGCTGGGGAGGCAAGAGGAGCCAGTCACTATGACTGAGCTAGTGAGCTGCAGCTTTAGTAAGATGATACCATGTCTGAAAAAAAGCAGTGAAGCAATGTGCAGAGGAGTTAAAGAAGTCACTCGCCATCAGCTTGTAGAGTCCTCATGCCCAAGCACACATGTGAACACGCAACCCCACTTACATGTGTACACAATTGCGGGAACACATACATATGCCACATATAACATACACAAATGAAAATACATAAGTCTTATGGTTTTTTTTCCTTTAATTAATAACATTTGGAAAATGGGAGTTAGCTGGGCATGGAGGCACACACTTTTAATCCCAGTGCTCAGGGAGGCAGAGGCAAGCAGATCTCTGTGAGTTCGAGGCCAGTCTGGTCTACAGAGCAAGTCCAGGACAGCCAAAGCTACACGGAGAAATTCTGTCTTGGAAAAAACAAAAAAGAAAGAAAGAAAAGAAAAATAAAAATGGGCATTTGATTTTCTGATGACTGAGCTCAGGTAGAAATAGGAATTCTTTGGTGTTCTCTGCCTGTTTTTTTTTTTTAAAGGAAAGCTGTCATCATCCAGCCTGAGGAGGGCTTGTTGTTCCCTGGCAGCAGAGCTTCCTCATGCCCCCATGCATTTTTCTAATTTAGCAGTTTCTCTACGTGTCTGTCTTGTTCATCCAGATGTTCTTTGTGTTCTCTGTGTTCTTGGAAGATCCTGCAGAGCATGAGCAATGTTTTCCCTCACAGGCATCTCATGTGGAAGAATTGGTGTGCCTTGTTCACTGCTAAGCAAACACATTGTTTCCCGCAAGGAGGGAAACAAACAGGGGAGCATGCTACTATTTTGCAAAGCCTTATTTCACAAAAAGAAAATGGTGTAGAATTTTTAGAAGTATCACCAGCCAGCTATTTGAACAACAGGGCACTATGGTAGATTGTAAACTGTTAAAAATGCATTGAGATGACCTTAAAATAGATTTATTTATTCTTATTTTATGGGTATGGATTTTTCTGCCCACATGTATGTCTGTGCACCATGTGCATGTAGTGTCCACAGATGCCGGAAAAGGGTGTTGAATCCCCCGGAGTTAGCCTGGGAGATGGCTGTTAACCACCATGTGGGTACCAGAATTGAACCTGGGCCCTGTGAAACAACAGCCAACTGCTTCATAGCCACTGAGCCATTTCTCTAGCCCCCAACCACGTGTCTTTGAGAGAGAATTAATTGCACTGTGCTCAGGTGCTCACTCTGGCCTCTCCTACCCACAGAACAGCACTAATTATTGACAACCTTTTTGGGACTTTTTTGGTGGTTGTTCTTTGTTTTTGTTTTTTGTTTTTTATCTTTTGTTTTTTTGTTTTTGTTTTTTGTTTTTGTTTTTTGTTTTTTGAGACAGGGTTTCTCCGTGTAGCCCTGGCTATCCTGGACTTGCCTTGCAGACCAGGCTGGCCTCAAACTCAGCGATATGCTTGCCTTTGCATCCCTGAGTGCTGGAATTAAAGATGTGTGCCACTACGGTCTGGCATTGATAACTTCTTGGTAAAACCTTTTGTCTTTGTTCTCATTTCAGGTAGATGCACTGAGATTACGGCTGGAGGAGAAAGAATCTTTTCTCAATAAGAAAACAAAACAGCTGCAAGACCTCGCAGAAGAGAAGGGGACCCTAGCCGGAGAGATCCGCGATCTGAAAGACATGTTAGAAGTAAAGGAAAGAAAAATCAACGTTCTTCAGAAGAAAGTGAGTAGCTCCTGTAACCCCTTCACGTGGCAAGTTGTTATCATACCTTTGTTTAGTATTTCAGAGGGATTTAGGGCTGAGGAAGATAAAGTATCATTTAAAATTTAGATTAGAATTATCAACTTTTTACTTACTGGTATTTAATTTAATAATAGCTGCACTGGATCATTTTTAGCATGATCACTGCATTTTCTGTTTGAAAATGAACTAAATGGAGACTTAAAATTTTTTTCAATCATAAGCACAAAAGAATTATACCAATTTACATACAGATATAAAACTCAGGCCCATGGAGTAAGAGCTGGACTTGCAACTTAGTGATGAGAGCATGTAGTTAAGTTGTTCTGGGCCCTAAGTTCAGTCTCTGGCAATGGTAAGATAAATATATGAAAAATAAAAATTCCAAAGTGGTAATTTTAAAATTTCAAATTATGAAACTTAACTAGTAATTTTAGGGAGTGTGTCTTTGCAATGCTTTTTAGATGTGCTTTGTAGTTACATAAACTTTGGTTGATTACATTTTGTTGTCTTTATCCAGTCCCTGATAAAATAAAACATCAGACTGGGGAATTTATAAACAGTAGATCTTTAGTTTTTTTTACAGAGACTCAAAAGCCCTGGATCAAAGTGTATGTAGTTTGGTGTCTGATAAAGGTATTTTTTTTTTTATTCCTGCGGGCCTTTCCTTATCATTACACCATCCTGCAGGGATAAGTGTTTTATTCACATGATGATGGAAGGCTGTAAAGGCTGAGCTAGTTCCTTTTGCCCTTTTATAAGGTTGTTAATTCCATACAGAATGTCAAGGCTCTCTTGACAAACATTTCCTAAAGGCTTCACCTATTAATAAGATCACACTAGTGATTCATTTTTTCACATATACATGTTAGATATCACACCTAGTCCATAGCAGTGGCTAAATCCATCTGGACTATTTTGGGAGTGGTGTGGTCACATGTAAATGTTCCATTTTTACTTAGTTGGAATCAGTGTAGAGAGAATGTACAAAGAGTTTTATCACAGTAATCCAGTAAGATGCTCAACCTCTGTATCTGGCGTGGCCCTTATTGCCAGCTTTCTGCCTACGCCCCCCCTGGTGTGGCTGCCTTGCCTGGCTGCAGTGGACAAGGATGCTCTCAGTCCTGATGGGAGTTGATGAGCTGGGGTGGGTTGGGGGGTGGAGGTTTCTTTTTTCTGAGGAGTAGGGGAGGGCAGAGGGAAGAGGGGGGGAGTGTGGTGGATATGATTGTACAATCGGGATGTAAAATGAATAAATAAATTAAAATAAAAAGATGCCCAGCCTCAGCCAGGCCCTTCTTTTCTTTCTTCTTTAAGTGGTCCATTTCATTCCCTATTGGGGAACCTTGATTTTGTGATATCACCATAGTTTTACTTTGGAGAATTCTCATTTTAGGTTTTATACACTTTTTGGTACCCAGAATTTCTCTTATTATTGTTATTTTAAAAAGGTAGCAAGAAAAAGAACTGATTCATAGCCCTGGTCTCCTCTGAAAATCAACATGCTAGAAATGTACAGGCCTTTCTGAATCTTGGGTAGCTATTATGAAAACTCTGACCAGCAGGAAACATGCCTGCCAGGAAGTCACTACAGACAACATGGTCCTGTGATGCTGCTGATACAGGCATGTGGCAATAACCAGCTCCTCCTTGTGGTGTCATTGGTCGCCATCTCTCACCTGGATCACACCATCATCACTCAAAATGTTTTCTTATATCTACCCTTGTGATTCCTATGCTCTGTCCTTAACCTGAAAACAAGAATTTTCCTTTTAGATACCAAGAGTTTCCCACTCTCTAATCAGAGCTTTCCTATTTCAACCAGTCATCTAAGTTACAGGTCTTTGTATGAATGAAAACATGGAGCCTTTTGCTCCCAAACTGAGGATGTCAGGATAGTAATGGTAGATCATTAAGTCAAGAAGAGGCCCTAACACAGCTGCACAGGCCACACATCCATGATCCTGCCCGGTCAAGTGGTTCAGCTTTCACTGATGCTGACAGATGGGAGTTCTAACAGAGCTCATAGAGCCCTACTTAATTTTGTTCCTGACCTCTACGCTTTCTTTTGCTCGTGTCATATTAGGAACTATGGGCTATGTATTCTTCTGCAGAGACACACATGCTCTCTCATAGTGCTGACATTTTATTGGACTTGACTTTTATAGGGCACTGGTTTTAGATCTGTTGTGCTATCAACTATTAACTTTGGTAGTTGAAATATGTTAAGTATGACAATTATACTGTACTTTAAGGATTTATCATGAAAATTAGAATGTGAGAACATTCAACATATATATATATATATATATATATATATATATATATATATATATATGAGAAAATATTTTGGACATACCAGTTACATAAACTATACTGCTAAAATTATTACTACTTGCATCTCACTGTCTACTGAAGCTATTAGGAAGTGTAATATTATATATATCTTTAAATTTTTATTATACATATTTTATATTTTACATATATATTTATATTATTGCACATATATACAATAAACTACCTATAGCAAGAAGAACCATGACACAATCAGGAATTATTTAAATGTTACATTCTTAGTGTTTTGGCTATTTGTATTTGGCAGCCTTGAAGAAAACATCTTTCCTATCTTGGTGCATCTAAAATTCTGAATGTAAATCAATATCTATCCTATCTCGTCATTATCAACTTAAAACATCGATCTAGATTTAAAAACATCTTAACCCTCAAACAACTAAGCTGGTCTTCAACCCCATCAGAGACTTGAGAAGGAATAAAATTGATTACCTGAGTACAATAGTTTATGCATGTCAGAAAAACCTGCCTTCTAAACACTGTGGAAGGACCCTTGGACATGTAGTTTTAATGTATAGCATTTTTTTATGACTAGCTTTTGCAGTGATGCTGTGATCTGTATTTGGTGATATCTTCGGTTTCATAGCAGGTACGTTTAAAATGACAAACATTAACTATTAACAGAGAGAGACAGCCTTTCAGCCAGTTAAGATGCAAAGATTATTTAGGGCATGCATTGTCCTTGGTTGGTATAGCAGTTTGTGCAGGTGCCCCTGGGTCCAGATCCACCAGCCTTGATAGTCTTCTTGTGGGGCTCCTGGACCCTCTGGGTCCTTCTGTCTCCCCATTCTTCCATACCACTCTCACCTGGTGCCCCAGTAGTGAGTCCCAGCATCTGTCCCGACCTCCCACTGAGTGAGGACTATCAGAGGCATCCATGTTGGGCTTGTATCCAAGTATAAGTGAGTAATATTACATATGTTAATCTCAAAGTTCATACTTTTAATTCTTGAGCAAAAGACACTTTATCATAGACCTTGGCCCCTCCCACATAAACTATCATGTGTATATTCCAATTCCCCCTGTACAATTTTATTTTTACCTGTACAATTTTATTTTTCTAAATAGAACTTTTCACCATCTGGAAAACATAGGCCTTTTAAAAGTTTTCGATTGATATTATCAGGATGTAAGGCTTTATTATTTTTTCCACTGCTGTATCTTTAGCACATAGTAAGCACATTTGCTCAATAAACACTTTATAAATGAATGAATGAACTTACTCCAGAGTTAAAGTGGTGGCCAGGAGCATTTGGTTAGGTATGGTCAGGGTCTACTGTATCACCTATTGTCAGGAAAACCTCTGCCTGCCAGATTGACTGGTGAGTGAGCTGCACAAGATGACTAAGACAGTTGACACTCAGGTGTCTCTAGAGCCTTTGATAAGATTATCAATGAATTCCTGGGGGCCTAGACCCCTCCCTTTCCCAAGTTTCTGCTGCTGCAGAAATGAATTCTCTAGCCTTTCCTCATAGAGGACAGCCAAGTCTCTTTTCGATGTTTCCATACCCTATTACGCTTAACCAGAAACGTACATAGCACAGTACGTTTGTTTTACAAACAAATGAAAGATCCATTACATCACAGAAGCTTCACCAAAGAGTTAAAAAGCTTTTGTCTAGATCTCTCCAGAGAATGGTTGTTTGATTGTATTGCCAATTCATTTATATGAAGATATTTAGGGACAAGAGCTTGCTCAGTGGATCCCCATCTTGAAGTTCTAGGTAATTAATGAAGATGATTAGAAGAGACCTGGGCAGAGACAGCCAAGCACCCTTGAGGTGGGGCAGGGCTGGTCAGGAGGGTGGGACCAGTATAGAGTGTCACAATAGCTGGAGCCAATGCTTGTCCTAAAGATGATTATACTAGTTTCCATTGCTGTGACAAACTCCTTCAGAGATCAAGCTAAAAGAGGAAGATTTACTCTGGCCTGTAGTTTCGTAGGATTCATTCCATGGCTAGCTGGCTCTACCGCTTGGGTCTTGAGGTGAAGCTGACCACCATGGCGGCTGGAGAGTGTGCCAGACAAAGTTACTCATCCCATGACAGCTCAGAAACAGAGAGGGTGAGGAGGCAGGCAAGGAACCAGTATACCCTTCCAGCACTTGCTCGCCCTGCCATGCTTTCTTCAGCCAGGCTCCACGTCCTTATGTTTCTACCACTGTCTCAACTGAAACCAGCTAGGGCCCAGAGCACATGACCTTTGGGGACATTTTAGATCTGAGCCATGAGAGAGCCTTAGCAGAGTATGAAGAGAAAACTGACATCTGCTGAGCATGTGTGTACTGTACTGAGTGTTGGGGTCTCTGTCACATGCACTATTGTTAGTTGCTTTTGACTGTAACCTAACAGTTTAGGTCCAAGAATTACCTCAAAAAACTAAGGAACATTTGGTTTATGATATGCTTGCCCAAAATCATGTAACCTAGTTACAAGGTTGTTGGGCCTTCTTGTGTTTTGTTTTGTTTTGTTGTGCTTGGAAAAATAGATTAAGTCGGATAATGCAAATTGAATAAATAAACTTCATTTTCCTATTGACCTTAATTTGTATGATGATGACACCAGGTGTGAAAGAGAGATGAAGAGGAGGATCCCCATTTATGATTTACCAGATGTTGCGACTACTTATTCTCGTTCTTGAGTAGTTAAGGGCAATTCTGTTGGTAAGACATTGAGGTGACACCGTTAATATCTAGGTAACATGTAGCCTCTTTAAATGATGTACATATTTTGTAGAACTATAAACTTCCCCCTCAAAGCCAGAAGCAAAAGTTTGAGTACAAGTTTAGAAGTTGTAAAATCAAGAGCAAAACTATCTATGTATTTTACCTTTTGTAGGCAACATGTTAAAATCGTGAGCTCATTGGATTTAGAGATTTGAAGGGGTTTACCAGCTTCACATTAATTTTTTACGTTTTTATTTTCTGCATGTATATATATATGTATGTATAGTGCATATACATGTATATATACACATACACAATATATATACACATACACTATATATATACACATATAATATATACACACACACATATATATATATATACACACACATATATATATATATATATATATATATATATATATATATATATATGAATGACGGTGTATATACATGTGTGCTCATCTGTGTGGAAGTACCAGGATGGCATCCAACTTCTTCCTTGAGGGATCTCCATCTTAAATACTGAAGCAGGGCCTTTTGTTGTAGCTCACCATTCATCAATTCTGCTTAGCCGTGCGCCCCAGGGTTTCCTGTCTTTAACTCCTTATCCTCTGGGTTGTAGCTGGGCTGCCACAGTTTTCTGGACTTTGCCTGGGTTCTCCAGCAAGCATGCATGGCTCTTACGTGAATTCTAGGCATCCAAACTCTGGCCTCATGCTTGTATGGCAAGTGCTTTGTCCACGAAGATGCATCCTCAGCCCACGTTTCTCGTTAACTAAGTGTTTATTGATGTATTTGAAGATGCAATGAAACTACTGCCATAGAGTGAAGGGGCATGATCTGCTATAACTTTATAGTGACCAAGAAGTTATCTATACGGAGTGATGTATGTACCTGATTCAGACCTGTGCAATCCTACGCTAGGTTAAGCCCCTGCATAGAGGACAGAAGTGTACACAAAATTCTACCCTTAGCTAAGGAGTGACTGATAGTGATAGCTCCTTGGATCTCTCCAAGGAGTTTCCCTTATGGGTATGGTACTTGATGGGTCTACTACCCTCTAGTGAATGGCCACATCTTTAAGAGTGTATAATCAGTACTAATTGGAATTGGTAGGCTAAAACACACACACACACACACACACACACACACACACACACAGTTGAATAGGTATGGATTGGGAGGTAGATCTGGGAGAAATTGAGAGAGAGAGGAATTAATATGTTCAAAGCACAATGTTTCAGATTCTCAAAGAATTAACTTTAAAACATGGGGATAGAATAGAAGCCAACGATGCATTGTCTATAGATCTGGAGACTTAAGAGTTTTGTCTACATTCAGCATAAACATCTACTTTGGAGCAGGCCTGGATTAGAGCAGCATAAGGTTTGGATTACGGTATGTTGGCGTGGAATAATAATAAGCCCATGTCCAAGTCGAATCCGCAACATCCCATTGGTGACCTGCACTCTGTTTTGGTGCTGGAACAATGGAGCATACTCTTTTAACTAGAGCTGAATAAACAGAGAAGCTCAAGTGTCAGGTATACTCTGGTCAAGCCTTTACAGGAAGACATAGTTCTCTGGATGGACTTTTGACCTTGACGTCATGGTTTACCAAGGTATGGGACATTTTACTATGTGGGACCTCATGAGGCTGAGAAGCTTCTGTAAGGCAGGAGACACTGTCAAGAGAACAAAGCGACAGCCTACAGACTGGGAAAAGATCTTCACCAACCCTACATCTGACAAAGGTCTAATATCCAAAATATATAAAGAACTCAAGAAATTAAACACCGTCAAACCAAATAACCCAATTGAGAAATGGGGCATGGAACTAAACAGAGAATTCTCAACAGAGGAATATCAAATGGCTGAGAAACACTTAAAGAAATGCTCAACCTCCTTAATCATCAGGGAAATGCAAATCAAAACAACTCTGAGATTCCGTCTTACACCCATCAGAATGGCTAAGATCAAAAATTCAAGCGACGCCACATGCTGGCGAGGATGTGGGGAGAGAGGAACACTCCTTCATTGCTGGTGGGAATGCAAACTAGTACAACCACTTTGGAAATCTATCTGGTGCTATCTCAGAAAAATGGGAATAGGGCTTCCTCAAGACCTAGCTATTCCACTCCTTGGAATATACCCAGAAGATGCTCCAGTACACAACAAGAAAATTTGCTCAACCATGTTCATAGCAGCCTTATTCATAATAGCCAGAACATGGAAACAGCCTAAGTGTCCCTCAATAGAAGAATGGATAAAGAAACTGTGGTATATATACACTATGGAATACTATTCAGCTATTAAAAACAAGGAATTCCCGAAATTTGTGGATAAATGGATTGAGCTAGAAATGATCATAAGGAGTGAGTTAACCCAGAAGCAGAAAGACTCAAGTGGTATATACTCACTTATATCTGCATATTAGCCCAAGGGCATGTCCCACGAAAGCCTTTACTTACCAGGAAACTGAGACAGAGGGGAGGACATTCTAGTGGGACTCTAGATGAGAGAATCATGGGAGAACGGCAAAGTAGAAGGATCCAGAGGGTCCTAGAAGCCTACAAGTAGAACATTATGATAGGCAGATTTGGGCCCAGGGGTCCCGCTCAAACTAAGGCACCAGCCAAGGACAATACAGGCGGTAAACCTTAAACCCCTACCCAGATCTAGACAATGGACAGAACACTCCCCACAGTAGAGTGGAGAGTGGGATATTACTTTCTCACATACTCTGGTGCCTCACCTTTGACCATGTCCCCTGGAGGGGGAGACCTGGTGGCACTCAGAGGAAGGACAGCAGGTTACCAAAAAGACTTGATACCCTATGAACATATACAGGGGGAGGTAATCCCCCTCAGGAACAGTCATAGGGGAGGGGAATAAGGGGAAAATGGGAGGGAGGGAAGAATGGGAGGATACAAGGGATGGGATAACCATTGAGATGTAACAAGAATAAATTAATAAAGGAGAAAAAAAAAGAAAAAACAAACAAACAAAATTGTGCTTGTGAGTCAGTGTTCACTGGGCTAGCCGCTTGCTGTGCTTCCAGAGGCAGGAGAGCACTAGTTCAGGTCTGAAACCTAAGCCTTTTGTTCCCCGCACCTGAATGCAAAGTTCAGCTGATGAAGTGTTGCTTGACTATTGTGTTTTTTGTAGGGAAATGCTGTAAAACTTTGATGACATTGTACATTTGGAAAGAGTATAATGCCCATGATTTTAGGAAATGGTAGCAATATTTAAACCAGATCAGTTTCGGACTGTCATGCAGCTCATAGATTCTTAGAGCATAAGCTTGCTACCCAGGAATTTGCTTTAAATCCATTAAAAACTGGATAAAGTTTCAGAATCCACTTTCATTCTAGGTCTCAGTCATATGAACAATGCAGATGTACAAAGTAGAGATACTTTATATATTGGGGGAAGAAAAAAACCCCAGATTTGTAGATTGCCTTCTGACCTGGAGAATGGCAGAAGGGGAGAGTGGAGTTGGCCCCTGTGCGTGGTGTATATGGACCTGCTAACTTCAGCACCAATTTCTCCATGTTCGGGATTATTGTGGTTGAAATGCTGGCAGACAGTAAACTCAGGGGTAAGGATGCTCTTTTTTACTGATATTTTTTAAAAAATCTCTTAATTAGGGTTTCTTTTGCTGTGAATAGACATATGACCACAGCAACTCTTACGAAGGAAAACACTGACTTGGGGCTGGCTTACAGTTTCAGAGGTTTAGCCTATTATCATCATGGTGGGCTTCATGGTGGGCATCACAGTGGCGTGCAGGCAGGCATGGTGCTGGAGGAGCTGAGAGTTTTACTTCTTAATCCACAAGTAGCAGAAGGAAGACTGAGACACAATGGCCAGAGTTGAGCTTCTGAGACCCCAAAGTCCACCCCCAGTGACCCGCTTCCTTCAACAAGGTCACACCCCCTAATAGTGCCACTCACTATGTACCAGGCATGCAAACACATGAATCTATGGGGGCCACTCCTGTGCAGACCACCCCACCCTTCCCATTTATCAGTAACTTCTCCAAGTTCTGATGTTCATATAGAAAAGACAACCGCTGGTTCTGGGGAAGCTGGCCTTGTGGTAGGGGAAGCATTCATGCCTAACAACCCTTTAGGTAACTGCATGGTGCTATCAAAAGCACACTGTCTGGTAATGAATAAAGCAGAACTTACTTCTGGCCAGTTTAAGCTATAAAACTGTATCTCTAGAATACCCCCTAAACCACAGTAATTGGTCTTTAGAACAAGATTATTTAAAATCAAGAACTGTATCAGTACTAGGAAGCCAAAAGGAGGCGAGCATCATTGGGACTCATAACTAGAAGTGAATGTGCAGTCAGGCGCTACCTCCTCTGATGGACAATGCCCTCTCACCCCCGTCTCTGCCCTGACATTGCCAGCTCAGTAGGATTCAGGCTTTTAAGACTGCCTCAACTTTTGTCCCAGTATGCCACCTTGACAGGATCTATCCAAGACCCTTCCTCTAAAATGGTTCCAATCCTCACACTGGAACTTGGTGCTCATTTTTATGACATATCCTTTTGAAATGTTCATCTGGTACTGCAGTCTGGGAGAGATTTTGTGCTCATAGGGAAGATACCTTCATCTCTTTGCAAAAATTCTTACCACATGTTGACCCTCCTTCGGTCAAAATGCATCCAGCTCTCGATGAAGGAGAACTCAGGCAAAGAGAAATTTCTTTAAGATCTACTTCTGTCTTCAGAACATTGTCATCCTTGAGAAGAGTCATTTGTCCCAGTAAAATGTCAAACACACTCACTGTTCCCAGTATGGCATGTCCTATGTAGGCTGCGGGAGGGAGCCATCCCATAAATAATAGCACTCGGAGGAGGAGATGACTCTTGCTCTTCCCACACTGACACCTCCAGCTTTGGCTCTGCTGGCTGTGGTGAGACTTTGCACCTAAAGGAGGACCTGATGTAAGCAAACTTGTTCTGCATCTGAAGCGGGAAGCCACTGGCAGAGCAGAGGGTGGATCTGCAGCCACAGTAGTGGCTTTGGGTCTATGCAGTATATTAGCAACCCTCTTTCCTGTTTCCTAGGGAGCATATGCGGTTTTTGTTTGCCACAGCGGGAGATTGCTACAAACATCTGGAAGCTAGAGTCTAATGCAGTGAATCTGATCAGCATCTGTTGTGCAGATCACACCTGCAATGAATACTTATACAGTGAACACTGTTCCACGGGAGTCCTGCCCTTTTTGTGTGTGGACTACCTACTTATCTTTATGATCTAGGCCCCCGGACTAGAGAGAGTTTCTTAAAAGACATTTTACATAGCTTAGCAGAATACCTCTGTGCTCTGAAGAGTATGCGGAAACACTTTCCTCAGCTAATATATGTAGCATTTTCCATGTATCTTTTATAGAACTTTTAGGTGGTTTAGAGTGATGATTATGCTGTTGATGTGTATGTATGCATGTGACTGTAGGGGATTATGTTGGCTATGTTAATTTTTAACTCTTCACTTGACCCAACCTAGTTATACCCTAGAAAAGAATCTCAGTTGAGAAACTGCCTACATTAGATTGGCTCCTGAGCATGGCTATTGGTTGTTTTGTTGTTGTTTGTTTGTTTGCTCTCTTTCTTTCTTCCTTCCTTCCTTCCTTCCTTTCTTCCTTCTCTCCTTCCTTCCTTCCTTCCCTCCTTCCCTCTTTCCCTTCTTCCTTCCTTCTTTCCTTCCCTCCTTCCTGCCTTCCCTCCCTCCTTCTTTTCTTCTTTCCTTCCCTCCTTCCTTCCCTCCCTCCTTCCTTCCTTCTTTCCTTCTCTTCTTCCTTCCTTCTTTCCTTCCTTTCTTCTTTCCTTCTTTTCTTCCTTTCTTGAAAACTGCTTTACATCTTTACAGTCTAGGTCCTTTTTTCCTTTGGTGCATTAAGCCAGGAATCCCTAGGGAAGGAACTCGAGGCAGCTCAGGCAGCCTTCTTTCTGTTAGTCCTCTGGGTGGAGTAGGCTGGCGCTTTAGCTGAATCCAGGCGCCTTTCCCTGTGGCCTCCTCTTTCTTCTGGTCATTTTCCTTCACCCACTTCAAGAAGCTGGGTCTGCTCTCAGGGTGCTTGATGCGCTCAGCTCACACAAGATTCCCTTGGCAAGAATCCTGCCCTTGACTTGCTTGTTTCCCATGATGCCCATGGCTAACACATGGCACTCCCTTGACGGCTACAGTGTCACCTCCTTGATGCCAAAGGAACACCTCCATATTTCCTAAAAGGCCTGGGGAACATAGAGCGTCCCCTCTCTTTCCCTTTGTGTTTGTCATTTTGGTGAGTTACTAGAAGATGGCTTATGGCCAAACGATGGAAACTTCCTTGCCTTAGTTGTTGACTGATAGAGGAAAGTCCAGTCCACTGTGGGAAGCACCATTCTCTTACACTGTATAAAAAAATCAGAGTATGATCCTGCCTGCCTGCCGTCCTCTGTGGTTCCTGCTTCACTTCATTGGCTGCAAAGTTAGCTCCTTGGATGGAGGTTACGCTTTGTGGAATAGCAAGCAGGTCTCCTTTCAAGTTCTTGTCTTGTGTTTCCACCTTAAATTCCTTCAAAGGTGAACTGTAACCTGCAATTGTAAAACGAATGAGCACTTTTGTTCCCCCAACTTCTTTCGCTCACAGCAACAGAAATGAAATTAGGACAGCAATGTTTGAAATGTTTTTTTTATGAATTATAATTTTTATATTCAATGTCCTATGCTTACAGAGAATATATATCATTTTCCTCTGTATTATTTGAATTGTTAGTATTAAAGTTTATCTGGCCACAGTAGTCGTGGAATAGGCCAACTGAACATAGGAGGGACATCTCACCTCCGAGGAGGAGTGGGATGATAACTAAGTCTGGCACTGAGGGGCTTGGAATTGCTGTCTAGTCCAGACACCAGGAGTAGTGACTTCCTTGGCAGGAAGAAGAGGCGGCACAGTGTGTTTGGATGATCAAAAGTAACTTAACATAGCTGGACCACACTTCTTGCTCCGTTTACAATACCAATTTCACAGCAGGGAGCTTTTTTTATGTCTTCTAGCAATCAAATATATTATGTAGTTAAAACTTGAGTGACATTTTGACTTCCATACTGTAAACGTTCTCCCCTGGTCCCTTATGACTTGCAAGTGGCAATAACGATTATCTGTGTTATTTCAAAATGTAGTTCCTGGCCAGATCATGCTGAGCACTGATTCTCAGTCACTGAGAGTGCTGAGCCAAACCAAGAGATGAAAGTTCGTGTTTAAATAAATCCTGGCTTCTAGGTTAGGACCTTATATTCTGTATTTAATCTCATCATGGTAGATTTCAAAACAGGTTTTCGTATAATCACCTATAAAACACCCCTAAAAGATTTAAATTAAATCATCTGGAGTGCCTGACCGTGGCTGCCACCCTGATGGGCGCTGGCATATTGACATCTGTCCGTCTCAGTTGCCAGATGTTGCCTGCAGTTTTGTGAGAGGGATTAGAAGTGGTGGAGCCTTTGCATTTTTCAGTCTGGAGATGATTCTGTTTGTCTTCCCACACACTCCCCAGGCCATTTGATTTGAATCAATCTTATTTATGTGGGAAGGAAACGTTTCTGTCTGTCTTTTCCACTTACTCTATGTTTGGCAGTGGATCTTGCTTTGCTGTGAAGAGTTTATGCATATCCACATTAGCACTTATCAATGTATATTGTGAGGGAAGTCCATAATTCAAAACTTATATAATACATGTGTAAGTGTCCCCCACAAATAGTAGTTAGTGGGGGTTATATGTTCCTGGGCCTACAACTCCACAGCATCTCCCTATTGTACTAATATTATAGTATTGTTTCCAGCATTTCTTTTTCCTTTTTTTTTTTTACTAGATTATTCAACTTATATAAACCAAAATATATGACTACTTTAAGCAGACAATTTAACAGAAGCTTAATTCTGAATTAATGGCTGGAATATATACATATATATGTCATATGTATATATCTGTCAATTTGGGACTTTGTAATACTGTTTATATTACATCTCCTGTTTAGGTTGCTGGTTTTTAAAAACAAGTAACAACACAAACATGTAACTTGGTTAGTGTAGTTATGGTTCATAAAGAGTTTATAATTCTGATAAAAAATGATGTGATAGTATTCTAAGTTGAGGATCCCAAGATGTCTCACCTGCCTGGTGTTCCATACCTTGACTATTGCCGATGAGTGTGACTGCAGTGGATTTGGTATCAATGGTTAAGTTACATTACGCAGTTCAATTGACTTTAAAAAATAGAGATGAAGCTTCAGTCTCAGCAGGCCACTCTGGGCCCTGGGTAGTTGGCTCTGTTGGTCTTCTTGCAGAACCCCTGTCCCCTCCAGGCCTTTCTCTCCTTCCCCCCCCCCCCCACTTTCCCACAAGATTCCCTGTGTTTGGCTGTGAGTTGCAGCATCTGTTTTAATTCACTGCTGGGTGGAGCCTCTCAGAGGACAGCTATGCTAGGCTCCTGTCTGCAAGTAGAGCCTAGTGTCATTAATAGTGTCAGGGCTTGGCTCTCGCCCATGGGGTGAGTCTCAGGTTAGGCCAGCATAGACTGGACCTACTCTCTCTACACAGATGTCACTGATAGGAAGCTCAGGTTTCATGTGGGTCTCCTAGTAAGGGAGTAGGGGCTGTCTCTGACATGGAGTTTGTTGCCTACTTTTTGATCCCTTCTCCCTAGCAGGGCGGCCTTGCCAGGCCACAGGGGAAGAAGATGCGCTCAGTCCTGATGTGACTTTATAAACTGAGGTGGATTGGTGGTGTGTGTGTGTGTGTATGTATGTATGTATGTATGTATGTGTGTATGTATGTATGTATGTATGTGGGTGGGGCTTCCTTTCTCTGATGAACAGGGGAGTGGGAAAGAGGGAGAGAAGGTAGGACCAAGAAGAGAGGAGGGAGGGGGGCTATGATCAGGATATAAAGTAAATAAATACATTAATTAATTAGAAAAAAAAGAAGCAGAGATGGTCTGCATACATGGGATGTAATGACACCAACACCTTGAGCTTGGCTATTGAAGTTAGAGACAGGGAAGTCAGTGGTTGCCAAGACCAGGAAATTTCAATGCATCCTAAATTCTCTTTTGTCGACTTGAGAATGGAGAGGCCATGGGGCAACGGCTGCAGGCAGGCCCTGAGGCTGCCAGTGGTTTCTCATATGTACCAGCAAAGAAGCAAAATTATAGTTCTAAGCTTCTGCAGATCCAAATTTGTACAGCAGTAAGAGGATGCTTGCGCATGCCTTTGGTACTAGAGCCTCCAGACAAGTGTTCATCCCGGCTGACACCTTGACCTCATCACTCAGGATACACTCCAGATGTCTGTGTAGCACTTCTGGACCTACACAACTGTGATTGACAAGTGGCTGTTGTTTTAAGCCAGTAAACTGGATGTATTTTGTTACACAGCTGTAGGAAGTAGATTCAAGTGTACATTAAAGTAACTGATCAGAAATTCAGTTGCACGTAAACAGGACTGGAGTTCGGAGGATGTGGACAAGGATAATTATGGTCCCCTAAAGGAGTATTGTCTGCAACAAAACCCTTGAATTCTCGGGTTGGGAGTCATTAGAGTGCCTATGAAGTTTTACAGTTTGAGAGAGATTTTGTTATTTTTAAATGTTTGCTAAGAGTCAACTGTTTTTACATCGTTTATGTTATGTTATTTCAGATCAAGTAGCTGAAATTGTCAAGAATGTGGTATTACATGTTTGTGTCCATTTCTCTAGGAAATCTGGACTTTAGTAATAGAAACAACAGGTCTTATTCATCCTTTTATTCCTGAAACCAACACAGTTTCATTGGAATGTTATAGTTGCTTGATAAATGTTAGTTAGAAAATTGAAATGAAACGGACTGAATGAACAATCTGTCCAAAGTTCTGGATGCATTCAATGCAAGTAAACAAGTAGGAATGGCTGTGTTCCAATAAAACTTTATTTTGCAAACAGCCAGATTGGCCCATGGGCTGTAGTTTGCGGAATTCTGGTGTAAATCAAAGGTTATTATAGCCTATAGGCAATTCTGTCATGTAGACACCTTCATGGAACATATGAAAGTGTTTTTCAATGCATTCTAAACATTTACTAGAGGTGAACAAGGTATATACTTCTTTTCGAGAACACAATTTACTATTTGACTCAGACATTCTTCCTAGTGAAATGGGAAGTTATCCATTCCCAGGGGTGAGGTCTTCCCTACTTCCTGTTATATTCTATAGCTTTTTTGTGAGTAATTCTGAATGAAGCAAAGCTAAAGCAAACAGGATATGCAGGGATGAATAGTACCCATTGACAAGGGCTGGAGATAGTTCTCCCTGTAGTGCTAAAATATGACGCTAAATTCTTTAGGCCTCATATGATACACTAATGTATAAAAGCGTATGAAGGGTGGCACACACCACAGCTCTCTACATTATAAATGTTTTTGAGCTTAAGAACAGCTGGAGGCGCAGCTACAGGCAAGGTGAGAAGGTAGGAGTGGAGGAACAAAGAGCCTCTGCCATCCTGCCATGTTTACAACATTTTCTTAGAGTTTTTAAGGGGTCTCACAAATTCTGTAGGGGAACTAAATGTGCAGTCATTTACTGGGGCTGCTTAAGTCACTGGTCCTTCCTATAGGAATTCTTTCTTTCTTTTTAAATAAGATGCAGGCATTGATTTAGCCACAACTTGTTCACAAGATTTATTTCAGAAAAAAAATTATTTTTCTGACCAATGAAAATATTCCAGAATGATGAATGATCCAAATAAGTGATGCTATAATTATGCATGGAAAGTCATCAGTGTAAATGGTATCATAAAAGAATAGTGAAGTACTCATGCTGTTTTGTTAATTGAAAAAAACTATAAGGTATAAGTACAGAAATGTATCACAATGTGTGTGTGTATGTGTGTGTGTGTGTGTGTGTGTGTGTGTGTGTATGTGTGTGTCTGTATCTGTACTATTGTCTGTGAACCTCAGTGCTGTTGCTTGTAAGATTTTTTAAACTCCAGTCATGCGTATGTTAGTCAACTGTCCATCATTGCTATCACTGTCCTGAGAAAAGCAACATAAAAGAAGAGAGATTTGTTTATTTATTTATTATTCTGATTAATGTTTTCAGAGGTTTCAGGCCTCTGTCTATAGGCTCCATTGCTTCTAGGCCTGTGGTTAGGCAGAATATCATGGTGGTGGAATGTGTGGTGGAAGACTATGTACCTCAGACAGAAAGTAAAAGACAAAGATGGATAGAGAAATCATGGGAGGAAAGAAAGGCCTGGAAACAAAATATCCCCTTCAATAGTGTGTTACTTCAACAAGGCCCTGCTCCAAAGTTTCATCACTTCTCAATAGGAGTGCAAACTGATGGAAGCCAAGCCTTTAGTACATACTCTTTGGTGGACATTTCAGGTTCAGACTGTAAAAAGCAAGTTAATTACATTACATTTGGTTTGATTCCCCCATCTCTACAAGGATGATAGGTTCATATCTCACATATGACGTGAGTTTTCTCAACATAGATGGGACGAGTTAAATACTTATCACAGTTAACCCATGAAAGATTATTATTTTAGACTAAAAATAAGAATATAAACCCCAAATCTATCAATTCTTTTAAGTATAAAGCAAAGAACTTGGGGAGCAAGTGCTGGAACTAATTTGTACAGATCATTTTAAATTTATCTTTAAATTACATACTACAAAATGTACTCTTTGCAGTTTGCGTTTCTATGAGTTTTAACAGAAGCTTAGAATTGTGTGATCCCCTCCGTCATCGCGACACAAGACAACTCTGTTAGCTCAGCAACTTCCATTGTGCTGCTCTCTTCCTGGCCAGTCTCTACTCCCACCTCCAGCAAGCATTCGTTTATCCCCTATTCCCATGATTTTTAAAATATATTTTATTAATTTAATCATATTACATCTCAATTGTTAGCCCATCCCTTGTATCCTCCCATCCCTCCCTCCCTCCTGCTTCCCCCCTACTCCTCTCCCCTATGACTGTGACTGAGGGGGACCTCCTCCCCCTGTATATGCTCATAGGGTATCGAGTCTCTTCTTGGTGACCTGTTATCCTTCTTCTGAGTGCCACCAGGCCTCTCCATCAAGGGGACGTGGTCAAACATTCTCCTGTGGTTTTTTAAACCTTCTCCAAAACATAGAACTGGAGTCAGGCAGTTTTTGTATGAATCTTTTGTGTCTGGCTTCTTTCACTTATCACAATGCATTTGAGGCTTATCAATCTTACAGCTATCAATAGTGTATTATAAAGCTATGACTTCTAGATGTAGTTTTGCAGATAACCTCATTTTTGAAAAACCTTCCATGTTATAATCTCATAACCATACAGGTCTTTGATCCATGAAGTTGCCCTGAAGCCGTAGTTGTGACAGGGCAGAATACTGACACTAAAGAAGATGAGGAAGTGAAGAATTGGAAAGCCGGAAAGCCAGAAAGCTGATGTTTTGTCCAACTCAAGTGGCAGAAATGAAGAGAGAATTCAGAGCCTTTGATGCTAAACTTGCAAAGTTATTCTGGAAGTGAGATGGGTAGGAGGTTAATTAAAAAGTCCTCAAAGGAAAGATGAGACATGCTTGTGTATATGTGCATATGAATTGCATGTGTGCTGAAAGGGCATGGAACAAACAGAGTGGGGAAGGAAACCAGTCCTTGTTTTATGTTTACAATGAGACTGGCCTCTGTTCAATGTTGTTGCCATTTGTAATAGGGATGAGTGTGTGTGTGTGTGTGTGTGTGTGTGTGTGTATGTGTGTGTGTGTGTCCCTCTCCATTTTCTAGATTTTACTGTAAAGTGTATCTAGAATAGAGAGTGCCTGAGAGCAGACACTGACTTCTTCCTGGATCAGACATATGGAGCTGGATGAAATTTTAAAGGTGTGAGTTGACCCTGTTGAGTATGGAGGTATGAAGTTTCCCCCAGAGCCTGAGCTTTCTCATTGCTTGTCGCTTATCTTTTATTTCTTAAGAAACACAATACTTTATTTTAAAGTAAATCTCAGATAAGTATGCATTAAAATTTTTTGAGCAAAGAAATGATACAATTTTACACATTAAAAAAAACAGATTTAGGCCTTTAAAATGGAATCTTTTGAATCTACATGACATATCCATCTATTTACTTTTATAAGGCAGTGAACAAAGTAAATATTTTACTTTAACAGGAAAAATTAATATTTATGGTTTATAATGTGAAATTTAGAAAAAAATGGAGTGAAGCATTTATTTTCTCATTTAAGTTGGTTGTAGTAATAACTGCTTTTACTCATTCATATATCAGCTCATTTTATTCTGTATTATTTTAAATCTCCCTCAAAATATTTTTTATAGATGTTGACTGAGTGTCACAGATACAGAACTAGTTAAACACTCGGGGTAATTGATATACTTGTCTATTTACAGATACTGTAAGATAATCTTCTAGTAAACATGGAGCTTACCATATTTGTTATTTGCTGTGTTCAAATCTAAACTCTTAGAAAATGGTATTATTGAGGAACCATAATTGAGCTTTTGGCTTGGCATTTCATTTCCGTTTGTAATTCAAACATTTGTTGTACATTTCTCTGTGGTTTATACATTTTTTTTTTCATTTCAATGCCACAAGACCTTTATTTAGAATTTGAAGCTAAACATTTTTTCTTTGAATAATTCATCCTTTAATCCATCTTTTGATGCTTTTGTAGTCTCTATAATCAAGGCTGTGGGGACTGCACGGAGTGGGCTAAGTGTGATGGTAGTTGACACACTAGCTTGTTGTCAGATAAGTCCTCTAGTTAGAGTGCCAGCACAGATTAGTGCAGAGCGAGAAGAAGATAGAAAAGCACTGTCTGCAGTGCTTACAAAATCAGTAGCTCCAGATAAGCAAAGCACCGGAGGCACTGTCCCAGTGTGGAGCTGCGGGGATATCATGAACATCAATTGTAGCAATTGAAATTGCCTTATGGCTCACAGGAGGTGCTAATTTGCCCAGACATCTTTTGGCAAACTCTTGTGTAGCATCTGCTTGCTTCTGTTGTTATTTATCTGCAGTAGTGCCTGCAGCTAGTGAGATATCTTTCTGGACCTGCCTCTTCCTAACTGGAAATAAGGACTTGAGGAATATAGGAAATGTCAGTAGCAACAAGCAACTCAAATTCCTCAAGATAAAGACCGTGCCTGGGAAGAGTCGAGCAGGCAAGTGAAGATTACTGACTCGGCATTCATAATAAATTTACAGGGCTGCAGAACAAATCAAGCCAAACCATCTTTATCGTTTTTCTAGGTAGATGTGCAAGATTAAAGAAAGGAATTCAATAGCGGTAATATCTGGAATTGAGTAAATCATCTAATTCAGTGTCTCCACAAATCTTTGAGGGCAGTGGGTTGGGGGAAGGGCAGAGGGAGAACCACAGCGAGAATTGGCTATGAGCACTGTCATGTGGATTCAATTTAACTGTTGTAATAAATTACAATGGAACAAGGTCCATTGGGATGATGTTGGGATCAGTAGAAGGTCAGCCTGTAGCATCTCCAGCAGTGGTCTGGAAGAATGGATAACACACGTTATTAAGCTTGGCAGGCCAGGAGGTTTTGGAACTGTTGTGGTACACTGCCACTGCCGTCGGCTTTCTGAAGAGCCTTTTGGGTCTGTGGCACCCTAGGGACTGCTGCATGAAGTTAGAATATAGACAATGGTCTGAGTGATCAATTTGTTTAAATAATGATAGCCATAGGTCTATATCTTATAGAGAATTTACAAGTCTTCCATGAATATCACTCTGTCCGTTTTCATGGGTTATTTCTTTTAATCCCAATGGCAACCCTTACAGAGGGCAATGCAGTTGGTTATGGTTAGAGGCAGTCTGGATTTCACTCTTAAACTCTGTGCACGGATAACTATGTACTCTTGGAGAAAGACTGTGTTCATTTATTTCTTAATTCATTTGACAGTCATATTCAATGTGCTAAGGACAGTCCAAGTAGGGTAGATTATCTGCAACAATTTAAAAAATGGTTGAGATCCTGTCTCTCATTAATATAGTTATAAAATAAACACATGGTAAAGATTTTACTTAACTCACTAATCTGTGAAGGACCAAGGGTGAAATTGAAACTATACAACAAGTCTGGCAAACATAGAGTTTGGGAAACTAAAATGAATGTATTAATGGAAGTGGAGCTGTATTCCCCATAGTATAGAGAGAAAGTGAGTCACTTTTATTGGACAGTTCCGAGTCTTCACCTTTGTAGATTAGAACTTGTTTCATTATTATAAGATATTTATACTTTATCAAGTTGTACAGTTGCTCAAAGACTGGAAGACTAGTATCAGATACTCTAAGAAAATAAGGTCACAGTAACAGCTTTCTTCTAAAGCCCAGCTCTAAGGAGAGAGATATGAAGTAGCCTTATAGAGTTTGATTTAGAATAAAACTTAACTACAGAGAACGAACATGTCTATCTCTCTGCATTGGTCAGTATAATTGTCATTTTGACGTGATCTGGAACAAACTAAAAGACAAGTTTCCAGGCATACCTATGCCTTTGAAAATTTATCTTGATTAGGTTAATTGGGGCTATAAGATCCACCCTAAAGAGAGCTGGGTCCATTCTCTGGCTTTGGGTTCTGGATTGCATAAAAAAGATAAAAATAGTTGAGGATAAGGATTCATTGTTCTCTGGTTCATGAAATGTGAGATGACCAATTGCCTCATTTTGCCACCTTGCCTTTCCCACTGTTTTGGACTACGTGCTTGAGCCATGAACCAAAATAAATCCTTACATACTTAAATTGTTTTGTCAAAATATTTTGTTATGGCTAAAGGAAAAGTAACCAGAAGTGGGGTTATGTCTAGGCTAAATCTGGCTATATGGTTCTTAAACGTTGGAATTAATTTTAAGGAGAACTGTGCAAACACAATTGGAATAGGCAAGCCCTCAGATGCTGTAAGCAGAGTGTAATAGCTCATTCTTAGGGGAGATTGGCCAAAAGGAATGGTGGGAGAAACTCATGAGGCTTAAGTGCAGAACCTAGACTCTGTCAGAAGCTAGGTTAGGGGCCATTTGTGTGATATTGTGTTCAACCATTTGGCTTCATTCTGTCTATATCCTGGAAGAAAATAGGTTAGTTTGTGTGGCAGAGGAAATTTGAAGACACAGAGCATCCGGCTGCTGCCTGGTTACTTTTTACTCTGCCCATATCAAGGACTACAGTGAAAAAGAGTAAAATCTTGGGCAGATGCGCACACACACACACACACACACACACACACACACACACGCATGCACACACCCATGCACGCACACACACACACACCACAGTTTGTTGTTAAGGAG
The DNA here is from genome assembly GCF_964271855.1 of Acomys minous. Taxonomy (NCBI): domain Eukaryota; kingdom Metazoa; phylum Chordata; class Mammalia; order Rodentia; family Muridae; genus Acomys; species Acomys minous. The sequence continues at coordinate 21,505,454 of NC_140490.1, read as the reverse complement.
GAAAAGAGATTAAGCAAACTAAACTTTGCACCCAAAGTTGGTACCAAAAAAGGTCTGTAACTGTTAAAGAGAAACATCTTTCTCTGCACTGGGACAATAGGATATGTGCCCTGAGAGCAAGACCTCATCCATCAAAAGTACCAACTGTGAAAATGCAAGCTTGTTTGAAGAGAATGAGCCTAAACTGAAACAGATACCACCACTGAAGGGGCGCCTCGCTCCTGAAGAGCATCTGCCTATGGAAGTGTTTCTCCAGGGTCAGCATACCAAACCGGTGCAACTGTGCTTCAAGGCTACTGGCTCCGGCGACGACAGCAGGAGTTGGTAGTGTCATCCACGTGGTACTGGTTTTGCAAGCATGAGTGATGGATGACTGTTGGGGTCATGCAGTCTTATATCACAGTTGTCACTGACACTGGGCAGTGTGTGCCAGGGTTTGAGTCCTTGTAAGGAAGGCAGGAGAAACTTCATTAGGCTGTGACTGTGAAGCCTGAGTTAGAAAGGTGACCAAAGGGAGTTCCAGATGCCAGTACCTGGGAACATTCACAAAGGCGGCAGCCACCAGGAGTAGAGCCTGTGTAAGAGAGAAGCACCGTGTTCTGCACAGTGGCACAACTCAGAAGTGGGTTACTCAAGCCTTTCGGAATTGGGAGAGTTCCGTCGTGAGAACAAGATAATAGAGATGGCGCTACCAGACCCGGTGTTTTCCCTCTGGCTTGTAGTCTTGCTTTGCTCTGATCTTCCTTCCTAGCCCCACTTCTTCCCTTTTGGAATGGGAACGTTTATTTTCATGTTTTGTTTTTGGTTTTTTTGCCACTGTGCATTGGAAGCATGCAGTTTACTTTTTATTTTATAGGAGCTCATAGGTAAGTGATTTCTCTGTGTTTCAGAGGAGTCACAGACTTCAGATTCTAAACAGCACTGGACCTGTTGAAGACCATGGGGAGATTTGAAGTTGGGGCTGAATGCGTTTTCCTCTATGAGTTGGTCATAAGATTAGAGAAAAAATGGTAGAAGACTATAGCTTGAAAGTGCAGCTGATGGATAACAAAGTGCAGAGTTCTGAAGGCCAGCGTTGACTATCAGCTTGAGGGCATCTGGAATCACTTAGAAGGCACTCCTCTAGGCACACCTGACCATGCCTTTTAGGGATTGCCGTGGTCAGACTGAGATGGGAAGAGCCATCCTGAAGGAACTTGGTTTGAGCTTACATAAAAAGGAGGACACTAGCTGAATGTGAAGTGTCATTATGCTCCTCTTTCAGATTATGGTGCCCTTCTAAGCTCCGGCTGCCTTTTCTTCTCCATCATGGTGGGTTACACCCTCAAATTATGAGCCAATAAGGCCTTTCCGTCCTTAAATGTTGGGATGTTTTGTCTTAGCAATGGGAAAATATCTAAGATGTTCTCTAAATGGTTCAGAGGGGAATTTTGAGCAAAAATAGAAATCCAAATAAGAATTTTTAAGCACTAAGTCAGTTTGGCTTTATGTGTGTGTGTGTGTGTGTGTGTGTGTGTGTGTGTGTGTGTGTGTGTGTGTAAACTTAAGCCCAGAGACCTAGTAAAGTTGCCAAAAGTCACTTACGTCCTTATCTCAAGGACTTATCCCTTTCTTGACCCTGGGCTTATGGAGAGTGCTGAGGTCCCAGACAAAAATGTCCATGTTGGAGAAGAAGGACTAAGTGTATCAATCAAGTTTATCTGGAGAAACAGGTTCTGGTATGCATGTTCACATAGGGACTTATTTTAACACATTGTATCACGTGATTCTTGAGGCCTGATGAGGCCCGGGAGAGCTGGGAGAGCTGCTGGTACTGCAGATACAGTCTGAAGGCTGTCTCCTGGAGAATTTCTTCTTAGCTGGGGAAGCTGAGCTGTTTACCTGTATTTAGGCCTTTGTTTGATTGAGTAGGGCCCACCCATACGGTAGAGATTAATGTGTTTTACTTAAAGGCCACTGACTTACATGTATGTTCCAGCCACACAACACCCTAATGAAGCATCTTGAACAATATTTACCTAAGCATCTGAGTATTGTGATCTAGTTGGGTTGATACATAACACTAAGCATCAGAAGACTGTAGAGTGATTAGGGATAGTAGCAGGGTGGCTAGGGAGATCCTGGCCCGAGCCTGGAGGTCAGTGTGGTGAACAGTAGGGTACCATGGGTCTATAGGTGCAATTTCCAACTTTAGGAATTTTCCTAGGACAAGCCGCTGTTGGAGTTAAATTCAAAGGCACAACCACCAAGGAGACAAACAGTAATAGCACTACATCTTTGTACACCTGCATTGTTACTACCTGTGTCTCCCTAAATGTGCAGAGAAGGCATGGCCTCAGAAGGGGTTCCTGGAGCCTTACCATGTGAGAGGGCTTTTCCATACTAATCTGGTTATCAGGCCTAGATATCTTAGTGTAGAAATTCATAACCTGAATTAGTAATTTGTTGAACAAAGACTATCCACCCCCAGAAAGTTGCCTTGACAAAACAGTTCTGGTTTGATCAGTTGTTCTTACATACTCATGCATGGGGGATCCTGGCTGAGCCAACATTGCACTAAGGATATGTGTTTGTGTTCACACGCTATTAGGCAGAACAGAAGATACTGTACATAGGAGTGTTGTTCTCAAGCAGTATTCACACACACACACACACACACACACACACACACACACACACACACACAGGCAATCATCTGTATCTGGAAAAAAAAACAGGTTCTTGTTTAAAAATAATTTTTGAGCAAGTACTTTACTGAAAATACAATTGATAGCATGACTTTGACACCCAGTGACTTAGGGAAGGGTTTAGTGAACATTCTCATAGCGCAAAGTAGTAAGTATTGTTTAAAAACTTTTCCTTACTTGAATATTTTCAGTGGAATAAAGAGTTAAATCATTTTGGGGGCAGAAATTTTTCTCCTCCTCCCCTTCTTCCTCCTTCTTCTTTTCTATTTCATTTTCAATTTCTATTTCATTTATGCAACACACCATTACCCCCATGATCTTACTCATAGGATGAGATATGCATACTGTCACACATCCTGCCTGATTCTAATCTATTCCAGGCTGCTGGCTCCCTAGCATCTCTTACTGAGAAGGGCTCACTTGGTGGTACCTGTCATCATTTCTGTGCACTTCCTTAATGCCTTTCTGAAAGCTCCAGAACTAGCTCTTATAGCCGCACCACACCTCAGCCCTTCCACGTAGAGTCAGTTGGAAATGAAGATCACATTGGTACTGTCCACCCCTGAAAGTACCTACTGAAGGGAGCACTTGGCCACAGCAGTCACGGCAATACATATTTTTATTGAGTGAGTTATACATGTTTGTTCTGCAGCTGTGCCAGACATCCTGAGAGAAGACGAAGAAGATGTTTATGATGTCCTCACTACCAGGATTGTTATTTTATTTCTCAGCTACTCAGTGAGTGGATCCCTTGTGCCAGGTGTTCTGTTGGAACTTTACGTCTCTGTGGGTGACTACCGTGTCTTCTGCACATTTCCCCCCTATTGCTACCTCTTGATAAAGGCCTCCACTTGCCTTAGCAGGGCTGTAGCCTGGTTTCTTTCATTCCAAATGCCCTCATCCTTCTTTGTTCTAATTGGCTTTTTTCAACCCAATATTGTACCTTTACTACACTGGCCTACTAGGATGAGAATCCTTGTATGTTTTGTGTACAGATGTTCCAGATGTCCATAGCAGCACCTACCACCCACCATTGTGGAATGACTGTCTTACTTTATCCTCATGCCATCTTCCTTTTGGTAAGGTGTGTCCTTTCTTTATATAGACCAAAAAATAAAAATAAAAGGTTTGGTTTGGGGGTTTGCAGTCACCATAAATCCAATAGTTCTGAAAATCCCGATGTTTGACTGAGGAATGGTTGAGGGATGAGATGCTGACAAAAGGAAAGGAGGAAGAGCAAGTGAAAAGTGTCATGTTGAAGGATTACTCTAGAGACACATCATTGTAGCTGTGCCTTTTGAAGTCTGTATGGGTAGCTGCGTGCCAACAGGTACATTAAGTGGGATGGATTCGATGCTATTCAAATGGACACTTGAAGTGGTTTAGATGTTTAACTATGATAGCATTTATAGTTTGGCACAGTTAAAATTTAAATAGATAAAATGCTTTAAGGTTTAGTTGGCACTATTTATGGTGTGTGTGTATGAGGAAAGGGAGAAGAAAAACAAAAGAATTTTATCAGGGCCATAGGAGGAAGGAAAGAACTAGAGTTAAATTTTGGCTTCTTTCTCATCTGTGCCTTAACCCCAATTCCTTAGCCCTGGTTGACCTCTCTTCCTCCCCCCTGCCTCTGTGCTGAACTCTATCCCAGTGCCTGCCCTATAAAGAGGCTGTGAGGATTCATGAGACTGTGTGAAGAGAGAATGGTATCCCCTCCCCCTTTTTTTTTTCTTAAAAGGGAATTCCTAATCCAATGACCAGCGAAGGCGCCATTTCCTTGCTAAACCCTTGACTCATTGCTTATTTCATTTTATGAAGCAAAGAGAGGAGGGTTTAGAATTCCTGTTCCCAAAGCCTGAGAGAGAGCGTGTGCCACAACATCCATCCATCTTCTACTCAGACGTGCTGAGGAGTGACTAGTGATTGCTAGTACTTTGTTCTCGCCTCTTGAAAGCTAATACCCTTTCATAATTATTTCATGTCTGAGTGGCACTAGGAGACTCCAGCTCTCCTAGTTACAATGCCTACAGTAGAAGCAGATTTATTGCAGGTCAGCCTCGAGCCCATGACCTGGTCTGTGTTGTTAATTTGCCTTCCCCCTCTCCTATCTGACATGCCCCATGTGACATGACTAACACTGGGCTGTGACTCTTCCTTTCAATTTGGAGCATGGCAAATTGGGCTTCTCTTGTCGCCCAAGTGTGCAAGCATCCTTTTGACACTAAGGAAACTTTGGAGACCAAATGACATGGCGTGTTTTCCTTCTGTCCTCTTAGGAGGCCCTTCGGCAGTGTTTCTAAGGTGTTGAGCAGATTAACTCTTGAGCCCTAGTAGGGACAGGATTTCCAAATCATTTGTTGTCAAGATGAAGGACAAAGGTTAAGTCCCTGGCCTGGGAAGGCATGGGTCTGAGGGTTCTTAGGGACACAGTAAACATCCATCATTATACCTTGGAGATGAATTATCTGGGAAGGTAATTATGCTCAAGGCCTTGTCCTTGCTTTGCCTTACTTGGCATGTATCTCTTCCAAAGTCCTGGTGGCACAACCTCACACTTAGGTTCGTTGTGAATTTTGTAAAAAATTGGTGCCTCTTCCTTTCTTCATCGAGGGGACCCTAACTCTCAGTTCAGCCCATTACAGTCTGATTCCAGTCCTTTTGTTAGTGGTGTGTAAGTGAGCAGGCAGAATTAAACACAACACTGCTACAGCCCTCAACACCAGTGGATGCAAGGACAGCTGACGAGAGGGGAGACTCAAGTGTGGTGGGTGAAGAAGTAGAAACAGGGTGAATTTTCTACCAAGAGGAGGCTTTCTGCAATGGGGCTCCTGCTGCTTTTGGGCGTATAGGCCTCCAGGGAGTGGCAGGTCTGGAAGCCAACCTTATCCCCTCTGCATTTTGTCAGTGTCACCTGTTCCCCAGGACATTCTAGTAGGAGAAGTGCTGGCTGAGTTCTCAGGGGCAGCCTTCATGACTGTAGTCAGATTTCCTCTGAGAATAGAAGCTGTGGTTGTACACCAGAACCAGACATACCTTTATTTGGCCTTGGATTACAATAAAATTTCCCGATGCTGAAAATTATCAAACTGTTTCATTTTCCATGTACTACATGGTCCAAAATCTGTGTCACCCCCCTGGAAGGGAAGACCATTACTTGTATCAGATATCATCTGTTTGGAGAGAAGATCCCCCAATTTCAAGACAAAGGAGGTTCGTCTCTTCTCCCTCTGAAGTTTTCTCCGTCAGGACACCCTGCCATCCCACAAAGGATACAGGAACCGGGTTCATAGTGTGGAGGTTGCATCATGGTTCTTGTCATCCCCTGGCTGGCTGATGGAAAGAGGCAACCTATTTAGCAGTTGATAATTGATGAGGCTAGTCACTGGGGATGTTATTTCAATTTAAGCTCAGTGGGGCTCTAGTAGTTTCTACACACAGGGCCTGTGTCCCTCCCGAGGTAATGAATGTTATAATCCCATGTTAGCCTCTGCTGCACCACTGAAGAACAGCGTTTCGGAGCTCGATTGTTTTGTGCCATGAAACTACATACATACAACATGAGGGCCATTTTGAATGACTAAGTGAAAACGTATATAGACTGCCCTGAACTTGCTTATGTGTCCCAGAATAGCCTTCTACTCATGGCCATCCACCTGCATCGGCTTCCTGAGTGCAAGACTTATAGGTGTGAGCCACACACTTGTTTAAAAATTGACGTATCCTGAAGTCAAGGCTTTGGGCTATTGCTGGAGCAGTTTTTCTTGCTCACTTGAATATTGAAAAAAATATTTTAAAAAACCATTTGGCTATTTAGGAAAGAGATAACCTCTAGGTAACCATACTGTATCTCAAGCCAGTGTCTCACTGGTTGTATAAAACACACTCTAGTTATTTTATTACCATAAGCCTTAGTTTTCTAATGAGCAGAGTAAAAACACAGAATATCATTTCCACAGGATTGTTAAGAGTGTGTGACGTAGCATAGAGGATATTGAAAACATCTGGCAGGAAAGGGGTAGCTACCTAGCAGAGGACACAGGCTGTAATAAACACTTAACAACCAACAGTTAATCATATTGCATCTCATATTGTCGTACAGTGGAGGGATAGTGATAGCATAGTCACTGTGCTCCATACCTCAGCTTTGCCTGCTTATCGCTGAGTAAAATAGAATGTCGTCATTTGAACAGAGTGGCTCAATTTTTCATGTTTTTACAATGACCTTTATGTGTATGGCTGTTTTACCTACATATATGACTGTACACTGTGTGCATGCCTCGTGCCAACAGCATCCAGAAGACAGAACTGGATTCCCTGGAACTGGAGCTACAGAGAGTTGTGAGCCCCTGCGTGGATGCTGGGAATTGAACCTGGGTCCTCTAGAGCAGCCTGTGCCTTTAACCAGTGAGCCGTCTCCAGGCTCCTTTTTCTGCTAAGCAGTGTTTAGGTATTCTTCTGTCACTCTGGGCCATGAATAGGCACGTAGCTGAGATTTCTCATCAAACACTACCTAGCGGCCCACAAACATCCTGAAATTTGGATACTGTACACAATTTTCTTTCTTTTTCTTTTTCTTTCTTTTCACAATTTTCTTGAAAGGATGACTTTGTGTTATTCTATTCCGTTTTTCCAAAGAGTATAACCTTAATCCCAAAACCCAACTGAATATAATTCTTGCCCTGTAACCAGTAGCCATTGGGTCATTTAGCTTACCAGGAACCTAATGTGAGGGGGCTACAGATGATTCTAAAGGTCTCAGCTGATCAGAGAGAAGCTGTGAGCTGCAGCTAGCCAGCCTGTCTCCTGAGGTATATGCTGTCCCATTTTACCCTTTCCATATCTGTGGTGACGTCAGGGTTGACTGGGACAGCAATGAGGCAGGCTTCTCTGGCTCCCTGTCCAAGGTAACAAGAGCCCCAATGGCACGAAGCCATGCATCATGGAGGAAGTTTGGGCTCTCATGCCTGGTTCTTGTTATGTGTGACCAGGTCACCCTGTGCATCTGTGTGTCTTCCTCCCCCTCCACCTCTAGTGGAAGCCCCTCACACACCTACCCAGCACAATCATTCCTCAGTCTTCTCTTTTTTGGGGGACCTTCAAGTGAATATTCATATCTTTTCTACCATTGGGTTCATGTCTGATGGTTTTGTTATCCAGTGGTAGAGCATAGCACCTTCCTTTAAAATTCTGTTCTTCTAACCACACAAGTCACATACAAGAGAGCAGGCTTCCATCCATCTTTAGGGTGAGAGGCAAGGACTCTGTCATGTTCAGTCACAATAGAATGAACATGAGAAAATAGACCAACGTTTCTGAGCCATGCGTGATTTCCCCATCAGGGTTTCTGTTTGATATCTGCCTGCTCATCTCAATGGCCCCTATGGTCCTCTTTTAACCATGTCTTTCCATGCCTCACCTGACTCCCTCAGTCCAACTTTCATCCCTAAGCAAACGCAGTAGAGTTCAGGTCTCCTCATGAATCTCTCCTGTAGGCCATACCTACAGCCTCTCAAGACTCCAAAGGAAAGGGGCTATGTGACTATCAGTCCGTATGCACGTATCAAGAGTTGCACTCTTCACTAAATGAAACTTCTGCAATCATTGGCTCTTAAAGCTCCATGTCCCCAGCTTTCTGCAGATGTGTTAATGATACAGCTGTGTCCCTATGGAGTAACTCACTCCTGCGTCTCACTTTATAGTATATAAACCTGAGGCAAATCTTCATAGAATCACATAGGAATCTTCTCTCATATTCACTGCACAGGGGCTGTCAAGTAAACTTCAAGATACTCTGCCATTTGTAGCACCAAACATACATAGATATTCTATCTGTGAGACGATGAGGCTGAGCATCAATAAGTTTTCTTCACAAAACCAAGCGGTGAGCCAGGAACTGCTCTGTGCGGCTCTCTCACTCTACCACACGACTGCCCTGACTGAGATGCTGCCCTCTGTTTAACTTAATGAAGACCTAAAGTGGGTCGAAACTGGAATCGAAAGCTGAGTCTTCATGACATCCCACTTGCAGCTTCCTTTCTTGTTACAAGTAATAAAAAGGATAGTGCCCACAGTGCCCACATTTCTCGGGGTTTCCCCTGTAGGCTATACAAGCCCTTAGACAGTGTAATTTATGGTCAGTTTATTATGTCTAGGGAACAGCAGGAGGTACTGTGTCCCACATCTTGGGACAGTGACTGACAAACGAATGTGACCAAGCTCCTTTTGTGTATTATTTAATGTGTGTGGTGCTGATGGACACCAACATCCTGTCGTACCCAAATCCGCATCTTTGTGACTCCCCTCTGAGAACTGGCTTTATTCCTAAGCTCTGGTTCTGAAGATGAATGTTGAAAACGTTTCTGTCTATAAGGAGGATTTAAAAAAAAACCACTAAGTCATTTCTTTTCTGGCAGGCCTGTAACTGACAAGTGGCCAATGGCCATCTCTATCTATATCTGTTTCTCAAAATTCCTCATAAAAACAAGCTACGGCCATTTACCAAGTTTCAGTTTAGGATTGAATTTTACCGCTGGTTTATCATGTCTGCCCCTGAAAATGAGGGCTTTTAATGAAAATGTAGAAACTTCTTAACCTCTTGGTAATTTTTTCCATTATTCCACTTACCTAAGTTCAGGAAAGGCCTTACAAACGACTGTTGACCTTCCTATTGAATCTCTGAAGTGCCGGTTACATTCCTTCTGGAACAAGCAGGATAGAGTTCTTCACTGAGCGCTGGGCCCAGGGAAGCATCTGTGATGAGCTGGTAACAGGCTTAACCTGCCAGGCTCTCCTTGGGTTAGAAAGCATCCCCACTGCAGGAGCGTTAGTCAGGAAAGGAATGCAAGACTCTTTCTGTCTGTGAGTCTCACAAGAGCTTCTCGCCTGCTTTCCCTACTCCTTTAGAAGGATTAATATTCCTTTATAATTTTTATAATTAAAATAAATTACATAATTTCTCTTTCCATCATTTACTCCTTCTAACCCCTCCCAATGCCTTCCTTGCTCTTGTTCTCAGATTCATTGTCTCTTTTTATTAATTGTTAATCTATCATGTATGTATGTATGTATGTATGTATATATGTATGTATGTATGTGTATCTATCTCTGTATCTATGTATCTATCAATCTATGTAACTATCATCTATTGATCTAGCATTATTTTCTATCTACCTACCTATCATTTATCTAGCTATCATCTGTCAATCTATCTCATCTATTATCCATCCATCTATCTATCTACTATCTATCTATCCATCTATCTATTATCTATCAATCATCATCATCATCTTTCTACCAATCATGTATCTTCTGTCTGTCTGTCTGTCTGTCTGTCTATCTATCTATCTATCTATCTATCATCTATCTATGTATCATCACTCTTTCTAAATATTTGAATGCAATCTTTCAGTCCATATAATGTTACTTGTTGTATATAATTTCATAGTGACTACTTGGTATTGGATAACCAATTGGAAGGCTCTTCCCTATGGAAGACTCTTTCTCCTGTTTTCTGCATCCCTCAATTGCATGTAGTCCTTTTTTCTAGGGTGGTGCCCCAAAGATCTCCCTTTTCTTCCTACATTAGCATGACTATCAGCGTCTTCTTGTCCAGGTCTTATCTGGCCAGCTGTGTTAGTGAGACATCATGGATTTAGCTTTCTTTCATTTCTAGAAGGATGCGCTTTCACAGCTGACTGATTGTTCCTTTAGCTTTTATAATATTTCAGCCCCTCTTCCTTAATCAAAATCTATGACCCGTAGGTGTGACGGTTATATTGTAGATGTATCAGTTGGGAGTAGGCATCACAGGGTCACTTGTTCTCATCATTTTGATTGTATGGTTTTCTATAATGGCCTCTTTCTGGTTCTTTGATGAAGAGTGAAAGCTACATATAGTCTGTGGAGATAACGATAACGATACATATTTAGAACAACGTTAAGAATCATGCTGGTTTAGTAAAGTGATGGTGGTAGGTTCTCCTCTAAGATCTGTGACCTCACTAGCCCTGGGTGTTTGTTTAGATTTTCCTTTTGTTGAGTGGGACTTAGGTCCAGCTAGAGAGCTGTTGGCTACCAATAAAATATACATGCTACTTTTGCACCCTTAGAATTATTATGCCATGTTGGTCATTGTTGTACTCATAGGTATCATGAACTGCTCGAAGAATTAAGATGTTTAAGAACATTTCTACAGACCCAGTGCTTCCTTTGGCAACCATATATCGAAGACACTGTATATTAGATGCAAGGAATATGACTTAGGATGAGATGCGTAAAATTCCTTACTCCATGGAGTTTTGGATCAGTGGAAAATGGTGGTCAATACATGAAAGTAAAGCAGAGATGCTAGAGCTGGTAGCCTAACTACAAGTGTAAGTTATATCCAAAAGCAATGTAGGCTCTGAAAATAGGAGAATGTGGGGGAGGGAGTTCCTTGTCAGAGACAAGAAGGTTTCCCTGAGGACATAGCACATCAGGGAAAGCAGAAAGAGGACTGTTTGTCAAGTAGGAGAGGGTGAAGTTGGAGGAGCTTAAGAGTTCAGAGGCTTAGGTGGGGTTGAGAGGAGGGCAGGGAGTTAGAGGCTGATGGGGGCGCTGTAGGACATGCACAGAATCTGTATTTGGCCCTGAAAGCTTGTGCACTCTTGTTGCATGTTGAGCTGAGACAAGGCAAGCTCAGCAGTGCACTGGCTTTTCACCTGGTACCCTGGTGGGCCACTGCTCACCTGGAGAGTGTCTGTGACTGACAGAGCCATGCAGAAAAGCTCCTGAAGCCATGGGCTCTACCTCTCCCCTAAGCCGTTCTACCTTTACCTCTGTAAGTACTTTTCAACAACTCTAGTCACTTCACAAACCAAGACACAGTTTACAGTAACATTCACTCTGTCCGCGTGCATTCTATACATTTAAATAAATGTTTTCAATGCTGTAATCACCCTGTAACCCAGGTTTTTAATCTCATCATCCAATGTACTTTCCTCTTGTTCCTTTCTGATCTCAAGAATACCTTGAGAACTGTTATGTCACCCTCACAGTTGTACCTTTTATAGACTGTCTTATACATAAACACATAGTCCTTTGGGTCTAGCTTCCTATACATGGCATAAGGTATCTGAGGTTCATTCTCTTAGAGTAATCTGCTCTTTTTCATTACTGACCAGAAGTTCATGGCATAAACAATCTGTACTTATTTGTGCATTCCCATGTTAACATCCAGTCATCGTCATGTGGCACACCCCTTAATAATAACCTTGCCTGTATGGTTGTGTGGCCTTACGACAGGCTGTTGGTGTCTCTACTTTGTCCCCATTATACATTCTTTCCCAGCAGCCAGCCTTACTTCTGTTAACCATGAGTGAGCCATGACCTGCATCTCATTGTAGTCATTTTCTTCAGGAATCTTTCCTGACTCCACAAGAGTCTCTGTATTTACATACATCATCCTACTCATCTTAATCCCCTTATTATTTGTGATGGTTAATCTTAGTTCTCCATTTGATATGATAAATAATCACCTAGGTAATGGACCTCTGGGAATGCTTGTGAGAAGTAGGTACAATGCAGCCACCTGCCCTATGAAGGCATGAGGTTATTATGTAATTCAACTGCTGATTTCTGTAACCCCCCCCCCCCATATCTACTTGCAATCCTTGTTCTGAGAATCTCCTGTCTCAATGTTGTATAAACACACTGTTGTATAAATCCCCATTTGTCCCCTTGACATGCCAATAAAGCACCTTACAGCCGGTTGCTGAGCAGGGTACAGAACAGGGCTGGACTTCCTGCCCTACAGGGAAGGAGGAGTTAGAGGAGGAAGTAGGGGATTCAGCTGTGGGCAGAGGTCCAGGAAAGATGAGGAGGAAGATTCAGCTGGAGCAGGGAAAGACACAAAGTACAATTAACTCAGAGATTTTGTCAAAGAGAGAGTCAGACTAGCATAGGGGGTTAAGAATAGATTAAAACTGCTCAGGATTGCGCTGTAAAGCTTGATGAACAAATAATATAATAGTCTTAATTATTTTAATGCTAGTTGAGGTAAGAGAGAAACTGAGAAACAAACACAATTTTATAGAAATAGCTTTAACAGCCCTAAGCTTTCCCTGCTGTGACTTCATTGTCACAGTGAACTAGACCCTCAAACTATGCAACAGAAAAAAACCTTCCATAAGTTGCTTTTGTCCAAGAATTTTATCACAATGGGAAGAGTCACTAAGACATTATTTCTGGGTACGTTTCTTTCAATCAGGGCCATGTTGCTCACTGCTGTGTTACAAGTCCTAGCTGTGTCCAGCCCAAGGAGCAGCTTCATTGGCCTTCTGGCCGACAGAGTGAGGCCTGGAACAGTCAGATGAGTAAGTGGCTTGATGTTCTTATCTGTCCAGAGGAGTCCTACTCTCTCTTGGCTGATGTACATGGTCATACAAGATGCTACCCACATGTTGGGAGCCTCTAGGTTTTCTTTGTCACAGGCTGTCTTAAGACTATCCACCACCACCACTGTGTGAGGCTGAAGTCTTATAGACCACCTAGAGAGAGAGCCTCACTTTTCAGAAACTCAAGTAAGTGCTTGTTGCCCCATAGCTCCCAGAATTTGGTTCCGTACCGAGAGCATCTTATGGGGCAAGTTCTATTTGGTCTATAATCAAGAACATATTTCTGTTAGTCATTTAACTGGAAATTTAAAACATGCCACACACATTGTGTAGACACTCCATAGTGAGCTAAACGGGGGGGGGGGGGGGATGGTGGAGGGGGGGCAGTGACAGAACAGGCAAATGCAGTCATGGCATTAGAGACCAGAAGTGTTGCCACCAAGAGGTGGACAGCTTTATGATCTCCACCTGTGAAGCCTCTAGCCCAGCGGTTCTCAACATGTAAGTTGCAACAACATGTAAGTTGGGTGTTGAAGGACCCTTTTACAGGGATCATACATCAGACATCCTGCATATCAGATACTTACATTACAATTCATAAGAGTAGCAAAATTACTTCATAGTAGTAATGAAATAATTTTATGGTTGAGGGGGGTCACCACAACATGAGGAACTGTATTAAAAGGTTGCAGGATTAGGAAGGTTGAGGACCGCTGCTAGCTGTTCTCATGTCCTTTTTGCCTCTGTGGGTGGGAGGCACTGTGTGCTGCAGTTTCCCCTGCTGGTTATCCAGCTGTCTGCTCAGCTGTCACCTTCCTTGCTGTGCAATGGTTGCGCATAGCTCAGCTCCAGGCCCCAGGACTCTCTTCCCCTGGCCTTGTTGATTTTTCCGTAGCACTTGGTACTTAATGAACTTCCTGGCACTAAACTGCACTACATTTAGTCTCCCAACAGATGTGGATTCAAGTCCCACTTTCCCGCCTGGCAGCAGTAGGTAGCTCTTGCCTGTAAAACAGATCACATCACCAAATGAGAGGCTCCTTACAGGGATCAAGTCAGCAAGCAGTACTTTACGTAGGGGAAACCCTTTCAGAATAAACTAAGTGCCTCCACAGCTCCTTTTTCCTAACCCTGTCTACCACGTTAAAAGGAGATTGAAGCAGAGTGGGTGTTTCAGAGAAGGAGCTTAAGGCTTAGCATTTAGAGCAAGGTTAAGGGTGGAGAGCAGTTTTGACCTGTTTATCTAAATATTCTTAAATTCATTCTCCCCACTTCTCCCCTCCCCTTGCTTTCTTCCATTTTGCCTGATGATCTTAATTTTTTTTTCTCCAAAGAAACTTACCATGACAGTACATTTATAGGCCTGAACAGGGGTACAGGTTCCCCCACCCCAACCCTGCCCCCAGTTGGAGGGCTGTCATTTGGCTTTCTTGGTATTCCCCTATATCTCAGGCCCTTGGTATAGAGGCACCTTGTCTTTTGGTGGGTACAGTTCTACATCTGCAACTGATTTTGCCTGCAGATGGGTTTAGACAGAAATAATTAGCCACTTGCCCCTTTTTGCGAGGGTGCAAGTGGCCCCTCTTGCCAGCAATTACTGAACCAAGTAAAAGAAGAAGCCTAGTGGGAGAGACTGGGGAAGTGTAAGCACAAGAGCTGGGGTTTTAAACAGTTGCAGGTAGCCCTTTCTTTTCTAAAAGGATTGGACTTGAAAGGATGCCTTGGAAGAGACGAGCACTCTTCCTTCCTTTTATTCTAAGGGCTTATTTCAGTAACGCTGTACAATTTGAGTGCTGCATTTGGTCTCACAGCTCACTCACGCTCCACGTTAAGCAAATGTATACAAATCCAGTTCTGTTCCCCTCTGCAAAGAGCCTTTTGTGCCTTGCAGCAGCAACATCCTGCATTTCATGCTTTTGCAGAGAATGTTGTAGCGACTTGCCATGTGGCACCTTTGGGTCCATATGGATTTGGATCACTTTCCTTCAGTGTGGCCTCTGATTAGGACAACATCCAGTGGTATTAGGGGACTTGAGCAGTCTGTTAACAAATCAAGTTGTTGATTGCCATCTTCAACCATCTATCCCTGGGATCCAGAAACTGTATGTGGGGAAGCTGCCTTGGACAATAAAAGAACAAAACATGTTCTGGCTCTTAATAGGAAACAAAAGTGCATAAACAAAAGCAGACGGCTTCTTTAAATATCCAATTGCACAACAGGACTGGTCTCCCAAGGAAGTTTAAGGAGCCCTGTATTTAATTGGGAAAAGAAGCTGGGTTTGTGTTTTCTTCAGTGTCAGTGCAGCAGATGAGATTGGAGTTTTGACACTTTGCAGAAGACAGACTCCTTTCCATTAGCCAAATGAGTGTAGGGCCTGCATCATTATTCGACTTTGTAAATTCTGCCTTGTGCTGTAATCAGACCTCTCACATGCAGATGGTGGCTGCTGGAAGGAATGAGGGACATTAAATTTGAAAGGAAAGAAAGTAAAAGGCTTTCTTAACCATTTCAGCTCATCTGCCCAGCAACAGCTGAGACCCCAGACCCCTGTAATGGGAATTTAAGACGCAGAGATAAAGGGAGTTTCTTTCATTTACACTGAAGCTCTGCCTTTAGAGTTTACCATACCTGTTACTTTTTTTTTTAAATGGGAATCTGTCATGTCTTCAGTCTTTGTTTTTCTTTCCAATGTGTTGCAAGCAAATATAAAGATAGGCTATATGAAGAGTGATTATAAGTAACTGCGATTTCCATTTTGAAGGATCCTTCAAGAGAGGTGAATTCTTCTCCAGCCCTGGGTATCTCAGAATGTGCACATCACCAATGGAAGCATGCCCAATGTCTGCACTGTTTTTAGGAAGGATGTGCAGGTAGAGAAACCCATTTCCTCCCCCACACACAGACCTGTATGTGCAGTGGGCATTGACCAAATCTCATGGAATAATGCTTTTTGCATCCTCTGAGCTTTAAAATTTATGTCCAATTACTAGAAGCTAGGTGGAATATTGCTTCTTTAGTGTTTTGAAGAAGATAATGATATATAGTTCATCTCTATTATTTTCTTCTTCATTTGATATATAAATGTTTTTGTTCCAATGCTTGGGGAAAAAATCCCTTCGATTAATTCACATATCAAGTTAGTTCGCCAGGCAGAATGCAGCTGAGCATCCTTCTAGACCATAAGTGACCCTGGCCGTGGGCCCAAGAATCTTAGAAACAGCTATCCAGAAAGTTCTCATATGGCAGGGGACTGGAAGTCACAGCATTACGGGCACCTTTTTATACTTTAATAGTTGAATATAAATACACACACACATACGAATGTATATTTGCTAATGTATGATTCATCACAACATAAAGGAATAAGTGATGCCACTGGGGTCTCTGGCTGTTTTCAGTCATGTAAACACTCACACATCGCTACCTCTGAGAGGCTGCTGAGTTAAGTGGCTTGTGATCTTTCTGTCCACTAGTTCCTTTGCTTCAATAAAGAACATCACACACTGCGTTGTAAAATGCAGCACAGCCGTTGGTACCCTGCCTATGTCCCTGTAAAATAACCCTGCATTGAGGAGCCTGCCCAGCAACCCTAGTGAAACACATTTGGTGCCCCATACAAAGAACAAACACCTAAAGCACAAAACAAAGAGGCCTGAGCGTGGAGGTGGAGGAGAGGCTAGTTGAGAAGAGGAAGGAGATCAGTGGAGGAGGAAAGGAACAAGGGAGGGTCCTAGGGGCAAGTATTTTCGAACTACATTATGATTACGTGTGACAATTTCAAAATGAAACCCATTCTTCTGCATGACCAACATATACCTACAAATATCCTTAGAACCTTGAGAAGCGATTCAACCTTAGTCTCAAGCAAAAAAAAAAATCATTTTTAATAATAGTTGCACATTCATTTTTCATGTAGCTAGGATAAATGTTAATGATGGTCACAGTTACTGGGTAACATGTGTGAAACAGAGAGAGAGAGAGAGAGAGCCAGGACATCAGTCACAACTGCAGGTAAGGTAATACATAGGGAAGAAAGGAATTCAACTAAAGTGAAAGGCTGTTGGGTGCCCAGGGAAGAACCATCTTCCAGGCCCGCAAAGACTGTTCAGAACTGGGTTCCTCGAAGTGTAAGGCTGGGCCCAGATTTGCCAAGAGTGGGTAAAAAATGCGATGCAGAAATTGTAAGAAAACAGTGCTAAGCTAAAGGACAGATTATGCATGAACATCCAAGGGGGCACAGGTTACTGCTCATTTGTACTTTTTTCTAAGATGAAAATAAAGAGCTTAGTTTGCAAGTATCTCCTTCCATTCTTGTATGTCAGTTAATAGGGGCCTCTTTTACAGAGGGTGTGGTATGAGATGCACTTTAATCTCTGTGTCACAAAGCGTGGGTTATAACTTAAAAACGAATTGTAATATAGGACTGACTTACTTCACAGATTGTGTCGTTAGTGAAATTCATACAGGCTGGGCTGTAGTGACATTGTGCAGTTTTTTTTCCCCAATTTACCACAAAATACATTCTACAGTCACTAGTACTATTGCTGTGGTAGTTTCTATTTCTAGCATCTGTTACTGTGTTTTTGAAATGGAACATTTGCTGTAGGGGACAGAACA
The DNA here is from genome assembly GCF_964271855.1 of Acomys minous. Taxonomy (NCBI): domain Eukaryota; kingdom Metazoa; phylum Chordata; class Mammalia; order Rodentia; family Muridae; genus Acomys; species Acomys minous. The sequence continues at coordinate 21,487,776 of NC_140490.1, read as the reverse complement.
TTTAGCACGAAGGATACCAACCACCAACAAAATAAATTGTCTGCAAATAATGATGTAGGTTCCTTGGCAAAATGTTCCTTTTTGGGTTTTTTTTTCAGTCTGATAGTTTCTCTTCTTCCTCTGGGGTTGTAATGGATTTGGGGAAAAAGAGTCAGGATTTCATTTATTTAGGCAGTAGATGCAAGAATCCAAAAATTGACTGTATCCTAGTCTGGCCTGCCTCCATTTACTCTTGCAACAATATAATTGACTTTGTGTGTATGTGTGTGTGCGTGTGTGTGTGTGTGTGTGTGTGTGTGTGTGCACGTGCGTTCTATTGAAATGCTGTCTTCAGAGGGCTATTTCTATCATGTGAATAGTCATGCTATTGAGTATTTCTTACATTGCAGAGTGGATTTTTAAGTTGCAAAACAGTTCTATAGGTATTAAAGTGATGTCATTTTCATCCAAATGTGCAAATACTTTTAATTTTACATTAGTCCCTTCTATTATTTTTAGGCTTAAAAGTGATACATTTTATAATTTTATTCTCCACATGTATTTTAAATGTTTGGCTATTAAAGTTATATAATCTCTTTAAAAAGCAAAAGCCTGTAGACAACCAAAATTCAAAGTAGTAACCATGAATAAAATAATTCTCAAAGAAAACCCAAAGTCTTCAACCCCCAAGAATAGAATCATAATTGTGAAAAGGCATCAACTTGAAGTAATTTAAGTGACACAGTTTTATAGCTGTCTTAGCATGACCTTGAGAAAATATTTCCTAAAAGGAATTCTCCTTTAAATAATTCTTTTAGACAAGGTCTTAAAGAGAAAACTCTCTTGAAGTGAGCTGTTTTCTTTGATGCGGCTATTTTTCTGCAAATTCCCGAGGACAGAATATTTGGTTTTAACTTAAGATAATGAAAGTAATTTTCCTTTGAGAACTAGATTTTCTGCTGAATTGTAAAGCCTGTCTGCAGGTGAGATTTAATTTAATCCTTTGAGTACTTAAGAAGCATTCCTGAGACAGTGGCCAAAAAAGTGACTAGATTATTATGTTGTTTATTGACAGTGTAGGGACAAGAAAAGACTTTTTTTTATTCACAGTTTAATGATTTTTTAAGTGACCTTAATGTCAATTTTTTAGTTACTAAAATGCACATTATTTAAGCAGCCAAAGATTAGCAGGCACATTAAAGTTGTAAAGTTTGTTGCAATTGAATTTTAGTATAGGGATTAAATAGCAATAAAGCAAGCATAGAAGGCAGGCAGTATCTTGTCAACTAAATTTCAAGTTTCAAATAGAGTTAAGGTAGACACAAATGCACAAGGGCTAAAAGGGAGTCCACCTGTGAAAATATGAAGAGAACTGACACATTTTAGGTAGAATCAGAATTGTCTATGAATTATGTGAGATTTTAAAGGGTTCATTTGATATTTTTTCCGTGCATCCCATTTTTAAAAAATTCTCCTTATTCTCAAGGTACTTTGTATATTATAATAAGCAGAATACTTGCTGATAATAAAGAAACAATGAATATAAAAATGAAAGTTCTGTCTGTGCCTGGTTGAAATTTAATCCCAAATTGTACAACACATATAAATGTTCAGATAAAATTGGTGTCATAAATTTTTTTAGTCATTTCCTGTTAAACATGTATGCAGATGTATTTTTGCATAAACTTTACCTTTCATTTGAGGGTGGACAAATATGAAAAAAGTTAATATTTTATACATTAAATTTAATGAGTTGTCAGGATTTTATGTGGAAAACAAACAAAAGTGAATCTATCAACCCACTCAGTAAAAACGAAAAGAAGAGGCCCCAGGCCTCACAGTCTCCCTGTCCTCTCTGTGGCTCTGTTAGCCATGGCCAGAGTGCCAGAGCTTGTCTCCTATGTGAGCAATTAGTGCTTCCACCCTGCGAGTGTCTCCGGAGGCTGCCTTGGCCTTTGCCATTTTGTCGTTGGATTTTTAAAGAATGTTCCGTTTCAGAACAATTTGTGGATGTTTTAAATTTACTGCTTATTCACTTTATGTCTAAAGGAAAAATTATACAAAATTCCACACTACTTGAGAACAGACCGTCTTGGTTAAGGGTTTGGATCACATTTTAGAATTAGTTTTAAGAAAAAGGAAGACATGGATTCTCTGGAATCTGGAGAAGTGCCAAATGTGGGAAGGAGCTACCCCTTTTATTTTCAGAACCCTTTCCATGGGGTCAGGCTGTGGATGATAACAGAGCCCAGGAGACCTTTAAGTATTGGTGATGTGCCTTGGGGAGCAGTTTCCTTTGTGGTACCTCTGTATCAACTCCAGCTCTGGCAACAGCTGGAATTGTGCAGTATCTCCAGTATTCCACAGGGTGTCACAATGTGGTTGTTCTCAAGAAAATGGTCTGAGAGGAAGTAATTTGAGCCAAGTTTTACCCAGTATTTAAAAGGTCCTGTGTGTGTGTGTGTGTGTGTGTGTGTGTGTGTGTGTGTGTCTGTGTGTGTCTGTGTCTGTGTGTCTGTGTGTGTGTGTGTGTCCAGTCAAGGAATATTTATTGTAGGCCTACTGTGTGCCAACCCATGATTAAAATATAAATACTAGTGGTATGATGGAGCCTTTCTTCTGTTTGGCACTTTGGCCAGCCCAGTGCTTCTCATCACAGTGAGCTTGTTTGAATGTATTTTCCATGGTGCTTCCTTCCGTTTGAGAGTCACTCTCAGAGGGAGTGCTTTGTGCAAACCCTTCCCTTGTTGCCCAGCTAGACCCTGTCTCCCTTTCTTCCACCATCTGGTGGCAGTGGGACCTCAACTGTGTTGGTGCAGGGAGTGGGCCGAGAGCCCCAGTTCTACAAGGTGTCTGCCTGAACAGCTAAGGGAAGCTGACAGCTCTCCACCCACAGTGAACATGAATCTTCGTTCTACCAGCTTCCTAGATTTATTTCTGGGATGAGATTTTTTTCAGAGAGAATGAAAAAAATTTATTGTAACAAAGAGCTTTAAGTGGGTTTCTGTTCTGGGACAAGATGACATAAATTCCCTAAGTCCAATTAGCTGAGCTGTATCAATAATCATAAAGGACTCCGAAGGCAGGAAGGAAGGAGCTCTGGGGGACTTGCTGAGCAAATCCAGGGGAGCCCCTTGGATTTTCTTCCTTTTCCCTGTGATTGTCCCAGAACTCTGCCGACAGGAAAGGGTGGAGGGAAGAGAGGGAGCAAAGGAGAGAAGGAAGAAGGGCAGGGATGCTCGGGGTTTTAGCAACAACCCAGTCAACTCATAAAATGTCACCAGCGAAACCCAGCCTAAGGTAGAGTCAGCATGCCTGCTATCCCAGCCCAAACACAGGGTACATTGCCTGAGACAATGGAAGATGGGAGGATATTACAAAAATATTAAGACACATCAAAATGCCTAATCGAGTGCCTGGAAATGACCCAGATATGATAGAAAATTATCCAGTGTCTCAAGAAACAATTACAGAGCCAGGGGGAAAATCACAATTTGAGTGAGGAGAAACAATTGATATCTGAGCATATCAGATATTGTAACTATTGGGTGAAAAAATTAAAGCAATTTTTATAAAATTGATTAGAGAGAGAGAGACAGACAGACAGAGAGACAGAGAGACAGAGAGAGACAGAGAGAGACAGAGCAAGAGAGACAGCCTCCTGGAACATTCAGTAGTAGAGTAAATGTGTAGAAGACAGTGTCAGTGAGCTAGGGGAGCTCTCAGTCATGGCTCCTTAATCTTAAGAATGGAGGAACTGTGGGTGATAATGTGATCTATTTTAATATCAGAATTCAAGGAGAGGAGAAAGAACCAAAAGTACTTGAAGAAGTCATTTGAAGATTGAGTAAAAGCTGAAAAATTTCCTGGAGAGATGGCTCAGAGATTAAGAGCACTGTGTGTTCTTCCAAAAGTCCTGAGTTCATTCAATTCCCAGTAACCACATGGTGGCTCACAACCATCTATAATGAGATCTGGTGCCCTCTTCTGGTAAGCAGGCACATATGCAGGCAGAGCACTGTATACAAAATAAATAAATTTTAAAAAACAAAACAAAACAAAAAACAAAAGAAAAGTTTCCTAAATTTGGCAAAAGATGTAAAGTCCCTGGTGTCAAAGATGAGTGAGCCCTGCATCTCTAAACCAAGGAAGTGCACACCAAAGCTTTGTAATTACACCTCTGAAAACTACAGTGAAAACTTCCAGCAGCCACAGCTACATGGCTCTGTGTGTCAGGAGACCACCAGTGGTTTCTTCATGTGAAACCATAGGCCAGAGAAATTAGCCTTGTACATTTAAAGTGAAGATCCAAAAATGTCAACTACAAATTCTTTGAAATATCCTTCAGGAACCAAGGAGGAAGTAAAGCATTCTGGGTAAGGGACGATAATGAGTTACTTGTCAGTTGAGCCTGTGTGTCAACTCTTAGAGACTGGATGAAGGAAGTTTTCCATGAAAGAGGAAATGCTAGCAGAAAAAGGACTAGAATTTCAAAATGAAAAGATAGCAGTATACATAACGTTTTAAAAAAATTATTCACTTTACAGTGATTCACTTTACAATCAGATGATTGTAGCTCCTCCCTCCTCTCCTCCCAGTCTCACCCTCCCTCCCTTTTCCCCTTCTTCCCCCTTTCCTACTCCTCAGAAAAGGGAAGCCCCCACCAACCCACCCCAGCACATTAAATCACATCAGGTCTGAGCACATCCTCTTGCACTGGGGAAAGCAGCCCTTTTAGAGGAAGTGATGGAAAAGCAAGCAACAGAGTCCATGTCAGAGATAGCACCTGCTTCCCTTACTAGTGGACCCACATGAATACCAAGGTGCCCATCGAGGATGTATGTGTAGGGGGCCTAGGTCCAGTCTATTGCAGGGTTCTTGGTTAGTGCTTTAGTCTTCACAAGCCCCCTGGGCCCAGGTTAGTTGACTCTGTTGGTCTTTTTGTAGAGCTTCTGTCCCTTCAGGGTCTTTTTATCCTTCCCCCTACTCTTCCACAAGGCCCCCATGCTCTGTCCAGTGTTTGGCTGTGAATCTCAGCGTCTGTTTTGATCCACTGCTAGGTGGAGCCTCTCAAGGGACATCTACGCTTGGCTCCTATCTGCAAGCATAGCAGAGTATCATTAATAGTGTCAATGGTTGGCTTTGTCCCATGGGGTGGGTCTCAGCTTGGGCCTGGCATTGGTTGGACAATCCCTCAATCTCTATCTTTATCCCTGCACATCTTGCAGGCAGGGTAAATTTTGGGTTGAAGTTTTTGTGAATGGGTTGGTGTTCCCCTCTCTCTGCTAGAAGTCCTGTCTGGCTAGAGGGTGTCTTCTTCAGTCTCCATGACCCCTGCTACTAGGAGTCTCAGCTAGAGTCACCCCCACATCCTCCCAGGAGCCAGCTTGCCTCTGAGATGCCTCCACCCATGGTTTCTCTTCTCTTTGCAAGCCCTCTGTCCTCTTGTCCCTGCTCTCCCCACATTTGAACTCCACCCTCCTTTTCCTCTGCCTCCCTCTCCGACCCTGTTCCCTTTTTTCATCCACTTCTGTTGTCTCTTCTGTTTCTCCTTCTGAGTAAGATACAAGCATGCCCCCTTGTTATTTAGATTCTTTGGGTCTATGAATTGTAGTATGGTTATCTTATGCTATATCCTCTTTTAAGTGGGTACCTACCATATGTGTCTCTTATACCTGTCAGAATGGCTGAGCTCAAAAACTCAAGTGACAGCACATGCTGTCAAGAATGTGGAGAAATGGGAACACTCCTCCATTGCCGGTGGGAGTGTAAACTTGTACAACCACCTTTGGAAATCATTCTGGTGCTTTCTCAGAAAATTTGGAATAGTTCTGCCTCAAGACCCAGCTATACCACTCCTGGGCATATACCCAAAAGATGCACCACCATACAACAAAGACATTTGTTCAACTATGTTCATAGCAGCTTTATTTGTAAAAGCCAGAAACTGAAAACAACCTGAAACCCCACAACCTAGGAATGGATAAAGAAACTGTGGTATATGTACACTGTGAAATATTACTCAGCTATTGAAAACAAGGAAATTATGAAATTTGCAGGCAAATGGATAGAACTAGAAAATATGCATCCTGAGTGAGGTAACCCAGACCCCACAAAGATAATGCTTTCTTGTGATGAATACTTGAGATAAATCAACTTATACAGAGAACATGTTTACTTACTTTTGGAATTGTGAGAGGATTTAGTCTATGACAGACCATCCATAATTCCTTGGGCTCATGGTGCATTTTCTGGTAGAAGCGTGTAACTTAGGAAAGCTATTCCTTCATAGTAAAAGGATAGGGAACATCAGGTCCCAGAATTCCCTTAGAGGGTGTGCTGGCTAGTTTTATGTCAATTTGACACAAGCTGGACTTATCTGTAAGGAAGGAACCTCAATTGAATGCTTGCAGAAATTTTGGCTGTAAGGCATTTTCTTAATTAGTCATTGATGGAAGAGAGCCCAGCCCAGTATAACTGATGCTATCCCTGAGCTGGTGGCCCTGGGTTCTATGCGAAAGGTGGCTGAACAGGGCATGGGGAACAAGCCAGTAAGCAGCATCTCTCCGTGGCTTCTGCATCAGCTCCTGCCTCCAAGTTCCTGTCTTATTTGAGTTCCTGTCCTGATTTCCCTCAATAGTATGGAAGTGTAGGCTGAATAAACCCTTTCCTCCCCAACTTGCTTTTGACTGTGGTGTTTTATCACAGCAATAGTAACCGTAACTACATCAAAAGGCACACTCCAGTGACTTAAAACCTCCTTCGAGGCTCTCCCCTCAAACACTGTCAGCTTCTTCTAGTCCTGCTATGCTCTGGAGACAATGCCTTTTAAACAGATGGGCCTTTGGGGAGCCACTGGCAATCTAAGTGATAGCCACTGTACACATACTGTAAACTGCCGTTCTCCTAATGAGTTTCCTAAGTTATAGTTAGTTGTTGGGATGAAGGATCTGGCATCCTTTACATTTCTCCATGGTGTCATCTGCACAAAGGCTCTTTGGCTTGATGTACTCTCATGTCTATTTTTATGTTTTTCTATTGATACTAAAGGTGTTTTGTGAAAAAGGAAAACAAACAAGCCAAAGAAGTTGCCCAGGCTCAGAGGCCCAGAGGCTTTGCCTGTGCTTCCTTCTAGTTGTGTTAGCCCTAGGTTCCATTTCAGCCTGTGCCCGACTTGGGGAGAGTCTTTGTATGTGGTGTGAGCTGGGGCCCAGTTTTGAGTACCCAGTGTCCTTGATACCATTATCAGAAAGATTTTATTCTTCATTGTGTATACTTGGAAATTTTACATAAATAAATTGTCTATAAATGTATGAATTTAGTTTTGAGACTTGGGGCATTGGTCTACGTTGTTTTCTTTTGTCCTGTGGTGATTATGACAGCTTTGTCCTATATTTAGAGATCAGGTAGTTTTAAGCCTTTAACTTTGCCTTTGGTTCATCATCTTTTTTTCTACTCACAGTGCTTAGTGGTTTCATGTGTATCTCAGGTTTTTTTTTCTAATTCTATGAAAAATGTCACTGGAATCTTATTAGAGATGGAATTTAATCTCGAGGCTATTTGGGGAGTACAGACACTCTTTGTCGTGGTTATTTTATTTTGCGAGAAGGTTTTTCTGTGTGTCCCAGGCTGTCCTAGACCTAATTTGTGGCTGAAGCTGACCTTAATCCTCATCTCTAGTCTTTGCCTCCTGAGTGCTAGGCTCATGTGCATGCATCACTACACCTAACTAGACTTCTTAAGAGTCTGTGAGCATGGTTTAGCTTTTCAGTGTGTGTGTGTGTGTGTGTGTGTGTGTGTGTGTGTGTGTGTGTGTGTGTTGGGACCCCTTTGGGGGTTGCATACCATATATTCTGCATATCCGATATTTACATTACAATCCATAACACTAGCAAAATCACAGTTATGAAGTAGCAATGGAATACTTTTTGGGGGTGGGGAGAGGTCGCCACAACACAAGGAACTGTATTAAAGGATCACAGCATTAGGAAGGCTGAGCACCCCTGCTCTAGAGAGTACTTCAGTAGTGTTTTACATAATAAAAACAACTTCCATATGACCCAGAAATCATCCTGGTGGCATTTATACCAGAGTAGTAAAAACTTCTGTTCAAAGATAAAAAGCACAAACCTGTGTGTGAATGTCTTAGCAAAATACTTGCAAAGGCTCAAACTGGAAACAACCCGAATGCCCTTAAAGAGGTTAAAGAAGCTGGCTCAGTGATAGAGTGGAGCACTGCTGGCTCAGTGATAGAGTGGAGCACTGCTGGCACAGTGATAGGGTGGAGCACCACTCAGAAATAAGTACTAATGAATTATTGAACAGCTGAGCAATTGGGATAGATCCCTGGACAGTTATGCTCATTGCCAGAAACCAGTCTGAAATTACATACATACTTTAAGAGTATGTTTATGTTTATGTTTTCACAGTCACGAAATTATAGAAATGGAGAAAAGTAATGGTTGCTAAGTGTTTATAAAGCCAGTATGGAGACTATCCTGAAAGACCGTAGGAGACAGAAAGAGGAGAAGAGAATTGAGAACAAAGCCAGTGTTTTTCTAGAGATGTCTGCTTGCTGGGTCTGGAGCTATGTAGCTTTCCGTAGGTTTTGTAGACATGAGTCAGTTGTGTGGCCACCAGACTCCAGCTTTGCTACTGACTTTGTGAAGGGCATGTCACTCCAGAAGGAGAGAACACCCAGTGTTTGCATCATCAGCCTCTCTTGCCATTGGGCTGTTGGCTTAACTTTGTCTCTGCTTTTTTGTTTCACTAAATGCACCTGTCCAAGTTGTTGGAAAGGTGGGAATTTGATGGCATCTTTCCACTTTCCACATGGTCATGGGTCAGCACGACCATGGTAGTGATGGAACCCAGCACTTTTCACCGAAGCCCAGGTATCTGCTGTTGGCTGCTCAGCAGTAGCATCTGTGCTAGGCCACTTGTGTCAGAACTTTAGGCACAGAATTCTGGCCTTTTCATGTAATCTTCACATTTCCAGCAGGCTTTTGAATTCCCTAATTATTTTTTCCCTCAAATTTGACTGTTTGTCTCTAGCTTCAGCCAATAACCATAACTAATACCTAAGGAGTGGATAACAAGAATTCCAGAAATATGTCTTAAGGAACAAAAAAAAAAAAAAAAAGAGAGACTTTTTAGTAGTTGAGTTTCAGAGTCTCATAAAGTGAACCCAAAATGCACCTTTGGGTAAGATTTACAAATATAAACACGCTATAGTATGAGTCTCTACAAAGACCTTACCAGGCACTTTTTATATCTTCTTTCTAGAATCCCAGAGCCAAAGGAACCAGCCGTTTCCTGCTCTGTTCTCTTTATGTAGGACAATCTCTTTAGTAGCCACACTACTTTTTTCTTCCTTACTTTATTCAGCAAATTAATGGCCAGAGATGTTAAACTGAGAACTTTGGTCTTAACTGAGCTTACAACAGAGTGGTAGAGCTAGTCACGTGAAGAGCCAGTTCTGCCTCTCAGCTGCCAATCCAGCCTTCAACAAGGCAGCCCTAATAGAGTGTGAGAAGTTCAGAGGAAGAAAGTTAACCCAGCTATGGGGGCAGAGAAGGCTTTCCGAAGGATAAAGGGTGTGTGTTGGCATCTAAAGGTTTGAGTCTAGAGTTAAGCAGGTACAGAGTTGGAGTGGGAAAAGCTTTCCAAGTACAAGAGGCAAACAGAGACGGCAAGGATCTCACTCCCGCTGGACATGCACCCCGCCGTAGCTCTGGCTCTTTGAGCATCTCTTGAAGAGCTTCATGCATGACTTTGAGGAGGGAGGGAGCCAACAAGGGAACCTCAGGAGTGAAGGCATGCTCCTACATATCTGAATCTCGCCTGCCTGGCTAAGACTGATGGACAGCCTTGGAGGGTGGAGTTTCAGAAGTTAGCTTAAGCCCATTAGCAGTAGGGTTGCCATGTGATCCCCAGGGTCTGAGAGCTGCTATGCCTTGCTTGCTCTCCAGGGATCTGCTCTCAAAGTGTAGCTCTTGTTTCAGACACACACAGTTTGGTGACTGCTCTGGATGGCCCTGACCAGAAACATCTTTCTTCAATGGCGACTGTGGTATTGCTCAGGCCTGTCATGCACAGATCTATTAGCCCTTGGTGCAGCACAGACCTGCCTCTCATCCTTGGGGTGCATAGGCCTGTCTCCCACTCCAAGAATCACAGTGACCAGGGAGTTCTCTATGTTCCAAGGTGGGTTGTCTCTTTGTAAAATACAAGATTTCTTAAAAACTGTCTCTGCAATTCCCAGTCCTAACCCTGGTTTTCAGTTTGCTTAATGTCCAATTCCTGTTATTTGGACTTTGTGGAGCCTCACACTTTTGAGAAAAAGATTCCAAACATTTTACTGCAAGTGTCATAACAGTTTGAGAACAAGAGAAAGATGTATAATAATTTTCTCATAGATTAAAAAAATAAAACTTAATTTTCATAAAGAATTTTTAGGAGCTAAAAGTAATATTTCCTCATGTAATAAACCCTTTTAAGAAGTAAAGGTTACTTCAAAGCTCATTTTAAAATCATTTTGATGCTTTATAGTTGGCTTGAAAGTATTTTTATTTTGTGTATTGTCTTCAAGAAAAAGAAGCTGAAAGATACAGAAAAAAAAAATGGGAGAAACTCAAATTCACTTTACTGCCAAATAAAATTCTTAGTGGCATACATATACTAAATACATACATATGTATAGACTATGCTATATATACCTACACAATAGCTTCATTTTTACCGTTAATGTTGCATTGTTTTATATTATACTTTTTTCTTCTCCATATTCTAATGTTTTCATTTAGTTTTCAATTGGGTGCAATCAGGGTTTCAAATACTTTCACAGCAATTTCATTGTATACAACTTGATGGGACTTGCCTATTTTTTGTTACTCTGCAAAATACCAACAATGACTCCTTCTGAATAACAGAGAAAATGGTTTTAGTTTTCAGTTCTGGATGCGGAACAGCACTGTACCAGCATCAGCTTCTGGTGGCAGCCTAATGGCTGCAGCACAGCATGGCAGGCAGCATTATAGTGTGACCCTGCATGTCACATAGTGACAGGTTACTGGAAGAGGGAACAGGCTTGCTCCTTGATAGCAAACCACTCTTGGGAGAACTAATTGAGTCTGATGAAATGAATTCCATCCAATGAGAGAAGAGCCTCCACAGTGTCAACACACCTTGGCTTCAGAGCACTGAGGACCCAGCTTCCAGAGGGACCTCTTGGGAGACAGACTGCACCCAAAGCCTAGCACAGGGACAATTTATTTTTGCTAGTCATTTGTAGCGTTTGTTCATTATTTACTTGTGTATTTAGTATTTTATATCACTTTAATACATTTTTTTGTGTTACTGGATGTGCCATAGCACATGTGTGTAGGTAAGTGGACAGCTTGCAGGAATTGTTTCCCTTTTTCCACCATGTGGGCCCTGGGAATTGAACTCGGATTGTCAGATTTGATGGCATGTACCTTCACCTACTGAGCAATCTCACTGTCTCTGGTGTATATATAAAGTCTCACTAGCCAGGTTTTAAGGATTCCCGTTTATCATTGTTTATGTCCATGCGTTTGTGTGTCTGCCCCTGTGAATGTATGCCACGTGCTTGCAGGTGCCCACAGAGGCCAGAAGAGGGCATCTGATCCTCTGGAGCTAAAGTTTCAGGTGGTTTTGACCTGGGTTCTGGGAGCTGACCTGAGATCCTCTGCAAGAGTAGCCAGTACCTTACCTGTTGTACCCTGCCCTCTGCCCTCTGCCCTCTGCCCTCTGCCCTCTGCCCTCTGCCCCCAGAACCACCGAGGGTATTGTTTTTTTAAAAAGAAAAAAGGGAAAAAGCCCTTCTTGGTTTGAAATTGTACGCAGGAGATAATCAAAACTTCCAATAATTGAAACTAGAAGTTCTGTTCCTCCACCTGCCTCTCAGACTGCTTCATTTTTCATGATTTTTACTTACCGGTGCATGTATCAATTTATAGTTTTTTTTTTAAACAAAAGTCATACATAGACTCTATTCTTCACACTGTTATGTGTTTTGTAGCCTCTTAAGTCTCTTTTTTTTTTATAAGAAGTGTGTTTGTGTGTGTGTGTATGTTTGTATGTGTTGTATCTGTATGTGTAAGCATGCAGTGGCATGCATGTGGAGATCAAAGGACAGCCTCAACTATCTATCCTTGCCCTCCACCTTGCTTGAGCCTGGGTCTCTGTTGTTGGCCACTGTGTACACCAGGCTGTCTGGCCCACAAGCTTCTGGGAGAATTCTCTTGTCTCTGCCTCCATCTTGCTGCAGGTGCATTTGGGATTGCAGGCCCGTACCACATCTCGCCTTCGATGACTTCTGGGACTCTGACTTCAGGTCCTCACACTTAGGCAGCAATCATTTTTCGCTGCCAAACCATCTCTGCAGTCCAAGACTCATTCTTGAGATGTTTATACAGCGTTTCTTAAAGTGGTTTCCCTATTCTAAATCTGTCCGTCAACCCTGGCCAAAGTGCCACCATTAGCTTTGTTAGCTCAGATGCCTTGAAACATTGGAACCATCCATTGAGCCCAGTCAGGTTCTGTCAGCTCAGGTGTAGATACCTCATTGTCTTTCTCTTTAGAGCAGCAGCGCTAGCTCTGTAGCACAGGCTGGTCTGGAAGTCACTGTATGGCCCGGGCTATCCTCATCATCTGACAGACCTTCCTGCTCTAGCCTCCTAACTCTCAGGATACAGCACGAGTCACCACCCTTGGCTTCTCTGGAGCTGCTTGGATGACGCTGTAGTGGTACCTCCCTTGTCACCATCACTGTGTTCTCTCCATTTTCGTGACCGCTGCCAGCATTATTTGCATGACCACTCCAGATTCGTGTGAAAGGTGCCAAATAATCGCAGAAGTTGCTTGAGTAGCAACAGTGCGAAGCATGCATTTGGAACGGGTCCCCGAGAGAGCTGGGTGCAGAACGCAAATGTTTTGAATGGACTTATCTTAGAGTTGTACTGCTTTTTTTCCCTTGTCACTTAAAAACCCTTAATATGGATAAATTGTTTGCTTAGTGGGATTAAAAAAAAACCTTAGATAAGAAATATATGGTCTGAGAGCAGGGAATAAAAACATGAATGATAATGCACGTAATGCCTAGGAGAAGGTCCTTGCTGCTGCTGCCAGGCAGACCTTATAATCGGCTGTTTTCTATGTTTATTTCAGGATGCAGATACTGGATAAAAGTGGCTGGTTGGCTGCCAGCATCTGACTTAGTTGCCAAATGGAGTGTTTAGTCCTTGTTGCATATGTTTTATATCACAAGTTCTTCCTATTAACAGTCTGCTGCTGATAACCTGCTTGGCTTTTCATGTGGTCACTTTGAAACAGCCACTTGACAACATTTGCTCTCTCACAGAGGTTCTTGCTGAATAAAGGAGTGAGTGGATGGCTGTGTGGGCTATGCCATAGGCTGACAGGCTGCCTAGTAAAGAGTGGGCACCCACTCGGCGTCTGCTCAGTGAGCGAATTAATCCCGTGGGAACATTTTTCCTGTTTCACTGTGGCAAGATCTGTAGACCTTAAACCTTAAAAGTGTGGTTAAATGGGTAGAAACATAGAGAAATAATAGTTTTTAAATGTCTAGAGGGCTTTGTTTTTGTATGGCGAGAATATTCTGATTATAACTAGAAAATTATATTAAGTGAATTAAGCTCTCAAATTTTCCTAGATTCTAAGTCAAGTGTAATCTCAGCCTACTGATGATGCCCATAATATCAGGTCCTTAAAAAGCAACATAAAAAAGAAATTGCTTCGAGAACCTTGGCTTTGATTACATATAAAATGTGTACTGAATATGTTAATCTTTATTTCTAGATTGAAAACTTGCAAGAACAACTGAGGGATAAGGACAAACAACTGACCAACCTGAAAGACAGAGTGAAGTCCTTGCAGACAGATTCCAGCAACACAGACACTGCACTGGCTACACTGGAGGAGGCCTTGTCGGAAAAGGTGAGTTTATTTCAAATTTTAGAGAAACAGCACAGGGAGGAATCGATGCAAATACATGCAGATACACCTGCATTTCTCGTTCCTTCGCTCCCTCTAGTCCCAACTTTTCCTCAGACTGCCATGTTAGCTAGACACTGGGAACACTGCAGCCATAGAAACTGATACCCTTGGCTGTCAGCAAAAAACATCAACTAGCTTTTCATTAAATTTTGGATGATAAAAACTTTAGCCCACCCCATCGGGTCATCCTTCCTCCCTGATAAGGCCCCTTTCTGGCCAGCCCCCTTCCTCAATGGCTGTCTCTTCCTTGCATCGCTGTGCTCTAGCTCTGCTGACCCATTAGATTTCAAATATGTCCTGTTCTCTCTGCCTTCATTGCTTTGCATTTAGTCTTTTTGGCTGGGATGTGATTTTCTATGTGCACATTTAATTCTTTGAGTCAAGAATGTGAACGTGGCACATAGGTTGTGTGAGTTCAAATTCTAGGTCCAGTACTCACTCTTTGGGGTAAGCTTCTTGGCCTCTGAGGTCCTCAGTTTCCTCAGCTGTGAAACTGGGATAATAAAATCCCCACCTATTGGATTATGCCATGTTTAGGAGAGAATATGTGTAGACCACTTGAAAGGGATTATAGTTGTCGTTATTATTTTATGAGTCATTTTCTGTAGAGACACTGTTGGTGTGTCCCCATTCTACACAACAAACTCCCACACATTCTTATTGTAATTATAGCTCCTCATGCCTCCATCTTAATGGGATTAACTGCCATTTTACTCTGGACTCCAAACCGAGACAACATGCCCTGTGTGCTTTCGTTGGCCATCCCCGGGGCTTAGCATAACACCTTCTGGGCTGCCCAGTAGATCCTGGATACTGGCTGAAGTCCCCACCCTCCAGTGACTCTCACAGAGGTCTCATTCTCAGGAGGGAGAAGGGGAAACAGAAAATGATGAATTAGTGGCGTATGTGGGTTTTCAGAGGGCTGTTATTTTCTGCCGATGGAAAGAAATCAGAGAGGGGTACATGACCCCTGGGGCTTTATGGCTTAGAGACAGGTTTTAGGTAGGACAGGAAAGTGATGTTTAAGGAAAGACTTGAAGGATGTAGGGGTGAGCCGTGAGTCCTTCTGCAAAGGCGTAAGTTGCAGGCAGAGAGGAGAACAAAGGTAAGGCGCTTGGGAAGAAGTCAGTAACATCTCTCAGGGCCTGATAAGAAAGTGTCTCAGGGACGTCATTCTAAGCTTTCATTGTGAAGCATTCATTCTGACTGATGCTGAAGGGATTACCATGAAGAAAAGCATTAACGAATGAAAGAACGAGGTCCGTTAGACAAACAGACCATTCTGATCTTCGACCACTATCAAAATGATCTCTCCTTCCTTCCGTCTGGTTGAATTCATCCACCCATCTGCTGTGTAGCTCTTGTAGGTATGTCTGCAGGTGAACTTCCCAACTATATGCTTACTCTTCACTGGAAGGGCCAGGGCCTGCAGGGGTGCAGCGCAAGTTATGTAGCGACTGTGAGATCAGGGGCCGGTGAGGTAGCATAATGAGAAAAGTGTATACTCTTCAAGGACGAGGACCCAAGCTCGCATCCTCAAAGCACACCTAAAGCTGGACTCAGTAGCACATGTCTTTAATCCCAAGGTGAGGCAAGATGGGCAGGAGACAGAAGAGTCCCCAAGTACTCACAGGCCCCAACCAAGATGGAAGGCAAGCAGTGACCCCCTAAGGCTGCCATCGCTCTTTTTTATCTCCATGTACGCACCATGAAAAGTTCCCACTACCACATACCCTAGGAGCTGTTGGGGCGAGGAGAGGCAAGGATGGGTGAAATCCCAGCTCTCACAGGGAATTCTAAAGAAGAGCTTATTTGGAGATTAACCTTACAATGTGTCAGTACAGGTTTTAGGCCCATTATTGACATCATTTTCTGGGTTTCGTATCTGAGTCACAGGCACCAATTTAATAATTAAAAATAAGAAATAAGATGCCAGGCAACAGATATTATATAATATTATACTAAATGAGGTTTATTAAATGAGCATGGGGAGAGAAGGAAATGGGGGAGCAGGGGTATCCCAGAAAGAGAGAGAGAGAGAGAGAGAGAGAGAGAGAGAGAGAGAGAGAGAGAGAGAGAGAGAGAGAAAAGAAGAAGAAGAAGAAGAAGAAGAAGAAGAAGAAGAAGAAGAAGAAGAAGAAAGAGAAAAGTAAAAAAGAGAAAGGGAGTAAGGGAGTAAGAGCTATTGACATCATTTTCAAATTCAGCTAGAAATGAAGAAAATTTAAAATATTGAAATGTGAAAGTGAAGTCATATATAGTACTTTCTCTTCACCTCTGTTCCATTTTCAGTTCTGCAGCACTTTATATACCATGCCCACAGTGCTTAATATGATATGGAGTTTTCTTTGGAGAATATCATACAATAATAACAGCATCATGATGTATGGATATAAACAACAGCATCATGATGTATGGGTATAAACTGTAGCAAGGCCTGGGGGCCAGCCTTACATCTATTCTAACTGGGTAACCCCAACCAGTAATTTTCCCTTTCAGTGCTCAAGTCTTCTCTGTTGAATGAAAGAATTAGATTATGTAGTCCATCCATTTCCCAGGCCACTGTAATCCTCATTATGATTTGTTCTGCTACTTCGGAATCAGCAGGAGGGACCGTGGAAATTATGGTGCTAGAAACATCAAAGCTGTGGACATAAAATCTTGAGTTGGGTCTAGGTATGCTTTACCCCACTTCTTCAGTCTTCCTGGCATACGGTAACTACATGGGAGGTAAAGAAAAGGGCTACAATTCTGGGTTAAGTAGTCTTCAAGGTCATATACAAGTTATGAATTTATAAGTTTGAGATGAAATGGTAAGAGCTGATAAAATTTTATTTGAGCACTTATAAGACTACTTAGTACAATATTTCAGAGACAGATTTTTTTTAGCTTGGAAAATTTATTTTCAGAGTTATCTATAGCAGTTTTTTTCATGAAGGTGGAATGATTAAAAAAGTATTTAAATTATGTGTTCCTGTTGCACATTTGAGGGATATGTCAGTCCCTTCCTCTTGATTTCTTCCTTAAGTTTCATAGACTTAAACATATATATATATATATATATATATATATATATATATATGTATGTATATATATGTATATACACACACACACACACACCTTTCACATCATGGCCTCTTGACAGGATTTTATCTTTTTTTCTAGGCCTTATTTCAATTATTTGAGTTTAAAGATCCTAATTCTAAGACATCCCCTTTGTTAAATTCTTTTTTTTTGAGGTCTGAGGGGCATGAGAGGAAGAGAGTTAAGGTTAGCGCGAGCCTGGCCTTTCCTCCCTCCCACCATTGCTTCGTAGTCAGTAACTGTTTCCAGTATTTTCTCCCTGGGTCCACCCAGTACTGAACTCCCCAGATGAGCCTCTGAATTACCTGACCTCCAGTTTTGGTCTCTTTCGAAACCACGTAGACAGGGCCTTATCCAGACTGCAGAGTTGTAACCCTGGGTTTGGAGCATCTGAAGTGGACCTTGGACGGTGACTTGAGAGCTAGCAGGATGAGGTGGGACTCAAAAAAGAGTCAGACGGTTTAGTGGACGACAGGGAGGACTGTTGGTGACTGTAGAAAGCTGGGAACTCCGTGACATGGCTCAGAAATTCAACATGATTTTATAAATGAAGATGCTGAAGTCCAATAAAACCATGGTGTGGATAAGCTTTGGCTTCTGAGCTTGTTCTCTTCCACACTATTCACTGCTGATTTGGGGGCACTGTGGTGACAGCTGAAAACTAACACAGAAGAATTTATTTGCATTAGATTTTCTAAAGAATTCCAAAATAGAATGCTAGTGTATTTCAGAAGCACAGGAAAGCTCATTGAAGAGGAGCTGGGAAAGACAAGCCCCAGAATATTTAACTATTTCTCCTGTAGATCAGAAGCGTTTCATTGTATCCACGTGGTCTTGTCACCCGAGATCTTTTATAAAGGCTGTTTTCTCTGTCCCTCTACTGTGAGCCCCAGTGAAATGTGATTTTTAATCATGTCTGGAGATTCTAATGCATTAGGAAACCACTTACTTCCCACTCAGTTTCTTTTCCTTTTGCTATGGTAAGGCACTTTGACAAAAAGCAATTTGTTTTTGTTTTGTTTTGTTTTTTGAGACAGAGTTTCTCTGTGGAGCCTTGGCTGTCCTGGACTCGCTTTGTAGACTAGGTTGTCCTTGAACTCAGAGATCTGCCTGCCTCTGCCTCTCGCATGCTGGGATTAAAGGTGTGAGCCACCACGCCCGCTTGACAAAAGCAATTTAAGGAAGAAAAAAATATTCTACCTCTCAGTTCAAGGTACATTCGTTCATGACAGGGAAGTAAGGCAGGGGAAGCTAGGAGCAGCTTGTCATGTTATGTTCCCTGTCATGAGAAAAGGGCACCAAGTATGTACATACAATTAGCTCTCTACATAATCCAGGATGTACTGCCCAGAGATTATTTACAGCCATCAATAAAATAGGTTTTCCCATACCAATTACTATAATCAGATAAAAAGCTCCCAACTGTATGCCCACAGCCTCTGTTAAAATAATGAACAAGTTTAGTACTTTCAGGAATAATGGCACAGAGTAAACATCATTGCTATTCCAAATGGAAAAAAAACAGGCAGGCACAAGAAACAGTCACACTTAAACAAAACAAAACAAAAGAACAACAAACCACTCCAAAATCCAACAGGGAAAGCACCAAATTCTGCTACTCTATGCCTGGCATCTTGGGCACATAATGTAATCATTTGAGTTACAGTAAGCTTGCATAGCCTCACCCCCTTAGCTCTGCTGCCATCAGCATACAGATGGTCTTCTGGGCAATTTCCAGTCCATGCCTGCAACTCTCCTTGGAATCCATCCCATGGATCTTGGCATCTCTAATTCCCTCAATATTCTAGACATCCTCGTTTGTACTTTCAGAGCTTCATGCAGTGTCCTCTCAGGGCATCTTTACAGAGACTCTGGCCCTACCACATATTGCCTGACCTCAGATGCTCTGCATGGCCCCATAATTCCTTCATGCCTTCAAAGCAATAACACATAGCCGAATGCAATTATTAGTTCAATAGCCAACTTCACAGTCTAGAGTCATCTAAGAAAAGAGTCTCCCTTAGATATTACCAAGCTCAGGTTGGCCTGCGGGCATACCTGTGAGGGAGATAATCTTTTTTTCCTAAACTGGCTTAATTGGGGGGTGGGAAGACCCAGCCTGAGTGTGGGCAGCACCATTTCAGAGGCTGGCCTTGAACTCTGTAAGAGTGAAAAGAGCAAGCTAGTAAATGTGCATGCGTTTCTCTCTGTGCTTGATAATGGCTATGTAATGCTTTGATGTCTTTACTTTCTGGAAATAATAGTCTGTAACACGGAACTGTAAGCTTACATGAAACCATGGTGGTACCAAGTTCTTCTGCTAGCTCAGGATGGCTATATGGTTTGGAACAGAGTTGTGTTAGTTTCTGTGACCTGACCCTGGAGAAGCCGCACACCTCTGGGCATCTGCTTTTCAGGAACTAGGAACTCTCTTAATAGCTCTGTTTCAATGTGGATGCTTCCCTTCAAATAAGCTTGCAGTTTCACAAGCCAAAGCCTTCGATGGGTGGTACCTTGCCCTCAATGCATGTGTCCCATTGGTCTAGTGTAGAACTGCATATTTCTCTTTAATCGTTGCCCTCTCTCTTTCAACTAGTACCTTGGCTGCAAAATTTAACATGTTCAAGTTCTTTTCTTCCTCCACAAACTATACAGTTTTCACATCCTTCTGTGCATCTTTTTTTTTTTTTTTTTTTTTTTTTTTTGCTGTTTTCCACTATAGATTTGGATAAGTGACATAAAATGTAGCCATGCTCAGCCCGAATGCTCTCCTGTCTTCAAATTTCCAGTGTCAAATAGACTAGTTCATGGTCTTGAAATTCAACTTTACTCAGGTTCTTAGGACAGAGGGCCACATTCATGGTAAAAAATATCACACAAATGACCCCATTCCCGGTTCCTTATACGTCCTTGTCCTCTGAACCTTCATCAACAGAGCATTCACGGTGCACATTTCTCTCAGTATTCTTCATCACTCAGAATACACCAGGATGACGCATTGAGGCTACTTCTAACATTTACCTGCTTTTGTGCCTTACAGTTCTAAATTCTTCTGTGTTCTAGCCACAAAACAGTTCAGTGGCCCAAGGGCTGCACAGTCAGATTTATCATATCAACGACCCCACTTCTGACACAGATTTCTCTCTTAGTTTCTTTTCCTGCCACTATGATAAAGTACTCTTACAAAAATCCATCAAGGAGAAAGAATTGCTGAGTCTTACATGGCTGGGACTTCAAGGTAACAGGAGCTTGAAGCATCTTGTCCTATTAATCACAGTAAGAAAAAAGGAGAGAGAATGCATACACGCCACTCCTTAGTTGACTCTCTCTCCCCTTTAAATGGTCCAGGACTTTCTGCTAAAGGGATGTTCTTACCCAATAACCGAGATGGGTCTTCCCATATCAATTGATAACAATCAAGATAATTCCCATAGGCATGCCCCACGGCTCATCTCCTAGGTGATTCTAGGTGATGTCAAATAACACTAATTGGTACCACCCCTCCATCTTAACAACAGGACATAGGCTCAGTAAGGTAAAACGATATATCTGGACTGGATGGGAAGAATGAATCAATTGTGACACAGGCTCACTGGTCACCCAGGGCTCCTGGAAGTCATTTCCATCATGTCTATGTCGCCTTATGACCGATACAGCATTGCTTCTCCTGGACTACCATCCAAGGCTACCTAGCCCATACGTGATGGGATAACATCGTATCCATCTCTTTCCCAGGGCTGTGACCTGCTAGAACAAGCTGGAGGGAAGAATGATCTCTTTTGCTCACAATTTCATAGTTGTCAGCCCATCATGGGGAGGAAGGCATGGAGGGGGACAGCATCTTACATTTTGGTGGCAAGGAAGCAGAGAAATGAAATATAGAAAAGATCCATCCTTAAAGAGACACACCCCTACTTTCTCCGTCTAGATTCTACCTTCTACTTTCCCCCCTTTCATAATAATGCAATCATATTATGATCCCAGCAATGGAGTGATGTATTTATTACACCCTGCTCTCCTCTGGAAGTAGGTTTGCAGACACACCCAATGTGTGCTTTATTAATCTTTGAGGTGTAGCTCAACTCAGTCACACTGAAGCTAAGCCTAAGTGTCGCCAGGACTTAAACTTTCTGATCTTTGTACTTATAGGACATCATAATGTAAGCTTAGATAGCTTTCCCTCACACACTACATCTTTACTCACAGCTAATTGAACATATCCTCTAGAATAGTGACCCTTTAATACCCGCAATCATAAAGTTGCTTTTGTTGCTACTTGATGACTGCAATGTTGTTCCTGTCATGAGTTGTAATGTCATTTGGTTTTGCAGCTAGAGGGCTGCTAAAGGGGTTGCGACCCACAGGTTGAAAACCACTACTCTAGACTAAGGCATGGTGTGTGTGTATGTGGGGAAAAACCCTAGTAAATTAGAAAAAATGATTAGTAAATTTTTGTGGGTTTATAAGTAGTTATTTTTCTTTTAGAGTATCATTAATCTGATTCAGAGTCTTACACATTCTAGGCATGCACTGTTACGCTGAAGGATGTCCCCAGCCATTAATAAGTAACAGTTTGCTGTCTTTGGCTGGTGTGTAGAATATGTCAAACTCTGCTTACTGTTTCCCTTTTATTATAGCACCAGGGGAGTGTTTTTTCTTTTAATTTTCAGGAACTCAGTCCACTGTAGAAGGCATGCCCCATGACACAGCTCACTGAGTCACAATTCTGCTACTTAGGCAGTGACCAAATATGGTGGCAGAGTATTTGCCTGGCACCCACGAGGCTGGCCTTGGTTGTAGTTCAGGCTTCAGTGAAAACTAAGACTGAGTATGTCACAAGGAAGTTCAAGTGCTCAAATTGCTGTGTTTATAAAGCCAGTCTGGTCAAGCCTTGCTGTAGCCACCTCACAGATGAGCAGTTGGGAAAGCTGCACAGCAGAGCCCCCCGCCCCCCACCCAGGCCACTGAAATGTAGTTCTTACCTTGTGATAGAGCACACACAGCAAACAGAGCTGTGCCAGGCCGGATGATAGCCTGTGGGGTGTGCCAATGCAAATAGGGCTCAAAGAAGAATGTGGTGTCGGCATTTCTGCAAGCTCGCTGTTAATCAAGTGGATCCTGCCATTTTAGGGCCTTTTAACACATGTTTTTGACATCTGGTCCTCTACATGTGACAGTTAAATTAGTTTCGTGATCAATGGAGGAGTATTTTATAGCACTGAATCATCAATAACCTTTAGAGCATTACAATGCTTGCTTTGCTCCTCTTTCTGTCTCCCCCTCCCTCTTTTTCTCTCTTCCCCCTCCCTCCTTCACCCCCTCCCTCCTTCCTTCTCTCTCAATGCCCAGAGAGTAATGCCCAGTGCTTAAAGCAAATTGACCTACTTTCCAAATAACTCTGACACCTTCTAAATGTTAACATGATTCTTAATTTTATGACTCTTGCTTTGAAGCCAAGAGGATCCCTAATTTGAGCTCGTCATTTTAAAGTACCCCGTGGCATGCCAGGCAGCTCATGCTGCTCTTTGGAAGACGGTGCTGGGAAGATGGCTTTAAATCAAAGCTGAGTAAAGGGTTTTGAAAGGCAATAAATGTGACGTGACCTGACCACAGGGCTTCCGGAAGGTTTCCAGTCAGGTGATGTGGTCCAATTGGAGCTTGAGAAATGTCACAGCAGCATCTATGTGATGTAGGGGAGGGAGGGCAGAGGTCCAGGTGGCAGAATGGTAACCGTAGTACACGCACAGATGCGAAGGCCTGGGAGTCTGAAGTTGTTAAAAGTCATGAGACGTATTTGGCCATGTCCCTTTGTTGGGGAGGCCTAATGGCACTCGGAGGAAGGATAGCGGACTACCAAGAAGAGACTTGATACCCTAGCACCATATTCAGGGGGAGGAGGTCCCCCTCAGCCACAGTCATAGGGAAGGGGGATTGGGGTGAAAGTGAGAGGGAGGGAGGAATGGGAGGATGCATGGGATGGGATAGAAAATGAGATGTAATAGGAATTATTTTATTTTTCAATAAAAATGTGTTATAAAATTTTTTTTTAAAAAGTAAAGAAACACTAGCCAATAACGAATTTTCTGAAATATACTAAGTATGTTAAGCCAGTATAGAATGAATTCTAGTTGGTATTTGGTTAGTAAAGCAAGCAGAAACTATCAAAGTTATAATTTCAAGCCATTATCTTGGGACTGTTATTTATTATTTATGTGATTTATGAAAACAATCCTTCTTTCATATAAGAGTAGTTTTCACATAAAATGCTTAGCATCTTTTAAAATTATATTTGAAAAATAAATTTAGTATATATTTAAAGTAAAGAATGGGATGATTTGATATATGTATTCAACCACAACAAGAATGACAACAAATCTCATGGAAATAGTAAATAGAAGGGTACTTTCCAAGAGCTAGGGTCAGATCAGATGGCGAGATGGCAGTACAGTACAGATTTTCAGCTATATTAGTAATTTCTGAGTATCTCCTTAACTTTCCACTAGTCTTAATCTTCCTGTTTGTGTAGTGAAGAAAGTGAATCCTTTTCCGTACATTTTAATATAGATATTTTCATTCAAAAAGATAATTAATACTTGAAAATGACAAAGCAGTAACCAGAAAACCCATTTGTCTATTATACTTTCTATTTTTGTCCAATCATATTACAGTTATTATATTCCTAATATTTAGATTTAAAACAGAGTTTTCAAGAATAGAAATTAGTTTCAGTGCCATTAAATGTTGCTGTGGGTGCCCACCTTTTCTCCAACTCCTAGCAACCAATAATCTCATCTAAATAGAATCATAAAATATGAAACCTTGTGGTTACATTGCTTTTTTTTCAGCACAGGATATTCAAGAGTCATTTATGTTCTTACATGTATCTACAGTTCCTTTTGATTGCCGGGTGAGACACAGGCTGATGTATTGCTCCTTCTACCCACTAAGACCAGTGGAATTGCTTCCTGCCTGTTGTTATTGTGAATAAAGCTGCTGTAAACAGTAGTATGCAGTGTGTTTTGTGCTAACATGTTTGTTAAACTCATCAGTAAGATTTCTGGGACTTACAGCAATGTTTTGAGACTTTGCCAAAGTGTTTTCCCAAGTGGTTGTACTACTTTGCACTCCTACCATCATAAGAGTTTCAGATTTAGCTGTCCTCAGTTGCATTATCAGCTTTTATTCTGCCCATCCTAATGAAGCTATAGTGTTTGTTATCACACTGCAGTTTCCCTTTGGAGTTCCCTAATACCCAGGGTAGTCCATCCTAGATTTTATGTTCATTTGCTACTTATATACTGTCTTTCATGAGACGTTCACTTAGATCTCTGCAAATTTGCTTGTGTCCTTTTCAAGTTTTAGTGTCATAAGAAGCGTTTTAAACATTATTAATAAATACTTATTTTGTATATTCAATTCCACATGTGTATGTCACAAGAACTGTAAGAGTGTGGATGTAAGTGCATTTTGAAATATCTTCAAAAAGTGTTTTTTCTCAGTGATTTATTTAATTTATAAATGCAAATGATCAATTTTAACTTTGCATTAATAAATCTTGTTTCACCATCTCAAAAAAAAAAAAAAAGTCATGAGAGGCTAACAGTTCGCTGTGGCCACTCCTTCCTTTGTGGACTTGCAGCAACATGTAGTTACTTAGCACTTGCAGAGTAAGATAGGACTGTAACTGGGAGCAAGAAGAAACTAATATGCATAATTAATTAACAGACCCATTTGCTCTGTGCCACCCACTGTTCTAATAATATACTGTGCTTAAAAGACTTTTAAAAAATACAGTGTAACAATAGCCGATTGTTTTCTCCTCAAATCATTAGATATATACATTATTGTAATTGACAGCACAGTTGCCTTCTTAGGCAATCTTAAATCATAGGTGAATATTCAGAGTAGTTTCCCTCTTCATTAAACACGTGTGACAGCCCCCGGCATGGAATAAGTTCCCAGCCCTAGAGATAGCTGCATTTTGCTCAAACTGAACAGGAAATCTGGAGTACCCAGTGTTTGTCAGGAAGCCACTGGGAAAACCAATAAACAACAATAACAACAACAGCAGCAGCAACAAACCATTTCCAGACACACTGGAAAAGTCACATTCAAGACAGGTTTGTCCTCGACTCGCATTCTCCTTGTAAGTTCAGTTTATATCAACAATACTCTGGGTCACCTTGGGTGAGTCAGATAGTCTCTCTGAGCTCTAAGAGGCCTCACCTCTGGCCCATCACCAGTTACGCTAGTTGTGCCCTTGACGTTGTGATAATGACCTAGGAGAAGGGCGTGTGACAGCCCCAGGAATAGAGTAAGTTAAATTCAGAGTTCTGGAGTCCCCAGTGGTTGTAAAGAAGCCATTGAAAGAAACACATCTCAAGACACACCACAAATAAAATGAAGCAAACAGCCCACATTTGGGACAGGCTTCTCTTTGCCTCACGTTCTCTTTGTTAGTTCAGATTCAAGCCCTGGTTGGGGAAGTAGGCGCCACTTCTCTCCGCCCAATAGTCCCTTTTGTAGTCCGAGAAGAATCTTCAGGAACCGAAGTCCTTTGATGTCAAATGAAGAAGCCAAAGAAACGGGGCTAGGACCGGAAGCCTGCCCTGCTTCTTCTCCTCTCTGTGCAGGGATCCCACAGTCAAGAGCTTCTGGCCAAACCTCGTCCCCCTAGAAGTGCTCTAGGCATTTCCCAGGCACCATGAATGAAGTGCAGTCCACAGCCTGAACATTAGCAATCTATCCTACTGTGATCAGAAAAGGGAAACTTTGGGTGCCATAATTCCTTTCTTCTCTGGCCTTACTTTTCCATCGGCTGAAATATATATTTGTACGACAATGTAAGTGTCAGTAAAAGTTTCTAACAACAACAGTAGCAGCAGCAGCAGTAATAATAATAATAATAATAATAATAATAATAATAATAATAATAATAATAATATTCCTTTCTAGGAATAGAGGTGCCTCGGTCAGTAAAGTACATCCTATACAATGGTGCAAACTTGACTTCAATAGCCAGTGCCCTCACTGAGACCAACCCAAACCAAAACCAAAGAAACAAAACACTGGCCATGGGAGCTTGCAACCATAAGCTTAGTACTGTGGTGACAGAAATAGGAGGATCAATGTAGCTTTCTGGCCAAGCAGACTAGCAAGTCAGTGAGTTTCAGATTCCATGAGAAACCCTGTCTCAAAAAAATAAGTAGGGAGTGACTGAAAAACATAACAGCTTTCAGGATCTTCTATGCACATGTACCAACTTGTACAAATTTCTGTCTACATACATGTGCTTGTACACAAACTCCCCTCCCTCTCTCTCACACACACACAACACACATAATTCTTTGTCACTCTGTGATGCTTAATTGTATTAACAAGTCAAAAGCAACTTCTCTATTAATTGTGTTTTCCAAATGTGGGTACATTCAATGTTAAGGCTTCTATGTTGCTCATCATGGAGGAATTTTTAGGTGAATTGTCTCTGATTTTCGTTTGCAACATGCTTAGAGATGCACACCGATGAATTACCAACCCTTGTGTTGTTTCTGCCTTACAGGAGAGAATAATAGAGCGCTTGAAAGAGCAGAGGGAGAGAGATGACCGGGAAAGGCTGGAAGAGATAGAATCCTTCCGAAAAGAAAACAAAGACCTTAAAGAGAAGGTCAATGCTTTGCAGGCTGAACTGACAGAGAAGGAGGTGAGTCTGGAAAAACAAACGGATCCCGTCCACATCCTCAAAAACCCTGCTTTTGTTGACATTTATTTCATTGACCGTCTTAGGGAACACACAGTTTAGTGTGAAGACTTGTGGAATATGGAGACCTTTCTCTCAGAAGGCTGCCCGAATTCCAAGGAAAACAGTTTCAGTATCTCCCTTCATCAAAGATGCCTTTGGGAACCCTTACCATTAGGCTGACTCCAGTGTGGTCCCTAAAATCATTTTTTTTTCTTGTCTTTTATCTTACTAACCACCCTTGCATGACTTAGGGATTTTTTGTTTAGGTCCTATTGTCATTTGCTTGCTCATCAGTTAGCATAACAGGAACAATAATAGCTCCACTTTACTTACTGATGCTTTGGGGGATGCTTTGCATTCACCTGCAAGTCTCAAATAGATCACCCAGTACCGCCTACTTAGACAACATGACATCGAATGCATAATTCTTGGACAGGTGCAACTTCTCTTTTGGAATTTTATTTTTTATTTTACAGTAGATCACTTAAAGCCACTTCACCATCTCATACTGTAGCAAAGATGAATATAGACTAGAAGTGCCACCTGCGTTTTTACAGTAAGACAATATATTTTAAGCATCTTTCCGCTTGGGGATTCTGGAGCAGTTGTTTGGTGGTGCATCCTCCATGCTCTAGGCGATACCTACAAGATGTCAGCATTCTGGAGGATTCTTTGGTGTAGCTGTGGGTGAAGCAGTTGTGTACCTCATCGTACCCAGTGTCATCATCTTCAGCTGTTCCTGCCATAGTGATTTCTCTCTTCCAGAAATGTCCAGCCTCTGCAGGATGGCCCAAGCCACTTGGGCATGCTGCATTGCCCTAATCCATGGCTGCTTTTCTATCAGCTCTCCAGGCTTACCCCCTCCCTTGTATATTGGTAACTCCTCACAGATTACAGTCTAGTCTAAATAGGGACTTGCAGCTTTGATGCAAGAGGAGTTCTGAGGGAGCCAGAAGACAAGTTTCTTCTCCTGAAAAAAATTGGTGCTTACTAGATTTTTAGAAAAGGAGATTGCTTCTTTTTCATCGCAATAAAGGATCGACTCCTCGCCACATTGCACCAATTTTGACCAGATGGAGCTGTCACTTGCATGTGACAGAAGCACACTAGCTTTGCTCTCATTTGTAATATTCTTCGCCATTTGGATTTGCATTTGAGGGTTTGTACCTTAAAATCAAAGTGTTCACTCTAAGTGAAAAGGAGACCTTGATGACACGGCAAGGAAGACACTTTAGACAGAGACGGCCTCATAGGCAGGGCTAGCCGCGAGTGAGCATCGCACGGGCAGCACGTGGCATTGGCATTTGGGGTTCAGTCAGAAAAACAGATGCAGGTTAATAAATTTAACTAAATAAAGGGGCTTGTTGCAAGGAAGTGGCTTAATACGTTAAAGAAGGCTGGGCAAGCCCAACATGTGTAATGTGACTAGGAGGAAGAGCAGACAGAGAACTCAGACACAGACTGTTGCTGTAATCCAGGGGGAGAAGGAGGGAAGGTGGTTTCTTCTACCATGAGTTTTGCTCCTAAGCCCCCCCCCCAAAGGGTAGAATCAGGCCCACCCAGAGTACAGAGGATAATCTTCTTAAAACTTAAAATCAGTTGATTATGGGTGTTAGTTGTGTCTGAAAATCTCTTCACAACACCTAGATTAATAACTAGGAACTTTAGCGTAACCAAAATAAAGCTGGCGGTCACAACTGGCAATTTACAATTTAACAGAGAGCAACGTAGAAGTGCAGTTCTCAGGGACCTTATAATTTAGTCTGGGTGATGATATGTCTTCACTGTGACAAAATGACTGGATTATAAGGTCCTTCCTTTTTCCGTGGAAGTGAGATCAGAGCTGTAGACCAGAGTTTGAGACTGATCAGCCTTTAATGGCGAGGGCGACCTTGAACAAGAGTAACAGTGGACGTGGACTTCCTGTGTTGAAAAAAAATGAACGTGATTTAGCAGTTCCTCAAAACGTGTGTAGGAGCCTTCTGCTGGGCAGTGACCTCCGTCATCAAGGGCATTCCCTGCTCGGGGCGCAGTCTGTGTAAAGGGTGAGCAGCATCTCGGTTTACTGGGAGAACACTGTTCTTCCCATCTTCCCTGCTGTTACCATGTTGATAGAAAGGGTGAAGCTGACACATTTTAGGCAGTAGGGGTTGTTGGCTATTGCACATTTGGTAACGAAAGTTTCCCCAGTAGATAGGAAACACTGTGTTCAGAGATGTGTTCCAGTATTGATTTCTCTGGGTTTTAGAATTCAAGCTATTTAGAGAAGCCCTACTAGAATTCTGGCTGTGGTTGACAGCCGAGCAATATAGGCAGGCAGCCCTGTATCTGACTAGGAGATTAGTCGTATTTATTGAACCGAGATTAGAACTTGTAGTCCTCTTTATCCTATGATTTTATATACCTTTGCCTTTGATTTACCAGAAGATATTTGAAATATTAGCCGTTGTGTTTCTGTTAAAGAAAGGGAAATGCGATCAAGTTTAATAGACGCTTCTTTTGTGTTTGATTTACCCTTGAGAAAGAAGCATCGAAGTCAGTATTTTGTTTCGTACCTGTCTTAGAGTCAGCACAGCCAAGTACAACAAATACAAAATGTGGAGCTCAGGTCTTTGTCTAGAGAAGGGGTGCTGAAAGATTGCCTTAGGACTTTAAGTATGAGCATGACTGAGATGTTAAAACCGCTTGTATTGACTGCACCGCTGAGTCACGTTTGATTCTACTGCATTGAGATATCCCGTTCTGTCTTGTAAGCTGGCCAGCCTCAGTGTCCTGGTTACCAGGGTCTACACCACTACCTTACCTTACCCTCTCCGTTTAGTGCGTACGGCATTGCTGGGTGTAGAGTCCCTGGGTTTATGCTGATGACCCTGCCAGGAGAAATTGTGATGTTTTGCTTACTAGCATTCTTCTTCTTTCAGTCAAGTTTAATCGACCTCAAAGAGCATGCGTCTTCATTAGCATCCGCAGGACTGAAGAGGGACTCCAAACTAAAATCTCTAGAAATAGCTATCGAACAAAAGAAGGAGGAATGTAGCAAATTGGAAGCACAGTTAAAAAAGGTAAGTCAAGTGTGAGCATAGACGTGCTGATTTTAGAATGAATTTACAAACTAGTTAAGGAAGAGACATCGTTTCAAAATAAACAAATCCCTTCTCATTTGCTGTCTGTTAATAAAAGAGTTCTAATTAAACACTCAAGTCTATTCCTGAAGAGTCCACATCAAGTCTGTCTGTAAATCTGAAAAAATTCTCTTAAGTTTCCTGTTGAAAGAAACCTTGAAAAAGATAAAACAGTAGAAGAAAGTAAACAAAATAAGAACTAGGCATTACTCTCTGGGAACATCTAAACTATCCGAGAGGGAGAATGGGAACTTTGTCATTGAAGGGAAGAATCCAGAGACCCCTGTATGCCTTAATAAACGGTTACAACTTTCAGAAGTAGGTCAGTTTTTGTAACACAAGTTGACAAAAATGTCCCTGGCAACACTTAGTTCCTAGATGTTCCCTGGAGTAGTGGAGTCCCTAGGGCATCCGCAGAGTGATGATTATGGTCTAGTTTCTAAGGAAGCTTGTTAGGTGCAAAGGTCTCTGGAAAGGGAGCAGGGTCTTTCCGTGTTGTGTTCACTTGTTTTCTCCAGCCTGCACATTTCGTGGGGTGCATTTCCCAGTCATGCATTGCTCCTTTGACTCTCCCCCATGTTGTTGGTTCGTCTGCACTCACTGTTCATACAAAACTCATAGTGTTACCAACTGAAGTCTCTTGTTCCTCTTGACAGCTTGTAAACTTAGAAGAGATAAGAATCTAAACATTCAAACAAAGCATATAAATAATATTTGACTGTGATTTCTAGCACACTAGAATGGGGATTTATTAACTATAGTTATGAACACAGATGGCGTGGATGACCAGAGATATGAACAATGCATTTATCTACACAAGAATTATTTTGAATGCTTAACGTTTAAATATTCTATTTTCTGTGAACTTACGCACTACAACCTGAAATGTAATTATTTCAAAACACAAGGGTTTTTGAACAGCACCACGAGAAAAGTTACACTTATTAAGACTCAGAAGGGACATATAGAGTGGCTGAGAAGATGGCTTATGGGTAGATCGGGGGGCATGCAAAGAAATACCAGGCAATGCGGTGTATTGCTGTAATCCTGTTTCTGGGAAGGAGGCATGATTAGGCCTCTGGACTCTTTGGACTCCCAGTTGACTTAATTGGTGAGCTCCAGTTCATAAGAGACACCATGTCAAAGTATAAAACTATAAGGGAGAGAAGCAACTGCAGAAGACACCTGGTGTTTGCCGCTGGTTGATACATGTCTGTACAGGGGCACGTGCTGGCATGTACATACACATATACCACACACACACACACACACACACACACACACACACACACACATTCACACATGCACACACATATGGACACAGCAGATGGAAAAGAAAAATGAAATGTGCCTAGTAAATCTCTTTTAACAACATGGCAAGAAATTTTGAAAGAAAAGTCAGTTTCGGGATCTTTTCAACATCTCTCTTACTTTAAGTAATATTTAATAAAACAGGAATCTGGCTGTGCATGCCTTTGGTACATGAAGTATTTCTTAACATATTTGTGTTTTACTCTATTGCATACTATACTTCACTTACTAAGACAGCTTCATGATGATGAAACACACTATATATAGATCAGAGATCACACTATAGTAGAGAGAAATGGTCTCTGCAGGACCTCACCTCATGCATAGTGTGCTGAGTAGGAGGAAACCTTGCAGCTCATCTCCTAAATACATAGTGAAGAGAACTTAAAAAGGCAATGATGGTTTAAATGCTCATGCCTAACCTGCAGGTTAGGCTCTCAAGCATTGACTAAATTCAGGCTTAAAGTATTTTTTTTTTTAGGTAGTCTCTAATTTCCACTGGTAGTTCCAGTAAAACCTCACTTCAGAAAGAAATGAGATCTACGTGAAATATTTTAAAGCAGGAGCCAACAGCGTGAGAATGTGCAGATAAACACATCATTTACTTCAGGAAAAATAAGCAGCCGTGGAAGCTTAAAGGGGTGCCTTCAGCGCCTCTAGGCAGAAAGACGTGCCACTTGTGAATAAAAATTTACTAAAGGAAAGCTGAAAATAAAATTATTTTGTCTCATAAATACACCGTGGATTTTCCCGGTGGCATTTTGCTTAAGATTTGTCATGGTCCAGGTAGTTTTTGCCCATAAAATGCCCATAAAAGTATAAATTAATGGCATTTAGTTGAACAGAGACTTTGTCTGCTAGTGACAGTGGAATCCACAAGGGGATTTTTAACTTGTTATCCTAAACAATGCCTGACTGAAGTGAGATGTTTTTTGTTTTTTTTACATAAAAATGTGTGGAGAAGTTTGGATACATAGTCATTTTGACACTGTTCTATGTAGACTTATGAAGCCTTCAAATAATTTGTGGTAGAAAGACTTCTACACAGGAAAGGGATTCCATGCATTCTACCCCAGCCTCTCAGAAATGACAGTCAAATATTCCTGTGTAAGGAAACTCTGTTAGTGCTCATAAAGCAATGCTAAGCAGGTGAGGCATAATTACTAACTGTAAGTGTGCATAAGGATGAAATCTACCTGCTAACGTTAGCTGCCCAGGGATTGAGAAGAACCGGAATGCTGATTACAGACCTCTCTGTCTAGTGAACGAATTTTTTTTTTTTTGAGGTTCAAGCTGTAGGGGATAACTGACCTGTATCTTTAGGAATTTGTCGAGAAGACCTAGAATCCAAAGTGCCATGACCTCTACTCCCTTTAGTTTTCCAACCAATCCTGCACTTCAGGATGTGAAAACCATAATTTGTTCTACACAACTTAAAGAAATAGGTATCCTGTCTCCAAGGGAGTGTCTCAGTCTAATACCAAATAATAGTCACGGTAATCTTTCACCTACTAGATCTTAGTCTTGACCCTCAAATTAATGTGTGGTTATTTAATAAATATAACTTGAGCACACTAATTACAAGTAATATTTAGGACACTTGACTGTACACAGAACTGGCAGGAGCCCATTATAGGTTCTAAAGTACTTGGAACATTATTGGATATCTTTCCAAATTACTTTTTCAAAATTGAAACGGTAATCAACAACACTGTGCTATGGTTTCCCTTTATATTTCTCCAGACTTGAAGGCTTTCTTTCCCCCATTTAAATCAGTATGATGGTGCCAGGCTTATTGACACCTCGCTATTGCTAACCTGCTGCTTCCTAATCTCTACTTAAGTTAGGCACAAAAGAGAAAATTTAGGCTTATGTTACTACCAAAGAAGAGCTATAAATTCAGTGATAAGATTTAATTAATCTTTTACTATTACCGTCTTTGAAGTTCAGGTAATAAATTGTGGGCTTGGCCAAAAGTACCTTCTTGTGATTCATTGCTGGAGGCCAGCACTTCATGTATCATCAAAAGTGGACAGTTTTCCTTATTTCATGGGCTATTTAACTTGAGAAAGGGAAAGTAACACAAACCTTAAATTTCTTATTCCAGCTATTCTTTTTTAGGAGCCAAAGTCAACATTTGTATTTCCCCAGAGCCTTTCACTTTCACTGTGGAATGTTTAGAAACTGAAATTTCTTCTTCTTCTTTTTTAAAGACCAGCTCGTCTGTGCAAATGCACTGGATTTGCTGAGCTAATGCTGTTTTTCTGGATCTTTCCTTCTTTCCCTGTCTGTGCTGCAATGCCTCCCTACCTTTGCAATGTAGCAAGCCGAACAGTTGTTCAATCAGATGTACAACCCAGTAAGTCATTTCCGGAAAGTTCCCGCTGTAACATATCAAAGCATGAGGATCCCCCCGAGCCCATGTCGCAGGGTACCACATTGGGGATGCTCCCACAGTGCTGATCAGTCTCTTCCCATAGGATACCATGCTGGGGATGCTCCCACAGCACTGATCAGTCTCTTCCCATAGGGTGCCACGCTGGGGATGCTCCCACAGCGCTGATCAGTGTCTACCTGTTCCCACTCTGTTGAAAGAAATGATCTACACAAAGCCAATGCCATTTCTTTCAAAATTTAAAAACCAAGGGGCAAAGGAAATATGGCCAGCCTTGGTGTTACCTTCTTTCTAACTTCAGTTTTCGGGCTGCAACGCAAAGCAAAGCAGCTGAAGACCCGAGCTCATGGAGCTGTTGTAAGACCCTTCAAACACAGGCTTCCCTGTGCCACAGGGGTAGCATTTGCAGAACAGCTGGCAGCACACATGTGTGCTGTGTGTATGGCCTCCATGTTAAGCTGGGTTTAGCTTTAAAATCTGAGCTGTGTGCTTGGAGATTGTTAAATGCTTAAGCCATCATGTAGGGTTTGTAAGAGTTCAAAACACGCCATTGACCTGAGGACAGACATAACGTAGTCGCCTAGTAACAGATCGTAGCAGTTCTGATGTTAAGCCTAGTAAAGTCTGAGAAGCTGGTAACTAGTTCAAAAAGTAATAAAATAGTTCAGACATTTACGCTAGGCCTTTATCCTAATGTCACATGCGTTCCTATGGAACATTTATTTGTTTCTTTAGTTTAATTTTAAAAAGGAAAGAAAGAGAGCCTTTTCTGTTTAGTTACCAGACTGGCTTCCTGGGAGTTATTGTAAATGAAGGTAACTAAGAATACTTCTCTTGACATTATTTTCCACTTAAAAATCCTTATCACAGGAAAAAAAAGAAAGAAAGAAAGAAAGAAATGCCATTCAGAAAGGAAGTAATTCAGTCAACACAGGTTTGTGTAAGACGAGCTCCACCTCTGTACAAGGTGATACGCAAGATGCTTGGTTGTACTTAATAGATTGTACCTGGACTTGTCATTTTACCCAACAAATGCATTTACAGACACAATTTATAAAGCCCTGCTAAAGTAGGCAGGCCCCAGATGGATTTTAGCAGAGTAGCAAAAAACCCAACCAACCAACCAACCAGCCAGCCAGCCAGCCAGCCAGCCAACCAACTGCCCATGTTTTCGTTACCTTAATATTTGAATGGAAGTAGCAATAGACAGGCTGAAGACAAGAGGCTAAGAGAAACAAACAAACAAAAAAAATGTTGAAAATCACCCTGATAAAAATACATGTCTTCTTGTGAATATTTCTAGAACACGATTGACAAACATCTTAAAATTTGTAGTGCTTTTTGTGTTCTATGGCTGCAAAGAATTCTTAGGATAGTAGTTGGAATTTCCCAAGCCCTTGTCAGAGTAGATAAGAGTCAAAGAAATGGCTTAATGACATGGCACCCTCAACTCACCCTTTCTCTTCCACTGGGGGCCAGGCCTCAGCTATTCAAAAGCACACTTTACAGTCATTCCAGTGACTAATTCAAAGTCTCAAGCTGACTTTCTTCTCCGGTGTTAATTAAGCTAACCCAATGGTTTGGCATCCCGGGAAGATAGCCAGCGCTCCTTATTTTAACCATGCTCCTCCACTCCCTTGTCTGCAGATATTTCAGGGTCCAGTTCTTTTTCTGGCTGATGGGATGCAGCTTGATGGGTTTTCTACCCTTTATTAAGGATACGATTATTAAGTTTTAAAAATGACTGTTTCTCCTCATTATAAAAGTAATGTATGGCCATGGTATTGGAAAGGTAAAGAAGAATGTAAAGTTGAGGATGTTACTCTTTATTCTTTATTCTTCTTTCCTCTTTTCCTGTCTGTCTGTCCTTCCTTCCTTCCTTCCTTCCTTCCTTCCTTCCTTCTCTTTTCTTATGTAATGCTCTATACCTTTTCACCAAGTTGTGCCAAAATGTTTGTTCAGTTTTTATAGCTTACTTTTTTTGCAATAAAAATTGCAGAATTCCCTTATATAATCTGTGCTCTCCAGTCTACTCATTACACTGGCTGTGACCACCCATGCCCTTCTTTCAATCACGTCTACAGGTTCTCCAACCACACTCATCTATCCCTTCCTCCATCTTCTCCTTGTCCCCTCCTCTCCCAGCTCCACCTTCTCTGCCTCTCTGTCTCCTTCTCTTTTTCATTCTTTCACAGAATGACTTTCTGGACCAGCAGTCTTGATTTTTAAGGATATTTCAATAGTTCTTACTATGTTGTATTTCAGAGAACTTTTACTGATCAATGTGACCTTAAGACTTTTTGACCATACCCTGCCCCACACAGAGATTGTCATTTTAAATGACTTTGAAAAATCTATAGGTCTTTTTTTTTTCTTCTCTTTAATTACTAATGAATTTTGGATTTAAAGATATATTATTAGCTCAGTAATTTTCCTTTTGGAAATTAGTCCCTTTGGCCATTTAAGTTCTGGCTTTTAACTTACTAGTTTGCTCATTGGTATATATGAGGTGTTTTCTGTTCTATAAATAACTTTTTCTCATATTGTAACTATTATTATTATTATTATTATTATTATTTGTTTTTTGTTTGTTTGTTTGTTTGTTTTGAGACAGGGTTTCTCTGTGTAGCATTGGCTGTCCTGGACTCACTTTGTTGACCAGGCTGGCCGCGAACTCACAGATATCTGCCTGCCTTTGCCTCCTCAAGTGCTGGGATTAAAGGGGAGTGTGCTCTCATGAGCGACTGTATTGTGACCATTTTATTTAATTTTTAATATGGAGAATTATTTTAGTGCTTTTGATAAGTTGTTTTTTTAAATTTTCTTACTTTCTTTATTCTTTGAAGTCATTCTCTGATTTTACTTACATTTCTAAAAATTTTGGATGTTATTTTTTATATCACTACAACTCATATCATCTGTATTTAATTACTATTGAGATGTAAAGTGTATATATATATATATATATATATTTTTTTTTTTTAAATTATCAGCTATTTTTCATTGCCTGTTGAGTGTTCTCTGGCCTTGATGTTGCTGTTTTGAATATTACACTCTGTAGGGACGAAGGTCTCAGTCATCTTTAGCTGTGTCTCTTTGTTGTTGGGCCAGAATCTCAGCTCTTGTGACTTTATGATGTTCAAACACCTAGTGGATCGTGTTCTAGCTTGATTCTCCCGCCTTATGTGGGAGTTCTTGGCTTTTCATTTTTAACTTTCTGGGTGAATTCAGAGGTCACTTTTTTCAACTAAAAAATCTCAGTTTCTGGTGATTTATATTGAGTTATGTTCATCCTATATGATAATTTAATTTCTAATATCACCTCTTATCCACTTATAAATTATGATCCAGTTTTTTAAAATTGATGTTTTGACTTTTTCTATACATGCTTTATTCATTTTTAAAGCTATTGTGAACCATATGCACACATATAATTTTTAAGCTGTTAGAGCAACTGATATATTTCTTCTTGTATTCTTAAAAATAATATATTCATTTTAATTTCATGTGCATTGGTGTTTTGCCTACATGTATGTCTGGGTGAGAATATCAGATTCCCGGAACTGGAGCTACATACAGTTGTGACCTGCTATGTGGGTGCTGGGAATTGAACTCAGGTCCTCTCAAAGAGCAGCCAGTGCTCTTACCCACTGATTCATCTCTTCAGCCCCCCCTTTTATTTCCTAACCAGTTATTGGCACCCAGGAAGTTTTTTCTTGTGTCTGTTTGTTTTGAATTTGGCTATCTTCAAATATCTGATGAATTTACTGTAGTTGTTTCGAATGCACAACAACTTTTTATATTAAGTACAATGCCCGTGTGTCTACGCTCAGAGTAAATAAGGAGTGGGCTTTGGTGGCTTCCTGCAAATATGTTCTGGAATAGAATAAAATATGTAACATCTTCTTGAAGAATCTTAAAATTCTTGCCTTTGAATCCTACTAATAACCTTTATTCACTTAAGTGCCAGCCTCCAATCCTGGAGGAGTTTTGTCTTATTGTGGTAAATATATGCAGGTTAACTTCAGCCAAATCTTTTTCTTCCCTTAGTTTTTAATTCTAGACAAATCATAGAGTTTATTGTTGGTTTCAAATGCTGCCTTGGTTCTAGCCTTAGTATGCTTGGAGATGGTGTCCAGAAGTCTTTCCTATATTTTAAAAGAATATTTCACCTTTTGGACACATTAATTGAGTGCTTTGTAAAATACTCTGTTGTTATAGGGCACTGAGGCCACCTTCCTGCTGACAAGGGAGCACTTGACATCCCTCTCATGTGCCCCCATGAGCTCCTCCCCCTCCCCTGCCTGTCACTGTCCATTTGAAATCCTGTCTTTTATAAACATATTTCGTTCAGGTTTCATGTTTTATTTAAGAGTTTATAAAACAAAACAAAACAAACAAACAAACAAAAAATTCAAACATTTTCCCATTCTACACAGAGAAAAACATCTTCCTAATGTTCAGGGAGGCTTCCCTGTTTAAGATGCCATCTTAGGACTATGCATTTCTAGGGACATGTGTGCTGCTTATAAATCCCTTAATGGCTATTGCTTAGCCTTTGCAATTTCTTTTCTTTTCTTTTTTTTTTTTAAGCCTATTTTTGAAAACTATTGGATTTGCTCTTAAACCGATATCCCGTGGCATGGTAGATAGTTACAACTATTGACAACTATTTAAGATTTATGTCAGGGAATACAGATGGTACATGCAAACACATGCATGTATACAAACACATATCCAACACTTAATGCAGGCATTCGATGCATTAAGAACCCAAGCAGTAGGCCAAATTGCATAATAATGTAAAGTTACATGCTTTATTTCAGAATGTTTAGGTAATACCTTTAATTCTCAATGTTGCTAATTTTCAGAAATTCCAGAGGAATCATATTGATAATTACAGTTTTATTTGAAGGGTTTTTAAAATGCGCTAAGAATATAGATTTTTATTTTTGTGTATATTTGGATTATTTATTTATACTTATTTATATGTATTCGTTTCATCTATGAAAAGAAATTTTTGGCAGCGTTTTACTATGTGGATTGTGAATGTTCTGAATTTAATTAGTTCAAATTTTAAAAACTATAATTTCCTTTAAAATGATGAAAGTCAAGATTCTAAGATATATCATTATTGCTTTCAAAATATATTACTTAGGGCCGATAATTATGTCTGGTGTTTATTCACTTTTATTTGAAGCAAAATTTAAGTTTTATAATATGTTGTAGTTCTATAATTATAGCCAGAAAACTTAATGAGTCTATTTTATTCATAACTTAGAATTATGTCAGTGTCTAAAATAGTTTACACCCCATCCTGCTATTAAGATATGAAAGGAATGTTGAAACCCTGTCATGAAGACAGCAGAGCACTGTGGCTGAGAGTCATATTTTCACAGTGTGTAAATTTAGCAAATTACTGCTGAAGTCTAGAAGCAGCAGCGATGAAAAATCAGCAGCTTCCTTACCTAATAGTTGGCTTGTACTTTATGGTTACAGCTAATCATTTGTTTTGAGGGAAATAATTTTTTTTATTAAACATTGTTAGGGCCCATTTCAAAGGGAATGTTATATAATATTATAAGTGAATGTCCCCTGCCTTACGTCACAGCAGGGTTCTGGACCAAAGTTAATGCTTTCCTTCTTAGACATCTGGAAGTATGGACCAGAACTTCACTGAAAATAATCAGTGTCTAACCATTATACGTTTAAGTACAAATAAACTTGAGGTATGTGATCATGATACTTGTTAGCTCCCAAGTTTGGGGCTAACCTCTCTTTTCCTTGATTGACGCACACCACACGTCTAAAATCCTGCTTTGTTCCTGATGCAGTTCTGATAACTTTTGTTAAGATATCTAGTAGGTATCATAATGCGCTGCTCAGCCTCAGCCATGACTAGATCCCCTTGCTCATTACTCAGGCTTTCAAAGTCAGTTCACACCAAAATGCTGAGGTTGGCCCACATCGGTGAGGCATCCACCTTTGTTTTTATGTACAGGGGAATTTCTGTATATTGGAAGTACAGGAAACATAGTCTAGACATCCTTAAACTTTCAGGTCCTGTGTGTAAGATTAATTTCTGTGATGTTCTTCACCGATTCCTGAGGGCCCCGGCCCCACCCCCAGGGTACACTTGAGAGTTGCTCCAAGGGTTTCAAGAAATATTTTGAGATAAAAGTTGATACCCAGAATTGCCTTTAATGACCTTGAAAGTTTAATATCAATGTTAACAAAAAGAAGGACTATTTAGTTACTGTATTTAGTAGTTAGTGACTTTGATCCAGGTCACAAGCTGCTAGTGTAGATGAAACAACTTTGTCATAATTGGAAAAAGCCGCACTCTACCCATCTTTCCATTTTTAGAGTTGACTCCTGTCTTAGAACTTTGAAAGAAGCATTGGCTCTGAAGACCCAGTTTCCTCGCTTAGCTTTTGGTGTATAGCATTGGCCCCATGGCTGTGGGTCTCAATACAGCATTTATTCTTTAATGACTAAAATGTCTCTCTGAACAGTTACTATTCATGTCGAGTCAAGCTACATTATGACTCTAATAACTCTTAGGAGACTTACGCAGACTTTCTACCTTTTGTATTTAGAATGGCCTGGGGTCTCACAGGTCTTCCCAGTCAAGAGGAACTGTCACTGCCATTGTGTGAACCTTACCGAAATGATCCAAGAAAGAGTTTCCTCATGTCCTTATAAGTCTTTCTTAAAGAGTCTATTGATGTGACCATTTTATAATGCATTTATTTTCATGTCTATCAAAAAACTTCTCTAAGAATTTTTCTTCATGATTGAAGGGAGTCTGGCATAAATTCTTTTTTCCTGAAATCATTAGATACTATGTTGAGGATAGGGAGA
This sequence comes from Acomys minous, assembly GCF_964271855.1. NCBI lineage: Eukaryota > Metazoa > Chordata > Mammalia > Rodentia > Muridae > Acomys > Acomys minous. Next base: position 21,447,242 of record NC_140490.1, on the reverse strand, counting down.
GACAGAGACAGATTTTAACCATTGTTTTCCATGAAGTATAGTCATTGACAAAGGAAGGGTTATTAGCACTTCCAAGTTTTATCTAACAGACATAGGCCAGGTATGAACTTGCCAATGGGCCTTAATAACCTGACCTACCTTCAGCGTTACGTGAAGTAGTCAGTGGTACCTTCAAGATTCAGGCATCTCCCCCTGCACACACACACACACCAGATTTCTGTTTGTCTACACATCCCATGAGTGTTTATTGGACTAAAAAGAATATAAACTTATCTAATTCATTCGCTTTTAAAGACTGGTCTTGGATTACCATCCTCAGGATCAAACAGAGGACAATCATACCTGCCAGGAATACCTGGTCTTTTCTTCCTAAACCTCTCAAAGAGGCTTCTCTAAGGAGTGTGTTGATGAAAATTAAACAAGCCTATTAAACTGGATGAACAATAAGTCTTATGTCTGGGATTAGTATATAATAATAATAATAATAATAATAATAATAATAATAATAATAACACATGAATATTATCTTCCAGATTTTATCATTTTGTAGCTTTTCAGTGTCTTCAGAAATTCTTTTGATTTGCCTCTTGACATAAGATATAAAGCCAATTTAGATTTAGAACTAATATCTCATGGCTATTAATCATTTATTTGCTCACTAAAATGATAATTCTAATCCCAACAATTTAAAATAAAATTAGATAGACTATCATGGATAATTGCTAACTTAAACATATGAGGAATTGTAACTCTAAAATATTTATTTTTTAGTTCATTCATGTGTTTTGAATATTTCTAACTACTCATTGTTTAGTTCATTAATTGTTTTTTAAGATATTAATGGCATTGATTGGGGAGTTTGAGAATTATACAAAAAGATTTTTAGTTATCATAGAATAGTGAGTTTAACAACAGAAAGATATAAATGAAATATATTTTAATTATTCAAAACCCAAAATTTTTTGTCACAATAGTATTGAATTCATTTTTATCACAGGTCAAAATATATATATTTAGTTCATTTTAAAATGATACTATCTGTTCTAAACTATTAAAGTAGAAGTTAAGCTATTTAAATATTAATCACTTTGTGTAAATATATAATTATTACAGTAACAGAGTCCTAAAAGCATAGTAACTCATTTCATTTTTACTAATACTGGAAATCTGCACCAATCTGTTACAGAGAGGCCTAGAGTCCACACTAAATAAGAATAAAATGCTTTTGAGATTTGTTGGTAAAAGGGAGTAACCAGTTTGTAATAGTTTGTTGGATTGATGGGGTTTTACAAGTTCTTTTTCATAGATGAGCTTATTTCTTAAGTAAGAAAATCTTAAAAAATATGAAAATTATTTCCCCTTTATCCTCATGCTTAAATAATATGTTACATGCAAAAATATTATTTAAAAATAATTTTGTCATGAGTAAGAAATTTATTTTATTTATACTAATTTTTGACTTTATTTTTTACTAAATCATTGCAAAGACTGTCAACCTTCTAACAGTAGTATTAGTATTATTTTTTTCTAACCATGCATGATCCATTTAACCCCACAGTAGCTATAGCTTGCTTGCCTTGTTTTTTCCCTGAAATTAAAAAAGAAGTGCCTAGAAGCACAGTGGACATGTGCGTTCCACATAGCGGGAAAGCAGAAAACCTCAAGTTTAATCAATTGTTGATGTTTTATTACTCCACACACGGATTTTTTGGAGAACCATACATGTATGACTTCTCTGAACTTTCTATGTTGAATGTGCACCATCGTGAAACTACGTGTTTTCTCCCTGCCTGCTCTTTGAAGAAGCCAATTAGGAATAAAGGGAAACAAGGGGTAGGCAAAAACATCGCAGTGCAGTGTTCCTGCATCTGTCTGGGAATATTTCAGCCAAATGTTTATTTTGGGAAAAAATAAACTACAGCGTCTCCACACACATACGCACACACAAACATACTTGCACACGAAACCACAAATACTTTGGCTGCAAATTATTCTCCAGTGATGTTGCTTGTTGTTGGTTGTGTCTGTTGTGGTGTGTACAGCTGCTCCCCACCCATGCATGTGTTTGCGGACTCTTGTCGGTGTGCTTGTTCATGACCCAACTCATCTCCTCATCGGTTAGGTTAAACTCATTCAAGTCAGTAAGAATTTATGGGTACGACTGTTAGTTGGAAAGCCCTTCCTGACTTCAAGAAGTCTTCATGCCAAACCACGTCTGCTGATATTTCTCGGTAGTGTGATACGCTTAGTCAAACAGTCTCCTAACGGCTACCCAGGTCTACATATGCCCTTCCTGGGCCTTGAAAAACAGTTTTCTACTGTGCCCTTCCAGTTCTCTGAGCTGGAAATGGAAGCATTTGATGTAAATTGGCTTGTGAGGGATTGTACTGTCTCCATCCTTCCTACTGAATGAACAAGAACAAAGACACCAGTTTCTTCCTTCACCTGTCCCCCACATTTTGGTGGGAGCCAACAGTCAAAAGTAGCAAAGTTTAACATAACAAAATGTCAGTAGAAGAGGAACCCCCCTATGGGAAACTATGTGACTTTAAAGGCGGTATTATCTAAAGTAACTGAAATACAGGATTTTCTCCCCCCCCCCCCCCAGTTGGCCTTCTCACTGACAGAATACCCATAATTCTTGTTGGTTATTTTCTCTCCAAAGTCACATTCTGGGCCATTGATGACTACACTGTCTGTTGTTCTAAACCATTGTCTTAACTACATTCTTTAAAAATGTAATGTTGAAGGCGCATAATATTGAAGATGACTCCAGGATGAACCCTGAGTTTGCAGACCGCCTAAAACAGCTTGACAAGGAAGCATCTTACTACCGTGATGAGTGCGGCAAGGCTCAAGCCGAGGTGGACAGGCTGCTGGAGATCCTCAAGGAGGTGGAGAATGAAAAGAACGACAAAGACAAGAAGATCGCGGAACTTGAGAGGTGAGTTCTGCGTTGCCAAAGAGAGTTGTTCTGTGAGTTGTCGAAGATGAGCAAATGCTGATGATAGCTTGGTGTGCATTCTGAGTAGTGGCACTTTTGAAATGCTCGCTGGCACACCAATATCACAAATTGGAAAGGAGTTCTATGTGAGCAATCCAACCTTCCAGGCAAGGGAGGATGTTGTATTTCTGTAGAATACTGCAGAGGTACTGGTTTACCTTCTGAGACACTAAGGGCCTTGTCAGTGTCTGGGAAGATAATGCCTGGCTTTCTTGAGGGGCATCTGTAACGCGGTAGTTATGCCAACCAAGAACACAAAATTTGGGCATTGACTATCTGAAACCTCAGTTCTTTCCCATTAAAGAGGAACATTTTGGGGTTTTAGTTTGACATAAGCTAAAGAGAATATGGAGAAATGTAGTTGGAATTTCTTCATTCAGATAAGGGAAAGGGAGGCTCGTGTCTTTTGGCACACTACAACAAGCTCTTCCTTGAAAGTTATCTTTTAAGATGATCTTAGACTATTTCGAAAGCAAATGGATTTAATATGTCGAGTAGGGTCTACATGGTCACAAACTAAGTCTAAAACAATGAGTCCAAAAGAGGCTTCCAGTGTCTCTAGGCTTTGAGATAAACCATACCTGTATTTATACTAACGTCTTGCATGGCCACTAAAAATAAGTTGGCTACTAATGCCTTTTTTCTAGTACTTCTGTAAGAAAAGGACTTCCTGAACACTCTTGCGGCATAGCTCTATATAACCTCTGAGTATTTTTCACTGGCTCTGCAGTAAGGCAGAATTTGTTTTCCTAGATTCGATCCATATGGAAGAGATCAGCCAACTTTGAATAAGTCAGTGAGTGTTTGCCAGCTTGGATGGAGGCACTTGTATACTAAAGGACTTCAGGACATGTGCAGAGCAGTGCGCGGAGGCCTTACACGGATGATAACGGGCTTTAGCTAAAGGAAGCCCTGAGTTCAGGTTTTGTTATCTGTTGTGTGCCAGCACTGTGGCCACGAGTCTTGTTAAAAATGAGCTTCTAACAACCTGTTAGATTGTATTCTGTTTTATATCCACCCGGTTTTCATGTAAGGTGGGGCACTAACCTCAGCATGAAGAACAGAATGCCCAAACAAGTGAATTCTCAGTGTTAAGTGACCGCGGTGGATGGGCAGCTGATCCACAGTAAAATTTCAGCCATGTTTTCAGTATTGTACTTAATCATCCAAACACTAAATTTATGAACAGTTCTTTTAATAATCTTAGCATCTTTTGTTGACTCTGTGATTAAGTTTGATGCAGTGTGACTAATTTTAGCAGAGTTCTTTTTTATTGAGGTAACTATGTTAATTCAAATCTTTAAGGGCAGGTTGGCAAGATGGCTAACTAGATAAATATGTCTACCGCTAAGCCAGAGCTGGATTTCTCAGACCCACGTAGTAAAAAGACAGAGCTTTGCCCTCTGACCTTCAGACACACTCTGTGCCTCATATACTCGAACATGTCCATGCAGAAGAAAAATTTAAAGCATAATAAAACTTAAAAAGACAATCTTCAAGAGCTTCATTTTAATTTTAAAGTGTGGGAAAGTTCTGCCAGTTCACTGGTTCTTAAAATTCCAGGTTAATTTTAGATATAGCTATCTACGTGGCTAATTTGGAATTACGTTTCAGGACCAGTTCTTCTTCTGAAGAAAAAAAAAAAGCTCGTATCGGATCACAAAGAACTTATGACCATCTCTTCTCATTATAGAACTAGACATTGAAACGTTGAATGGCCTTCTGTGATCATTCTTTCATTCCTAGTCACCGTCCTGTGGTCAGAGATGATCAGCTGTAGCATAGATTTATGCACTTCTAGTCTATTCTCTGAGAGGCAATGGGCTCTCAATGGGTGATGTCCTAGACAACATCACTGGTATTGTTGGTAACAGCAATCATAACCGTTGTAGTAAAGTCTATATTTCATGATCACTGTGTGCCAGATTCTCTGTTGAGCACTTGACCTGGAGTCTTGTATTTGCCTTAATCTTACCCACAGAAACTAGCATGCTTCCTGTTTTATATACGAGGAAGCCTGAGCTATACCAGTTTAGTCACTTCTGAGCAATTATAGGGCTCAGAAGATTGAAAACCAAAATTCAAACCGAGGATTAGCCTAAGAGCTACTGAAAACAATGCCCTCCACCAGGGGCCACAGGGACAGACACATCTAGTAGCGCTGAAGTCACTCAGGGAGCCAGAGAGTCCTCCCTTAGCAGGCCTTGCAGCCACCAGAGCCTTGCCTCTTCACTATTAGTTTCCACAAGGGAAAGTGATGCGCTGCATGTTTAGAAGGCATTTTTCTATACTAAAGCAATTCCTGAGAACTGTAATTGAAAATCAGGATCAGCTACTATAAACATTTACATATAAATGGCTTAATTATCTAGTTGGACAAACAGGTCTTAGCTGGGCTGTGTAGCCATTAAATCATCAAGAATATTCACAGTTTTATTTCTTCAATATGGAAAGCATTAAAGCGGCAGTGATTTTACAGGCATTTATCTTTATGTACTTTCTGCACATTTTCTTTATCTCTGCGTTTGCCTCTCCTTAAAGCTGATGCCTCCCAGGCACTGTAATTCATAAAACATGTGCTAGGGCTTGACTCTGTCCCAGGTCTCTGCCTGCCTGCATCTTGGGTCCAGCAACAGAACACAGTCTGGGAAATGTCTGAGCCCCAGCCCAGCCCAGGCTTCTAAGGAGGTGGGGGCAGAGACCCGTAGAGAAACTATCCTGGGAAACAGAGGGCTCAGCCTTGGCCTCCCTTTCTGAAGCATTATCTGCAGGGTTGCGAGTGTATTCATTCCCACCAAAGCATCTTCCTCGACTTTGCCAGGCAGCCCTCTTCACTCACATCAGTTAGTATCTCTGTTTGCTGGCTGAAACTACAGAATTCATACCTCATAATGTTGAGAACTAAAGATCTCTTAGCGTTATGACATATATCTCCATTTTGGAGTCATGGAGAGTGCTTGCAATTAAGGTTGTGATTTTGAAAACCAAAATATTGAACTTGAAATGAATTTGTGGTCTCTGGCTTGTAACGTGACCTACCAGAGCGAAAAGCCCTCTTTTTTGAAGTAGCTCATGTTCTAAAATGTTCCAGAACTTCTGTCACATGCAACAAAACATTTGGGGTTAAGAGTGACTCTGATGCCCTGGCAAGGGCCAGCTTCTCTCCCAGCGGGCAGTTTGTTTTCTTCTTGTTCCGTTTATCTTTTCCTTTAAAACATATCCTCCACCACGAGTATATTCTGCATAGCATACAGCTGGCATTTCCAGTGATTTTATTCCTTCAGTCCCACAAGAATGCTGTTTCTCGTCAGCCATTAGCGATCCAGCTTCTTAAGGCACATGGTATGCTTCACTTGATCCGCACCTCACACCACGAAGAACTCTTCTGCTGGATACAGATGCCCTGGCTGGAAGCTTCTGCCTCAACCGCAGGCTATGCTTGAGGCACTGGCCACAGGGACAGTGGCCTAAAGCAAACCTGAGAGTCAGTCAAAATCAGGCTGTCTTTGTTCTGCTGTGATGTCAGCTGTATGTAGACCACACAGATCCGCAGCTGCATGAACCTTGCGGGTAGCAAAGCACGTTGTTCCTCTGTGTGAGTGCTCATCCCCGTCTCCGGGTTTGATTAAATCCCACATTAATCCTTGGTGCCTACAGAGGGAGAGAGGTTAATAGGTCTGTTAAGCAAGGTCTTCTACCACTGGCTTTCTTGTATCCCACCCATGTGAAGCAATCAGTTGGGTGACTGTTACCATAATCATCTTAAATCCATTAGAGCTTTTCCTGGTGTTTGTCCAGAGCTCAAATGGAGTCCTTAGCCACATCCCTCTAGACAGTGGAGGGGAACAGGGGTCCCTGGGGGCTCCACTCATAAGACATAACATCAGAACGGAAGACAAGGTACCGCTTTAATTATCTGGACGGAGGGCTAATGCCATCAGACATCTGGACATTGAAAAATGATTTTTGGTGCCTAACAGGACCTTATCTAATGTTGAGAAAGAAACTATTATTTCCCCCTCTGATTTTCTCAATGATGTGCTGACATAATTTCCTTGATGCCTTTCAGGGCTTGTTTTGAAATGCAAACTTAAATGTTCTTATTATTTCTAGAGTATGATAATATATTCTAAAAGCCTCACCGTATAGGGGAGAAATTGACAATGAGTTCTATTCGTTTTGACATACACTCTTTTTTGCTGAGTCATCTTGTCTACTACTACATTTGAAGAAATGTTTTAAAAATTACTTGGGGGATTTATTTGTTTTTTTATTTTATGTGTACGGGTGTTTTCCCTGCTTGCATTTATGTGTCTGTACCACATGTGCAACTGGTACCTGAGGAGAGCAGAAGAGGGCGTTGGAGTCCCCGGAATTGAAGTAACAGATGGTTGTGAACCGTCAAGTGGGTGCTGGGAATCGAACTCATGTCCTGTGAAAGACATAGAGATGGACCACGGAACCATCTCTCCAGCCCAAGATGTTCCTTTAGAACAAGTAGCAAGGGACCAAAACACCATAGTGAGCCCATGAAAAAAAGGCTTCAGAACTTCCCTTGGGAAAGGCAGCGCCATCAGAGGGTTCTCTACCATTTGGCAAAGAGCCTCAGCTTACTTACCTGTGGTCCAGAAGGCTTGGTATAGGAGCTATGCTTTGTTGCTCCAGTCCCATGACAGCCACGACCTGACTGGGATCAGAGGAACATTTCCGACTGAGAACGCCTGACCTGCTGATCCAGACAATGAAGCATTATCGAAGCAACACTCCCACCATGTTTACACCTTCAAGTTTTCCCTTTGACTTTTATCATTGCAGTCAATGATATTTTCATTTGAAATGCTCTAGGTTAGACTTTATCCTGAGGATTTTTTTTTTCCTCCTTATGTGACATTCTTAAGGTGGCATCACGACGCGAAATGGGCAGGGATTCTGTGAGCAGATGGCCGAACAGGTGTTGTTCTGTGTATCTGCTTTGCTTTTGCAAACAGCATTTTACAAGTTATGAAAAACGAACGTCTACTACATGCTCCTTTCAAAGCTTGGAACATGAGCATAGCTTTGCTTCCTGTGTTTTCCATTCCCGTTAGAGACCTTTTTTGACTGCTCAGATGGGCACATTAGAAATTCTTATGCACATAAGGTAGCAAGCATGTGGATATTCTCAATGTCAAAGCCAGGGCCTCATTTTCTCAATGGAGAGGCATTACTCTCGGCTTTGGAAGCTATTTTGTGAGGAAGCTGACAGGCGGTGATGTTGCGTTTGTAGCCCTCGTGCTCATGCTCGTGCTCACTGGGTCTTTGCTCACCTGTGAATCTTTGAGACAAAATCCAAGTTGCTTCGCTCTTGTGGTTTCTAAGCATGGAGAATAATGTCTCATAGGATGTAACTGCCCTACCCACTCATTCAACTATAAGTAAGCTGTGACATCACAGCTTCCTACTTGACCTTAGTGATTTCAGTTCTGCTTTATCAAATGATGGAAACGAAATAATGGACACACAGGTAGGTAGGAACTTTCTCTGTAAATATCCCTTTTAAAAAATCAGATGTGGTCATTGCAGTGAGGCAGGAACAGCCTCTCTGCTTCCTACCAGTGCTTGTGGGATTGTGTGAATGAGAGCAGATACAGGTTTCTTATGCATGATATTTAACAGAACAGCTTATGGTGTGGGCCCAGGGCTTTGGGGGGTACATATCAGGTAAAAGTTGCTTTATTATCCTCCATTTGGTTATGAAGCCTGCTGATGTGCCGTCTGTTGGCTGTATGTTTGACTAACGCCTCTCCTTCCTTTTATTCTCTTTTGCTACCCTTTCCTTTCTGCTTGTCTCCAACTCGCTGCTCCCACCCTTGCTCCAATCAGCTTGACTCTCAGGTCAGTACTTTGTTTTCCTCTACCTGCCTCCCTCCTGAGCCCAACTCGCTGCTCACATTGTTGTAGTAAGAGAAATCACTGTAATATTCCCCCCTTACCCCCAGATAGACTGCATGACGGCACAGTGTGGAACTGAGGAAATACACAATGCAAGATGCTGAGTGCAGCTTAGGGTAAAAAGAACTCCTCCCTGTGACAGGCGACATCACGGCTGAATTGAAACCACAAACCAAAGCGTTTGGACCTCTTGCTTAATAACTGTTCTGTGTTTTGAACCTTGTCCGGGGCTTTTTAAAAGTCATTTTTAGAAATCAACGGTGTACTGGTTATATAGTGAATTCACGTTACCTCCTGTCATTGCTTCAGTTCTGACTTGTTAATTTCATTTTTATTAACTAGTCCTAATACTTAATTACCCTGGGCAAAGGATGAAGAAACAAGTGTAAAGCTGGATTCATTATTGACTACGTACCTGAAGATTAATAAGAAAAGTAGACAGTTTGTGTGAAAAAATTATCCCAGCATTGAATTCTTCTACTGTTGGAAGCCCAAGTCAATAATTTTCCCTTTCTTAGGTCAAGGGTTATTTTTTCTTTTACTAATATGTGGTAATTTAGCATAATGAAATATCTAATCTAACAGTGATTTCTTTATCACTCAAATAATGATTTTTAATAAAGGATGCCCATTGTGTGATTTGGGGCTATATAGACTTCAAAAATATAAAATGAAATAAGAAGGCCAGCCTTAAGTTTGTAGTTGATGCAGTTATTCTTTTGAGAGGCGAGCTTCATCTATTTTCCTCTTTGCATAGGCTCTTCACTTTCTGTTCTGTTTTGTCCCCTAAAGCCACCAGGCCAGTGTCCTTAAAGCAAATAATTTCGAGATATGGCCTCCTGCTCACATACTCTGGTGGCTCCCACTCCCAAACTCTGAGCAGTCTCGGTAAATTTCAGGCGCTACCCTGTGGATGCCGCAGAAACTTTCTGACCTTAATCAAACTGCTTCAGAGTCTAGTCTTAAAAGCTTCACTTTAGAGGGCTGAACAGTGCTCCTAGCACAGACCTGCAGCAATGACCTCATGACGGTTATGCCATGCACTGGATCAGACCAGCATACCTATTTGCAGAATGACAAATTTCACAATGGGACCTGGCCGGAAGGGTTAGCCACTTGGCATCCAAACCCATCCTCCAGAGTTTTGATGCAATCATTCAGCGAAGCTTTTAGCTTTTTGCCCTGCCCACCTTTTTTTTTTCTTTCTTCCTTTTGCTATGTTTGACCTGTACCTTTATATAGTAACGCTTTTGTGACAGGGTCTCCCTTCGCTCTCATGCCTCAGTCCCCTTGCCTGGGCCTTCAGTTTTTCACTCTCATTTTGTATCAGTAACTGTGATGGAATGCACTTAGTCTGTCTCTTAGTCATAGTATATGAATGTGTCATGTCCAGTATGGTACAAGGTCAAGATTGACAGTAGCTTGGAGTAACTAGTGAGTCTCTTGGTGAAGGGTACTGTGTGCCGATTTGCTTGGTAAAATATAGCTGCCAAGTCTAGTTGATAAACTGTTCAGTCTAAATCAAGGTTCAGATCTTTCGAATACCATTTAACCTACTGCTTTAGATGAACCTGAAGGAGAAAATGGGCCGTCACTGTGAAAAAAAATCTCTGATTGTCTTTTTAAGTATTGGAAGAATTAGACAGTCCTGAGCTTATGGAAGGGGAAAAGGCTGTAGAGTCTTAGAAATCTTCCTTAAACTGTGGCAACCTTTTAGAATTAGCTATGCTCTTCCTGCAACTACTTCTGGGTTTACCAGCCAAAATAAAATGAAATGTAACAATAGAATTGATTACAGGATCTTTTGGCCCATATGCTGCCTTTGTGTGGTTTACTCTTGAGAGAGAGAGAGAGAGAGAGAGAGAGAGAGAGAGAGAGAGAGAGAGAGAGCGCATGCGTGTGCCTGCACCTGTCCATTTGTCTGTCTGTACACACACATATGTACATGTATATATACACCATGGATTTCAGAAATATCAAGCCTGATCTCTCTGAGCTTACAAGTTTGTGGTCTGCCATGTATGTTTCCACCCCTTAACCTAAAGCTTGAAATGCTAATCACTCTGGGGCTTTTCTACGTGCTCTGAACTCCATGAGAAAGTCTCCTCTGCAAGAGCTTTCACAGATTACATCATTTCCTTTCTAAACTCTGACGCTTAAACCTGGGTGGACAGGTATCAAATTCGGGTTCAGCGAAGTGCTCATGCCTTGTTCTAAACCTGTTGGGGTCTCCACTGCAGCAAGCGCATTGTCTGTGAAGAATCCCTCGGCACGCGAAGCAGTGGGAACAGGAGAGATTTAGCGGGATCCTTGTATTGTACTCAGGGGCGGGTTTATGTAAGATTTGCTCATTTCTATCATGTGACTTATGACAGATGAGGTTATTGTGATAAATGCATTCAGAAATTGACTCAAAAGGAAAAAATCCTTTGGGATGCAGTTCAAACTCCTGCCAAAGTATGAACCAAATAAAACCAGAAGGTGCTCCCAGCCTCCAACTTCTTTTGGAGCCTTTCTTAGATATTTTCCTGTTAGGGCCTTAGTGTCCCCCTCACAGAGAGGAAGGAATTGCTTTTGGAGCAAATCTTACTGGATCTGCCCTGCATATGGGCATCGCATGTTCTATGAAGGTGCCGTGGGTGACGGACCTCATGCATTTCCCTGTGAACAGGCATGAGCTGATGGCTCGTGCCTGGCAACAGACGTAAGTCATTGTAACAGTGTTACTTCAAACATCTCCACCGGAATAAATCACTTGTGATGTTTCTCGCAACTGAGCACCATGCTCTCTCAATCCCTTGTTCCTCTGTCAAACGATGAAGTCATGCCTCCCAGGCCTGAGGCCTGATTCACAAGACATATAATGAAAACCACCTAGCCATTCTTTGACTGCCCTATAATTCACTGGTGTCAATGGTTTGTTCCATTGCCTCCTTAAAAGCATAGTGAGCACCTACTGTGTGCTGGGCTGGGCTGTCCGTGCTGGCATTTTAGAGAATAGCTGATCAAAATTACTATCGAAGAATGATATTTTTTTCTTAATGCTCATGATGCAGGTTGATAACTATCATGGTAATAAAAATAACAGAAATAGAAAATGTAGGGGCAGGGGCTACAGAGACCCAGGGAACAGTCACCAGGTGCCAGTGCTGAAGTGATGACATGTGATATGGGAGCCTCTTGTTCTTTACTGCTCTTTACTGCTTGTGAAGTCAGCACTGTAGTCTCATCCATGTTAGAAAAGAGGACACTGGAGTTCATGGAAGTGGACTCTCTGCCTGTGTGTACATAGGTGTTGGTTTTCTTCCCCAGCATCTATACTTTCTGACTTACAAATGAAATCTTTCACTTCTCCACCCAAAGTTGGATTTGTAACAGTTCCAAGAAGTCCTGCAGTTAGGAAGTCTGGTCAGCTCTGTTCCATGTGCTGTTTCCCCGAATGTGGTGTTCAGAGAGTGTATTCCAGGAGCACCTTTGGGGGAGTGGCCCTGTCTGCTGTGCAGCCAGCCTCTGCCTTCCTGTGACCCTTAGGAGGGCTCACTTGGTCCTAGTACCCCTGGACCAGTATGGATGCTGCCTTTCCAGCTCCTACACAGCTGTCCTCCTCCCAGTGGCCCTTACCTGAGCCTGATGGTGGTTTCCCTAGGCCCACACGGTTATGTTCTTGACTGCTTGACTACATGCTGTCAAAGGAAAAGGACCTTCTGTTAGTTGTCTCTCCGCCCCCCCCCCTTTTTTTAGTCCCTTTCCTCATCCCCGTGAGTCCTCAGGTGACTGCACTAGAAGCATGTGCTGCACTAGACTGAAACCTGAAGAAAAGAAAGAATTAGCTTTCCATCAGGCTAGATACTTGAAAATTCAAGAAAAACCAAAACACAGATAAAACGGTGATGGAGAAACCTCCATCTAAACTACTTAATTTTCCCCCTCAATTCTTTTGTTTCCTATTTCCTCCCTTCTCCCTCCACTCTTCCTTCTATTCTCTCCCCCCCCCTTTTTTTTGAAAACAGACTTGACCCCTCAGCTCACTGATTTAAAGACCAGCACTTCCTATAAGGAAGAATTGGGTCCCCTAGAAAAACAATTTATTCCAATGCTAATAACTGGAAAAACTGGGTTTCAGGTGTCTCTTGCCCACCCCTTCCTTGTTGAGGCTCGAGGGGTTATCCACGGGTCAGAAAACCATTTCCCTCTTTAAAGCCACCTTATACTCAAGCTGACGTCTCTGGTGAAGTGTCAGAAAATTTTATGCCCAAGCAAAGCTGGTAGAAAGCCAGAAATCCTCAGCGTTTTCCTTGGGTGCAAATATTTCATTGGGGATGGAAGCAAGTTGTTTCCCCTGATTTACAGCCTCTGTAGACATCAAGTAGGATCTATATTTAGAAATTATTTTGGACCTTTGAGGTGTAGCCAGGGGTGGGTGCTTGTACCTTCCCAGCCCGGCCGCAGTGGGACTCAACATGGCGATTGTTCCCTGAGCCAGCTCTGATTTATGGAACTGGGACTGTATGCTCCACAGTGTTTTCATGCTTTAGCTTTGGCTGGAGCTGCTCTTCTGGCATTCTTTCTCTACTGTCAAACACAGTGAAGATGGAAGGAGTACAACTGACACTGTAGGTGAGATGTTTTGCTGTTTCTTTTGTGTCTGGGGGTGAGTGAAACCATGCTCAAGGTGCTTTTAGAACAGCAACAATGGCAAGAGTTGGTTCCAGGATTCCCTCCCCGGGCCCCGCCCACAGTAAGAGATAGCAGATTAGCAGAGCTCTTCTTCGTTACTTTCCCATCCCAAAATACTTTCCCGAGTTCCCCTCCCCTCCCCAAAATACTTTCCCGAGTTCCCCCCCCAACTTTAGCATTTGGTTGGCGCCACCATATGGATGAATATCAGCAAATAGTAAATCTCTCACGATCCGTTAGCCTTTCCTATAAATGTTGAGATGGGGAAGGAATTTTAAAAATTGGTTTCTTGGTATTATTATAAATCACTTTCTAGAAAAAATAATATCATATTTCCTTTATATGGCTTCCCTTATGAAATGTGAATTCTATCACTTCATTACCCACAATGCTGGCTCAAGTTGTAGGGAGGAAACCTGAAGACCCAGTGACTGGACGGTTCTTCCGTATTCAGTGAGGGGCTGGGAATTTCCATCCTGTGTCCCGTCAGAGCCTCTGTGAAGCCCCTGGTATTGGGAACCAGTTTAAAAGTGAGAGCACGCTGCGTGGCTGCTTCTGGAGAACGCACTTTGTCATTTTTACATCTGACAAAGGTTTTGGAAGTTTTCCCTGGTGGAGATTGTGATGGTTTTACTCTCTCCTAATAGTCCATAGATGAAATGGACTATAATTTAAGCTAAGTAAACCTGATAGCCAGGGTGGGGTCTGGACTGGGGGCAACTGTTTTACTAGGGCTAGAAAATGCGTTTTCTTTTTTGGTCGTTTGGTTTTGGTTTTTTTGTTTGTTTGTTTGTTTCTCTACTTCCCAGCCTCTGGGCATGCAGTGCACTCTGGAGAACTGTTTTCACAGTAAAACTTGAATTTTAGAAACTATAGAGGAGGGTTGGAAATGAAAGTGAGTTTCCCTTGAATAGTCTGTGCTTGCTTTTTTTCCAGCCCAAGAATGGTGAGGTCCTGCACTTTAATGTTAGTTTCCTAGGCTTTGTGGGCCAGCAACCTGGTTAGCATAGCATTGTTCTTTTTTGGTGCATAAAGAGCTCTGTGCACACTTGCCTATGCTTTTAGGTAGCTCTTTTCAAGGGAAGGAGAGAAGTCTGATTGGCACGGTGCTTTGAAGTAATGGGTTACCTTGTGTGGGGCCCTAGTCTATAGTGGTGACTACATGATTGGTACAGTGCTTTAAAGTAATGGGTTACCTTGTGTGAGGCCCTAGTCTATAGTTGTGACTACATGATGGCAAATACTTTAATGTGGGGTGGGGTAAAACTTCATATAGGGAACTGCTTTTCAAAGCTGTGAAAGCCTTGTTGGAAGGCAAATACCACCTTGTTCACATGGGGGACATTCCTAATGGGGCAGGCTCTCCTGGCCTTTGGCGCTGGTCAACTGGGGTGCTCTTATGGCTGAACTGAGATGTGTGAGCTGAAGTGTCAGAGAGCGGTTTTAAATTTAACTTCAGAGCCCTCTGCTATTTAATCGTTTGTCAGTTTGATGGTTCCAAGGACGGTGTACCGGGTTGCTCACAGATAGTTGCTGCGGAGAGAATGAGTTGGCTATACTAATTGCTGGCTGGAGAGTCTCTTGATAACCTGCAATGAGTGAGAAACACTCACTGGGTAATTGGCAGATAGGTGCACTATCACTCTGCTAAGTGTGGCACTCCTGTGCCATCTAAGCATGCCAAGTAGGGACTCTTTAGGGGTTCCTGGCCAGATAAAGAATCATTGCACTTAGGTTTCATGTGTAGACACACATGGACCTGGCATGACGTCATAGTAATCTTTCACTCCTAGTCCAGATTTTTCAAGTCTTTATCTATTGTTAGGACAGTAAATATAGGAAAATAAGTAGACTGCATTCCAACACTTAGTGTCATCATTGGCATAGTGTATGTGGCACGGTATATCATATCTAAATCTCTCATGTGTGAAATGGAGACATGTATGTTGTGGCTTATCCCTCACATGATTCTCAACTGACCATGGATCCCAGTCCAGGCCCAGGGAGGCATCTGTGAATGGCTTTGATTTTAGTTGTTACGGTTTAGCTCTGCTAAAGATTTTTATACCAAGAGGCGCAGGTGAGAGCAGGGTGTTCAAGAGAGGAGAAAGAGATGAACCTGTCCAGGTGGCTGTCGTTATTTCTCTAGTCGGAAAACTGAGTGGCTGCAAGGAAGTCTTTAGGCTCCTCACTAGAACTCTAAGAGGTTGACTTATTATTTTTTTTTTTTTTAGCAGAAATGTTGAAAGCATTATCTAGCTAATGCCAATGAAGATAGGAAATTCATCTTATGCTTGGAGAAGGCAATCTTATAAAAATACATGAAAGAATTCATTCAGTATTTCTCCAATAAAAGGACATTTTAGAATTTTCTGGAACCACCTGGACAAGATTTAGTTACTGCCTTTCTGCGTTTCTGAAGAAAAAAGATTTGGTTTTTTAAAAATATAGGATTGATCTCAGATCCAGGGTATTTCTTCATCTAAATGTTTCCTCTAATTATATAATAAACATTTATCAGCTGGCAATTGAATATCAGCTTTGAGGTGGGCACTGCGATGTAACCAAGTCTGCCCACAGAAATAGCATCCTAAGACACAGAAGCAAAGAGATATTATTTGATAAATACATAATTTTAATGATTATCTATAACAGATAGTCATTTATATAACACTTATGAAAAAATTATCTAATATTCACTGATATTAGCTTTGGCATTTTCCCCTTCATAAATATATTTGAGATCGTCCCTATTTGATTTCAAAGTTGTTTTTTTTTTCCCTTTTGCCTACTATTCCATTGTGCCAGATGGCTACTAAAAGCCTTTTATGAATGTCAGGTCCTTTTTTTTTTCCTGCCA
Organism: Acomys minous; assembly: GCF_964271855.1. Taxonomy (NCBI): domain Eukaryota; kingdom Metazoa; phylum Chordata; class Mammalia; order Rodentia; family Muridae; genus Acomys; species Acomys minous. The sequence goes on along the minus strand of NC_140490.1, from coordinate 21,430,770 downwards.
TAGTTATACCTAGTAACTATGAAAAGGCGCTGTTTGCTATGTATATGAAGGGATGGATCTGTAGGCTAAGTTCCCCAATGTGAAGTTAATGAGACAGCACATTTCTAATTTGGCCAGTTGCCCAGTACAGGGACTTAATCCCTGATGTCCCATTGGCATTTCTATCAAGTAACTCCTCAGTGTTTGTCACCAAGGCAAGTGAAAACCACTCTTACCTTCCTTTGGTCTAAACAAGTACGTAAGGACATACTTGAGTCTGTCTGTACTTCCTCTGTAGTAGTCTCTTATTTTGTTTTGTTTTGTTTTTTGTTTTTTGTTTTTTCTGAGACAGGGTTTCTCCGTGTAGCCTTGGCTGTCCTGGACTCATTTTGTAGAGCAGGCTGGCCTCAAACTCACAGCGATCCTCCTGCCTCTGCCTCCCTGAGTGGCGGGATTACAGGTGTGTGTCACTGCTTCCAGTTCTCTTGAGCTTTTTATATGGATCTGTAGGAGCTCTTCACATGCTGGAAAAATTCATCCTAGGTGAAAGGTTTAAATGTTCCCGCCTGCCTTCTCATGTGCATAATTACTGTCGGCTCTACTTATGCAGAAAAATTAAAACTACTCTCATTTTTTGTCATATTTAGTCTTTCTAATGTTGTCTAAATTTTGTGTCATTAAAATTCTATTTTATTCTGCAGGACCATAAGGACAATTGTCCTGTGGTCTCCTTCAATGTCTTAATATCTTTCTTGATCTGTTCCAGCTCCTTTAACAAAATATCATCAGCAGACTAGCTTATAAATAACATAAAGCTATTTGTTAACAGCTCCAGAAAGTGTCAAATCCAAGGTCAAGGTGCCGCTTTTACCTTATATACAGAACCTTCATATTATGTCCTCACTATGAAGAAGGGGCAAACAAGTTTCCTTCAGGGTCTCTCTCTCTCTCTCTCTCTCTCTCTCTCTCTCTCTCTCTCTCTCTCTCTCTCTCTCTCTCTCTCTCTCTCGCCCCTGTGTCTTTTATAAGGGCATTAATCCCATTCATCACTTCCAAAAGGCCCCGCCTCATAATAACATCTCCTTGTGGGCTTGGATTTCAACATATGCATTTCTGAGAGGATACGAACATTCCTTTAGTATTTTTATGGCTTGACTTTCTGAATTTAAGCCTTTGAACCATCTGGTATTTATCTTAGTGTAAGTCTTGAAGTATGAATATAACTTCATTTTTTTCCTAGGTCAAGTGAAGTTTAAATGTCACTTCCTCCATTGGCTGTTCGCTGGAGCTCAGCCAACCCAGGTTAGGGCTTTCCAGTACATTCTTAGAGCTTCCCACCAGAACACAGACAATGCACCAGGCTGTTTGGTCAATGTCTGCTCACTCTACCTGGAAAGGCCTTATCTTCTCCAAGCAGTGCCTGCAAACAGTGGATGCTCCATAAATACTCAGAACGAACACTATGTGAGTTTGTGAAGAACTCACATAACTATGGAAAGGCAGAAATTCTGTTATTAGAAGCCTTGGGAAAGGCACACAGAGTGCAGTGTGAGGCACCAAGGCAGCCATAGAGCGGTGGTGTGGAGGACTCCGTAGTTCTTTCTATACAGAGCAGTGTGATGCTCCGTGTCCACAGGAGCCTTGGATCCTGGCTGACTTCTCCATGCTCCTCTCTGAGATCCAACAGGAATTTATTTTTCCCCCTTGTGAAGCCTACTTCCCCTTCTTACCCTGACTTCAATAAGACCTACTTGCGGACAGTTCCTGTCTAGCTGTTTCAGGACTAGAAGGCACTAAGAACAGTGAGGTTTTAGCACCGCTGCTTTCTTATGTTTTGGGGAAGCTAAGCAGCCTCACCTAGTAGGCAGATTGGAAGGACAGACGGAGACTTGGCCGTGTGTGTGGCACAGGGAGACAGGATCTATGAGTGTTGTGAGGATTCAGACGGGAGGCTTAGAGAAGTCTCAAAGAAAGTAATGGTATTTACTCTGGACGAGAAATATGTGAGCAATTTTAGCAGATGGGGTAGCAGGTACGGAGCCTGAGCAAAAACAAGGAGGCGGGAATATTCAAGGCATGTTCAGAAGCAAAGGGCGGGTCTGCCCTGCAGTAGGCGGAAAAAAATGGGTAAGCAGGATCAGCCAAGACAGAGGATACCTTGCATACTCGGCAGAGATATTATGATCTTTCTGAGTATAGAAAGCAACCTTCAGGAGACTTCTGAGGGCTGTTAGCTCTGTGGCTCCCCTCATGACGAAGGGCGGGGAGAATAAACTGACGGTGAAAAGATGAACGATGCAGAAATGGGGCATGCACAGGAGGGCGTGAAGCAGGGGCCACGGCGCTAATGAGGACGCGCTTTTGTAGAAAGGATTTATGTATTTTCATCTTATGTATGTGAGAGTTTTATTTTCATGTGTGTCTGTGTACCATGTGTGTGTGCCTGGAGTCCATGAAAGCCAGAAAAGTGTATGAGATTCCATGGAACAGCTGCCACGAGGGTGCTGGGAATTGAACCTTAGCACCTCTGGAAGATCAGCCAGCACTCTTGGCTAGTGGGCCAACTCTCCAGCCCTGAAATATTTATTCCATTTTAAAGGACAAAACCCCAGCAAAGTGTACAGAATTTTGTCTTATACTTTCCATGTTCCTGGAAGGACAAGCTGTGTCTGGATAACAAGTGTGATGCAGGGCAAACCAACAAGCCTAAAACATGGCCATGTGAGGAGAAAGGGATATTAACACACCCAGCACGCCAACAGCCTGTGGTTGTTAGCAACAGGAGTTAGGGACGACGTCCCTGAGTACGTATTTGATGCCAGGCACAGGGTTCTGCACTTGGCAAGACTCATCTCATGCTTCCCTCATGGCTACGGCAAGATGAGAGGTGATGGGATCAGTCTCGTTTTTGCAACGAGGAAACCAAGGTTCAGTATTAGAAGTAACTGTCTCACTTTCACACAGCTACCACATGTGGAAGAGCATTCACATGCAGCCATTTTGATCCCGGAGCCAGCGTCTAACCGCTGTATCCTATTCCACAGCAAGACGTTGTGTGTTCATATGAATTGGTTTGGCCCGAGCGCCCCGGGAACCATAGGGACTGCTCTAATGTGCTTCTTTTGGGGTGGAAATCTGTTTCTGTAACACAAAGGATTCTGAACATTGATGAAAGCGTCTCATAATGGAAGCTGAGAAGCTGTTTGTGTTGGCACTTGACGCAGCCTTCTTTGAGCTGTGGGTCTGATCCTCACCCTCTCCTGAGCAGGAACGTGAAATTCCTCTTTCTGAAGTGAGTGTGAATGGGTCTGGCGAGTGGCCTCCGTGGAGGCAGGGTCTCTGTACAAGGCAGTCATCAGCTCAGGGGCTGCTTCAAGATTCATGAACGGCAGAGATGGGGGAAGACCTTGGGCCATCCATCCTCCTGCTTGCTTAAGATGGTTCCCGGCGGGGATTCTGGGGAGGCAGCCAAGAGAAAAGATGTATTTCTAGGAGGGGTTTTCGGCTTCTTCCAGGAATCATTTTTGGGACAGTTCTACATGGCCCCACACAGTGTGATCAGAGAATCCCAGCAGCATAAAACGCCGAAAGGCATCGAAGGCCTCTGCTGTGATATATGATGATTTTCCTTTGGGGAAACAAAACAAAGTAAAAACAAAACAACCTTGGAGGGGAGCTAGCCTCTCTGCGGTGCAGTGTCTGCATCTGCCTTGATCTTGCCTGAGACGCACACGTGGGAGGGCTGGCAGCGCAGAGCGAAGGGCGGTGCTCACAGGGCAGGCACTCGGTGCAGTGCGAGCTCATCTTTGCCTTTGGTCAGAGGGGAGGAATCTCGCCATCAGAATGCACGCTCTCTTTCCTACAGAGCTCGGGTCTTTGTTTTGTTTTGTTTTTAAACTTTTAAACTTTAAACTTTGAAGCTTTAATGACTTTGTCTGTTGCCTGATGGAAGTGGGCTGTGTTGGCTTCTCCCATCCGGGCTGCTGGGGAGAGCGGGAGGTCTCTGCTGCCTGTTGTCTGTCAGTCTGCTTGCTTTGCCGTCTCTTCTCCCACAGACCCCTTTGCTTTCCTGCAGGCTTTGAAGATGTTCTGGGCAGAGGGAGGAACTTCACTTTGCTCAGTTTCCTTACGGTTAGGTGCTGCTTTGTGTAGGCTGTTTTCAGGAGCCAGTCAACTAAGTTTTGTAATGTGTAAAAACACAGAAGACTTTGTCAAGACCTTATCTTCAAACATAATTAGACCTCGTTTTCAGTTGTAATTTTGTAAAAATAATTCTAAGCACCCTTCTTGGAAGCATTGCCACCGTGCATTCTGGACTTTCCCTGGGCCAGCCTCTATGTGAAATTTTCGTGGGATTTTTCTAATTACAGTAACAACCCCACAGGAAGCATCCCTTAGCAGCAGATAAATGAATAAACTGAGGCTTATTAGGTTTGTTCCTAACCTAGTCACAGCCACTCTGCATTTGAAGCCAGCTGCCAAGAGGCCAAAGCATGCAGACACACTAGATTGCCCTCTGTGTGCCCTCATGGCAGCTGGTCCTGGCTGTCAGCTGGGTTGCAACAGGACACACTGGTAGGCTACTGAAGCATGCTCTGGATGTACCTGTGTCCCAAATGTGAGTGGTACCATCCCATGAACTGACCAGAGGAAACATGGGATGAGTGGGAAGACATGAACGAACACAGGCCCAGCTGTGAGGTGAGCTGCTCTGTCCTACCAAGTCCTGCCTACCATGATGGACAGGAACCTCTGAAGCAGCAGTTCTCAACCTGTGGGTCAAGGCCCCTTTGGGAGTGGCCTAAGAACTTCAGAAAACACAGATATTTACATTATAACTCATAACATTACAGTTATGAAGTAGCAGCAAAAGAATTTTAGGGTTGGGAGTCACCACAACACGAGGAACTGTACCCAAGGGTCCCGGCATTAGGAAGGTTGAGGACCACTGGGCTAGAGTCGTAGTCTCTAGTCTATAGAAAGTCAGTGAGAGTCCTCAGTACAGGGAAGCTCCTGGGATGTTCTTTTATCAGATACATAGCTCCCCAAGCTGGTGCGTGAAGCTCTTCCTCTTCAGCCCTACTTTGATTCTGGGTTGATTCATTGCATGCGTAAAGTCGTTTCTCATGTTTAAGTTAGTTTGAATCGAAAAATGTGTGTGTGTGTGTGTGTGTGTGTGTGTGTGTGTGTGTGTGTGTGTGTGCGCCCATCCAAGTGTGTGGGCACATGAGGATGCTGGAGGAACATATCCGGTTCCCTGCTCTATCACTCTGGGAAATACCGCCTTTGAGGCAGGGCCTCTCAGTGAAGCTGGGACTGTGCTGGTAGCCGCCACGCCCTGGCCATCCTTCTGTCTCCCCCCTACCTTGCTTTGGGCTTACAGGCACATGGAGTCATGCCTTTTTTTAAATGTGGGATCTCAAGTCAGGTCCTCATGAGTCTGCAGCAAGTACTCTTTACCAACTGAAACATCTCTTCATATTGTTCTTCATTTGTTTGTTTGTTCGTTTGTCTATGGAGACTGGGTCTCACTATGTTGCCCAGGCTAGTCTAGAACTTGCTATGTATCACTGAGTGACCCCAAACCCGTGAATTTCTTGCTGAGGTCACAGGCGTGGGATATCATATCTTCCTTAGTCCTTCTACATTGGGGTGGATGGATGAGGAGTAGATGAGGGAGAGCCAGAGGCCTAAGCACTTTGATCAGAAAGAGCGAGCCTACTTGGGTGGACATTTTTATTTAAACGCCACAGCAGAGAACAGTGATGCACAGTGTGGTGTGTTAGAGGGATGTAGGCTTCTTTACTGTAATCTGGGATGACTGGTGGGGGTAGGGTATAGAAGGGGGAAGCGGTTTGGTTCTGGAGATGGGGCAGTAGAGATTTACATTAGTGTATATAAAGATGTCTATGTGGTATCCAGGTAGAGTTATTCAATAAGTGTTTGAAAATTACAGAAATACACAGACTCTCATTTCTCTGGAGGCTGACTCAGATTCCCCCAGGATCTTCTCTTCTCATCATCACCATCTCCTGGCAGCCCTCTCCCATGCCACATACTGTGTTCCTGACATGCGTGACACCCAACACATAGGGCAAATCTTATAAAATTGTGCTCTGTGATTTTTAAGGGAGATGTGTGTTTATGTTTACACGCCACCTAAAATATTTCTAGAAAAATTAATGAAAGCTGGTCAACAGTGGGAGTGACTCCTGGAATAGCTTGAGGTTAGATAACTTCCTCTGACTCTTTTGTACTATTTAATGCTTTTGTGTTAGCATATGTAATTTTTAACTGTTCCGGTGTCTATAACATTAAACAAAACCTTTAAAAATGTGTGTTAGTATATTCACAAGGTTGTACAATCATCACCCTCTAATTCTAGAGTTAAAATTTTATTCTAGAATTAAAATTAAAATTCTAAAATTAAAATCAGGAAAAGGACCCCATTCACATTAGCAGTCCCCCTTAGCTTGTCCCTAAGTCCCACCCAGTTGACTACTCATCCCTCTTGTTCTCCATCCCCTGCCTGGTAACCGGCACTCTGTCTTTCTGGGTTTGCATATTTGGGACATTTCATATACTCAGAATTCCATGTGGTGCAGTGCTTATTGATTGGCTTTTTCTGTTTTCAGTTTGTTGTATTTGAATTTTGTCAGTGTTATAGCATGTATCAGTACTCTATTCCCTTTTATTGATGGATAGTGTTGCATTGTATGAGACACCACATTTTTCTTTCATTTTTAAAAATTTTTGTGTTTTAAATAATTTATTCAAATTACATCCCAATTGTTATCCCCTCACTTGTATCTTCCTGTTCACCCTCCTTCCCTCTTTTACCCTAATCCCCTCTCCTAGACCTGTGACAGAAGGGGACCTCCTCCCCCTCAATATGATCACAGCCTATCAAGTCTCATCTGGATAGCCTGCTTCCCCCTCCTCTGAGTGCCACTAGGCCTCCCCACCAAGGGGAAGTGGTCAAATAGGGGGCACCAGAGTTCATGTCAGAGTCAGTCCCCGCTCTCTACACAACTGTGGAGAATGTGCTATCCATTGGCTAGATCTGAGTAGGGGGTCTAGATTTACTGCATGCATGTCCTTGGTTGATACAACAGTTTGTGCAGTGCCCCTCTGGGTCCAGATCCAGCAGCCTTGATGGTCTTCTTGTAGGGTTTCTGGACCTTCTGGGTCCTCCTATCTCCCCATTCTCCCGTACCACTCTCACCTGGAGTCCCAATAGCAAGTCCCAGCATCTGTCCCGATCCCCCACTGAGTGAAGACTCTCAGAGGACATCCATGCTGGGCTAGTGTCCAATTATAAGTGAGTATACACCATGTGTGTCTTTCTGGGTCTGGGCTAACTCACTCAGGATGATCATTTCTAGTTCCATCCATTTGCCTATAAATTTCAAGATTTCTTTGTTTTTTTTTTCCCTCCTTTATTAATTTATTCTTGTTACATCTCAATGGTTATCCCATCCCTTGTATCCTCCCATTCTTCCCTCCCTCCCAATTTCCCCTTATTCCCCTCCCCTATGACTGTTCCTGAGGGGGATTACCTCCCCCTCTATATGATCATAGGGTATCAAGTCTCTTCTTGGTAACCTGCTGTCCTTCCTCTGATTGCCACCAGGTCTCCCCGTCCAGGGGACATGTAGTATTCTATTGTGTAAATGTACCACAGTTTCTCTATCCATTCTTCAGCCAAGGGACATCTAGGTTTTTTTCCAGATTCTGGCTGCTATGAACATAGCTGAGCATATGTCCTTCTTGTATGGTGGAGCATCTTTTGGGTGTATGCCAAGGAGTGGAATAGCTGGGTCTTGAGGAAGCCCTATTCCCAGTTTTCTGAGATAGCGCCAGATAGATTTCCAAAGGAGTTGTACAAGTTTGCATTCCCACCTGCAATGAAGGAGTGTTCTCCTTTCTCCACATCCTTACCAGCATGTGGTGTCACTTGAGTTTTTGATCTTAGCCATTCTGTTGGGTGTAAGATGGAACCTCAGAGTTGTTTTGATTTGCATTTCTCTGATGACTAAGGACATTGAACATTTCTTTAAGTGTTTCTCGGCCATTCGATATTCCTCTGTTGAGAATTCTCTGTTTAGCTCTGAACTCCATTTTTAATGGGGTTATTTGGTTTGGTGATTTCTTGAGTTCTTTATATATTTTGGATATTAGCCCTTTGTCAGATGTAGGGTTGGGGAAGATTTTTTTCCCAGGCTGTAGGCTGTCACTTTGTTCTGTTGACAGTGTCCTTTGCCTTACAGAAACTTTTCAGTTTCTTCAAGTCCCATTTATTAATTGTTGACCTTAGTTCCTGGGCTGTTGATGATCTGTTCAGGAAGTTGTCTTCTGTGCCAATGAGTTCAAGGCTCTTCACCACTTTTTCTTCTAAGAGATTTAGTGTATCTGGTTTTATGTTTAGGTCTTTAATCCACTTGGACTTGAGTTTTGTGCATGGTGTGCATGAATCTACTTGCATTTTTCTACATGTAGACATCCAGTTAGAGCAGTACCATTTGTTGAAGATGTTATCCTTTTTCCATTGTATAAATTTGGCGTCTTTGTCAAAAATAAAGTGCTCATTAGGTGTATGGATTTATTTCTGTGTCTTTGATTCAATTCCATTGATCAACCAGCCTATTGCTATGCTAGTACCATGCTGTTTTAATTACTGATGCTCTATAGTAGAGCTTCAGCTCAGGGATGGAGATTCCTCCAGAGGATCTTTTATTATACAGGATTGTTTTAGCTCTTCTGGGTTTTTTGTTTTTCCATATGAAGTTGAGAATTGATCTTTCAAGGTCTTTAAAAAATTATGTAGGTATTTTGATAAGGGATTGCATTGAATCTGTAAGTTATTTTTGGTAAGATGGCCAAATTTACTATGTTAATTCTCCCGATCCACCAACAAGGGAGGAAGATTTTTCCATCTTCTGATGTCATCTTCAATTTCCTTTTTCAGAGACTTGAAGTTTTTTTTTTTTTCATATAAGTCTTTCACTTGCTTGGCTAGAGTTACACCTAGATACTTTATATTATTTGTGGCTATTGTAAAGGGTGTAGTCTCCCTAATTTCTTTCTCGGCATAATTGTCATTTGTATACAGGTGGGCTACTGACTTTTTTTAGTTGATTTGGTATCCAGTCCCTTTGCTGAAGGTGTTTATCAGCTGTAGGAGTTTTCTGGTAGAAATTTGGGGGTCACTTACATGCACTATTATATCATCTACAAATAGGGATAATTTGACTTCCTCCTTTTCCAATGTGGATCCCCTTGATCGCTATTTGATGTCTTATTGCTCTAGTTAGAATTTCAAGTACTATATTGAAGAGATATGGCGAGAGAGAGCAGCCTTGTCTAGTCCTTGATTTTAGGGGAATTTCCTTGAGTTTCTTTCCATTTAATTTGATGTTGGCTATTGGCTTGCTGTATATAGCCTTTATTATGTTTAGGTATGTGCCTTGTATTGCTAATCTCTCCAAGACTTTAAACATGAGTGGGTGTCGGCTTTTGTCAAATGCTTTTCTGGCATATAAGGAGATGAACATGTGGTTCTTTTTTCTTTCAGTTTGTTTATATGGTGGATTACATTGAATGATGTCCACATATTGAATCACCCCTGCATGCCTGGGATGAAGCCTACTTGGTCATGGTGAATAACGTCTTTGATGTGTTTTTGGATTCGGTTTGCGAGTATTTTATTGAATATTTTTGCATCAATGTTTGTAAGAGAAATTGGTCTGAAATTATCTTTCTTTTTTTTTTTTGTCTTTGTAAAGTTTAGGTATCAAGGTAACTGTGGCCTCATAAAATGCGTTTCATAATGTTCCATCCATTTCTATTTTGTGGAGTAGTTTGAAGAGTATCGGTATTAGCTCTTCTTTGAAGGTCTGGTTGAATTCTGCGCTGAAACCATCTGGCACTGGGCTTTTATGTATCTATTCAATCAACTTTTGGTTGATCTAGTATCTTGAGTTATTATAACAAGTGGGATGAATGAATGGACTTTCTGTGGTGATTCTTATTAACTCTTGAGGAATAGCAAATTATTTTCCAACGTATCTTTTCAATTTTGTGGTTTTGCCAAGAATGTATTATTATTATGAATTCAGCACTATTATTATGAATTCAGTCCAGTTTCACCCAAGTATGTTGTCACCCATCTTTTTGATCCTAGCCACCCCAATAAGGAAGCAGTGGTTTTGATCTACTTTCTTTAATCAGTAATGATGTGGAATGTATTTGCATGATCTCATTGGTCATTTATGTATCTTCTTTGAAATTATATATATTTTATATAAAATATATTTATATAACTTGAAATATATCTGTTTTTAAATTATTTGTCCATATTTAATTGGATTATTTATTTTTCTTTTTGTTGAGCTGTGCTTTTTATATGTTGTGGATACTAGACCCTTATTTAATATTATACTTTTTCCTGTATATTGGCAATCTTATACTTGTCTTTAATGTGTTTTGTTAAATAATTCTGTCCTGTGTATGATAATATTTTTAAGGAGAGTTTAAACAGTTTAAAATTATGTACTTAGGAGATGTGTACTATTATAACTAAGTGTGTTGCTTATAAACAATCAGTTGATGGCTTTATATTAGCGCTATTTTTTTGTGAGTGTAATGAGGTAGTATTGTAAGCAATCAACCAACTACTAAGCCCCCCAATATGGGCACTTATATGTGTAGTCAATGTATGAGGAAAAAGCTTACTATCTTTTGGTGATATCTCCACTGTCTCTGAAATGGACCCTGACCTTGAATGTTCCCTGAGCTGTTTTTTATCTACTGACTATAACTGAACTTCAGACTCAGATCCACTTCCAGCCAGATAATTTGCCCATTTAAATGTGCAGGGTATGGCCTCATTTTATAGTGCTATAAAATGAAATTTAAAGAGCCTCTCCAGAGAGCTGTGATTACCATTTTTTTTCTTTAGTTGTTAGCCAAGCTAATAAATATTTTTAGCAGTTCTGTCATCAAATGTCATATAAAATTAGATCTAATGATCACACCTAAGGGAGGATCCTAAGAGCCACAGCCTTCTGTGTGGCCCCCGAGGAAGGGTGAGCCACCTAATGATTAGGCCTTGGGGATTTCAGAAGGATACTTCCGTCTCCTCCCTGAGGGGCAGGTGATGGGGTCCTTGGAAAGGTGGCTCACTGCAGATGAGCAAGGAGACCTGAGCAGAGCTGCCAGGCCCAGGAATGAGTTGCGCTCTCTATTCTGCAGACACTGGCTGAGATGGAGCCACACCGGCCTCGCCTTTCATAAGTAAACACTGGAGAAAGATGTATAGATCTCCAGTTTCTGGCTGCTGGTTTCCCAGTCGCCCAGCTTGTCTGGCTCTCCAGCATACCATCTTGGGTTCACAAGCACACGATCACTCTTTTTAAAGGTCTCCATTAAAGCTCAAGACCTTTCTCAAAATTGTGACAGCCAGTAATTCATAAAGGGAGAATGAAGTAAGTCCATTTTAGCTTAGTCCTAGGGAAGAGAGTCGTTTTGAAGTGAGAGCTGCAGGCTCTTAGGACAGGACAGCTACTTAGCTTTCAGGACTGGCAAGAGAAGGATGAAAAGTAATGAGTTAACCTGCTAAGAATTTGGACGTTTTAATCATTTGAGTCTGGGTATACTTTGTCTCAATTTATACTGAGTGGGGAAACAGTTATCTTGATAAGCATGGGTTTATCTCACCCTACCTCTTAGGAGCTGCCTGGATTCAGAATAGAATGGGTTTCTTTATGTAGCAAGGGCAATGGGCATGCTTTGTATGAGAAAAAAAAAAAAAAAGAAAGAAAAGAAAACTTTTTTCCCCAACGTTCTTATCAGCAAAGAGCATTACCAAGAAATCCAATAGGGTAGTGATGACATTCAATTTTATTTGTACCAGGAATTCACAGATGGCTGGAGTTAGCAGCTATTCATTTTTAGCACATATCTCTCATTATTGTTAGTAGGAATTACACTGACCCATCAAAGGGGGACACAGAGGAGAGTCTGTAGTGTCAAGTAAACATGCATCATTCTTGGGCAAAAGTCATGCACTTTGACCTGTTGCTTTCTGCGATTATAACTTTCTTTAATTTATTCTACTTGTAGAATTTGACTAGGTGTTTTTTTTTTTTTTAAACTAGGCCAGAAGAGAAACATTTCATCAAACTGCACAGGTCTGAAGCTTGTAATTAGTCATTGTCATTTATGGGTACACATGTGAATAGCTTAATCAAGGTGTGCTTTCATAGGAAAGTTCCCTTGATTAATTGCCCAGGAAATGCTTCTGGTTCATAGAGAGTTGTTAAGTCTGTACCATAGAGTATTCTACTCCCAACAATTAATTCACAAAGAAGAAGAAGAATGAGGAGGAGAAGGAGGAGAAAAAGAAGAAGATTCTTATTATTGGGCTATCACATTATTCATTGTTGCCAGGACTTTTTCTTTAATCAGTTCTATCCATGCAGCCAAAAAAAAAAAAAAAAAGTAGATGCCAATAGTCATGGAAGCTATAATCTTTATCATTCCACTTAAATGTCGAGAATGTAGAAGAAAGGAAGAGATAGAGGAAGGAAAGAAGAAAGGCAGAAGGAAAGAGAAAGAGTAGCCTTACCTTTGTAAATGATCCATACTTAGATGTAGAATTTTTGAAGGAAGCATTCATGGCTGGAGAGGTAGCTTGGTGGTTAGGAGCACTAGCTATTCTTCCAGAGGACCTGGATTGAAGTCCCAGCATCCCCATGGCAGCCAATAACAACCTGTAACTTCTGCTCCAGAGGATAGGATTCTCCTTTATGGCCTCCTTATGTATGCATCAGACACTCACATGGTGCATAGGCAAAACATCTATACATATAAAATAATTTTTTGTTTGATTTTTGGTTTTGCGAGACAGGGTTTCTCTATGTTATCTTAGCCACCCTGGACTCACTTTGTAGACCTGGCTGGCCTTGAATTCACAGCAATCCACCTGTCTCTGCCTCCTGAGTGCTGGGATTAAAGGTGTACACCGCCATGCCCAGCTACAAAATACTTTTTAAAAAGCAAGTATTCAGATGACCTCACTGAAGTCAATGTAGGCCTTGAGTTCTAAACACTTTAGAGATATTGCTCTTTGCTCTTTAAGCAATTCAGTATTTTTACTGCTGCTGCAACAGAGTACCATCAACCAGGCATTTATAAGGAAGAGACATTTACTTTCCATAGTTGAGAAGTCAAGTTGTGGACATCTGTAATAATGAAGGCCTTCTTGCTGTGCTATGGATGGCCAAAGGCAGAAAGGCAAGAGACAGAGCAAGAATCCTTATACGTCAGTCCCTCTCCAAAGCCTGCAGTATCCACCCACTCAGGAGGATGGTACCCATGGGGATAACACTTTCTGTTTAGCTCCACATCCTAAGGCTGCCACATCAGAGAATAGAGGGTTAACACATGGACATTGGGGCCACCTACAAACCACAGCTTCTAGAATGCTGTTTTCCTCATGTCCTATGTCTCAGTTATGTTGATTTTGTAGATGTTTTTCAATTGTCATTTGAGAAACAGGGAGATCCTTCTAATTTGTCTGAAGCATGAGTTTTAATTTTGTAAAATGCAAGGAAATAGGCTTGCATCAGCAAGTAGAACTGTGCTAAGACATACGAGACTGAGATAGTGTAAGAGCAAGAGACTCACTTTTCCCAAAGGAAAGCCTCTTTATTGCTTTATCTTAAATCTTAGGTACTTACATTCTTTTTAACAATTAATAGTGAGAATATTTTTTCCAAGAGTTAAATTAAAGTATAACTTATTGTTACTGGCACAGCACAAGCAGTAGATATAATCTGTCTTCTAGTTGTTTCTCATTTCTGATGATGCTGCAACAACAGTTAAGAACCACTTTCCCTTAGGAACAGTGCACAGCTTCAATCATTTCCAGTCTCCAGCCACCCAGGGAAAAAATGGTTGCTTAGATGTTATCTGAGGCCTGTGCTGCTCATCTTCACAGAGCCCCAGATGGTTTTCTCCGTATGGAACAGACAAAGACTTTGCCTAAGGAGCAGGTGCCCCTACAAGCATCGCTTGTGATGACTCCTGAATGGAAAATTGTGTCTTAGGAAATGCTGTCTTTCTTTAGGAAAAAGCAAACAGATTGGAGAGTTATGTCTGTTATGTGTGCTCATCAGGAGACACAGATAGGTTCCCAAGAAGGCTGGGAGAATCTCTGTTCTCCATTCTTTAGAATCTTTATTTAAAAAATGGTGGTATAAGCCAGCTTTTGGAGTTTTCTAGTTGTTCTTGCCCAATTATATCCAGTGGTTTGGTGGAGAAATCATTTTTGTAGAAGCATTTGGGACAGTAGGAATGCATCACTTTACATGAGGGGCAGGTAGACTGAGAGCCGCCTGGGCATGTCTTATGATTAGGAGGTGAGTGGTTGTAAAATACACCGTGGAGCAGAAGCCTGTTCCGTGAACTTAAGACCATGTGGTCTCTTCTAGAAGCAATCCTTCCCTCCCTTTGTCTGTCTGGTAAGATCACAGATACTAACATTTGGTCTAAGCCATTCTAAGGCTGCAGATAGCCATCTTCACATCAGTGTGATTCCTGGGGTGCAGGGCTGAAGGGATAGAGACTTTTTAATCCAGCAGCTTTGTCTCACAGGTGTTAGTGGTCTAGCTATCACTAGGGTAGCTATCTAGCACTCCAAAGAAAACCAGCCCAGATGTGAAGAGGCAGAAGATATTATTATTGTTTTCTTTATTATTAAAATTACTGCAAGGTAGCATTCATGAACCCCACTGAATCACACTTTTCACACATGATTTCCTTTATTTCTCCTTTGATTAAACACTGGGTGACTGCCATATCTCGAAGGCTGGAGATATCCTATCTCAAAGCTAACATATTTATAAAAGAGAAATTAATTTGCTTGTCCCAGGTTCTTCAGCAAAGAAGTCCTTAATCTGAGGTATGCACACACATTCTCAGATTCCAAGTCATTGTCCCGTCACTGTCCCTTTGACCTATCTCAGAGGCATATTGTAGCCTGAAGCTCTCAGACTCCATGCAGACTCTACAGTGTCATCCTGGCAAAAGCAAGGCACACGTTGCATCCAAGCGAATCTGTCTTCCTGAGCCCTGTACTATGTCCAAGTTCTTGTAGGATTAATTGTATTCCTCACTATTGTCACCAAACTCAGGATGAGAGCGGCTTAGGGTTGGAAGGATTTATTTTAGCTTATGATTTCAGGAGATTGCCACCTTCAGGTGAGAAGGTAGGATGGCTGTCTTACAGCTCGGCAGAAGAGGAAGGCTACAGAGGATGCACTGACATCCAGCTTGCTTCCTCTTTTTACCTTTTACTCAATTGGGACCTCGCTCAGCCCATGGGGTAGTACCATCCACATACAGGGCAGCTCTTCTCTTCTTAGTCAGTCCTGTCTGAAAACGTTATTTGGTGTGTGCCTCCTAGTACCCAAGGCATTTCTTAATCTATTGGAGCCAACACTTAGAATTACCCATCATTCAGTCAGTATTATAGTTACTGGACCATAACAGATGAGGATGCTTGCTTGCTTGGGTGTTGAACAAAGGGGACACATGTAAAGTACTTCCAAGTGATCAACTCTGGGAACTGGTAATTCCTCAGCTTGCCTGGTGATTCCCTGAGGGTCATGAGTGTAGCAGGCAAATAAAAGTGTGCAGGTTATAGATTCCACCAAGAGGCTGTTTCCTCGTGTGTACTGAGAAGCTACACATGCTTGGTCTGTTATTTCTAGCCAGGGAATAACTAAGTCTTTGTTGAGAATTTCATGCTGAAGTTCTTGTTAATTTAAGAGTATCCTTTACATTTTATTTATTTATTTATTTATTTATTTATTTATTTATTGGCATGCAGGTATGCAAATCATAGATAGTGCATATGAAAGTGAGAGATCAACTTTTTGCAGGGAGTTCTTTCCTTCTGCCTTTATCTGGGCTCCATGGATGGAGCTCTGGTCTTCAAGCTTGTATAGTAAGCAAGCCACTGAGCCATATTGCCAGTCTAACGATACCTCTAATGAGTGCTTATGTATTGCACACTCTGATATTAATAGAAAGGCATTATTTTTAGATGAAACGTGATTTCCTATAATCTTGCTTATTTAAAATTGAAAACGTATGGAGGGTACGAAGGTTTAAAAAAAAAAGTTCAAGTAGACCGCACTATTAATGGTGGTGGGTGGGGCAAGCCTATGGCGTAGATAAACTGGCAAGTTTGGGAAACTAACTAAAGATCTACATCTCAGACTTGATAGCTCAGATGACTCTGGAAGGAAAGGCTGTTTTAGACAAGTAAGCAGTGAACACACTGTGCTTTGTCTCCTTCTGGATCTTCCCTGTAGCTGATGATATTAAACATTCTGAGGAATGCTCCTGCAGTGCTAAATAAGCCCTGCTTATTATGTCTTGTTTGTGCTCTCAGGACTCACAGGGTTTCGGTTCTCCTCTTTCCTCTCCTTGAACTCGTTTGACTGTAGTTATGAGCGGATCTTGAACTAGTGATCCCAGAGGCCTGCCCTGAAACCACACGTTAGGAAAAGCAGCGCACACCAAAATGGTGATGCTGAGGTGACAGTTGGAAATGGCTGGCTGTGCTGAGGCCGTCTCTGAGGAAGTGGTGTTTTACTCACTCACATCTGAGTAAGTGAAGAGGTTTGAGTTAAGTGAGGAAGAGTGGAAAGAACATCCACTTGTTTTGTAGTGTGTTGCCATGGGGATAAATACTTGGGGCCGCATAAAGATGCATAAATTAGTGTAATTCCCTTTCAGCCACCACTTGGGCCTTTAAGATTTTTTAGGTTGTATTGTTGGAAATGGTTTGGAAGAAGTTTGGAATGATGGAAAATTAATTCTGTTGAGCAGATACTGAGGCAAGCCGTCCCTAAGAATTGTTTGAAATTAATAGTAAAAAGATTACAAACTTTATGAAAGAAGAGTACAAAAGCCAAGATTTTAAATCGGCATATAGTTGGTGCATTAATTAATGCCCAAGTCTGCTGTCCAGTGTGGTAGCCACTAGTATTCTGTTGACTGTTTAAATTTAAATATTAAATTAAGTAATATTTAAAAATTGGTTCAATGGATGCAAAGCCATGTTCATATAGTCATTAGTCATGTGTGGTTAATGGCTTCTATACTACAGGCCAAAAGCAGGCCATCTTCATGTTAGTAATAATTCAGTTGGGTAGTGTACAGGGAGACAGGATTCTGACAGGGTTTCTATGATCTATATCCCCTGGTATTCATACCCTTTTATGACCTCCTCTGCTTGAATATGGGCAGTGTCTGTGGCTTGCATCCAGAGGATAGAATACAGCAAAGATGGCGGCATCTACTCTTTTGTGTAGGTATGTGACTCTGGAAGGAAAGGCTGCTTTAGACAAGTAAGCAGTGAACACACAGGTGTTGGTGTGCCATTCCCATGACGTTATATGAGGCTCCATATTAGTAGACTGGAGGCTTAAAAAAAAAACAAAACACATCACAGCCGTATTGTAGACTGCTTGGCTAGATGACTACATGGGAAGGCACTTGGTACATTATTTAGGACCGAGGGAAGCCTCCAGCCAGCAAACAGCTTTCAGGGAAGGCATTGTGCCAGCAAATGGGAAGATGTAGAATTCTGTTCTCTCTGTATCAAGACTAAAGGGGAGAGATGCAGTTGAGACGACACCCTGGTTTCAATCAGCTTGGCCCATGCCTGTACTACCAAACCACAGAAGGTGTAAGGGCATAGCCAAATGCTATTTGGGGATGATAGGTTCATGGTAACTTTTTGTGCCTCAATATATCAAATTCAGTACCAGTCCAGATTATTTTTGGGAGAGCCTAGTAAGCCACATCTCAGTGGGACCAAATGCTCCAAAGAATATTGAGGCTGGAGCTTTGCTTTCTCCATAGAGGAAACAATGATTAACTTTCCCAAGTGAGTGTCTAGGCCTGGTTAGTAAGCTCTGCATAGTTTGTGGCCAAGATCTCATACGGTTTTTTACTGTTTCTGTAATATAACAGATAAGACTGTGGTCTCTGGCATCCCAGAAACAATGGCTTGCATTCTGTGTCCCCTACTTAGAAACCATATGACGTGATGCAAATCACCACTGTAAGCCTCCATTTATTCATGTGTAGAGTGGGAATAAAAGCTTCCTCCATGTCAAAATGTTATTTCATTCAGCAGAGATATTTTTATAGCCTTTAGTACAGCACTGCATATGGGCTCTGACTTCTGAAAACAGAGAGAAGTTTTATTATTTAACAGCGTTTTTTTCAATTGATTTCTCATAGCGAAGAATCAGAAGTCTGACACATTATTTCTCTACTCCCATTTGGAAAAAAAGTCATGTAACATTGCAATCCACCTTCACCCTCACTTTATGTCTCAGTTGTTGTAGGCCAGTTCCAGATCGGGCACAATGAAAACAGGTCTTGCTCACACCAAGCGCCCTTATGCTTGGAGGCTGCTCTGGTTGTATATTGTTTGGGCAAATTGCCCCAACCTCGGGCCAGACTGTGGAATGTTGGTTTCCTCTAACATTAGCCTCCTGGGAGTCAATTTTCACAGTTTCCATATGTTTTTATATTACCCCAAACTGTAAATACAGCTGACACTCCACCAAATTGGCCCTAATGTGCCTGTGTCTAACAGCAGAGCCATGGGCTTCTAGAAGGATACAATGCTCCATGGAATTGTGGCAATTATGTGAATGTTTGATTTCAAGCATTCAGATTTCATTTTGTTGTTGTTGTTGTTGTTTGAAAAGCAAATGGTGATCCAAAGGAGATAGGAAGTAAGAACATTGCAGGGTTTTTATCTTAGGTCTTGCCTTGTTTTGAGTTTGCCTCAGGCTTCCTAGCACTCTTTCCTCAGAGGAACCATTGAATAACATAAGCATTGGTCTTGCTTCTTTGTCTTTCTCTTCTACTTTTGTTGTTGAAGTTCTGATTTTATTGTCACTCACTTTTGTCATTCTCATACTTGTTGTCTCTGAATCGGTATGCACAACAGGAATCAAAGTCTTCAGGACAGTAACATTTCAGAATGTGATACTGAAGAAAACAGTTTGACTAGTGAGATTGATTCATAGGACTTTGTAACTTGAAGGTGGTCATAGTGAGAACAGGCAGTGACAGGAACGTTGCAGATACTTGCTGGCTTTGTTTTGGCTTCATGGGTGGCCCTCCATCCATCACACAGTTGCCATGGTGAAGTGCATACTCTTAGGCCCTCTCCCTTGAATCCTGACCCTCCCCGCGGATAGCTCACCTTCTGTGATGGCCACTTCATTTGTTTCTAGTTCTCTAGCACTCCATAAAGTTGATGCCCAGGGTCATCTTGGCCAGTTCAATGTTGCTTAAAGGACCTGGACCCACTACTGTGTCTTGATTTTCCTTGGCTGCTTCCTAGACCTTGCCACAGCTGCCCGAGAGTGCAGAATACCATCGAAAAGAATGCTACAGTGCTCTCTCTACTCAGTTGGCACAGTGTAGACCTGAGGGACCAAAGTGAGAGGAAGTATTTTCTGAGATGGACTAACTGAGGCTCTGACATCATCAGTTCCACAACTTTGGGCAGCTTCCTCATCTGTGAAAGGAACAGGTACACCGGACCTTCCTAGTAAGGCCATAGGAAGGTTAAGTAGGTGACATGAGCCCTGTATCCCCAGCACATTACATGCTTTCTCACTGCCTTGAGCCCTTGCTGCGGCAATGATTGAATTCGGAAAGCAATACCCAGGTTCGTTGGCTTTCCTACACACTCTTGGATTTCCATCAGATCTTTAACGTGATCTTTATAGCAAGGAACATTCCATGATCCTCCTGTATCAGTAGCAGACAGTGATTCTCATTTCTATTCTCCTGCGGTCTAGGATTTAAAGACATTTATTTGGCTAAGAATCTAGTTTAATGATAGCTAGCCATGTCAGTCTGGTTAGAGTAAAAGGCCTCTTGGTGATCAGCCAAGCACCGCCCTGCCCTTGGTGTGTCTTGAGGACATTTCCAGAGAGTATTAGCAAGGAAAAAAGACCTGCCCATCCTTTAGGCTCAGAGTCCAGGTGAATGAGGGGAGGAAAGGGAGAAAGCAAGGCATATTCATATTCATATTCATATTCATATTCATATTCATATTCTCCCTCCCTCCCTCCTTGTTTAAATATCATCATGGTTGGGGAAGGAAGGTCCTGTGAGGCCTCACGATTCCCTGTTAGGAGATAGTGGCTGCTGGGAGGAAATAGTGTTTTCTTCAGGTTCCAATACTCCAATAAATAGCCTCTTGTCTATGCTTATACAAGGAATTATAGTTAAACTTAGTAGGATACACACACATACATACACACACACACACACAGGCAGGCAGGGAGGGATGAAATGACAGGGAGGTTTTGTTGGGAAGAAGGAACAGGGATGAGAGAGAGAGAGAGAGAGTAATGGAGGAATGGCTGAAATTATTTATATATTAATACATGCATAAAATTGTCAAAGAATTTAAAAAAGAAAATGGGGAAGAAGCACAAGTAGAGAAACTAAATAGGCAAGAAGGACATTCTGGGCCTTCTGGTAGGAAGTGATGTGGTTTGAAGTGTCATTGCAGAAAAGCTGAGGGAAGAGAAGGGGTCTGGCTCTTCTGCAGTCTTTGTTCTGAGATGGGGATCAAGGCCCTAGGGGATATGTGGAGCCTTAGCACCCTGGGCTGGGTAATCCTGCGGGGGAATTGCTTCCACCTGTGAGCTGAGACACCAAGGCATGTAGTCTGGTAGCATGAGGGTGATGTAAAATGAGACAACTTAGTGCTTAACAATGAGAAAAACAAACCACCATCCTAAAGCCGTCATCTTCAGCCTGTGTTTACTGAATTCCTGTAACCCAACAGGAGGCCAACAGGTTAGAAGTAAGAGCCGAGATGGCTATTCATCCTACATTCCTACAGCTGGGTGTGGTCTGCTTGCTCACAAGAGCCTCCTTTTATTAGATACCCGTGGCTTGAACACTGAATGTTGGAGAGTGAGGAACAGACTTGACTGTTTCATGGTGGCACACTAATTCCATGCTGTCCCTGGAGGAGGGCACTAGAGGCTCTTTTCCTTCTCCATCTCCAGTTCCCTCCCTAACAGACTCTCAGCATCTCTCCTTAGCTTTCAGCCCTGAGTCACTGGCTTCTGTCTATATTTGGGGTGGCATTCTACTATGTTTTGGTGGAGGGGGGTTTCTGCAGGGTTAGAACGAAGGGGAACACCAATACCCTCTCAGTGAAATGGCTATACTCGTCAATCCTGACTACCTCCTGCTGTGTCTTCCTGGCTTGGGTGGGAAGCTCAAGGGTGAAGGCTTCTAGAGGAGAAAACAGGATGCAGAAGAGGTGAGCAGAGTAATGTGGCTGAGGTGTACAGAGCACTCACTGAGTGCCAGCCACGGTCTTCAGAGTGTAGTCTTAGGAAGTTTAATGTCCCTCATTCTCTAGTAAAATAACTTGGACAAGGTTGTAGGCCTCTTAGATGTTTTGATTGAGAATGGTGGGAAATCTTGTCTTGGGCTTCTTCCTATACTGACTATACTGGTCTGGAATGAGTCAGGCATCTCTGAGCTGAGTCAGGAATTGCCTGTTGGTACCATCTTATCCAAGGAAGGTTTTCTAGAAGGACTTGATGCTAGCAGGTAGAAAGCAAAGATATTGTTTTCCCCTGGGAAACTCCACTTCTCAAGCTTTTAAATATAAACCTCCCTCCTTTTTTAATTTTTTTCGTTTTCCGAGACAGAGTTTCTCTGTTGTAGCCTTGGCTGTCCTGGACTCACCTTGTAGACCAGGCTGGCCCAGAACTCACAGAGATCTGCCTGCCTCTGCCTGCCTCTGCCTCCCGAATGCTGAGATTACAGGCGTGCACCACCATGCCCTGCTAGCCTCCCTCCTTTTAAATCTGTCTCTTGTTGGCTGTGTTATATGGTTCTGGGGATGGCATGCTCACCTGTCAAAGGTCATGAGTTGCCTTTTAAAGCTGTGTTGGCATTTTGTGCTGTATCTGAAAGCGGTCTTGTCTCCGGGGTCTTAGGTAGCCCGAGCACCATGGAGGTGCTTAAGTGTTGAGCTGTCTCTCCAACCTCTTTATTCTGTAATTTGTATCTTAGATGCATTTTCAGTGACAATTCCTTGGAGAACAAAACCCAACTAAGCCTCACAGAACTGCAGAGTTGCCCAGTGGGTCAGAGTTAGAAAAGAGACACACATGGCATTTTCCTCAGAGAGTTCAGCAAGAGAGTGTTGCAGTCTGCACCCCGTCAGAGCCTGCCTCCCAAACATTAGAGACAGTGGAAGGCTGTTTGAGTTCAGCACCTTGATTGATTCAATGTAGCTCTGCTTCTGCAGGTGGGGAAGATGTGGAACCTGGCGGGCTTTCTGTTGTTATTGGAAACTACAAGTGTCCCAGAAAAACTCGCAGTGGCCTTGCTGTCACTGGACACCACTGAGCTGTGTAGACGCCATGTCTCAGCCAAGGGACCTAGGCTCGCTACATTTCCCACTGCATTCCCTTTACCTGCCTTCCCAGGTACCATTTCTACCAGTCTTCCTTGAGGACCACTTGAGTGAAGAGTTTTTTTCTACCCGAAGCTCCACCAACCTTCTCCCCATGCAACCCGTGTCACTCCTTGCCTCCTTCCTACCTCAGCAGGGAAACATTTCCCTTCTTATAAGTTTTCATGGCTCTTAGAAGAAAGTGCAACTGCTAGAAATGTATAGAACATCACTGTATTTCTGCAGGGAAGGCCTATACTGGGCTTGCTGTTGGGGACAGCCATGTGGACACCTGCTGTCCATTCTTATCACCTGATCCAGCCTATCTGATTGGCCCATATCCTAAACAGCACCACTTGGAATCTAGCTTTTCTTGTGTCCACTTTTGCATTCTCATAAAAGCGCTGTTTGGGGAAATAGCTGAAAATGTTGATGAGGGTCCCTCACTACAGTCACAGGGGGTCATATCTTCATTCATATCTGCATTCCAAATGCAGAAAAGTTCTAAAAGACATGTAGACCTGACACCTTGCACTCCCCTCTCCCTTCCCTCCTCTCTCTTACGTCTATCTATCTATCTATCTATCTATCTATCTATCTATCTATCTATTATCTGTCTGATGATCTGTCTGTCTGTCTGTCTACCTAAAAAACATTGTTTGTTTTTTTAAGGTAGATTTTAATTCCATAAAAATTAGTTCTTTGTGTTTGGATTACCTAGAGAATGATGTATGACCTCTTTATGCAAACACTTGCTACTGAACTCTATTTTATTTGTGTGTTCATGGGTCAGGGGCATTTAGCAATTGGTTCTATTTAATAGTATTCATTAGTATAAAATATATTTTCCTTTGAGAATGTCCTCTAGTTAAGAAAACTCAGGCTTTGGAGTAGCTCTGTTGGCAAACTTCTTGCTGTACAAGCATGAGGACCTGAGTTCAGATCTCTAGCATCTGTGGTTTTTGTATTTATGCTTGTTTTTTTTTTAAGCAGTTGTAGTGATGGATACGTGCATTCCACAGGCTGGAGATGTAGGGACAGTAGGTCCTTGGGCCTTGCTGGTCAGCTATTTGGTGAGCTATTGCTCTTGCATGTCACTTTGCTGGAGTGGAGGGAGGAGGAGAGTACATCATTCTGTAAGGAAGAGTGGCTTGTGGAGAGCTGCCTTCATCTGCTTTTGTGATGTTTCAGTCTGACGTTTTGCTATTTATCATCCAGGTTTTTTTTTTCTTATATCG
The DNA here is from genome assembly GCF_964271855.1 of Acomys minous. NCBI lineage: Eukaryota > Metazoa > Chordata > Mammalia > Rodentia > Muridae > Acomys > Acomys minous. The sequence continues at coordinate 21,407,010 of NC_140490.1, read as the reverse complement.
CTCAGTTTGCTGTCTTGGGAAGCAGGGCTCAGTCACAGTGGTTGCTGTCCTCGCAGTTCTGAGGATGGGGTTGAAGGGATTAGAATGGATGCCGAGGATTTACTCCCTAGCCTCCTCTCCATGTCCCTGATTCCCAGACCTTGGTGCTGCTCTCCTACCTCCTTGTGTGTTGGATCGGATTTATAATAGCTACTCTGGACGTGGCTGCCTAAATATATGGAATGTCTGGTAAAATCATGTACATTAAGCCTATAATTCCCATTTTTTTTTAACTTAATCTACCATTTATCCTTTTTACCATCTTGACACTTTATGCTGCAAGGATTTGGCATCCTGTGAACTTTTACCCCCAAATACTGGGGCATTGAGCAACATTGTAGTTAGCCAAACTATTACTTTGAGCTATGTGTTAACAATGTGTTCAATTAGAGACTCCGGGTTGTTATTTTGAAAGTTGAAGTAGTGAATTATAATCTCAGGAGAAAAAAAAAAACATGATCCAAAAGAGCAATAATAATGAGGACAGAAGCTACTTCGAAGAAAATAAACCTGCACCACAGACCACTGGTTCATGTGCCCTGCTCTATTCAGCCTTTGGAGTCTGTTGATCTCTTTCCTCCTCACTTCCCTTCTACCCTAGGGAATGTCGTTGTAGCCCCTCCATTTCCGGTTCCCTGAAGTCAAGTTTCTTCTGCCTTGTATTACATCTGTCTTTCTACCTGAGGCGCCCCTCCTGGTTGACCCGTTTGATCTGCTTTGGAGACATTTCCTGGCCACAGTGTCTAAACCCATCTCCTTTCATCCACTTGTCTGTCTGTGTGCGCATGCCATCGTCTCTCACAGCACTGTTTACTTCCTTCGACTTTAGGAAACCCAAATTGAATCTCTTTAGTATCTGCCTGCCTTCCCACTGAGCTTACTGCTCCATAAGAATGAAAACTACACCTGTCTCACTCACCAGTGACACCCATGTGCCATCCCGACACCTGCCATTTGTGGATGCTCAGTACCCACAATCTTGTGCTTGACTAGATGTAGGATTCTCAGAACCCTGTGTTTTCCTTAGCCTGTGCCAGGATATTCTGCACTTAGTACTGCTTGGATTTGTTGTGACAACACATGTCTTCCCTGTAGTCGAGTGTGACCATATTGTGCTGGCTTTTCCCAGGCACATGAAAGACCAGAATAAGAAAGTGGCCAACCTCAAGCACAACCAGCAGCTGGAGAAGAAGAAAAATGCTCAGTTATTAGAAGAAGTCCGCCGGCGAGAAGACAGCATGGCCGACAACTCGCAGCATTTGCAGGTGAGTCCAGGCTTAGAGTCTAAATGTGTAGAGATGGATGGTCTGCTGTCACCAGTGCTGCAGAAATTTTGGCACGGGGAATGGCGGGCTTGAGTTTGCCCTGAGTTCGGCACTAATGGGATATTCTCAGGGAATTCAGTAAGTCTTTCTCAGTAGAAAGCATCATTTCTGAAATGATGGTCAAGAAGAGTTGAGTTTGGAAAACCCTGGAAATGGTCCATGGAGGCTCTTCCTTCCTGTATCTCACCTTCAAAGGTAAGGGCTGCAATTACTTGGCAAGTAGAGGCTGTTTGGAAGTGGATTTACGTTCCATGCGGTTGGTGGACAGCATGCCTGTCATTATCACAAAGGGCATTCGGATGCATTCCTCCGATCTCAGTTTACAAATCCAAGACGCCAAAGTAGATCGTTATTTTGTCTTCCCGGTGAATATAGTGGCTATAGTTATCTCTCGGTGATAGCCTTACCTCAGAAAGTAACCTATGGACCAAAACACCAATTTCTCCTCATTAACCATCCCTACTTCGGAATGGAGCTCTCCCTGTGTGCTCAATAAAACATTCAAGCTGAAACAGGACATTGGCTTTGAAGCATTTTTATTTACTCCGGCCCTGTCTTTAAACAGAGCAATTTGAGTTCAACTTGGCCTGAGTTCATGTTAAATTCTGCTTATTAGTTAGTGTCTTTCTGCACTTATATATTAGTCTCCTCCTTGGAGATAGAAGAAGATAATGTCAGTGTGTACTCATAGTTTGTCCTTTTAATCAACCAAAAGAGAAATGAATAATTATTCTGAAGAAGGAATACCAGGAAAAATCTGTATCGCATCACACATGGAGGCTTCCTAGCCGAGCACGCGGTGGTGCTTCCAAGTTAACTACCCTTGGCACGGACGCTTGATCTAGACTCTACAGCACAACTTGGGCTGGATCGTCTTTTCCAGCTCCAGCCCACCTCTGTGTGGGTGCTAGCTGAATTGTGCCCATAGCTTCCTCAGAACTCTTGGCAGGTCATGCCCAAGGTTTGGGATTTTAATTTTTTTGTCCATCACAGATGCTAGACTGAAGTCTGTAGAATGAGATGGTAACCAAGACTAAGATAAAGCTAAGGTGAAGAACACTTCAGTTTCTGTCTTTAAAAAAGTTATGTCTTTTGTTTTTAATTTTCTCATGTATTTCTCACAAAAAATGTTGGTAATTTTACATGTGGTGTAACTTGGAAGTCACAGAAAGGTTCTAAGGGATTCCGGGTCCTCCTTTCTATCACAAGCACATGTAGAGGAACACAGCAGTGGTGGGCACCTTTCACCGAGTGCTGTCATGTGCCAGGCTATGCTGCCTTCTGCATATCAGCTGTTGTCCTGTTTGCACGGCATGCTGCCCGAGCTATGGGACTCAAAGTGTGAATCCGGGGAGCACAACGTCATTTGAACTAAGAAAATTGGAAGTCTTTTGTTTAAATTAGCTGCGAAGGCTCCACTCAGCTACAGCCTGATTGGATTCAGACATCTCAACAGTAGTGCCAGGCTCTGCTTCCATCCTCCTGCAGGGATGCTATGCCCTCCATTTGCATCCTCCTGTGTGGGTGCTCTGCTCTCTCTTTACATCCCCCTATAGGTATGCTTTGATTTCCCCTTACAAACCCTCACATACACAGGGATGCTTTTCCCTCTGTTTCCATTTGCCTTCAGGGATACATCACACTCTATTTCTATCATCCTGCAAGGACATTTCCTCTCTGCTTTCATTCTCCATAAAGATGCTTTGCTTTCCACTTCCATCATCCTGCAGGAATGGTTTGGTCTCTTCTTCTATCCACCTGAATCCTTTGGCTTAAAGTGTTAGGAAGTCCTTGTATAGTGATGGCTGCAAGCCAGTGTGTCTTCATGGAACACAGTCCCTCAGAAGGGGAGTGGCTATCTAGGAGTCATAGCAGGCATTCAAGGATAGACATGGTGGCAGGCCATGATCAGGCCGTTGATTTACCTGGAGCCCAGGAGAAATGCCGAGTCTCACCTAGGTCCCCCAACTAAAAGGGAAAGCACGTGACAACAGCCAGGATAGAATAAATACCAGAGGATTTTATTTTCCTATGTCATAGTTGAATGTCTATAACCCCTATGCTGTGCATGAAAAGGGGGCTCCAAGAATGAAAACGGTGTGCTTCCTAGCTAGCAGGTGGTAGAGTCAGGACTTAGCTAAAGTCTAACTCTCCCTAGATGAGTGTTCTGGAAAACTGGGATGGCAGAGAAGCATGAAACAGTAAAGTCTTCATGGGCCACTTGGACTTTGACCTCAGTGCACTTGACATGGGAGACAGGTCTCCAGGCATAAGAACCATCAGAAAAGCTGACAGCTTGCCAGGGCAAGGTACAGTCTGAGTATAAACCATAAATAATTACAGGCTCGAAGGGAAGTTGCTATTGAGGGAATTACTGTTGTTATTCCTCAGTTGGCTCTGGATTTCATTCCAAGGGTCAGAATTCCTAAAACAATCGCTTAGCTTCCCAAATCCTCAGTCTCTTCATCTGAGAAGCGGAAATGCTCACTTCTACTTTACAGGCTGTGAGGGCTGAGTCAGTGTTTGTAGCGAGTTGTGGATTGCTCTCAGCACAGGCTGTGCTTACTATAAATGTTGAGAGTTGGATGTTTTTCTTTTTCTTTTTTTGTTTGTTTTTCAAGATAGGGTTTCTCTGTGTAGCCTTGGCTGTCCTGGACTCTCTTTGTAGACCAGGCTGGCTTCGAACTCACAGTGATCCACCTGCCTCTGCCTCCCAAGTGCTGAGACTAAAGGCATGCGCCACTGTGCCAAGTAGAGTTGGCTATTTTTAAAACAACAAGAAAAGATGAAAAATGATTTTCTAAGAGTTGCCTGGAGTCAGAGAGATGACTTGGAGGTTGAGGGCACTTGTTGCTGGGCCTGACAACCAGAGATAGGTTCCTGAAACCCACATGGGGGAAGGAAATGACTGACTCCTGCTGCATCATGTATGCACCCATATAGACACGCATGCGCATGCACACACAAACACAGTAAAGAAAAGAGTTGTATGGTATGTGCAGAGTAATTGCATAGTTGTGCTCTGATACGCATTGAGCATCAACATTTTTGTCTTTTGTCTGTGTAGCAATTTCCTTCTTTTTTTTCCAGGACACATCTAGTTATAGAAATTAATGTCTTTTTTTTTTTTTACCCATGAACTTTTGTATAGCAGTATTTTCTTAAAGGGCCTTGATAACTACCTCGTAGGCCAGTTCATAAAAGATAACATGGTCTGGAATTGCTCATTACATTCCTGACCACCCCAAATAAAGGATAACATTTGCAATGCAATAAAAAGTAGTCACGATTAATTTAGATGGAAATGTCTCTGGTTAAGGTTAATAGGGAGTGAATCTCCCACTTGCCTGAATTTTTAGCAGATGGGCTAAGATGCAGTAATTGCTGCCTTTGAGAACAGAATTTTCTAGATGTTCTTCATTTTGAATATTAGTGTTCTCCTGTTTATATGTTAGCCTGTTAAACCCTGTGTCAGCCAGGGTTGAAAGCTTGGTACCCACTAATTTGATTTGTTTTACACTGTATTTTGTGATGATTAGGTGCCTTGACATCTTGGTTTTGCCCAACCGAATAGATGTGGTATCCAGAAATAGATTAATTAGGAGCACATCGCTCAAATATTAATAGCCTCTGGAAGAGGCTTCAAATACGGTCTCAAAGTTGGAGGTGGGTGGGCTGAGGAGTGAGGACTGTCCTAGGACTGGGACACTGAGACAGGAAGATGAGAAGTCCCCAACCTGGCCTCTCATGATGATCTTGGCCAAGTACAAGGCAAGCTGTAAGATGCAGGCAAGCTGGAGCTGTTGTGGTATGACCAAGGCACCTCCCAGGGAGAACCAGCAGCTGTCTAAGGAAGCATGTCATCACCTGACTACATACTTGTCTAGGGAAGCCTGCAATGTTCCCTAGGGACCATTCTTTTCTTCTTCTTCTCCTTCTCCTTCTCCTTCTCCTTCTCCTTCTCCTTCTCCTTCTCCTTCTCCTTCTCCTTCTCCTTCTCCTTCTCCTTCTCCTTCTTCTTCTTCTTCTTCTTCTTCTTCTTCTTCTTTTCTTCTTCTTCTCCTCTTCTTCTTCTTCTTCTTCTTCTTCTTCTTCTTCTTCTTCTTCTTCTTCTTCTTCTTCTTCTTCTTCTTCTTCTTCTTCTAATAGAGTTACTTATCAGCATTTTATGAAAGTATTGTTGACCAAGTATTGCCAGCAGTAATAATCAGAGAGTGTCCTTTGCCATAACCACTGACCCATCAGACCCTGAGACATGAAACCCAGCCCTACATGCTTGAGCCAGCATCAGTTTTTTATTGTACAGGGTACCACTGTCTTTGCTCTACCATGTGTGCATCTTATGGAATTAAAATATTTGATTACAAAAATGTTAATGACAAAGTTAAAGAGTTGCCAATTTGTTTGTTTAAACAAGAACACTGCTGTGTCCAGAATGGTCCCAGGGATGGATCTGACTGGGGCGTTGGACAGACAGATGGGCAACGGACACACAGACAAACATCTGGGATCAGGTGACCAGGGCTCTCTGCTTGCAGCATCCTGAAAACTCAGTGTTTATTATATAGAGTTGGACAAGATGGCAGGATTATTGCATGCAGCTGGACAAGGAGGTAGGGTTATTAAATACAGATAAATGGGGGTGGCGGGGCTTATGTGGCACAGTGAAATCAATGAGGCATGTTTAGTTAATTTCAGTAAGATCAGTCTGCATAGGGGAGCAGTCTCCAGGCCATAGATAGTCACAAGCAGAACACTATGGCGAACAGTTTCTGCACACACTGTCTACCAGTCTCCAGTAGAAGGCTTTATCATCCCTCTGAGCCTGAGGCTATGGGGTCCTTGGCATGGCTGTCCCTCTGCCGACAACACACATTCACTCAGGACTTCACTCACTTGGGGCTTCCTCCAGGCAAAAACTGGAGCCTCTAGGACAAAGCTAGATGTGACACATGGCTTTCTTTGTTTTTTTTTTTTTTAAATATAATTTCGTGGCAGGAGTAGCAACTGCCTTCAGGGTCTAGATAGTTAACACTGGCAAGACATGGATTTGTATGTTAGGGCAAAGATGAGGACACTTGGTTCCCTCAGAGTTTCTTGTATTTCGGGTAGAAATGCATCACTTAGCAACTGCCTTGTAACAAGCATCTCCAGACTCGCAGTTGTGAAGCTGTCCAAGTGTATTGTTCTGTATACTCGCACGCTAACTAAGAGCCTTTGCTAGGCCTCTACCCTGCTCACTGCACATTTGTAGGGGCAACTGTTCAATAAGTGTTCATCCTGAGGCTCAGACTAAGAGGCATCAGTGACCAGACAACTCGTCCCTGGCAGCAGCAGAGGCAGAAGAGAGTAAGCAGACTTGCAGAGGTCATAGGCCTGGCCTGGAACTGGCCGTGTTTGTTCCACCTCACTTCACTGGTCAAAGCAAGGCATGTAGCTGAATGAAGGATTTGGAGAAAGCGCTCTGCTTAGGGGCAGATACCAGGAACACTGAGGAACTGAGGCAAGTCATTTGGTATGTTAAGAGACAAATTTTGGAAAAATATTTCTAAATTATAAGAAAAACAACAGTGCCACCATGATGAAAGGTTTCAGCAAGTTGCCCTTAGTGTGTGTATATAATTCAGAGAGGGGTGTGCTGTAAGGCATTTAGGAACCTGGGCCTCACCTAAGGAACACGGGCCACTAAACTCTGGTGAACATTGCTCTGAACTGAGTCATGGGACTGTCTGATTGTCCCAGGTAAGTCATCAGTGTGAATCTTTATGTGAAACCAGAGAGTTTGTTTGTGAATTACTCATTGGTTTATGATGTTCCCGAGACTGTATTCTATCCCACTGGATTCTCTTGGCATTGAGTAGTAACTAGAATGGACCCTAACCCTTCCTCACTGTGTCCATTTGAGGAGTAGTGATAGTTTAGTATTCATCTGGAAGTGCTCTTTTGGTCTGAAAAATCCCTTGATTCTCAAAGGAGATCACACATCAGTGTAGGAAGAGTGTTCCTGATTTGACTTTATATGTGTATGTGCAGGCTCACGGACAAGGAGCCTGGAAGGGAAGGATAAAGCACTCTGAGGTAGCCAAGTCAGCATTCAAACACTGGTCCTTTACGGCTTGAAGAAAAACAGAGCATCTCTCCAGTCCTTGCTCTTTCTGTCTCTGAACAGAGATTGTGAGCCCTGCTATCCGGGATGCATGCAACGAGATGAGGGAAGAACCCAGTGTGGTTCCCTCCTTGTGGAGTTCAGTATCAGAGAGACTGACAGTGAGTGTCCAACCACAGGAGATGATGGCCTTGGGGAGAATCTCCCAAAAGATGCTTCGTGACTCTTTGACCTTAATGAGCTAAACATATAGAGTGTGGCCTTACTCAATGAACATTTCTCATAAAGCCTCTTTGGAACTTCAGGGAAGAAATATTCACACCTTTTTTCCCCCCAAGATAATGTTGAACTGTATAAAGATGGGTGTGGGGGGCTATGATTTTCTTGTATAAATCTGTAGAACTTTTCCTGGGGCGTAGATTATGGAAGCACAGTATTTATGTTGGGCCTTGGGGCTTTGGGCTTCTGTGTGTCTCGTCAGAGCCCATGTGGAGACTTTTCAGCAAGACATCTTTCTTGTGATTCACACTAAATTGTCCTTACCAGAATGGGATGCCCCCCCCAACCCACACACACACCTCTCATTGCTTGCTGAACAAACAGGCTGATCTGAAGTCCCGGTGGACATCTTTGTAGATTTTGGCTCCATTTTTCCCTGTGCAGCTTATCGAGTTAATGAACGAACATTCTAGGAAACACACAAGCCAATATTTTATGCTCCTTTTCTGTTGTGTGTCCTGCAGAGCTCTCTTCAATTTATTGCCTGAAAACTAAAGTCTGTTCTTGCGTGCTTCCGTTTCCAAATTATAGGTTCCCAGGGAACTGTAAAGTTTCTTCTCTACCAGTGATTAAACCCCACAGTGATTCGTTTAAAAAGCGAGTGAATGTTCCCATTTACTCTCGTTCTTCCAGTAGAATTCTAAAAACTAGAACAAACAAACAGAACAATAGATTACAGAATAGCTAGAAAGAATTTCAGTTTTCAACTTATGTAAGCTTGTATATCCATATTTTCGCCCCAGGGGACTTTACTTAACTTTGTTCTTCCAATTAGGGTTGGAATCTACCAGCAGAGGAAGTGTACCAAACATAAAACCCCCAAATGCATGGCTTTTGGGGAACATACACTTCATTATGGAGTTCCCAAGCTTGCTAAGTTGTTTCCTCAGCGTGGTATGCATATATTAAGCAACAATTTTAAGCCTCATGTCCTTATGTTCGTCTCTCCAAGTCACTGACTTAAATTCATTTCTCTTCCAATTCCCCAAGCTTAAAATTGTTACTCTAGCAATGATCTATGTTCCTACATTATGGCACACTTACCTAAGCGCTGCCATTAGAAGAAACCTGACCAGCCGGTGTTCAGAGATCCATCATTGTCAAAATGCATTTATTGAGTTCCTGCTTTTTCATGGCTGTTTGGTAGGCATGGTGCGAGGTGATTTAGGGAGGTTTCATTTCAGCCATCATTTTCAACATATGGAAAGATGAGAAAGGCCATCCCAACTCAGCTTGAAAAGAGAACCCACATCTGTTCCAACTTTCGTTAGAATTTAACCTCATCATCTTTTAACCTGTTGGAGAGGTTTGGCTTGTTCTGCACTTATCTGTCTCAATATTTAGAGGTGCATAGAACTTGGGGTACCCCCATGACTTGTGATTACATATCCTCGTGTTGCTGCACTGTGACCTGAGCTGTTAATGATTTCAAATGACGAGAAGTATTCAAGTCCTTGGGTGTCTGCAGAAGGCATGGGCTTCTGGGGTGAGTGAGGGAACAGAGGGTTTCTACAGACCGCCCCTTCCTACCCTCCTCTCTCTGTCTCTCTGGGATTTTTTTTTCTTTCATACTATGAGCCCCATGAGGCCCCAATGACTTTTGTTATAGCAGATCCTCATTGGCAGTCTTGAACAATCTCATTTGACTGTCAGTTTCTGGCAACTTGAGTCAAAATCATGGCTGTTATTAGTAACTAGGACATTGGGTCTCAGATGCCTTGCTCAGGGTCTTTGGACTGTCCAGTCCTGGGCCAAGTAAGACGCTGTAAATAAAACTGTATGTGTACTTCCTCGGTTTTCCTTCTTTCTTCCCAATAAAGTATGACTGTTTTCCCAAATGTGGAGTAACTTGCATATTTCTTCTGAGAAAAGTCCTCTGCTTTTTCCTGTGGATTTGTGACCTAATCCCCCACTTCATTCGGCCCCTCTGTACAAACACTGTATATATCCATAGAAAAGAGAGGTTTACTCTTAATCAAGTATTGCCTAATCTACCTACTAAATTACCCCCTGGAGACACAGTGGCTCACTTTTCTCTGCAGGGTTTTCAAGTTTTATTCCATGAGAGGCTTGTTGGCAGTCCTTGGTAAAGCCAATGCTTATTTGCCAAAAGGTGAGGATCACACATAATGAAATGCAATGTATTTGTCAAACCAAATCATCAATATCATCATATGAGGGTAGACTCTGCTATAATAACAAGACGAGGTGGAGTAAGAAGATACTTGCTCCAGTGATATGATAATCTCTTGTTCACCCCAAAGGCTGGAGTTATCTTTTAGATATCGTCTCATTTTTGTATCTTTTGGTTCCTGAAATATAGTGCCTAAGAGAAAGGCAGCCACCATCCTGTAGCTCTGGGAGTGCTGCAAGCTGATGGCAAGCTTTTCCAGTGTGTGCTCCTCTCTAGAGCTAGGAGGGAGGCCTGGCTCTGTAGAGACTGCCTTGCTTCTGTTTACACCAAACTTTGAGCTGATAGGCTTACTCTAAAATCCAACTTCTGAAGTTGGGGCTATAATCAGTAGACATCTTTTAATTAAAACAAAATTTTAAATCTTAAATTTTAAATCTTAAAATGTATGCTTGTTAAAATCAGTGCTGGCACTCTATGTTGTCGGTAACGGAACATCAGCGCACCTTGGCCAGACCATCACTCTTCTCCCAGAGTGTGCTTGTCCATGTTCTGTGTCCTTCTGTTGGCATTGAGGCTTGGGTGCAATATGACTGTCTTCAGTTTATGAACAAGGGAACTGAGACACAGGTGCTCTGGCTTCTCTGACAGCTGCAAACTCCATTGAAGAAAAAGCTTTGCAGAGACTCCAAAACTTTAGTATTCTTCTTTTGCCACAGTCAGCTCCAGACTCAGAGAAGATGCTGAAGACACTGTTTCCTTAGGCAAAACACCTCAGCTAGAACTTGTACTTGAAAAGCCACTGAGCTAAGGAGCAGGAATGAGATATGTTTGTAAGCCAGGAGTTATGGCATACACCTTTCAGCCTAGCACATAGGAGGCAGTGGCAGCTGGATCTCTGAATTCAAGGCCTGCCTAATCTATGTAGCAAGTTCCAGGCCACCCAGCACTACGTAGTGAGACCCTGTCTCAAAACAGAACAGTGAAAATGCACAAAGTAAAGTCATATGTTGAGAGCGTCTTCATACTTCTGGGTTCTGTATGACCCCAAGTGATTTTGCAGTAAATAAATGGAGACATTACTGAAGAAGCCACACTTAAGAGGCAAGAAATAAAAGAAGAAAGAACTCCCGTGGCCGGTCTTTTCATTTTCTTGGTGCTGCAGTTTGTGTAACTGGCATGCGCACTGTTTATGCCACCTCTAGGGGGCAGTCGAATTCAGCATGCTTCAAAACACCAGTCCATTTAAACCTGCTCTCCCTGGCCAAGGTGATTATAGCAGCTTTGTCCTAAGATTTTTCTTGTTCCAGAAGATAGGGGGTGGGGGTGGGGCTGCAAATCACAGTGTGTGTCACCCTGACACCACGCCCACTTCCTAACAGATGCTAGTGTGTCAGCATGTCATGACCTAAGGCAGAGGCCTAGACATGGTTAATATCGAAAAATGTTACTTTTGACTTAGGGCTTGTCCAAGGCATTGCTAAGCTGTGCGTTGGAACACTGCAGGTTAAGGAAATGACAGTCAGTGCCACAGGCAGTGATTTACCTGGAAACCTTGCAAAAGGAAAATATCGCTATAAAAATCTATTCCCACTCATTTAATAGTCTCTCCTGTAACTCACGTTTGCGGATTGGGTAACTTGAATTTACGACATTTTTAACATTTTGTCTGCTGCTATACTTTACCTCCTCATCTTACTTATTTATGTTGCCTGAGGAAAAAAAAGCCTCCAATGTTAAAAAAGTTTAAGTTTTTCTTGTTGGAAAAGACCATAGACTTACTTTTTCTTCCTTCCTTCCTTCCTTTTTTCCTTCCTTCCTTCCTTTCTTTCTTCCTTCCTTCCTTCCTTCCTTCCTTCCTTCCTTTCTTCTCCTTTTTTAAAAAAAAATGCAAGTTCCTTATTTTGCTGGTAAGAGGAGTAGAGTCCAGCACAAATCTAGAACCTGGCCAAGAGCCTAGAGGGAGTTACTGCAGAGAGGAGACCTTATCCTAGGCTTTGGGATCCCTAAGAGCCATCTGTGCCACTCCCTGGCTCACAGGTGTGTCTGCACTGCAGCATATAAATGGTTCAAACTCGGGAACCCGGTATCTTTTATTCTCTTACTGGGTTTTACACAGGCCATCGAAGAGGACAAGAAGCAACCCTTTGAGTTCGCAGTTCCCAGATTTCAGCCTTCTGAGTGCTGGGGTTCCTTGTGGGTGCCACCATGCCCAGAATATGGACTGCTGGACAAATTCAACATAAAGGATGGCAAATGCTGCTTTGTGCTGAGCAGTGGAGTAGGCCAAAGGTGATGTCACTTGTGGAGTTCTCCAGGAGAGCACAGCTCTGAGAATAACACTCAGGAGCTTTGCCTGAGTGTGCTAGGGAGATGGGGGCATGATGGAGCATGGGTAAGGTTCAGGCAGAGGCTGTGGTTACTGCCTGGAGCAGCCTGAGTAGCCATGTAGAGGGAGCTGACCTAACCTGAGGTTGGAGGGCTGCCCTTTACATCCCACTGATAGGTCTATGGGCCTTGGTGGCTGCGACTCCAGGCCAGGTAGCTTTTGGGAAGGTACACTTCACTCGAGGCAATCGTGGAGTGGATTCTTTAGCACAGAGTGGGTGTCTTTTCTGCTCTCTATCAGATACATAGCCACCAGCCAAAACACATGCTGTACTCTTGTTTGACAAGCATGGCTGATCCCTAGACTCGCATAAGCTTCATTGTTCTTGGTAAAAAAAAAAAAAAGGGGCATTCAACACCAGTCCAGATGACTAAGTAACTGGGAACACACTGACTTGTTTGACCTTATGGACAGACTTCATGGCGTTTCTGTTGTCTCTGAAGCCATTTACAGATGAGCAGATTGAGTCTCCATGATGGTAGTGAGTGAAATGGCTGTTGCTCCAACTCCTTGGGGGCTTGGGCCATCCTAGTAGAGAGAGAGTGAGCACAAGCAGGCAGTAGGGCTGGCTTCTAGTGTTGCTTTCGCCTCAAATGATCTGGGTGGTCTTGAGCAAACAAGTTCTGTCTTTTACAGCTTCTGAAATTCTAGGGCCTGAGGACTATTGAAGAACGACTGTATGTGGTGACCAAACATTACTTTCTGTAAAAATGGCTCCTGTGCCACCTGGAGGGATCCAACCAAATAGTGCCATCTTTTAATGGATCGAGGAAGGCCTGCAGGGGGCTCTGGGAAGAGTGTACCAGCTTGGCAATGTGTGCTATGGACTCTGAGCACTCTGTCAGCTTCCCATCTGGAGGGCAGGCTCTGCTATGTTGAAGAGACCTCGACGGCATGCACGGACACAGCATGTTTTCTTCCCTCGAGCAGTGGGTTATAATAACACCTTAATTGTTAACTTTTTGGCATAAGATAGATTAGAACTGCAACAGTCTGGACACAAGATACACAATGCGGGAACGGTGCAGTATTGTGCTGTGAGCAAGGGTTAGTGACTTATTTCTCAAGGGTAGGATCTATGTGGCTTTCAAATGTAATTGTTTGCGAAGTAGACTATTATTTTAATAAGCCATTATGTCAATAGGGACTATTTCCCCCCAACAGTGCAGGTCACAGTGAGCTGTGGGAAAACAGAAAATGGACTAATCAGACAAATACCAGGTTGATATGATCTAAGTTTGCATTTCTCAAAACATGGTTATCATAGTGATAGTTGTATGGGATACAGTAATGTAAGAAAGAATGCTTCCATTTGTCAAATGCTTCAGGGGGGAAGTCCCTATTCCATCCCATACTAAAAGCTCTGAGAAGTCCTGAAGGCCAGAGAACTGGTTAAGGTTTTTTTTTTTAATCCGACATTTTTCCAAATTGCTTGACAAAAGGCCTTTGTCTTCTCCCTAGAATGTCTATTAACATTGCACAAAATTAGAGTTTTTTTTTTTAAACTTAATACGTGCTGGTCTAGGCAATCACAATGCCGATAACAGATAGGGAACAGTTCTGTGAGGTTAATTTTAGATGGAGCAAGCGTTGTATGAAGCACAGTGTTAGCTCTGCTGAAGGAGAATTCACTCAGGTCCCTCCTTACTGACTGGAAAAGTTTTCTTAGAATGACTGACAAAGATAGTTTTACATCTGAAATCCTGAACCTCATGAGTAAAGCTGATGTGGATGGTGATTGGAAAATGTCTGTGCAGAGCAGTTAATGTTTGTCGCTATCAGTCTTCACCTTTAAAGCCCACACTGGCTCTTAGTTTCCAGCTCCCATTAGGCAACACTGCAAATCCAGATTTGATGAAGAATGCTTTAAAGGAATACACCCAGGTTATCCCAGCCTTAAAATATTCTGTGGCTATCTTAATTGTATTTGTTAATATTAATAAAATGTCAATTATATTTTAATTAAGTATGAAAACGTGGTTGACACAGACTCTTACACCTGGTCAAAGTGCAGAGCGTAAGTAATTATGAAGTGTTCAGCACAATGCAGTGCTCGTAACACAACCTCCTCTCCAAGGCTCAAAGGACCATTGCAGAAATGGCAGAGGAGAGATGTTAAGAGCCAGCACTTGGGGGAGAACCAGGGTGAAACAGTATCTTCTGAACATGACAAAACGCCTGCACCCAGGAGTGTTGTGGCTTCCGGCACAAGGTCAATCCAGCCAACCTTCCAGCATGGATGGTGAGGGGCTCACAAGCCACACCCCTAACATGGATTTGTTAGTGCTGGTGGCTTCTGGGGAAGAAAGAGTCAGTTCTTCTTAAGGGTGTGGCTCTAGTGTTATCCACTGGAGCAGACTAGATAGCCTGGCACTCAATGCAAATATGGACAGCAGAACTGGATTCTGTGGGTTATCAAATTTAAAAACCAATAAAAGAGGGCATGAGGTTGGAAGGAGGATTGGAGAGTTGGGTCGTGGATCCTAGAGAAAGTCATGTGGAGGGAGAGGCCAGATATGTTATAAGCGTATGTGGCCTGGTGCCACCCTGGATAGCGGTGTAGTAGAGAAGAAGGTGGGTTAGTTTCTGCATTTCAGGCCCTATGATGGTGGGCTCATACAGGAAACAGGAAGGCTGTGCTCTGAAGGTGCTGCTGCAGGAGTTGCCAATGCAGAGGCTGATAACCTGCCTCTTCTCTCCCTGGCAGGGGCTTGGCAAAGGTCTTCCTGTAGCCTATCTTGCCCTGTGCAGCTGGCCGTGGTTATTGGTGGGACCTCTATCTTCTGATTGTCATCTCATTCACTGTTCCAGAGCATCAGACTCCATACCTGCCGAGCCCTTGCGTGTTAGGATCCAGCTGTGCCTGGGACCAGAGGCTCTTCCTTCAGATAGGCATGTGACTTTATGGAGGTCCCGCTCATATGTCCTCTTTGCAAAGAGGCTTTCTCTGCATGCTCTTTTTGATTAGCTGTTCCTTGCCCTGTCATGTGCTTACCTTATAGTTCTACATAATGTATCCTATGGCCCACAATAATAGTGTGCAGGAATTGGCACATTTGAAGTTAGCCTCCCATGAGGAGATACCCTCCTCCCTCCTCTAGAAGGCAGGGCTCTGTTGCCTGCCTCCAGATTAGGTTTAGTTTAGAAATAATCTGTGGCTAGCAGAATAGAACTATTACAAGTGGACAAAATAGTAAGCAAACTCCCCTAGCAATTCTGTGCATTGGCCCTGCTGCCTATACTGGGAGAAAGAACTAGAGGGCTGTGTGGTGGCAAGAAAGGGAGGGAAAGGGCAGGACCCAGTACTGATCTCCCTGTGTGAAGGTTTATTTTAAGTGGTATCTTTTTCAGTACCCTGTATGTAATAAGATACAGAGAAGTTACTAATTGTTATAGCAGTAGGATATGTGGATGGTTGAATGTCAGCATGACATTTTTGTCATGAGTATGGTTTGAACAGATTTGCTGCTAGAGACAAGCTTGTCAACACGTGAGCATGCCTCTGGGGATCTGCCTCTCTCCTGGGGAGTGCTAGCTGCTATGCATTCTGTCCGTGGGAAGCTTCTTCAAAGGCTGTCAGGAGAGCAAGGAACAATATGACAAAATGCTAGAGAAAGCCCAATTCTCACCCAGGCCTGGAGCTGCTACCATGGCTCCCTGTGTGCACATACTTAGGGCACATGATCTGTGCGCTGCAAACATTCAGCAGAGGGTGGCACACTGTACAGGCAGTCCTTCGAGCAGTTAGCTCCTTGTATGTAAGTTCTCCAGGGGAATTGTACATTTTCTGAGTGTTTAGGTCTTGGGCCAATAGCTATTACATGGGTAGAGATTTTCATACTACTTCGTGGCAGTTTAACTGGTAGACAGGGTCACAGTCATTTAGTAAGTTTGTGGTGGGCCCTAGCTGTGTGCTGGTAAGTGCAGGCAATGCTGACCCTATGTAGGTACCACAGTCACACCCGAGCCTTCTCCTCCGGAGACTCTCAGTTCTCTGAATGAAGTTGCCCCTGCTACCTGTCACCAGTGATCTGTATTCATTTCCCAACATGACAGTTGTTGCTCAAAAGCTTTCTGGAACCCCCTGCCTTGCTGCTTTGAAGTACAAAAAGACCTCTTTGTCATCACAACTTGTTCTTTCCAAAGCCACTATCTTCTAATTTGTCCCCAGATTGGCCCTGAAAACCATGTGTCTGTAAGGTTATGCGGTTGGCTTTATACACTATTGGGACATTGTGCCAGATCCCAGAGAAGGCTCCAAAAGCATTTTTTTTCCAAAAGGTTAGGAAGGGAAAGGTCTTGTATATAGTAAAGTAAGGACCTCTACCTCTACCATGGCCCCTTAGAATGGAGATGATGTGTGTGGAGATAAGAATGTTCTGGCATATTTTCTAAACTTATCTCCCTTACCCCCTCAGACCACATGATTTTATTTTGCAACGAAGTACATCTAGTTTCTAAGCATCATATAAATAATGCACTGATTGGATTTCCAAGTCTTCAAATTCCTGCCTCTATGCTGTGAAAAAAATTCAAAGTCATTTATAACCACATGAAAACCTTGCATTGCCAAAATTATGTCAACATCACAAGCAATGCTAACTCCATGGAGGCCTGAATTTTCCAGAAACTCCCCAAGTTCATGCCTGTCTCCTCTCTCCATCTGATCTGGTTTTTGTTCTCTTCTCACTTCCCACTGTATAAAGGGCAGTCTCACTTTTCATTTTATAATCTAGGGTCAGGCAGGCCTGGGATCTATTCTTCCTCTTGCACTGGGTAATGTCGAGGGTTCTTAAACTCTCTTTCCCTCAGTTTCCCCCTCTTTACAATGGGGAGAAGCCAAGTGCCCTCCATGGTTCGTGTTAGTGCCTGGTGTCTCAGTGGGAAGCCATTGCCACAGTTCTTTGTCCACAGGTCACGCTCAAAAAATGATGGGCATGGCCACCGTTGTCGTCATTCTCGTTGCTAGAGCTAGTGTCCATCAGATAGCCAGTTCTTTTCTGATAAGTTCTGTTAGAGTCATTGCTAATATTATGTCTTTAGTTAAATCCTTCTTTCCTTCAGTTGCATTGTATTAAAGATTTGCACACCCGTTCTGGCAGTTCAGCATTGATTGGGAGGCAAGTCTAAGATTTATGGCTCTGTATACTTTTTCCCAGCATCATAAATTTTTAAAACTTTTCTTAATGCTTGGCAGCAAGCCTACCCTCATTGTCTGAGCACACATGCACATATGGTATATATGTATGCATATAGATATATATGCATCCATGGATATCTACTCTCTACTTACTTTATTTTCTTGCCTCGAAATGTCTTAGCCTCCTTGATTCACTTGCTGGCACTAGCTGCCTGTGTTCTCTACTTCTAAATTAAACATCAGAATAACTTGACACTTGGGCACCAAAGTGCTAGCCTTTAAAAAGCCACTGACTTTGCATAGACAGATATTAGGACAGAAAGCCCTTTATTCTTTGTGCTTACTTGGTGTCTGGCCTCACCTGGTTTCATGAAGTAAACTATGGGTGGGTTGAACTAAATATGGTCTTGTACGTCCATGCACTGGAGGTGGGCAAGGGGTTCCCGTAAGTGAAGAGCCTTGATGCAGTCTCCAGGCCAGAGGCCACAGGAAAGAGGAGTCTGTGGAGCAAGCAGCATGGCTCCTGTGGCCATGCGGTTTGCACACAGTTGGTCTGGGCCACAGAGGACAGACTTTGACAGCTACTTGGTCAGTTTGATTGATAGTTTGAGACATGGGTGGGAGGAAGGACCCCCGAAAAGTATTTATAACACCCTGTACACACAGCCTGCAGACGTGCAGAGGCAGCCACAAAAAAATAAAATGAAGCTAAACACAGATTTCAACTGTGACATAAATTTTAGAAGTGCTTTGTATACTGTTGGAATAAAAGCACACGACTATTTGTAATTCTTTCTTCCCATGGTCGCATGATTTTGTTTCTCTATTGTCTCCCCATTGTTGTTGGTTAAAGTTCCCAGCTCAAGCTGGATCTAATAAAAGCCCACATACAGTTATTTTTCTAAGAAATTAAGGTATTTTACCTTGGCTTCATCTCTATAGGGAGATGAAAGCCTTCTCCTCCCCCAATCCAAAGGCTGGCCTTTGACATTAGGATCCATATTTTTTTCCATTGTAATTAGCAAGAACAGTTTTGCTAGTCTGAGTAATGCATTGATTGCTTTTATTTTCTGTTTCCTTATCAAAAGACCCCTCACGATGGCACTGAGGTTGTGGCTCCACTCTCATAGAACACATGCACAGCAGCCAGGTTTGACTCACTGCTCTAAGAGGAGACTCTTAACACAGTGGTTTAAATGAGAAACGCGTCCCATAGGCCCAGGCTTGTGGACACTGGGTCCCAAGATGGCGGTGTTGTTTGGGGAGAATTAGAAAGAGCGGCCTCACTGGAGGCAGACTTTGAGAATAATAGCTTCTCTGTAGTTCTAGTTTTCTCTCTTTATTTCCTGTGTGTCATTGAAGGTATGATCCCTCAGCCCTTGGCCCTGCTGCCGTGCCTGTCCACCCTCTTGCTCCTGCTGCTATGTCTGTCCATCCTCTTGCCCCTGCTGCTATGTCTGTCCATCCTCTTGCCCCTGCTGCCATGCCTGTCCACCCTCTTGCTCCTGCTGCTGTGCCTGTCCACCCTCTTGCTCCTGCTGCTGTGCCTGTCCACCCTCTTGCTCCTGCTGCTGTGCCTGTCCACCCTCTTGCTCCTGCTGCCATCTCTGTCCACCCTCTTGTCCCTGCTGCCATCCCTGTCCACCCTCTTGCTCTTGCTGCCGTGCCTGTCCACCCTCTTGCTCCTGCTGCCATGCCTGTCCACCCTCTTGCTCCTGCTGCCATGCCTGTCCACAGTGATGGACAGTTAGCCTTCTGCAGCCATGAGCCAGAATAAACTCTTTCTTCTATAGGTTGCCCTAGTCATATTTTATCACAGCTCCAAACAAGTTACTAATGCAAAGACAAACAGAAAACAAACCCACAACCCCATTCTTTAGCTGTCTAAAGATAGATGACCCCATTCCAGCAGAAAAGAATTCCAGCATGGGGGGCTGGGGATGTAGCTCGGATGTAGAGTGCTTGCTTATTGTGCACAAGGGGAGTTTAATCTCCAGAGGGGCAGGCAGGTGGGCAGGAATGAATGAGACTGAATTCTGTGATGGCCTAGTCCTTAGGGTCATCCGCATTTTAAAAGCTTTTAAGCACAATTATAAGGAATGAAGAAATCTATTGACCTCTCTGGGTACTGAGTGCCTTGGGAGGTCAGAGGGTAACAAGGGGAAACTGTAAAATGAGGAATGCATAGTATTCAAGCCAAGAGCTAAAGAATCAGCAGTGACCACTCAGGTAAACATAGGGAGGAGGAGCCCTCCAGGTAAAGAGTGTGCATTGAAGGCCAGAGGTGGGAAGGAACTCAGGCTATTGAGCAATGTGCAATAGGACAGTTAGTGAAGAAAGCACAGAGATCCAACCTAAGTGAGATGGCCTGCCCTCAACTCCAAAGGGGGGGGGGGGGACCAGAGATCTGAAACCCAGCTCTGACAAGCGCTCCTAATGAACTACCTCAAGAATGGCCAAAGAGCATAAAGACATACCTCGAGTCTGCCCTGTGTTCAGGGGTCTTGTTGCATATTTCACACAGCCTGAACCTGGACTGGGAAGTCCTGAAGATCGTACTTATTGCGTTCTCCGATGGGTGGTGCAGAACACTACCTCACTCTCCCATTGGAAGACTTTGCTTTTCTGGTTTTTATTAAACATTCTCTTAGGGTGGAATTTGGAGAGGTGTTTTGGCATCCTGGTTCCTGGTTAGCATTTAGGCACCACCTGTAGTTCTGGGGGACACTTCGCTGAGTCACTGGACCTCTCACTGCCTGCTCTCCTGCTTCCTTGTCTTGCCTGCATTTCTGATTTTAGTTACTCCAGCTGGTGGTACTTTAAAATATCCAGCAACCCTCGGCCACTTCCCCCACATTAATTTGGTGAATATTTAATGACATGCGTGTTATTTTAGAGAGTCAGAAAAATTTAAAACAACAACAACAATAATTTAGAAACCTAAATAGTAAATGGATATCACCATACCCCGATCTCTTTTCTTGGTGGGTAATTGAAAGACACATTTACTAAAATTTCTTCCATTGTTTAAAAATGCTGTGTCTAATGAAATACTACCGGACAGGAAGTGTTCATCTAGGACAAGGCATGGCTGTAAAACACACAGCCACACGTGTGATATATGTTTTATAGCTTTGTGTATTTTACAGGCAAGACACTAAAACATGGTAGAAATACTACCGTGTACAGTGAAGTCAGCTTTAACAGTGACATGGGACAGCCGCTGCTCTCTGCTTGCCTGCTGTTTATATGTATGTAATTATTATTTCATTACTTGTTCCCAGGTATTTCCAAACTTTGTCTTGTCTTTGTATCTTTCCAAGTTGGAAGTTTCTCCAGATTGTCTGCCTGTTGGGTGAGTGGGTCTTTCTGTAACTAAAGATCAGACCGGAGACTCATAGAGATATGGCCTAGCTAGGCATATGCCTGGTGGTCTTAAGCCACAATGTTAATCTTCATCTGGCATCTCACATCCTTATCTTTTCATATCAAATTGCTCTCTGGTTTCTGCCAAATTTAACTTCTAAATCATCTTGACTTAGGACCCCTTTCCTGTAGCTTCCACCTCCACTCTTGGTCTGATCCTGGTCTCCTCTGGTTTGGATTTTGTCAAGGCTTCCCTGCGGAAGCTCAGAGAACCGTAGCTTTAAGACAGGATTCTGTTGTGATTGACTCTCCACCTTTTCCCACCACCACCCTTTCTCATGTATTAAACCAGCCAGAGCTCTTTATTGGGGTAAGTAGGACCTGGTTGCCCTGTTGTCTTGTCTGTTTTTAACTCAGCCTGTTTTGCACCAGAACCTACCCCCAACTTTAGGATGTGGCAACAGGTCTCTTTGCTCCCTCTCCCCCTTCCTCCTCCTCCTCTTCTTTTTCTTCTCTCTGTCTGTCTGTCTGTCTGTCTGTCTGTCTGTCTCTCTGTGTCTCTGTCTCTCTCTCTCTGTCTCTGTCTCTGTCTCTCTCTCTCTCTCTCTCTCTGTCTCTCTCTCTCTCTGTCTCTCTCTCTCTGTCTCTCTCTCTCTCTCTCTCTCTCTCTCTCTCTCTCTCTCTCTCTCGTCCACCCACAGTCCTGCCCCTGCTGCACTGAACTATGGTTGAATAGAATTTATTGAACAAGGCAGCAGGAGAAATAACCTGATCTTTTCTGTCTTCAGAGTGATCTGGGCTACCCTTAGCCAGAGGGTACATTCCCTAACCAATTCCATGTAGTCCTGTCAGCTTTACACAAGGACTCTGGAAGCCTATCCGCAGGCTTTGTGTGTGTGTGTGTGTGTGTGTGTGTGTGTGTGTGTGTGTGTGTGTGTGTGTGTGTGTGTGTGTGTGTGTATGTGTGTGTGTGTGTGTGTAAGAGAGAGAGAGAGAGAGAGACAGACAGACAGACAGACAGACAGACAGAGACAGAGAGACAGAGAGAGAAGGGTCGGGGGCTGACTGACTCTGTTGAGTTAGAGTATCAGCTTTCGTGGTGTGAGGTCAAATTAGGGAGCAGGTCTGCTGATCTCCCTTAGCTGGGGAGGGACCCCGCTTCTACTCCTTAGTTCTCCTCTGTATATCCCACCACTTGGTACTTTTCCTCTTCCCGCCTGCACTGCAACAGCACACAACACGTTTTACCTTTTTGCCTCCTTTCTCCTCCCAGTTAGTGCTACTTTCTGGGACAGTTGTCCTCCATGCAGCTAATTGCCTTGTCTCACAGGTATGGCTGTGGGTGTGGGTGTGGTTGTGGGTGTGGCTGTGGGTGTGGCTGTGGGTGTGGCGGTGTGGGAACTTAGATGAGAATGGAAATGGTTTACTCTGAAGGTAGTGGAATGAAGGGAAAAGAAATCCCACAGAGATCTAGACTAAACCCTGCTCGGCTTACTAAAGCCCACTGGCCAAGTCCACCATGCCACCTGTGGAGCTGAGTAAGTTTGGGGACTGCAGCCTTATTCATTCTTTTGTGGGTTGTCATGAGGCAGAGTTGCGTAGTTGACATGGAGACATATGGCTTACCAAGCCTGACATATTTACTATCTGATCTTTTTGCAGGAAAAAAATCCTCATGCCCTCCCCCAGAAGACCATGGCGCCTTTTGTAAAGATAGGCTTAACTCTAATTGCCTACCTCGTCTTTAGTAGAAGGCTTCTGGGAACCTTTGCCTCTCCAGATACTTGAATTTGTTACCCAAGCCAACTTTCCAGGGAAGGAGTCTGATTTTGGGTGGGAAAAAGTTAGAGACAGAATAGGGTGAACCTGCCCCTCCATCTCTAACCGGTGCTGTCAGCTTGGTGAGAAGTATTTTTTTTTAACATGTAAGATTTTAGTTGGAATAAAATAACTAACTATGCATGCAACTAGATCACTATAGCTAATAAATGTCTCTTGACAGGCAAGTCTGATTAACTGGAGACTGCCCAGCCTTACATGGGGGAGGATTGTAAAGTCCTAGAGGGCACAGTGCTGAAATCGATGAGTGATGTCTGTCAGTGCTGAAATTGATGAGTGATGTCTGTCAGGGTCTGTACATGCTACTTTGAAGGCAGAAGGAATTTTTAAAGCTGCTGATGACTGTGGTTCCGTCCACTACAATGTCACCTCTGGTCAGATGAACATTAACCAGAGGGCTTTCGTAATCCAGAGTCATCATATTTCTAAGCTGTCATGGGAATTCAGGTAAATCCATAGATTGTTTATTTGTATAAGCAATAGTTGAGAGCAATTCTCATTATGATTATATCCTCAGTCACTATTTTGGCAAGACACGTATAACATAGACCTTGCCATTTGAACTATATTTAAGTGCTCAGTGGCAGTAAGTATTCCATCATCCATCCATCTCCAGAATCTTTTAAACTTCCAAGCCAGAAATACAATATAATATGCAAACAACTCGCATTTCCTCCATCCCTCCCACCCCTGGAAATCATAGTTCTATTTTCTGTTTCTACAAATTCATATGCTTGATGTATCACAGATGAATGAAACCATATTGTATTTGTCTTTTTATTTCTCTTTTATTTCACTTATCACACTGTCTTCATGGTCCCCCATGTGTCTGATTTCTTTCATTTGGGGGGGGGGTGATTGATGTGAATAATACTTCAGCACAGTGACCACATTGTGTCTATCCCCCACTTATCCATTGTATTCGCTTTGTTTCTTTTGCCTAAAAGAGGAGCGTAAGCCTCTATTTTGATGCTCCTGTGTTTGGTTCTTAGGGCATACAACCAGAAGTGGAACAGATGGATTGTAGGATAATTCTGTGTTTCAGGTTTTTAAGAGCAGTTTTCACAGTGGGTGCATTTGTCTGCATTCCCGCCAGTGTAAAAATAATACAGTCAGGGTTTTCTCTTATCTGTCCCAGTAACGACACAGACACAGAGACCTATTGGATTTGTTTATAAGCTTTAAAGCACTACTGCTGGGCAGATGTCGATCTAGTCTAACCCATCTATACTAGCCTGGCTACTTGCCAGCCAGGTGTACCGTCTCGCCTTGGCTGTTTCTGCTCCATCTGTCTATCCTCATGGTGAACTCCTCCTTCTCTCAACCTTCTTTTCTTCCTCCAAGGTCCCTTCCAGAGACACCCTAGCTGGGGTCAGAAGTCCCGCCTCCTGTCCTCTCTTGCCCAGCTATAGGTTAATCAGCTTCTTTAGTAACCAATCAGAGATGACGGATAACACTTTTTATACAACATTGGGGCAGGAGATTCTTCTTCGGAGTGATACTGCCCATGGATTTCACCCAGATCTCAGGGCACAGAAATCAGCATCTGAATACAGTGCCCAGGACCATGCCCAAACTCACCTGTAATGTGCAGGGGCCCTCATTCCTCCACATTCTTTCTAGCCAATTTGCTGTGATGTTAGTAATCAGCATGTGTGTGTGTGTGTGCGCGCGTGCGCACGCATGCATTCAAAATGGCATCTCACGGTATCTAATGAAACTGAACATCCTTTCATCTGTCTATATCTTCTTTGACAATATGTCTGTTTAAATTGAACCAAGTTTTACACCTAATGTACTCAAACTGCAGGGTTCCTGAAAGAGCAGGAGACAGTTTCTGCTGGGCTTTCCCTGCACAGGGCCTGAGAGGTCTTGGCAGTGACTCTGGAGCCAAGGATGAGGAGGGAATTCAGTCCCAAGGGAAATGGGTTTCTTGGGGACAGCCAGAGAGTTGAAGTCGTGAAGCAGAGAGTGAGCCCTGGTGGTTTGTGCCTTCTCCATCTCCTTCTCCTTCCCCAGAGTGAGAGAAAGAGGAGGGGAGACAGGGAGGCGTGCTACTGCAACACAGTTTCTATTTAAAATAGGTCTTACTCAAGGTTCCAAAGCCTCAAATTCCACAAGTGACATTTTTAGAGCAGTTTTGTTTTGTTTTGTTTTTATTTTTTTTTCCTGTGTGGAGTTCTTTGATTATCTCACCATAATTGCTATGTGTGTGGTGTTTCACTGCTGTTGGCTATATTTGAGCGAAGCAATGTTTGAGTTGATTTTGTTAGAAATGTCCCTCTGGGAGCATTGGATTTACTTTGATTCCAGTAAGAAAATAATTTAAATTAAATTTTAATATACTTAAAGTAAGCAATTTGAAACTGTAGATAGAAAACATTCTGGAATAGTGGATAGAAAATTCTAGTTCAGCTATTTAATTTGAAGGCAGAACGACTTGGGGTATATTTGGGAAGGTCTCTGCATGTGTGTCTTTGTATGTACTTATCTATAAGGATGAGACGGCTGTTCTGGGTTGTTTTGTACGGTATCGGCATTCCCAAGCTCTATGGGGTAGAAGTGTGTACTTGATCACAAAGCTTCCCTTAACCAAGGAAAAATATCAGGTAGTTATAAATATGAGAGAAATGATTCCCCCTAACTAGTCACTGGTGAGCTTTATTTACTGTGTCTATGCATGTTGTATGTGGGCATGTGTATGTGCCAGGGCACTCATGTGCACATCAGAGGCCAAATTTGTGGAACCTTTGTGTAGATTCCACAGAGTGAACCAAGGTCACAAGGTGTATGTGGCAAGGGCTTACCAGCACCGAGGCATTTCACAGGCCCAAGTTTGTTTTTAGATGTCTCTCCAAATATCATTTAGAAGTTATTCATAATTCCTAACAAACAAGATTTTCCAGTTACAAAGCTTAGTCCTTCCCATATGTGGGTGGTGGTGTGTATTTGAGTTCCCATTAACGCAAAAAGTATGACAGCAGCCTGCTGACTTCCCATTTGGGGACCAACAGTACAGTGCACTGAGTCATACTTGTCATTTTTGTGTTGCTCCCTCCCTGACCCTTGCCCCTCACGCGCCCCAACACCACATTTCTGTTTCGCTCAGATTTGATCAGCTTGTGATGGCCGAATTTTGGACTGTCGTGCTGAGACCGCCATTAAGCAATCACCATCCTTTCCTCATAGACTCTGTAGGGCTGGCACAGGTGGGAATGTCACCTTCAGGAGGTGAATGTGGAATCCTGGGAGAATCAGGAGGCTTTCAAGGCTAAATAAGACCCTGTCCACCCATCCTCTTCTTCGTTTACCCAGAGCCAATCCCACCACAAGAATGCTAGTGTTCATAAGAGTTTAAAGGTTTAAAGGTTCCTTACTATTTGGGTGTTCTTTAATCACCTTTTTTTTTTTTTTTTTTTTTTACTAGGAGATTCACATTGGTGGGCAAATATGGCTTACACAGATTCAGCCCTGGCCTCGAATCCTATCAGCCAAAGCAAGTGTGATAATAATTTATCGCCCACTCATACAAACACATGCATGGTTGGCTTTCACTTCAGCAAGCAAGCAGCACCCTGTGGGAGCCATCTTGGGGTGTGCTGGGGGTCGCGGGGTGGGGTGGAGGGCGGGGCGTTGTGTTCCCTGCAGAGCTTAGATGTAAAGGCCTCCCCCCCCCCCCCCCCTGCCTCTACTGTCAGGCAGGCTGCTGGGTTTGAAGTCTGGCCTCCTGCTGTGTGTGATCCTGGCTCATCACTTGTCTGCCTCTGCTCTTCAATGTGTAAGTAGAGATAACCCGATCCAGGGTGAGGATGATGAAATGAGGTGATGCTAGATGGAAATTTCGGGAAGGTGCTAACAAGTACCAAGCACTCAGTAAATGCCTTTGCTGTTGTTGTCGTAGTCCTCACAGCGCTGGACACTCTTCCTGTCTGCTTTTCATAATGCAGCTTCATGTGCACATGTCAGTTTGAAGTAGGGAAGAGGCACTGAGTGTTAAAGTAGACCCCTGTGAGTGGATTGACAGCAGCTGGACGTGGGTACAAAGCAGGATGCTGTGTGAAATATGCTGTTCTTTTCAGAGAGGTCCATTCCAAGATGCCTAAAGAGCTGTCAAGTGCGTATGTGTGTGTGTGTCCAACTCTTTCCTCAGTAAACAGCACCTGCCTACCACTGATATGAAATAATGTATTTACTTTGAGAACCATTTATGGAACATCTAAAAATACATTGAATAATACAATGAAAATCAACTTCCCTGATTCTTATTCTAAATAAACTTTCCTTAATAAATACATAGAAGTATATAAGTAAAGACGTTCGTATCTGCTTCACATTTTAAAGAGATGAAATATGTTTCCCAATCCTGATCCCAAATACTTTCATTTTCCTCAACGGGGGCTATTCATATAGACACACACACACACACACACACACACACACACACACACACACACACACATATTCTTCCATGATTGTATGGCAGATGTATGTATTCTAAGCCAGTATAGGCTACCTTTGCAATTTTATTAGACATGAAATTTATAAGAATATAACTCCCATTTCATATAGTCTTACATGCAACATAAATTACTTCATTATTTTGTCTTTGGCCCTCTCTCTGTCCTTGAATACCCTAGAGGTCCTTTGGCCCCTGAGATTTTGAGTAAAACCTCTTTCCCTTGACATCCTGTCTAGGTTTCTGTGTCCTTCAGGTCTTCAAGGAAACAGCTTTGCCCTGAGTCTTCCTGGAATAGGCTATCTAAAGGTACAGAGCCCCACAAACTCATGGTTTCCCGTGAGGACACCCTTCTCTTGGTACTTTCCTTCTGGGAGTTACTATACATGCTATTTCTTCTCTCTTCATTGGCTGTCTCCCATCATCAGAACACACATGCATTGAGGAGACGGATGTGGGGGTTTTGGTCTGACTTAATGATTTGCTTTCCCCAGATGCCACATAATATTAATCCCTCTTTGCTGATTGAATAAATGTATATTTTTAGGCATTTCATGTTTTCTTTTCTTTTTTATTCTACAGAAAAGATGGGATCAGGTGGGGTGTGGTGACTATTTTTCTTTTTAAAAAAAGATTTATTTTTATTATTTACTCAATATTCTGCCCACATGTGTGCCTGCCCAGCAGAAGGTACTGGTGCCAGATCTCATTATAGGGTTATGAGCCACCATGTGGTTTCTGGGAATTGAACTCAGAACCTTGGGAAAACTAGACAGTGCTCGTAACCTCTGAGCCATCTCCCCAGACTGACTATTTAAACATTTTTTAATATATTTTATTAATTTATTTATATTACATCTAAATTGTTATCCCATCCCTTGTATCTTCCCATTCCTCCATCCCTCCCATTTCCCTTTACTCCCTTCCCCTATGACTGTAACTGAGGGGGACCTCCTCCCTCTGTATATGCGCATAGGCTATCAAGTCTCTTCTTGGTAGCCTGCTGTCCTTCCTCTGAGTACCACCAGGCCTCCCCATCCAGGGGACATGGTCAAATATGGGGCACCAGAGTTCGGTGTGAAAGTCAGAACCCACTCTCCACTCAACTGTGGAGAATGTCCTGTCCATTGGCTAGATCTGGGTAGGGGTTTGAAGTTTACTGCACATATTGTCCTTGGCTGGTGCCATAGTTTGAGCAGAACCCCTAGGCCCAGATTCGCCCTTCATAATATTCTTCTTGTAGATTTCTAGGACCCTCAGGATCCTTCTATTTCCCCATTCTCCCATGCTTTTCTCACGTAGAGTCATTTTAAACTTTAAGTTGGTTCCTGCATATCTGTTTTATTTTGTCTGTTTCATGGTATTCCTTGTATAAAATATATCTTACGTAGTCATGTTTCCTTGTTTCCATATTTTTCCTTTTACAAACTTGGTGGACACACCTGAGCATTTCTCTTGGTATAAAAATGTGAGAACTTATCACTAGCATATACTTAGAGGTGAAAATTCTATGTGCATCACTATCAGTCCCTGTGTAAGTAACACTCAGCTTACTGACTTAATACAATTAATTACACCACTCTGTATTGTTCCCCAGTTCTTCATGTAGGTCATTTAGGGTGAGTTCCCAGGCCTGGCCTCACTCCCGTGTCTGGCTGACACTGCTCTACCTCAGATCCTCACCACAGAAGGGAAAGTCAGCTTTCTCTAGGAGAGAGTTCTCAAGGTAGCATCCCATGAAGCTGCTGCGGAGTGGTGTTGGTGCTACACTCTGGGTGCATCAGCCTCGCAGCATCTATGTTCTGCCAGTTCATGCAAGTTCTAAGTCCATCCCAGAGTCAAAAAATGGCAGGAGAAAAATACCGTAACCACTTTTTTCCCTATCTGCCCCATTAGGTTGCAGGTTTCATGTGTCTTTTGCTTTACTAGATAATGGCAAATTTCTCTCAGAAATATTTCTAACAAACTATTCTCTGGCTTGTGCCAATTGTTTGTTAAAAGGAAATACCTTTGGAAGAACAATGACATGAAGTAGATTCTCATAGCTTCCCCATGTCCCTTGACCTATACCCCCTTTTTACAACAGTAAACTCTCTGCAGTCAGCAAGACCTGTCTTCAGGGCACAGATATAGACATATCACCAGATTCTTCTGTAGCCGAGGAGAGACCTATGACTGAGCTTTGGTGAATGGAAGCAAGTTTTCTCATCTTCAAAGTGGGTATTGTACATTGTAGTGTGATTTGCCTAGGACTCTGCTGCCTATAGTGGAAGAGGCTTTAGCTCTTAGACATAATGAACCCAAATGACTGTTTAGAAGGACATCACCCCTCAAATGTATCTTTTATCATAAAATCACAATAAGCCTCTGAGATTTCTATCTATTCAAGCCATGAGTCTCTTCTTAAGTAGCATGGCTCTCATTGAGAACATGGTGCCATTGCCTCTAAGTGAAGACTGATTAACCAGCTCGGTGTTTAAAGCCACAGTGGCTGGGGCCTGGAGAGATGGCTCAGAGCTGAAGAGCACTGATTGCTCTACCGAAGTTCCTGAGTTCAATTCCCAGAAACCACATGGTGGCTCACAACCACCTATAATGAGATCTGGTGCCTTATTCTCATGTGTAGGTGTACAATCAGGCAGAACATTGCATACATCATAAATAAATATAAATCTTTATTTAAAAAACAGTGGCTATTCACTACCATTTAAAGCCATGGGGCATATTTGACCACGTCCCCTTGATGGGGAGGCTCGATGGCACTCAGGGGAAGGATAGCAGGCTACTAAGAAGAGACTTTATACCCTATGATCATATACAGGGGGAGGAGGTCCCCCTTAGTCATAGTCATAGGGGAGGGGAATAGGGTGAATGTGGGAGGGAGGGAGGAATAGGAGGATACAAGGGATGGGATAACAATTGAGATGTAATATAAATGAATTAATAAATAATACACTAAAAGTAAAAATGAATAAAAAAATAAAGCCATGGGGCAGATTTAGTGAGATAAAATTTACATAAATCCAACCCGCTCATGTAAAGTATAGTGCTCACTGGTTTTTAGTATAGCCAGAGAGTTGTATAATCACCATTGCAATTAACTGTGGAATAATTTATTTACCTCAAAGGAAACTGTTTACCCACTAACCTGGAACTTCACATCCCTCCCTGTCTCTGCATTCCCACCTTCCACTAACTACTTGCACGCTTTCTCTCTCCCTGGGTTACGTATCCCGGACACCTCCTGTCAATGGAGACACACAGTGCATCAGCTCTAGTATCAGGCTTTTTTTTTTAAATCTAGAATCATATTTTCAAGGCTTATTCATGTTTTAGTGTGTGCTTTAGTACTTGCTTTTAGGAATTAATGTTGAAAAAGCACCTGCCACATCTCATACTCCTTTGTGTTCTTCCTGCTTTCAGGATATTATGAGCAATGCCTCTGTGAACATGAATACACATATTTCCCTCTACCACATTTGTTTTTAGTCTCTTAAATATCCTAATAGAAAATGTACAAAGGCACATAAACCAATTTTATAGAAATAAATTAACTCGATAAGTAAACTATTTAAAAATTATTTCCATGTCATGGAAGAGAAAAATGAAAGATATATTTACGATGAAATTTTGTATTTAATGAACTCCTCTTCAGCATGCAGACCTGATCTTAATATCACTCCAGCTTATCTTATTTTCAAAACAACAGAATATCTACACTACAGATCACATTTCTATGGCTGTAGGTCTTAGGTGTAAGCCTTCTTCTCGCTTTTTCAGCATGGATATTGAATGCCTTGCCTCTACTGAATATTGTTCTGGCACCGGAAACGAGACTTTAAAGAAGGAAGGTAGAGAGCCCTGTCCTTACTAACATAAAATAATGTTTTTTCTGTACAAGGAGTCTGGTGCTTGTAAACTGTGTTTTGAGGGGGAAACCACCATGGCCATTACAACTAATGTCTCCAGGGGAGGCAGGAGGCTGGCTTGCTAAGCCCTAAGTTAAGCAGGGGTAAAGTAGGAACCGCAGGTGTAAACCCCATGCAGTGACAGCAGGCTCCATGAGTTTGAAGAATAGAAGAAAAACCCAATAAGGAGGTCTTACAGAGTATGTCTGAGGACGCTTGAGTGTGTGTGACCTTTAACGATATGTTTTTGCTTTCATGTGATTGTGAATTATTTTTGTGTTCATGGTTTCTGGGATCTGTGTGTTTTGATGGCAATTACAGATTGATGTCCCTCCACCCCCAACCCCAACCCCTTGGTCTAGAATCCCATTTTTGATTTGCAGTAGTATGAAAAATTACCTGTTGCAAACACCAGTCTAAAATCTGTCAGCAAGGCACTAAACATTTGAAAACCCCAAAGTAAATCTTTCCATAACCATGCACTTTTGAGTTAAGGGAGCTCAGCGTCAATCAATGTCTCCCATATTTTGAGGGAATATGTTGGGTGCTTTGTAATGTGCACTCGGACTTATAGGCCACTAGGACCAGATCACCTCTTAGCACTGTGCCAGACTGTTCCCAGGAAGCAGGATGGGTCTGTAGAGAATGCAGAGTTTAGCAGTTCTCCGCACCTCCCTGCCACCTTCACCTCCCTAGAGTTCACTCCCTAGGGCTGTGCGGGTGGGGTTGGCCTTATACAAATACTGTCAGTGTCCTTGTCTTACATGGGAGACACTAACCACCGGGAAGGCTTTAGTGTTGTCCATTTTTGTTCTGCAACCCAAGTGTCATGACTGAAAAAATTATCTCATAATCCCCACCCCCACCCCAGTACCCAGTGGTCACCCAGACATCCTACCTTAAGGACCATCCAGCACTTGACCACTCTCTTTATTCGCTCCCTCCCTCCTTCCATTTCTTTCTATCCTCCCTCTCTCCCTCCCTCCCTCCCTCCCTCCCTCCCTCCCTCCCTCCCTCCCTCCCTGCCTTCCTTCTTCCTTCCACTGCACTGGGGACTGAACCTAGGATGTGAAGCATGCTAGGCAAGTGCTCTACTGCTGAGATACATTCT